>NC_132862.1:3180402-3804872 GCF_048164855.1 Canis lupus baileyi | reverse complement strand
AGGAATGAAAATTCTAAAGGGGAAATTTAGAATTAGGAAGGATTAGTGAGAACATTCAAGAAGCTCTAATGGAATATACAGTTTAATGTGCTTGCTTGATATTTTCCTGCTCCTTTTGTAAGTATCCGCAGTGCTGTGAAGAGTCAAAGCCTTCTCAAGGTTTTTATGCCAGGCCTGTGATTAAGACTTGTCCTTACAAGCATTACTGCAACAAACCAAACTTGCAGCTAATCTTGGCTCATCTCAGAACTGGAAATAAGATATGAGACAGATCTCCATGGTTATAAAGTCATTTTCATTTACAGCCTAAGCGACTAGACGGTGACTGGACTGGACCTGATAGGAGCGGGTCTCTATGATGATACTATTAGCGAGGAAGAGGAGTTAAGGACATAGATGCAAGAAGGAAAATATGGTCAATTTCTATTATTGATTTAAAACTAATTCCAAGTAAAAATCAAACAATAACACAAAGCCGTAAATTACCATCTGCCATCTTCTGCTCAGGACCCAACACCATGGTGGACGCCTGAGTGTCTGATTTCTTAGAATAGGTTTCTGGAAAGGAGAAAGGGAGACAGGAATCAGCAAGAACAGACTAACAAGTTCAGTATCAGCATTCTGTTACTCTGTACAACTGACCGATACTAGATTAAAAGAGTAATTCTTCTGTTAATAATTAGTTTTCAGAGTACGATTAAGAGATATTTAATAAACGGACGCCTGGGTGGCTCAGTGGTTGAGTGTCTGCCTTTGGCTCAGGTTGCGAGCCCAGGCTCCTGGGATCCAGTCCCACTTCAGACTCCCTGCAGGGAGCCTGCTTCTCCCTCTGCCTGTGTGTCTGCCTCTCTCTGTTTCTCATGAATAATTTTTTTAAGAGAGATTTAATAAAAATGAAAAAGTCTTAATCACCTTTTTGCTAGCAAGACTTCAAAACCAAACTGAAACAAAAGGTACTTCAGGGAAGTAGGCAAATACTTTTTAAAAAGCATTCAGAGAGAAGCTGCTAGGCAGACCCCAGTCCCTGCTTTTGTTTCCAGATTAACTCAAATATTTATTTAAAACTAGATTGATTTCCCCCAACTTGTACAAGTTTTTAAGGACAAAGATCTAAGACTCTTTTTGATCTAAGAAACAATTTGAGCTCATGATTGAATTTTCTGGAAAGAGGGGAGAAAAGCAGCTCACCACTGTACTACTCATGGAGGGCCATTATTTCCCAGCCTCCTATTTCCCTGAGGAGAGACTTCTCCTATAAAGTTTCTCATTCCCCAACCCTTCAACAATCAGGAGAAGAAACTAATCACTATGGCCCTCCCTTCCTGGGCTCTCAGGGAGAGATGAGGCACCAGGAGGCCTAGGCATAGTCAGCAGGATGCCAGTACTTCTCTCCATCCTTCAAGGGGTTTGGGGACGAGGGGTTGTCCCAGAGGTCTAGCAACCTGTTAGGTTAAGTTTAACTGGGGGGAGAGGAGGGTGGGAGTAAGCCCATTTGGCCACAATCTATGGAGTATTCTCCAGTCAACCCTGCCAATAAAACTTTTAGTTGAGGTACCTGGATGGCTCAGCCTCTTTTGCCTTTGCCTTTGCCTCAGGTCATGATCCCAGAACCCCACGATCTGCTCAGCTGGAAGCCTGCTTCTCCCTCTCCCTGCCACACCTCCCCCCCCAGCTTGTGTTCGTTTTCTGTCAAATAATAAAATCTTAAAAAACAAAAAACAAAACCCAAAACACCTAGTCAACAAACTAGAACCTCTACTGTTTCCACTTTCTACAGAACATAATTAGAGCAGGGAACAGAGTGGGTCAGTTATGCTTGGTGAGCTGCACGTATTTAATCTCCATGAAAATGTAAGATCCATACAGACGCAGTTGGTATTACAACAGTTTTGCTCTCTAGGACCATACCACAAGATTGTTTCAGTCACATTTAACTATATTAATGAAAAGATCAAGTTGAAATACAAGCAACCAGAATCAATCCAGCAATACTTTGATAATTATGATTAATATAGCTTTGATATTCTAGCTCACCCTCAGCCTCAACCCTTCTTCCGAATCCAGTAATTTCTTCCTGTCAAATAGCAATCAACAGAAAATATAGTGCTCTTGATTAAATGTACTGTAACTGTTTTATCTCCTTCCCTTATTAAAAGTTGTAAGAATGAGCATGCTGGGGTGGCTCAGTTAGTTAAGCAGACGACTTGACTTTGGCTCAGATCATATCTCAGGGTTGTAAGATCAAGCCCCACATCAGGCTCCATGCTGAGAGAGGAGCCTACTTAAGATTCTTTCTGCATTTCCCCCCACCCCCAAAGGTTGGAAGAACGTTTTGTAAGTGGGGTACTTAGCTGGCTCCATCAGTAGAGCATGTTGACTCTTGATCTCAGGGTCATGAGTTCAAGCCCCACACTGGGTGTAGAGACTACTTAAAAAAAAAAAGTTTTACAAGATAAGAGGGCTAATAAAAGTATATTTTCTGTCTAAAATGCCAAAAGTACACATACCCTTTGATCCAGCAACTCTAAGAATGGATCCTAAAGAAACACTCACACAAGGAAGTATATACAAGGAAACTTCCTGTAACATTGTTTGAAATATCAAAAGACTAAAAACAACTTATATATTAGTCTAGGACTGGTTAAATAAACTATGTACATTACAGGATGGAATGCCATGCAACTATTATGATAAAGCAAATCTAAATGTACTGATAGGAAACAATCTCCAAGACATGTTTTCAAGTAAAAAACCCAATGTATCAAATGGTATGTAATCACTTACATGTCAAAAAGAAAAAAAAGTGTTAATACACATGTACATGTATGGACTACTTCCCAGGGACACGTCCAAAACTGGTACAGCTGTCCCCAAGACGAAGGAATAGAGAAGCACAAATGAGGTCAGGAAGACTTCTCATCCAATATACACTGTATGCCATTTTGCACTTAGAAAAAAATTATTTTATTTTATTTTATTTATTTATTTCTTAGAAAAATTTTATTGTGTACTTGCATTTTTTTTTTTAAAAGTCATACAGATTCAGTCAGATTCTGAACACACACTTGCTGAATGTGTAGTTGAATTTGACAAAACTTTCGTAGTGGATAATCACAGATCTACAGCTATCCAGCTGGCAGGAATATACTGTCTTAAGGTTAATTTACTACTACTTTGTCTTAGTGCCCAAATAGTCATGCTCTGAAATTATGAATTGGGAGTTTCACTTGAATGCCACCTTGTCAAGAAACACTTTCCTGACTCCTTAATTTGGGTATACCCCAAACGCATACTAGCTATAATCAATTCTGAACATCTAATTAACATTAATTCATGTGTTCTCTTAGTATTCATAAGAACTCTGGAAGAACAATTTTTTTTTAAGAACAATTTAGATAGCCCAAATCTGTCTTAAAAATTGCCCCAAGAAAGTCTGAAATACTGAATATTAAAAAACATATAACTTATATGTTTTCCCCCAAGGTCAAAAGAAGTTTGATTTCAAATATTTCTTTCTTATAAAATTCCCTCATAGAGAACAAAGATCTTCAAAACGATTTCACTGATTTCAGAGCTGCGTTCAACATTGCAAAGGTCTTCCTAAAATTAATTATAAGGTTTAAAGATGAATGTTTTTGAATAGTCCTCTAATTCACCCTCCCTTTTTATCTCCCCTTCCCTATATAAATAAAATCAAAGACAGCATTATAGTAGGAAAAGAATTCTCAATAGAGTGAACCAGAAATGTTTGCATGGAAGCAACTGATTAAATAAATGTGAACAGGAATGTTTAAAGTTGACTGGCTGGCAAAATTCACAGCAAAGTAGTCAGGAATTGTTCTTGCGAAGCAGGGAAGGACCAAACACCCCTACCCTCTTTTAGACCCATGGCTGCTGCCCCAAACCTCCACCAAAGAGCAAATAAGGAGCTAAGTCCTTAAACACTGAAAACTGTTCTCTGGGGAAAAAATAAAATAGAGATTATAATAAATAAAATAAAGTTGATTGGCAAAGCCATCTCTTCTCCCTCTTGATGCTTCTCTCAATTTTTCAGTGCTGGCAACATGCTAATGCATGCAAAACTGCCAGATGCAGAAATCAAGGCTGTAGAAAGTGATACTCAAGTTGTTTATTTGAGAACAAGGAGTTGTGATAAAAAGAAAAATTCCACTTGTCCTGAAGAAAATGTAAAAATTCCAGATCCTTCTAAAATCCTTTTCCCTAAAAGCCTCCTGTATGGCTAGAGTACTTGATATATCTATTAAACCATTATTATTAATCTTACCCCTGTGTTGTATAAGATGTTCTTCATAAAGGTAAGCTCCTGTCCTGGATGATTCAGAGTCCACAAAACTCTGAAATATTCAAGTGGTTTGAACAGATCTAATTGTTTTCTGAACCGTAAGTATTTTAATAAGGAAGATTACTAGTTACCTTTTTTTTTTTTTTTTAAAGATAGATTACTGCCTTCTCGATTTTTCATTCCAGGTCAACAAAAAAGTATTGTTTTCCGAGTCATTCCATTGAGGATGTCCATCTCATTAGTTCCAAAACTCAATTTGCCCCCACTGGGAATGAGGGGGAAAGAAACAGCTTAGAAAAGTCATGTGAACCAATTACTAGTAATGGAATTGAAATGGTAATCAAAACTCCCAACAAACAAAAGCCCAGGACCAGATGGCTTCACAGCTGTATCCTACCAAATATTTAAAGAACAATTAATACCTGTTCTTCTCAAACTATTCAAAAAAAAAAAAACAGAAGAGAAAGGAAAACCCAATTTCATTCTACAAGGTCAGCATAACCTTATGATACCAAAACCAAAGACACTAGAAAACAAACACTTCAGGGCACCTGGGTAGCTCAGCTGGTTAAGCGTCCAACTCGATTTCAGCTCAGGTCAAGATCTCAGGGTCCTGGGATCAAGCCCCATGTTAGGCTCTTCACTCGGTAGGGAGTCGGCTTGAGATTCTCATTCTCTCCCCTTCACCTGCCCCTACACCGACCCACGCTCTTTCTCTCTCAAGTAAATAAATCTTTAAAAGAAAAAAGAACCCAAACACACTACAGGTCAACATCCTTGATGAATACAGATGCAAAAGGCCTCAACAAAATATCAGTAAACCAAATTCAACAATACATTAATAGGATCATTCATCATGATCAAGTGGGATTTGTTTCACTTGATATATGCAAATCAATGTGCTATTATCATATTAACAAGAAAGATAAAACTATAACAATCATCCCAACAGATTTAGAAAAAGCATTTGACAAAATATGACATCTGTTCATCGTAAAAATTCAACAAAGTGGGTATAGAGGGAACATACCTCAACATAATAAAGATCACATATGACAAATCCACAGCTAACATCATAATATTGAAAAGCTGAAAGCCTTTCCTCTAAGATCAGGAACAGTACAAGATGTCCACTCTCACCACTTTTATTCAACATAGTACTGGAAGTCCTAGCTGCAACAATCTGACAAGAAATAAAAGCATTCAAATTGATAAAGAAGTAAAACTGGCACTAATTGCAGATGACATATACAGAAAATGCTACAGACTCCAGCAAAAAACTGTTAAAACTAAGAAATGAATTCAGTAAAGTTGCAGGATACAAAATTAATACACAGAAATCTGTTATGCTTCTACATACTAATAATGAAGTAGCAGAAAGGGAAATTAAAACAATCCCACTGGGATGCCTGGGTGGTTCAGCAGGTGAGCATTTGCCTTTGGCTCAGGGCCTGATCCAGGGTCTGGGGATCGAGTCCCACATTGGGGTCCCTGCGAGGAGCCTGCTTCTCCCTCTGCCTGTTTCTGCCTCTCTCTGTGTCTCTCATGAATAAATAAATAAATAAAATCTTTAAAACAAAACATGGATGCCTGGGTGGGTCAGCGGTTGGGCATCTGCCTTCCAGCTCAGGGCATGATCCTGGAATCCTGGGGATCGAGTCCCACATTGGGCTCCCTGCATGGAGCCTGCTTCTCCCTCTGCCTGTGTCTCTGCCCCTCTCTCTGTGTGTCTCTCATGAATAAATAAACAAAATCTTTTAAAAATAAAAATAAAATTTAAACAAACAAACAAAACGTCCCACTTAAAACTGCACCAAAAAGAATAAAATGCCTAGGAATAAATTTAAGCAACGAGGTGAAAAGACCTGTACCCTGAAAACTATAAGATATTGATAAAACAAATTAAAGATGACAAAAACAAATGGAAAAGTTCACCAATGCTCATGGATTGGAAGAATTAATACTGTTAAAATGTCCATACCACCCAAAGCAATCTACAGATTCAATGAAATCCCTAACTTAACCCTTTAAAGCAGCATTTTTGTAACCTTTGGGTAAATACCTACTAGTGCAATTGCTAGGTCATGAGGTCTTTTCTTTTCTTTTTCCTCCCTCCCTCCCTCCCTCCCTCCCTCCTTCCTTCCTAGATTTTATTTATTTATTCATGAGACACAGGCAGAGGGAGAAGCAGGCTCCATGCAGCAAGCCCGACGTGGGACTCGATCCTGGGACTCCAGAATTACGCCTTGGGCCAAAGGCAGGCACTAAACCACTGAGCCACCCAGGGATCCCAGGTATTTTTATTTTTAACTTTTTGAGGAACCCCCCCAAACTGTTTTTACAGAGTGGCTACACCTGAATTTGCATTCCTACCAACACTGCAAGAGGGTTTCCCTTTCTCCATACCCTCACCAATACCTATTGTTTCCTATGTTAATTTTAGCCATCTTAGCCATTTAGAAGTTTAGAACTTTTAAAATTTAGGTATAAGTGTATCTTATTTTTCTCTTGTAAAAATGAATTTGTATAAAATGATAAAATGAAGACAAGTCAGGTTGAGGACTGATTATAAGTACTTCTGTGAAGGAACAAAGTGAAATGTCCCTGTCGTGTTAGTTTAAGGAAAAGGTCTCAAAATTCTAATCCTCACTACCTAAGTAGAAAAATGTTGTCATTTTAGAATGTCTTGAGCCAAAAACCACACATACACGCCCAATTCATAAAGTACAAGCAGTACTCCTATTAAATAAATAATGTGCTTTTAATATGCCTGAGGGCTTCTGTATGTGTGTGTGTGTGTGTGTGTGTCTCTTTCTCACCTGGGCACAGGACCAATTAAGATACCAGCTTAGGCTGTTCTTGGTTTTACTGACTTTGTATACCATAGTAATAATCTCAATCAAAATTGGGAGAATCTTGCTTAGTCTACCAGAGACCACAATTTCAACTCAACATCAAGTCTGTGGTTTCTTACCTGAGCTGGACTTCTGAGAATCTGTTTTATAGTTGACAGAAATACCTGACATTGAGAATATCTAATGATAAAAAAAAGAAGAAAAAGAGAAAATGTTAAGCAGCAAGGACAGAGGGAGGAAGATACAGGGAGAAAGAGGACAGCTGATAATGAAACTGGCTGCCTGGGTGTCAAAGATGATAACGGCTGGGAGAAACGTGGCCAGGCTGTCAAGTACTGATCTCTCAGACAAAAATATCACTTAACAACCAGACTTCAGAATTAGAAGGGCTTGATATCTACTAAACAGGACATTTTCTTTGCCCATTGCTGAGGCCTAACCAGCTTTCCCACGTCTTTGCTCACATGCCAGGGTCACTGGAGTCTTAACTTTCATATATAACTTGGTCTTTGTTCTGCACAGTTCTCATATAGAGAGCTTCCTCCGATTTCCTCCTAACCAGAAGTATAGAGCAGTGCGGTTCCCTTTGGAGGAACCAACCTGGCCTCCCCGCCTGAAACACTGACCCTGGAACCCAATTCTAAGCTCCTGAACAATTTCAAAGATCCCTTTATATTGAAATAAGACAGTCTGTTAAACCAATCTATACCTATTCATGCCTCAGGAAAAACGTTTTGCCCTCATACTTGCTTGAGTAATTTTTCTCTAGCAAATGGGCAAAATGACTATTATTGGACTACATTCAACTCATTTATTCCAATGACACATGTTGTTGGCCTCTTGGATATAGCCTGGCCTTAACAATTTGATACATATTTTCGACATGTCTTTCCTTAAAGCAAAGAAAAATTATATGTACAGACAGACAACACTTAATATATAAGAATCTCTGACTGTATATATGCCCTTTTCTGTTCTTTGGAACCTGTTAAAATTTTAATAATTAACTTATAGCCTTTTCCTTTCATTACCTAGGCATTTTAACAGACACTTGATCATCTGTGATAAATGAAACCAAAACAAAAATAACCCATAAAAGATGACCTACTAGGGATCCCTGGGAGGCTCAGTGGCTGAGCGTCTGCCTTTGGCTCCAGGCCTGACCCTGGGGGTCCCAGGATGGAGTCCCACATCTGGCTCCCTGCAGGGAGCCTGCTTCTCCTTTCTCTGTCTGTGTCTCTGCTTCTGTGTCTCTCATGAATAAATAAATCTTTATTAAAAAAAAAAAAAAGATGACCTACTAGCAATAAGCGCAAAAAAAGACTGAGAACCCCTAACTTCCCAATTTAAGTTTTTACTGGAAACTTTGGTCCTCACATTAAAAACGTTATCTCAGCCTTAAATTAAAAGTGGAAGAGGAATTAGACAATAAATGTATTTTTATCATTCCCGGTCAAATGTTTTATATTCCATCGTGGATTATTATACTTTATAATATAAATAATGTTGCATTTTATCCATAATATTCTTGATGATACCTGACAGGGTCTTCTCTGTGTCTCCATTAAAAGTGTTAATTGCTCAATATACGTTTGTTAAATTATCAAAAGAATAAATGGCATCTGATGAGCGAGACGACAAGGGTCGAGATCTCCCAAATCCTTATATTCTACATTCAAATGCTCCTGGCCTTCTTTTCCAAAATATTTTATTCAAACCACAGAGACTCAGATGATAAAGATGACAACAATACTAGGGCAAAATGCTTCCCTTTCTGCCTCAAATACTCAGCTCTTTGACGATATCACTCCTTTCCTCCTTATTCAGGCAAAAGAGAAACCTCTTGAAGGTTTCTCCTCTTGAAGGAAGACACTGTCCTCTCCTCTCAACAAACCGACTTGCAACTTTCAAACCTACAGAAGTACTGAACTGCCTTGTTCCAGAGCTAACTAACTGACCTCACAGCATCTGTACTTCACCCAAATCAGGCCAGCATACTGCTGCAGTACGCAATGCTCTTTTTCATAAACTCAGAGTTTCTCATTTTGTGATTATGCTATGTGTATAAGTAGCAGCTTTCAGCTACTACTGGGAGTAGTACAGGGAGGAATCAAAAAGATGAAACGTCTTCCAGTAGCACCTTCCAGATAACACTAAGAGAAACTTGAGACTTTTAAGCTCATAGAAAGGGTATAAATCTGTCAGCAGACATTTGTATTTGTGTACACGGAGAGGAAGCAAGGGATAAAGAGGACTTTGACTCCACAGCACCCACCCAAAAGATGCTACTTTAAGGATACCATTCTCTAACCTTCACCTCCCCGAGGCAAAACGGAGGTAAAAGTGCTTCCTAGTTGCTCTATCCCAGGAATTCCAAGGAACCACTGCTGATATCCTAACTGTAAAGTAAAACTAGATTCACTCCAAGCTTCCGCATTCATTAAGAAGGGCTGCCAGGCAGTCCAGAAATTCCCCTCCAGAGTCCCTTCGGCACCGCGGCCCCCCCCACCCCCCTCCCCGCAGTCATCCCGGAAACGTGAGAAACCAAGCATGCTGCAATCATGGCCTTTTTGGCATTGGATCCAGAATAAACTGTGCCTCGCTTAAGACTTTATTTAAAAAAAAAAAAAAAAAAAGACGACCTACTAGCAATAAGCACAAAGAAAAGACTGAGAACCCCTAACTTCCCAATTTAAGTTTTTACTGGAAACTTTGGTCCTCACATTAAAAACATGTTATCTCAGCCTTAAATTAAAAGTGGAGGAGGAATTAGACAATAAATAAATAAATAGTTTTTCCAGTGAAAAACTAAACAGCCAAAGTTGTTCTCAGGTTTCATTTATCCAACACAGCTATCACAGACATACCAGGTAGAGTGATCGTTTCCAACCTTATTTAATGATAAAATACACACCCAGCAGAAAACCTCTAATCATACATAATTATAACCATACCTTCAGGTCAGCATTAATGCCATGGATGGAAAACAAGGGCCTAAGGGTTTTTTTCACAATAGGCTCGGGATTCTGAGCAAAGATTAAGTAGGTAGTAAAGTCAGAATTCTTTAAGGGAAAGAAGGCACAGGTACATAGTAAAAACTCCTACATACCCAAAACTGTTCTAAGCACTTTACGTGTATTAAGTTACTTTAAAAAATAATAAGGGAAAGGGATCCCTGGGTTGCTCAGTGGTTTGGCGCCTGTCTTTGGCCCAGGGCGTGATCCTGGAGTCCCGGGATCGAATCCTGCCTCGGGCTCCCGGCATGGAGCCTGCTTCTCCCTCTACCGGGTGTCTCTGCCCCTCCCCCATGTCTATCATGAATAAATAAATAAATCTTTAAATAATAATAATAATAAGGGCAGCCCCGGTGGCCCAGCAGTTTAGTGCCGCCTTTCAGCCTGGGGTGTGATCCTGGAGACCCAGGATCAAGTCCCCCGTGGGGTCCCTGCATGGAGCCTGCTTCTCCCTCCTCCTGTGTCTCTCTGCCTGTCTCTCTGTCTGTCATGAATAAATAAATAAAATCTTAAAATAAATAAATAAAAGCAAATAAAAAAAGCTACTTTATACTCACCAACAACCCTGTAAGATTGATACTATCAATCCCCATTCTAGGGAACTGGAAACAAAAGAACCAAGAGGCTAAGCAACTTGCTCAAAGGTTTACACATGGGGCGGGGGGGGGGGGGGGGGGGGTCTACACGGCCTCCGATTTCACAGGCGTCCGGGTGGACGGTGTCCCCGGTTTTACCAACATTCACTACAATCACGCCCAGCAAAAATTTCTGGAAGCCCCTGTGCCCCTGCCTCTCCTTCCACACGATCTTCCCTTTTGTTTTCCACTTGCGAGCTACGCCACGTTCCTTTAACCTCCTCGGAAGGCCGCAGTCAATTATGAAAAATCGTGTTCGTTCGACGCACAAACTCGAGCCCAGGTTCCTCGACTTCTCCCCCTGATGATGCTCTTTGAAATCGTGTGATGCAGGAGGTGGGGGGCCGGGCCGGCGGCGGCGGGGCGGGGGTGGGGGGTGTTACCCCGAGTGGAAAGGAATGCAAAGAACATTACCACACGAGCGACAGCTTTAAGAGGAGGGATGCGGGAAAGCTCGGGGCCGGGAGCATCCGCGCCGCAAGCCCCCTACAGAAGCACCTGGAGCCCGAGGGGCGCTCGGCGGCCTCCCCAGGAGGGGCCGCCGCCCCCGGGTCACGGCTTCCGGCGCGGCGGCAGGTCCAGCCGCGGGTCCGGCCATTCCTCGGAGGCCGCGGCGGGGCAGCGGCGGGCGCCTCACCACCTCCGGCGTCCGCTTCCCGGCCCCCGTCCTCCGGCCGGCCGGCCGGCCCCCGCGCCTCAGGCCCCGCCGGCCCGCGCCGCCCACCTCGAGCCGCCGCGAGCCCGCCCGGGGACAGCGGCGCGGCCGCCTGACCCCTGACCTCGCCCGCCCGTCGCCTTACCGGCTCCGCAGCCACCTGACGAGGCGCCCCCGCGCTGGCAGCTCCATATCCCGGGGCCACGCCAGACCGCCAGCCCCCTACGCGCCCCGTGATTGGCCGACAGGGCCGCACTCGCACGTCCCTATTGGCTGGATCCCTCGCATTCCCGTACCTGCGGGCACGCGTGGCCGGCCGACGGCGTCCCCAGGCCCCGCCCACCCCGAGGCCACGCTGGAGGCGGGGCCGGGATGGGGGCGTGGCCACACCGGGGGGCGTGGTCACACCGGGGGCGGGGCCACACTGGGGGCGGGGCCACGGGCCTGGGCTGGAGCTGCTGCCCGCCGAGCCCTTGCTTTCGCGGGTCCAGCTGTCCGAGCGCGGATTCGGATTCGGAAGCTCCCACGGCGCGGGCTGTCCCGGGACAGAGAAATTTCCTACGGTAGTCAGCCTTCTGCCTCACTTTACGTACTGGCAGTCGAGCCTCTTGTGTCCGTAGACACTGCTCTGCGAGGGTCGGCTCCGCTCTATAGAGTTTAGCCAACCTGGCAGGACCATCTCCTTTCGTCCTCGGAGCCACACGTAGTTACCTGCTGCCTCATCAAAAGCCACCTACGTTGGACCCGCCAAACATCAGCTGGCGCAGCCAGTTCCACCGCATCAGAGGCCCTACCCGCATCCTACCAGTCCGTCTCGCTTCTTGCCCGCAGGCTTGATCTCTAACTACCTAAAAGCAGTCCCACTCCAGCCCTAGCCTCAATCTCAAGCCTCAGCCTTGTCCTGGAGATAATGGCCAGACTAGCAGTGCTTTAGAGGGAAGAAAAATGGACAAGCCACCCTAATTTTCTACAATGTCCATTAGAGCATCCGGACACATTCTTAGACACGCCCCTGCAGCTTACGTTAAAGATAACCAAGCTTTTTTAACCAAATTGGAGGCCCAGAGAGGAAAAGCATAAACCCCTCCAACTTCTTTCTTCATGTAAAAGCTGCTAGGAGAAAATCTTATTAGATAGTGAAAAGAGCCCAAGCGAGGGTGATAGGAAAGTGAACTGCGAAAAGGAAAATCCAAATCAAGTACAAAGTAAAAACAACAACAAAATAACAACAACAACAACAAAAAAAAACCTCAGGGATCGAAAAATTGAGCAGAGCATCATCAGTTATCTGATACAGGCTGGTTTCCATACAGAATTTCTCCTGGAGAGAAAAAGAAAATGTACAAATTAGTTCCGAGAATCTCTCAACAAAACATCTGGGCAGTTTCAGAAAGGCCTAATGAAGTCCATCCAGACCAGAACCCTTCCTTTTGGGAACCTCTGCTGCAATTAGAAAGTAAAATGACTGCAGCCATTCTTGTCACACTACCAGGTCCGCTCAGCTGAGCAACCTTCTTGGGCTTTTGCCTAGTTGCTGGCTACTTACTGAGCTCACAGTGTGGAGCTTCGTCCTTCTTAGGTTGCTTCTTCATTATGCGGAGTGGATTTGACTTTTCTCGGTGTCAGCTCCTGCCTCTATATATGCAGACAAGTGCGCCTCCCTTGGTTAGATAAGGGCACTCGGGCTGCCCTGGACAACACCACAAAGGTAGAGACAAAGCAGGGAATTTCAAGAAGCAAGCCACACCCCTCAAAGCCTGATCAGATTTCATCTTTGACCTGCCATGAAAAGGAGAGCATCATATATCGGCCACTCCTGGATATTAATGAACAATTAATTGAGTTTGAAAACTTTTATTCTAAGATTTCATCTTTGATCCATTTGCCAGGAGCTAGAGGCCAACCTGTGAGTGCCAGGGGATGAAAGGGGTGGAGTAAAAGGAATTGCGTTCCTTCAGGACGTCACTCCCCTTACCGTGAAGCTCGTTGGGGCACTTACACCAGGCCAGCCTGTGTGCAAGGACTCTGCTCCCCTAAGGTGTAGGCTGAAACCAATTAACCCCAAGCCCAACAGTCTACTAGTATTTTCCATAGGTACGTGCAGCATTGATGCAATTACGAGGAGTCTCAGAGTGTGAGTAAAAATACTGCCTGGTCTATTCTTTGGGATCTGAGGGACCTGCTGGCATCAGCCTGGTCAATCAGTAATCCACAGGCTGACCATAAAGCCATGCAAACCCAGGACTGAGGTGCCTGCTGGAAAAGAAAAAGAAGAAGGAAAAAAAAAAAAAGAAAGAAAAAGAAACCCTTAGACTGTAGAAAAACAAATCCAGAGCAAGTCCAGAATTTCTCAATCTGGGAGGAAGGGAACTGAAAGAATGAGGAAATAATGCCTTTGGCAAATAATTTAGTAGGCCAGCTGGAGGCACAGGTAGAAAGGAGACAGGAGGGGGAAGTGAGGAGAATGAAGTGGGATACTGGGAGGAAGAAGTTGCTGCCCTCAAAGGTTTTCTGATAGTCTTAAAGAAAATCTGCCTAGGGGTGCCTGGGTGGCTCAGTTGGTTAAGTGTCTACCTTCAGCTCAGGTCATGATTTTAGGGTTCTGGGCTGGAGCCCCAGGTCCAGCTCTCCACTCAACAGGAAGTCTGCTTCTTCTTCTCCCTCTGTTCTCTCTCACACTCTCATAAATAAATAAATAAATAAATAAATAAATAAATAAATAAATTATTTATTTATTTATTTATTTATATTTTTTAAAAAGACTTTATTTATTTATGAGAGACACACACAGAGAGAAAGAGAGACAGAGACACAGGCAGAGGGAGAAGCAGGCTCCATGCAGGGAGTCTGACGTGGGACTTGATCCCGAGATTCCAGGATCATGCCCTGGGCCGAAGGCAGGTGCTAAACCACTGAGCCACCCAGGAATACCCAAATATTTATTTTTTTAATTTATTTATTTTATTTTTTAGATTTTATTTATTTATTCATGACAGACACAGACAGAGAGAGAGAGAGAGAGGGAGAGAGAGGCAGAGATACAGGAAGAAGGAGAAGCAGGCTCCATGCAGGGAGCCTGACGTGGGACTCAATCCCGGTCTCCAGGATCACACCCCCGACTGAAGGCGCTGAAGGTGGTGCTAAACCGGTGGGCCACCAGGGCTGCCCAAATCTTTAAATAAAAAAAGAGAAAATCTGCTTAATACCATAAAGGCATATGCAAATAAATATGCTAGAAAGAAATATCTTAGACTGGAAAAGAAAGAAAAGAGTAATAGATTAGTCAAAGTAGGCTTCCAGCAAGGGGCTCTGCTTCCTACTGAGAATAGCCACATGGTTAGTTTCTAGAAGGATCTCTGGATCTCTTGCCCTCGACCCAGATGAAGATCTCTTTGCTCCAGGATCCACAAACACTACAAGTCATATCATTACCACTTGACCTCTCCTTGTCCTTGTTCTACCTCAGACAGGATTCCTAAGGCAAAACTTCCTTCAAAGGGGGTTGGGCACCAATTTGTCCTCCTTCACAGGAAAATGGAAGTACATATGAAATCATCCACCGAATAAAATGTTGGAGGAAAAGCCCTATCTTAGTTAGGGATTCCAAAAAATAGGAATGGATTTTACAACAAAACTCTCCCAAAGCTCCTGTTTCCTTTACTTAGCAATTTCTCCCAACATATACACTCCACTCCTGTCTTCCAGGTCCGCAATTCTTACTGACAACATTGATTAAATTCTTGTTATGTATCTGTATCAAACATCATACTTAAGAAACATGAATTATCCTCACAGTAGATTTGTGAGGCAGGAACTATTTTTTGCAATGTAAGAGCCAAAGTCTTAGGGAGGTTTCTTTCTTGCCTAAGCGCACACAGCTAGTTAGTGGGAGAGCCAGGATTTTTTTTTTTTTTTTTTGAGAGCCAGGCTTTGAACTTAAATCTGTTCTTCAAGAACCAGCACTCGACTACCATGCTATACGGCCTCTATTGTGTACACCTGAAACAATTCCCATTCATTCAAATCTAGCTTGACAACAATCTTCTGTAAAATCCTATCATAAATTCCCTGAACATTACCACATTAACCAACTCATTTCCGTATCCACGTTAATATGTATTTGCGTCATGTGTGCCCTTCATTGAAATAGTAGACTCTAAAAAAAAAGAAAGAAAAGAAATAGAAGACTCTTCCTTCCATGCTTACCTTCTACTCACTCTCCAAGTATTCTTTCTCATTCTCTTGTTTTCCCTGAGACAGCTGCCTGGAATTAATTCCTCCCAGCCTTCCTCTTCCTTACCTTGTAAACTTTATCATCATCATCATCATCATTATTATTACTTAAGCTTCGCTTAAAACATTCGCTTCTGTGATGCATTCCCTGACTCCTCCAGGCAGCATGAGCCTACATTTTGTCTTCTACCCAAGCACTTCTTACTCTACTCTAGCACTGGCTCATTCTGCATATATTTATTGAGGACCGGGATCCCTGGGTGGCGCAGCGGTTTGGCGCCTGCCTTTGGCCCAGGGCGCAATCCTGGAAACCCGGGATCGAATCCCACATCAGGCTCCCGGTGCATGGAGCCTGCTTCTCCCTCTGCCTATGTCTCTGCCTCTCTCTCTCTCTCTCTGTGACTATCATAAATAAATAAAAATTGAAAAAAAATATTTATTGAGGACCTACTATGTGCAGCCATAGATGGGATGGTACAGATACAAGCACAAATAAGATAAGCACAGCTCCTTACAGAGTTACTGTTTTTGTACATTCTTCTCCCATTAAATTGTAAGCTTCTCAATTGGGGTGATTATCTTATCCTTGTACATCTGCTGCTAACAAAGGCCCAATATATGGGAGATGTTTCATAAATGTATTAGCCCACTTTTTAAAATGTCATGGATGACATAGTGCCTGACAAGGCGTTACAGAATAGTAATTAGGATATATCTGTTTATTTTTATGTATCTACTTCCAAAGCTGAGTCTTACCTATCCGAAAAATATTTCTCTCTTGATTTCTGCCAGCCTTGCAAGGCGATTCCTGTGATAAATGCTGGAATGCACAAGCAGATCCCCCTTTGAGAATGAAGGACTTGTGACCCCAGCTATTTGAAGTGACGATGCTGCTGGCAGGTGGCCCTTAGCTGTCATGTCATGCCGCTTTCTCAGGCAGCCCACACGGAATGGCTGATCTATACAGGAGGATAAAGATTCATCCATCTCATCCCAACTAGGGACAGCTCTGAAGGCTGGCTGAGCCCTTGTCCTGTGTCACAACCCAACTTCTCTTTCTGTGCAGATTTGCTTGCTTCCCTTCCCTTACTGGTGATCACAGATCACTTCCTAATAAACCTACTGCCTCCATCTGAGCTGGCTTCCCTTCTTAATTCTTCCCGTAACCCAAAATCAGTGTCTCGGAAAAAATGATCTGCACTCACTCAACTTCCTGAACATTCATTTATTTTTCCACCCTTTGTGATCCACCCCAGAAATTACTTTCTTGTACACTGATACCATCATTGGCCATTTATGGTCGGAACCCACAAACTCTTCAACTCTTGCCATGTTCAAAATGTTGTACCACTCCTCTTCCAACTCTTTCTTTGGATTCCATCATGCTGTGTTTGCTGGGTAGTTCTTCTGGTTGTTTGTTTATTTTAATATCTATCTATCTATCTATCTATCTATCTATCTATCTATCTATTTATGAGAGAGAGATAGCACAAGTGGGAAAGGCAGGGGGGGGTGGAGAACCTCAAGCAGATTCGGCACTCCTCACTGAACATGGAGCCTATCGCAGGACTGGATCGTACAACCCTGAGATCATGATCTGCGCTGAAACCAACAGTCATACACTTAACCGAATGCACTGCCTCGGCACCCCTAGTTCTCCTATTTGGATTGCTCTTCCTCTATTTACTTCAATTGCTATTTTCCCCCTTCCTCCTATTCCTTAGCATTCCTCAGGTTCAATCCTTAGTCCTCTAACTCTACAAAATCTCTGCAACTTCAATGTAATAATACCAAGACCCACCCAGCATTAGAGATATTTATGGAACAGGTTGGAATAATGGAAAGAACAACTTATTAAGAGTAAAATAGACCTGGATTTCAGGTCTAGCCAGCTGGGAAACCATGCGTATGTTACTAAATCTGTGTGTTTCATTTTTTTATCTGAGGTGGGTATGATACTAACCTCATGAGGACACTCCCTCTGTTTTCTTGTCCCCCAAATGTACTAATATTCTCTCTTGCTTCCTCATCTTTTTCACATGCTGTGCTTCTGTTGGAACATTCTTGTGTTATGCATCCTTCACTTGGCTAACTCCTACTCACCACTGAGGTCTCACTTCAAATGTTCCTTCCTCCAAAGGCCTTCCATGAGCCCAGTGTCTGAGTGAGGCATATTTTCTATGTAGTTCTATGATGCATTATGTTGTTTTCTTCCTTTTCCCATAGCCCTACCCCCATTGAATTGCTTTTGCTGTTTGCGTTTCTTCTTGAGAACCAGGACTCTTTCACGTTCACTTCCCTATCCTCAGGGAGGACTCCAAGACTGTGCTAACACCCTTTTATAACCATAGCACCATTTCACCTTCTTATAACATTTTTAAAAAATTTTTATTTATTTATGATAGTCACACAGAGAGAGAGAGATTGGCAGAGACATAGGCAGAGGGAAAAGCAGGCTCCATGCAGGGAGCCGGACGTGGGACTCCATCCCAGGACTCCAGGATCACGCCCTGGGCCAAAGGCAGGCGCTAAACCGCTGCGCCACCCAGGGATTCCACCATTTCACCTTCTTGACAGTGATTCCCAAGAGCCATTATTCCCTGCACCCTCTTTCCCTGAGCAACAACCGCCTCTTGGACTTTCTCCCTGGTTGTCCAGCTGGAGAGTCAACAGTACTATATTCCCGACTATCCTCCTTTCTATTCAAACTAGGTTGTTCTTATAGTTTCCCTACATTCCCAGTATCTAGGACTTAAAAACTGAAAGTCATCATGGATTCCTCATCGTCCCTCACACCTAATAATGCCCCTTACTGTAGCCTATCTGCACAAGATCAGTTGTCCCCTTCTATTTCAACTTCTACCTTCTTGCTTGGGCTTCCACAGTGCTGACCTCAACAGCCTCAATTTCTCCCAATTAACCTATTTCTCTTCCCCACTTAGAAACCTCCTATTGCCTGCAGAGTAAAGAAGGAAAGGGGAGGTCATATTAACTGGGTGCCATCTCATGCCCTGTGGAGGACGTTTTACACACATTATCACATTCAAATGCAGAATAGACTTTTCATCAGACATTCAAAGTCCCCCCCACCATGGTTCCAGCCTTCTTTCCACCTCATCTCCCACCTCTCCAGCGTGCAAACCCTGCAGCCCAGCTGAATTCATATTCTTTCTTCCCAAACACGTTGCCTGACCCTATGCTTTGGTCCTTCTGTTACCTCCACTCAGTTCTAGCATCCACTTTTCAAGGCCTAACTCAAATGCCATCTGCTCCTTATTTCTCCTCTCACAGGAAGTGACTTCTATTGCTCCTGAATCTTTGTGGGGGGTTTTGGTTCATATTTTTCCTTTTATTAATTATTTGAGTTTATTCTCTAATTTCTGTCACTAGATTATGAGCTTCATAAAGATAGCTATATATACATTATTTTATATCATTCACTGCACCTAGTGATATACTTAGCACATCCTTAGCACCCAATGAACATTTGTGATGTTGAACTTTAGCTTGGATTTGACTTTACATACATGTAACCTGTAACAGAGCTTTTCAAACTGGGTTTCAATCCATCTTACTGAATGATGAAGTTGATTTAGTGAGTCACAATCACAATTTTTATTTTTATTTATTTATTTTATTTTTAAAATATTTTATTTATTTATTCATGAGAGACACACACAAAGAGAGGCAGAGACACAGGCAAGAAGATGTAGGCTCCATGCAGGGACCCCATCGCGGGACTCGATCCTGGGACTCCAGGATCACATCCTGAGCCAAAGGCAGACACTTAATCACCGAGCCACTCAGGTGTCTCACAATCACAATTTTTAGAAAATGAAATGGGAAACATCAAAGGATTATCACAAGTACTAAGGTAGGTATTACTTTGTTAAACTTTAATAATGTGTGTGTAGTTGCTTACTGTAGCAGTCAAAAAAGGTGAAAAAAACGCCACTGTGATACATATGCATTATGTCAGTCAGTCAGCTGATTACAAGCTCCTTTTTCTTTTTTAAAAAGATTTTATTTATTTATTCATGAGAGACACATAAAGAGAGGCAGAGACACAGGCAGAGGGAGAAGCAGGTTCCATGCAGGGAGCCTGACGTGGGACTCGATCCCGGGACCCTGGAGTCACGCCCTGAGCCCAAGGCAGACACTCAACTGCTGAGCCACACAAGCATCCCAGAAACTCTACAAATACTTAAGAAAGAAGATGAAGAGCCATAAAATAGGCCTGGGAGTTAGAGCCTGAAGATCTACATTAGCGGTTTTGCTCTGCTCTTTATTAGCTGTTGTGATGCTCAATGAATTGCTTGATTTGTCTGAGCTTCGGTTTAACTAACAGAATAACATATATCCCACTTCACATAATCATGTTAAAATTAAGTTTTAGGGGCATCTGTGTGGCTCAGTTTGTTAAGCATTTGCCTTTAGCTCTCTGCCTTTAGCCTTTAGCTCAGGGTCCTGGGATCGAGCACCCCTGCATCTCACCCCAGTCTGCTTCTCCCTCTCCCTCTGACCCTTCCCCCATTCAAGCTCTTACTCGCTGTCTCTCTCAAATAAATAAATAAAATATTTTTAAAAAATTAAGTTCTATATACACACACAAACAAGATCATTTTGTGAAGGATAAAAATGTTCAAAAGTTTTAGGGAAAATTTTGCATATGTTATTCAGTAAACAAGTGAAAATTGACATGGTACAAATTATACAGTTAAATACCCACTAGGGAAGGAAAAAATGAATGTGCACTAGGCATGATTTTTGTCTTGTTCTTTGATTGTCAGTGACAACCAGAAACCCACTCAGACTGGTTGTGCTCAAAGGGAATTGAAGCACTCACATAAGTGGAAAATCCAATGGCACATCCAGCTTTGAGCGGGGCTGGATCTGAGAACTCAAATATTGTCAAGCCACTGTCCACCTCTCTCTCTCTCTCTCTCTCTCTCTCTCTGTGTGTGTGTGTGTGTGTGTATGTGTGCACTGCATCAGCCCTAGCATAATTTTATT
Source organism: Canis lupus baileyi (assembly GCF_048164855.1). Lineage (NCBI taxonomy): Eukaryota > Metazoa > Chordata > Mammalia > Carnivora > Canidae > Canis > Canis lupus. Next base: position 3,784,164 of record NC_132862.1, on the reverse strand, counting down.
CTCAAGCAGGTTCTCCTTGCACAGTGGAACAATGGCCACCATCTGCTTTGGACTGATATGATCCTCACAGCTTGCAGTTAGAGTATCTCTTTCCCTATTGTTCCAGCAGAAGTGTCAAGGAGGGATCTGATACCTATCATGGGTGGGTGTCATGAGCTGAAAACAGAGCCCAGGGGTGCCTGGGACACAAGCTGGGCCTTAGAGATAGGGGGCGGTCAGCCCTACCTGAGTCACTCAGACTGAAAAAGAGATCGGTGGGGAGTCTTCTATAGGGGTGGGGTCAGAGATTCAGAATGACAGAGACTCAGAATGACCAAGTTTCTTTTTCTTTTTTTAAAAGATTTTATTTATTCATGAGAGACACACACAGAGAAAGAGAGAGAGAGAGAGAGAGAGAGAGGCAGAGGGAGAAGACTCCATGCCGGGAGCCCAATGTGGGATTCAATCCCGGGTCTCCAGGATCACGCCCTGGGCCAAAGGCAGGTGCTAAACCGCTGAGCCACCCAGAGATCCCAAAATGACCAAGCTTCAAAAGCTGAATTGGATTAGCTTAGAAAGACTTCATGGTTTCATCTGTTTAGCCTCACCATAGAACAGAAATTGGGCCCAGGAGAAGCTCAGTAAATGGCGCTAGTGGGATAATGAGCCATGTACCACCAAGGCTGATGGTAGAGGTCCTGGGTGAGCCTGCCAACTCTGGGTGGGGAGAACTTCCCTAGGAGTTTTCTTAACTCTGTCCTTTTGCTCTAATTGCTGTGGACGTGCCAGGCAGCACAAAGTGGCTCTTGAGGGTGGTTCCTGCTGATGCTGGGTAAAGGTCCCTTATCCAAAGCCAAGGACGAACACAAAGGAAAAATTCCTCTGATCTCAATCCTTAGCAAGGGTTATGGTTATGTCCCCTGGAAGAGAAAAGGCTTGGGGTGGAGTGTGTGTGTGGAGAGTGGAAGGGAGTGGGAGAAGTTAGAAAGCAAGAGACCCACCCTCCCTAATTGACTGGTGACAGCTTCCCTGAACTTGGAACCCCTACAACCAGTCCTACCTGGCACTGCTGTTCATCCAGCGATGCCCTTATCCTTGAACTGACCTGACTTCTGGCCTGTTTGATGTTAGTTCTTTACTGTCCACAGTAGCTACATTGGTCCGCCTTTCTTTGTCAGATGGATATGTCCTTTGCTTGCCTGTTTATATTAATTTTCACGGAGTATGAATTCTTTGATCGTGTTCATGAAAAATATATTCTAAATTTAGTTCAGTGCCTACTTAATTGCCTATTACAAGAAAGCACTGATAAAGGCTCTTTGATGATGATTACGACTGTAAATTACACTAGAAATCAAAGGCTATCTATTGTAATTTTGGACTGTTGCTAACCTCCTCTTAGAAGTCTTCTCTTGCAAGCTGGTTTCCACTTGATTCAGCTGAAAGCTTTCAGCTTGATGGCCAGTAGTCCTGGGTTCTAATGTCAGATTCAGCAACCTCCATGTGACTCTTCCATGCCTTGGTTTCACAGTCTTCTAGTACAAGGCGGGAGAAGCTCACAGGACTCGTAGGTAGGGACAAGAGGTAAAATAAGAAAGCAGATGGTAGATGTGGAAGGGCTCAAAAGTAAGACGCAAGGATCCTCTCAGAAGTCTCTTCCTCAGGACCAGCTCTCTGAGACTCTTCTTCCCCCCTGCAAACACAATTCTACTTCCAGGAGCCTCAGGTTCCTGGTCTGAAGGATGAACCGTCCTTGTGTAGCATCTTTTGCAGAGATTCCTCTCAATGAGTCTCTTTATCTCATTTTTGCCACTTGCTTCTTCTTTACAGGCCCTCAAACAGCTACTTTTCCTAGCCTGGAGATCATTTATATTTCCATTCTGCTATTTCTAAGAGAAAGACTTAGAGGGAGGAGGCAACAGGATGCTTAGGGTGCCAAAGGCAATTACTGGAATGAGAGATGTAGTGGGGTCAAATGATGAACCCCGCAAGTTTCAGAGGACAGGAAAGGAACAGACATAAAATAAACTCCAGGTGAATTAAAGACCTAAACTTGTAAAACAAAACCTTCAAAATTACCTGAAAAAAATACAGAATATTTTTTATGACCTTAAAGAATTTACAAGATCAAATTATGAAAAAGCAAAAGTTATAATAGTCAATTCTGATAAAACTGATAACAAATATTAAAAACTTGTATACAAAACACATTTTAAAAAAATATTTTATTTATTTATTCATGAGAGACACAGAGAGAAAGAGAGGCAGAGACACAGGTAGAGGGAGAAGCAGGCCCCATGCAGGGAGCCCGACGTGGGACTCAATCCCGGGTCTCCAGGATCATGCCCCAGGCTGAAGGCAGCGCTTAACCGCTGAGCCCCCCGGGCTGCCCCCAAAACACATTTTTTTAAAGTAGGCTTCACACCCAACGTGGGGCTTGAACTCACTACCCTGAGATGAAGAGTCATATGCTCTACCAACTGAGCCAGTCAGGTGTTCCCTCAAAAGATATATATATATTTAAAGATTTTATTTATTCATGAAAGACACAGAGAGAGAGGCAGAGACAGGCAGAGGGAGAAGCAAGTTCCCTGCGGGGAGCCTGATGCAGGATTTGATCCCAGGATCCTGGGATCACACCCTGAACCAAAAGCAGATACTCAACCATTGAGCCACCCAGGGGTCCCTTATCCAGTAAATTTAACAATAATTTGTTATTGGTTAGACCTGAGACTGTAAAGAAAAGGGGGGAAATATAATTGGGAACATGTTACTTATGGAGTTATGGTTGAAAAACACACTGTGAAACACTGATTAAGAGAAACTTTCATACATAAAAACAAGGAGACCTGTTCAAGGATGTTCCCTACAAGGCAATGTTTATAATAATGAAACACTGAAAACAACATAAATGTTTTCAGTAACAAATAGAACAACAAACTGGAGTGTGTTCATGTGATAGACCACACACAGCCACTAAAATTAATGAATTTTGTCTACATGGATGAATTTTGAAAACAAATTTGAGGGAAATAAAAATAAATGCCACATGAAACCAATTATAGTTGACCTTTGAACAACACAAGAGTTAGGGGTACTGACCCCCTACACAGATAAAAACCCATGTATAACTTTTTAAAAAAAATATTTATTTATTTATTTTGAGAGAGAGAGAAAGAGAGCATGCATGAGGAGGGGGGAGCAGTGGGAGAGGGAGAGAAATCTCAGGAAGACTCCCTGCTGAGCCCAATGCAGGGCTCTATCTCATGACCCTGAGATCATGACCTGAGCTGAAATCAAGAGTCGGATGCTTAATCTACTGAGCTACCCAAGCACCTCAAAAATCCATGTATAACTTTGACTCCCTCAAAACTTAACTGCTACTGATCATAAGCCTTACTAAAAACATAATCAATTAATACATATTTTGTACGTTCTATGCATTATTTTTTTGTTGTTGTTCTTTTTTTGTTGTTGTTCTATGCATTATAGCCTGTATTCTTATAATAAAGTAAGCTGGAGAAAAGAAAATATCATTTAGAAAATCATAAAGAAGAGAAAATATATTTACAATACTGTACTGGATTTGTTGGAAAAAAGTGGACCTATGCAGTTCAAACTCATGTTATTCAAGGTCAACTGTTTACAAATTTGTAAAACATTAAAAAAAAAAGTCCACATACTATTTGTGCAGATATACATATGTATGTTCAAAGATATATATTATACTTTATAATATATATTCAATAAATAATTATATATAATATATCCATATGTTCATATAATATGTAATTATATATTATAATATACATGTTCAAAGTATTAAAAGCGGACTGATATAAAGAGAATGCTCAGGATGGGAAGGAAATGGGACTTTAGGTGATGGATATGTAAGTGAATGTTATAGTATTCTGTGTTCTCTTCCTTTTAAAAGATTAAAAAAAATGTTTTAAGTAATCACCCAATGTGAAGCTTCAACTCATGACCTGAAAACCAAGAGGTTCTCTTTCTTTGAGGCAGCTAGGTGCCCCAACAACATTTTTAGTTATTTTTATTTTGGGGGGATGCCTGCCTGGTTCAGTCAGTGGAGTGTACAACTCTTCATCTCAGTGTCATGAGTTCAAGATCTGGATGGGGTGTGAAGCCTTCTTTAAAAAAAGAAAAAAATATATATATATATTTCAATTTTTTAAAGATTTTATTTTTTAAAGTAATCTTTACACCCAACATGTGGCTCAAACTCACAACCCCAAGGTCAAGGGTCACATGCTCTATCAACTGAGCCAGCCACAAGTCCCTCAACAACATTTTTAATACATAAGAAAAAATGCAATTAAGAAGTTTTCAACTTGCTCAGAATTCTGAGAGTATTATAAAATTGTATTAGTACTGGTTATTGGGCAGCCCGGGTGACAGTGGTTTAGCGTCGCCTTCAGCCCAGAGTGTGATCCTGGAGACCCAGGATCGAGTCCCACGTCAGGCTCCCTGCATGGAGCCTGCTTCTCCCTCTGCCTGTGTCTGTGCCTCTCTCTCTCTGTGTCTCTCACGAATAAATAAATAAAATCTTAAAAAAAAAGTACTGGTTATTAAATCTCTTTCATCCTGGGTTGTTGTTTGTTTGTTTGTTTGTTTTGGTGCCTTGCGAAGAATAACTTACCAAAGGCAATCTGTCAAACTCAATGAATTAATACGTAAAGTTGGCAAATCCCTGTGGTTAGTATTTTTCCGACTAAAATAAATTTCTCTTTGCCTGAAGGTTCAGTCTTTCCTATCTATGGATGGTCATGCTGCTCCTTCTCACAAAGTCCTTCCTTCCAGTACTTGTCTCCCAGGCAATCTTCAATTTATCTTCCATGACCTAGTTCAAATCTGACTTCTGTTTATCTGGATGGCCCATCACCCACCACCAGAAATTTATCAATTACTACTCCTTCTTTTAACTTTCACTGTACCTTGGACATTTCTCTGTAACAGCACCTATTACATGATAGCACAATTTTTTAATGGAATCTTCTCTTTGAAACCTCTGAATTTTTTGAGGGAAAGGCCTGCTTTTTATTTGCCTTTATGTTCCTAGAATTTAGCAAAATGGCTATAGAGTGGACCCTCAAATGTTTGTAAAATGAACACTAAATTCTGATGACTAATTAAATGACACGGGTAGTGGGAGTTCAAATCTGATTCCCATTCACACACTGCAAGTCTGGACCACTTAAAGGTAGTCACCATTTTGGGGCATTGTAGTGGTTTCTCACTATCTCTCTCTCTCTTTTTTAAAAGATTTTATTTATTTATTCATGAGAGACACAGAGAAAGAGGCAGAGACACAGGCAGAGGGAGAAGCAGGCTCCATGCAGGGAGCCCGAGCCCAACGTGGGACTCAATCCCAGGACTTGGAGATCACACCCTGAGCAGAAGGTAGACGCTCACCCACTGAGCCCCCCAGGCATCCCTCCTCACTATCTCTTATCCAGATCCTTATAATAACCTTTTTGGTATCCTTAACCTTCAGTCTTTTCCCACTCTGACCCATCCTGGACTCCACTCCAGACTAATTTTTATAAAACATCATCTTCACCTTGTCATTCCTTTAGGCAAAATGCAGTAGGACTCTCCAGTCCTTTCCAATCAAATCCAAATCTCTAGTCTTCACACATGAGGCCCCCAGAAATGCAGCCTCACTTTAGTATTTCAAACATATCTCTCAATCATTATAAAACGTGAACTATACTAGGGCTAGAATCCTGTCTGACTTCTGACTCCCTCCAAGTAACAGGAACAATGGCTGGCTTGCATGCTCAATAATTGTGAGATTATATATATATATGATGAACTACTAGTATATAACCATCTGTTTCAGCCAAGTTAGTTTTCTTTTTATTCTCTATATACACCAAGTTCCTATCAGCCCATCTTTGTGTCTGCCGATACCTAATAAACAGCACTTAATAAAATACATTGCAAATTTTAATATATGTGCCCAAATACAAGGCAGTGCTTTGTTTTCCCAAAGAGAACAACTGAAAAAAAAAAAAAAAAGAAAGAAAGGTTTTTGGTCAACTTCATATATATGAAGTAGTCAAATGTCTACTTTAAGTAGTTACTAATTTAGGGGATCCCTGGGTGGCTCAGTGGTTTAGTGCCTGCCTTTGGCCCAGGATGGAGTCCTGAAGCGGGCTCCCTGCATGGAGCCTGCTTCTTCTCCCTCTGCTTGTGTCTCTGTCTCTTTCTGTCTCTGTGTCTCTCATGAATAAATAAATAACAACTTTTTAAAAAAGGAGTTGCTAATTTAATTAAAATATAAATTATTTGGCAACACATTTAACATCACATGTGAAATATTTATTTAGAATGGCTTCTCACTCAAACTTTTTTTTTTTTTTAGATTTTATTTATCTATTCATGAGAGACACGCAGAGAGAGAGGCAAGGACACAGGCAGAGGGAGAAGCAGGCTCCATGCAGGGAGCCTGACGTGGGACTCGCCTGACGTGGGACTCGATCCTCCGACTCCAGGATCACACCCCAGGCTGCAGGTGGCGCTAAACCGCTGTGCCACGGGGGCTGCCCTACTTATATATTCCTGATATCCACAATATAACCTCGTCCTGTTGCTTTGTAAAAGGCTTACTCACAACAAGATACAACACTTGAAACTGAAGTCTTTTTTTTTTTTTTTTTAAAGATTTTCTTTACTTATTCATGACAGAGAGAGAGAGAGAGAGAGAGAGAGAGAGAGAGGCAGAGACCCAGGCAGAGGGAGAAGCAGGCTCTGTGCAGGGAGCCCGATGTGGGACTCGATCCCAGGTCTCCAGGATCAGGCCCTGGGCTGAAGTTGGTGCTAAACCGCTGAGCCACCCGGGCTGCCCTGAAACTGGTCTTAATCCAAGAATACTTTCTTAAATCTATGTTATTATTATTTTTTTGCTTCCCTTTTGTTTTTAAGTGATTCCAACCAGTGACCTCTATAAGCTTGTAGGACTAGCATTAACTGAGGTTATTTCAGAATGCACCTTCCCCACACAGTACTTTGACTGAAAACAAAATATATAAAACAGATATTGTGGACTATAATAACAGACTTCGTAAGAACACAGATACGAGGCAACTTCTTTTCTGAAAAATTACTTTGAGAAGAAAAACATTACCTTATATTCAGGTATATAAGACATTTATTCATTTAACAAATATTTAATGAGCACTTGTTGTGTGCCAGGCACTGTGCTAGTGACTACAAATTCAGTGACCTTAGAATCTTGTGGGGAAGACAGTCATTAAATGTGTAACCCACAGCTAATTAATTATTATCATTTTAAGTACTATTAAGGATAAGTATACCCAGCTACAACATAGAGGAGTAATACCAGAGGAACCCAAGTCTGTAGGATAAAAAAAATAATTGTTCCAACAGTGCTGTTATTTTTTTTATTTTTAAAATATTTTGTTTGACACGCACAGAGAGAGAGAGAGAGAAAGAGAGAGAGAGGAGAGAGCACAAGCAGGAGGAGCGGCAGGCAGAGGGAGAAGCAGGCTCCCAGCTGAGCAGGGAGCCCAACTCGGGACTCGATCTCGGGACCACGGGATCGTGACCTGAGTCAAAGGCAGATGCTTAACTGACTGAGCCACCCAAGCGCCCCAGCGGTGCTGTTTATATACAGTGCAGTAGTAATTCATGTGCCCAGTCTATCAGAGTTCAAATACTGACTCAAATCTTGAGTAGGTTACTTAACCTCACTTTCCTCATTTATAAAGTGGAGCTAACAATACTATCTACCTCATGAAGTTGTACTGAGGATTTAAAAAATTTTTTTTATTTAAATTCAATTAATTAACATATATTGTTAGTTTCAGAGGTAGAGGTCAGTGATTCATCAGTCTTATATAATACCCAGGGCTCATGACATCATGTGTCCTCCTTAATGCCCCTCACCCAGTTACCCCATCCCCTCACCCCCTTACACTGAAGATTAAATGACTTAATACACATAAAGCATTAAGAACAATGATGGCACATGGTGCCTGCTTAATAAATGCCAGCTATTATTGTCATTTCAGCTGGAACCTGAAACAAGCCAGGAGGAAGGGAGGAAACTCCAAGCAGGGGTGCTCAGGTGGGTCAGCCAGTTAAGCATCTGGCTTTGGCTCAGGTCATGATCCTGGCGTCTTAGGATCAAGTTCCACATTGAGCTCCCCACTCAGTGCAGAGTCTGCTTGAGATTCTCTCCCTCTGCCCCTCTGCTCCTCTCCCCACTCATGCTCTCTCTCAAATAAATAAAATCTTCAAAAAGAAGAGGAAGAAGGAGGAGGAGGAGGAGGAGAGAAAGAACTTTAAGCAAAGAGCAACATGTGCAAAAGCCCAGAGCATAAGGTTGCTTGGCCTACAGTAGAACTGAAAGGCCAGTGTTTCTTAGCATAAAAAGCTACGGGGGAAAAGATACTTGGGAGATACGAGATGAGGCTGGGAAGATAGGTTGAAGTCAATAATGCAAAGCCTTGTAGGTTGGGTTAAGGAGTCTGAACTTTATCCCGAGTCAGGAAACCTGGAAGGTTTTATAAAGGGGAGTGACAAGCTTAGATTTGCAATTTTCAAAGCTTTCTCTGGCCATAGAATGAAAACTGGTTGGAAAGAGGCCTTTGGCCTCTATTTTATAGATGACGGAGAGACCAGTAAGGAAGTTGATCCTCGTCTTCTAGATCAGAGGTGGGTGGTGGCACAGAAGAGAGAAGGAAACTGGATGACTAAAGAAATGGTTAGAAGGCAGAACCAGCAAGACTTAACCGTGTGTATGTTGCCGTGAGGGGGCGTGCAGGGAGAGGCGCTAAACAAGAAACGTGCATTTGAGGAAGGAAGGAGGGAAAGAAGGAATTCCTGTGTTCCTGCCATATTGTTTTGCTGCACGAAATGCCTTTCCTCTATCCATCTCTCCTGGCACTGTACCTTCCCGTTTCCTCCACAAAACTATCTTGGATTGATCTTGTCCCCTTCTTTCTAGGGGTGTTTTAGAATTTTAGAGTGAGACATTCTTGAGATACAATTGCTAAGCATAGCTAATTGTATCTCAAGAACGTCTCTGAAGACAAGATCGTATTTTAGTCGACTTTCCATCCCACACCCCTCACCTGCGCAACACTTGTAGAGATCATCGTTGCAGAGCATTTTCCCTGACCTCATAAGTGGTACAATCATAAGCCGCCTAGGCTAATATGAAGCTCCTGGACCCACTACACATTATACGGAGCTCTCAGGACCATTTTCTTCTTGGATCTTCGCACATCTCTTATAAATTATGTAAGTACTGTTACAGGGGAAATAACCTCAGAGCTAAAGTGACAGGTCCAAGGTCACACACACGAAAGGAATTGGCAATGCCAAGATCTGAACCTAGACCCCGTTTCCATTTTCCAAATGGGATGCTTTCTTACAACTCTCCGTGGACCGTAAATATTCATAGGTACTTAAGATGGTATATTCTCAGAGGAGCTAAGCGCCACTTCTAAGAATCCTCAGCTTCTTCAGTAATTAATTCATTCAAGAATATTTATAAAAATATTCTGGGGGATCCCTGGGTGGCTCAGCGGTTTGGCACCTGCCTTTGGCCCAGGGCGCAATCCTGGAGTCCCGGGATCGAGCCCCGCGTCGGGCTCCCTGCGTGGAGCCTGCTTCTCCCTCTGCCTGTGTCTCTGCCTCTCTCTCTCTCATGAATAAAAATAATAATAATAATAAAAATCAAAATATTCTGTGCTGGGGACTACAAATTCCGTGGACCAAGGGGTGTCTGGGTGGCTGGGTTGGTTAAGCATCAAGACTCTCCATCTCAGCTCAGGTCTTGATCTCAGAGTCGTGAGTTTTATTTTATTTTATTATTTTATTTTATTTATTTTATTTTTTATTTTATTTTATTTTATTATTTTATTTTATTTATTTTACCTTTATTTACTTATTTTTATTTTATTTATAATTTAATTTTATTTTTTTATTTTGAAGGTTTTATTTATTCATGAGACAGAGAGAGAGGCAGAGACACAGGCAGATGCAGGCTCCTGTGGGCTCATGCCTTGAACCACCCAGAGTTTAAACGCTGCACTGGGCCTGACCCTGGGCATGGACCCTAAAAAAAAAAAAAAAAAAAAAAAAAAAAATTTATTGAGCACCTACTACATGCCAGGCATGGCACCTAGTGTTAGGGGCAGGGTGCAGCAGTGAACAAGGCAGGAAGGTGCTTGTCTTCAGTCTTATTCCGGGAGCGGACCAAACAAATGTATAAACAGCGTAAGCGGAAAAAAAAAAAAAAACAGCGTAAGCGGTAGACGCTAAAAAAAATATAAAATAAAATAAAAAATAAAAAACAAATACATGGCTCCCCGGGTGGCGCAGCGGTTTAGCGCCGCCTTCGGCCCAGGGCGTGACCCCGGAGACCCAGGGTCGAGTCCCACGTCGGGCTCCCTGCATGGGGCTGCTTCTCCCTCTGCCTGTGTCTCTGCCCCATGAATAAATAAATAAAAATTAAAAAAAAAAAAAAGCCCACACAAGGTGATGGAGGAAGATGCGTATCCTCGAAGGACAGGTGGACAGTCTGGAAACCAGCGGCGACAGCAGGAAGCGCTCCGACCCCGGCTCCACCGGCTCCCGCGGCTCCCGGCCTAGTTCTGCCGCCGCCACTAGAGGGCGCCGCGGCCCCAGGCCCCGCCACGGCGCCGCCGGGCACCCACCGCGTCGACGCCCCGAAGCCGGGGGTACGGGCAGACGGCGAGGGCGGCGCTAGGAAGCCCTTGGGAATCGCGGGGCATCGGCAGCGCCCTCGGCGAGAGACCGTCCTCAAGATCACAGACCTACGTCCTCGCGGCCTCCGCGACGGCCCTCTTCCGGCGCCTTTAAACCAGGAAACACCGGCTGCGTCCAATCAGGGCCCTTCTCACGCTACGTCGCCTTAGCACCGCCTCCTCGCCTGCCGAGCGCCCGACGCCCACCAATCAACACTCAGGAGGGGCGCATGCGCCCTGGCACGAGCGTGACGTAAGGGCGACCTCCCTCTCGGTGAAGATGGCGCTCTCCAGGGTGTGCTGGGCTCGGGCTGTCCTGTGGGGCTCGGCGGCCACCCCCGGGCTTCATGTCCCTCGGAAGCTGCAACTTGTTCGCTGTGGCCTGGCCTGGGGGGCCCCTCGGTGAGGGACCTGGGACAAAGGAGAGCGTTTCCGACATACAGGCCCTCCCTTCCAGTGTCTCAACCTTGTTTGCATGCTGGTCTCTAGTTGTCAGCATCCCACGCCCTGGCCCCGGGGGTTTTATTCTTCGGCTTCCCGGCCCTCAAGGCTGTCAGTGGCCCGTGTCCGAATTCCCCAGTGGCCTGGACTCCTCCTTCAGCCTCCCTTTTCCGGCTTAGGCTCCACGGCTACTCCTCCGGATCCCATCGCGGGCCTTAGCTTGCTGTTCAAACGGCCCCTGCAGCCTCATCCCACGCCCGACGTCCCTTCCCGCCGGATCTTTCATCGGCCCGATATGTATGTTTCCCGGGCCGATTGCTTATTTCTCCTTGAGCCCAAGATCTTCCTTGGATTTCGGAAGGTTCAGATCTCAGCACACGTTCTCCGAGCCTGGTGTTTGACATTAGTTCCCAAGGGGGCTCCGGGGACCGATTCCCACATAGTCTCTTTGATCTTCCTTGTAGGTCTTCAAAGCTTCACCTTTCTCCAAAGGCAGACGTGAAGAGCTTGATCTCTTACGTGGCGGCCAAGACCAAAGTGATTAATGGGAAATACCATCGTTTCTTGGGTCGTCATTTCCCCCGCTTCTATGTCCTGTACACAATCTTCATGAAAGGTAAAAACCCCCAAACAGAGATCCCTGGAGTCCATTCGCGGGCAACGTGCAGGAGTGTTAGAAAAAGGAAGATTATTTGCATGTCGTGCTGCGTGGTGTGAGCTGGGGTGTTCTAGCTTGGCATTAAATTCTTAGAAGTTTAGCACTTCTGGTGAATATTTCTAGAAAAAAAGTGTTAGGACAGACAACTTTGACCACATGCAGGGGGGAATGTAGGTGTTTTTGCACTTTTCGTAGCCACACGCCAGCTGACTGTTGTAGAGATTCGTTGACGTGCACCAAGCCAGGCATCTATGGCTGCACAGACCTGCCCTGTGGTTTATCAGCTGACTTGGTCCATAAGAAAGTGTGGTCTGATGCTTGCCATAGATCTGTCCTAGATACGGTGTTGTGGATATACTCACGTTCTGAATGTTTTCGTTCAGGTCAGAGCTGTGCTAGTTACTAGAATACGGTGCGATGATGAGGACAGGTGTCCTCTCTTGCCAGACTGCGTGGGTTCAAATCCCAGCTTGTCACTGACGATGTGATTGGACTAGTTACTTAACTTCTCTGTCCGTTGGTTTTCTCATCTGTAAAACATGGAAAATAGTAGGACCTACCTATTGACTGTGTGGTTGTGAAGGTTAAATAAAAACACCAATACATCTATAAAGTACTTAGGGCCCGATCATCGTATGTGCTCAATAAATGTGTCTATGACTATAATACTTTTATCATAATAGCAATTACAGTAAACTACCATATCGTCGGCTGTGAAAATTATCATGATTGCTCCTAGCTTCACGGACTTGCAAAATCTGAAGTAGAAATAGAATGGCTGCTTTGTCTGCTACCAGGTTTATAACTAGGATTAAACAAGAAAAGGGTCTGGAAGAAGAATTTTGGTTGGTTGGTTTTTAATTATAGAAAAATTTAAACATACACAAAAGTAGAGAGAATAATACAATGAATTTTCACGTACTCAACCTTACTTCAACAGTTAGCAACTTGTTGCCACCGATCTTACTTTATTTATACACTTGCCTTCTCCTATATGATTTTGAAGCCAACCTAGGCATAATGTCATTTCATTCATAAATATGAAAGCATTTTTGAACACTAAAGTCTTAGACAAAATGTAAGAATTATCATCAGATGAACAGAAAAATGCAATCATAGAAATATGTTGAATTAATACTATTTCTAAAAGTGTTCTAGAAAGGAGATAAGTTAATATCTTGTTTGGGGAATACATAAGGTTAATTGAGGAAGACTTCTCAAGGTTATGGAGCTTTTGAATTTTTATTTTAAAGTGGGAGTGAGCAGTGAACCAGAAGAGGGAGAGCATTCCGTAAATAGATCACAGAAGGCCAACTTGGCTGGAAGAGAGGTGATGTGCTGGGGGATAAAGAATGAGAAGAGAGATATAGGTTGGCCTCACAAGAGTTTCGAATGTCCTCATTTAGAGCTGTGACTCAGAGTGGTATTGGGGAGGGACAAGTTTGTGTGTTGTTAGTAAACATGGAGTTGGGAAGCTGTGATAAGATTCAAACTGGGATAACATCACACTCTGTCCTCTACTTTAATGAGGCAGGATTGCAGATGTTTTGGGCTGATGCCAAAAAGGCTAGAAGAATAAAGACAAATATGTGGAAGCACAATATAAAGTTTCATCAACTTCCATACCGGGAGATGGAGCATTTGAGACAGGTACGGGCCAGGGGCAGATACCCAGAATTTCATGGTGAGGTAATTAAAGTTAACCAAGATCTCAAGGTTTTGTTTTGGTTTGGTTTTCTATCTTGTTCACCACTGATCAGCCTTCTCCCCTCTGCTGTGAGATCAAAGTATTCATCTAAAGGAGAGCATCAGGTTATTTGTCAGAATTTTTTTTTTTAAGATTTTATTTATTTATTCATGAGACACAGAGAGAGAGAGAGGCAGAGACAGAGGCAGAGGGAGAAGCGGGCTCCATGCAGGGAGCCGGATGCGGGACTCCATCCCGGGTCTCCAGGATCACACCCTTGACTGAAGGTGGCACTAAACCGCTGAGCCACCCCGGCTGCCCAGTCAGAATTGGTTTTATTCAGAGTTGTAGCCCTCTGTAACAGAGCTCCATAAAGAGCATACTGGCATACTTGATGAATAGAAGTCGTAAATACTAAAATGTAGTTCGTTTCCGAATATGTAAAAATCTGCAGGGATTGAAAAGGCAGCGGGGAAGTAGTATTTGGTGGTGACTTGATGAGTAGTTTTAAAGCTGAAACTGAGGACCTAGGACCCATTCGTCACATCAGGAAAAATGTGTTGAGGGATTTGGTATAATGTCAGGCCCTGTACTAGGCATTATTTGGGATACAAAAATGAACAAATCAGGGCTTCTGTTCTCAAGGAACTTACCAAGTAGAGGTAGATAGAAATAACCTTGATCCTTCTCTGGGCTGCAGTAGGAGTTAACTGCACAGTGTGGGGGAGGGATTGTTCACTGTATTAAGAACTTACCTGGGTTAAAACTGCATCTGTGTTTATTTCTGCTTAGTTCCGTCGAGACGTCACCAAGTGTCTTTTCCTAGGTATTATTTCCATTCCACCCTTTGCCAACTACCTGGTCTTCTTGCTAATGTGAGTACAGACTTCTATCTTCCCAGCATATTGAAGAAACAAAGATTTTTTTTTTAATTAAAAATTATTTTAAGAACTTTCCATTTCAGAAGTAGGCAGAGATTATTGCACTAACTGCTCCAATCTTCTAATTAGCCACTCAGTAACACTTGGATTACTGGATCAGCTGTAGGTATAGGTAGCTTAGACTTTTCTTGTCTCTTAGCTGCCCCTATATGATATGAAATAAGATTATGATCTTTTCCATCATCCCTTGAGGCAACAACCCACTCCCTGGAAGCATAGCAGTTTGGGAGATTTTTTTTTTTTAAGGAGAGAAATGCATTGCATATTCTGGTAACATAAAATAAATTTTTATTACTTTACTTTGGATCCAAAGATGACAGTGTTTTGTTTTTTTTTTTAAATAATTTATTTCTTTTGAGAGTCAACAAGAGCAAACAAGCATAGTGGGGAGGGGCAGAGAGAGAGAATCTCAACCAGACTCCCCGCTGAGCATAGTGCCCAACAGGCAGCTCGATCCCACAGCCCTAAGATTATGACCCGAGCTGAAATCAAGAGTCAGATGCTTAACCAATGAGCCACCCAGGTGGCTTTTAAACTATGACGTTGCATGTTATTTTAGCTCTCTGTTGCTGTATAGCAAATAACTGTGCGAAGCTTAACAGCTTTTCCTGGTTTTGTGGGTCAGGAAATTGGGCAGGTTTCAGGTGGGTGACTGATTTTTCTCTTCCATGTGGTGTTGACAGAAATCCTTCAGGGGCAGTTAGCTGATGATGGTCTAAGGTCACTTTTATGTCTGGTGCCTTAGCAGGGATGGCTGGAAAGCTGGAACTCTGAATCAGATTGCCTGCATGTGGCCTCTTTAATATGGTGGCCTCAGAGTAATAGGACTTCTTACATGGCAGCTCAGGGTTCCAGTGGTGAGTGTTTTAGCAAATAAGAATCTGCGTGGCCTTTTATAACCTAGCCTCGGAGGTCACAAAGACTCAACTCTGCTCTGTTTTATTGGTTGAATCAGTCCCCCAGATTTAAAAAATAAGGGGACACAGACCTCACTTCTCAATCAAAGGAATGTCAGGGATTTGCAGCTGTGCTCTGAAACCACCACCCGTGCGGAAAAATAAATTAAAAAAACAAATTTGCCTGTAACATTTTGTATACACATAGGAATCGTGCTGTAGTTTGAAGTTGTCAGCATCACATCCAGTGACCGGCTCTATCTACAACTCTTTCCAACTCTGTCCAAGATATGTTCTTCAAATGCTTTAGTCCGAGTGAAGTCCCTTTATCTAATCACTGCAAGTGAGGCTATCCCACTACTGCTTCCTTTCACATAACCTCAGTAACGTTGCTTGAAATTGTGCTTCAGTGTATCTTTAAACCTCGAGCTGAGACTCATTTACAGAAAAGAACAGTGGGCTAGGGAAGTAACGTCTCCGTCTCTTCTTCCCAGTATTCATGTCTGCCAAATGCTTTCGGGGAGCTCTTTGAAATGAAAGAGGCCTGTTTCAGCAAGTGACGTTGTGATTCCTTCTCCTTTCAGGTACCTGTTTCCTAGGCAGCTACTGATCCAACATTTCTGGACCCCAAAGCAACAGATTGATTTCTTAGATATCTATCATGCTCTCCGGAAGCAGTCCCACCCAGAAATCCTTTGTTATTTAGAAAAGGTTATCCCTCTCGTTTCCGATGCAGGACTCCGATGGCATATGACAGAGCTGTGCACCAAGGTATTCCTTCAGCTACCCCTTCCTGCAAACTGTGACTCTTGTCAGACCCTGTTTGCACTAAAACTAGGAAAGAGGGCCAGGCAGGACCTTCCTAACCTCTACCAATCTCTCACCTCTCCCAAGATACAGCATGGTACCCACCCAACAGTACATGATATCCTGGCTCTGAGACAGTGTTTCTCTAACCATCCTCTGGGCATGAACCAACTCCATGCTTTGCAAATGGTGAGCACTTTGAGGCTTTCTGTGTTCCGCAGCCTCACCTTGCCTCAGGTTTTGCATGTGGTAATAACTGTTGACTTTGCCCTCCTGTGCTGTTGTGTTACAGAAAGCCTTGAGTCGAGCCATGCTCCTCACACCTCATCTGCCTCCTTTCTTGTTGAGACGCCGTTTAAACACTCACATGGCTGTAATTCACCAGCTGGACAAAGCTTTGGCAAAGCTGGGGGTTGGCCAGCTGACTCTCCAGGAAGTGAAATCGGTAAGAACTTACTGCGGTAGCAACCCTCAGTCCTCTATTCTTTCACCTCATTTCCGTGTATTTTTTTTTCTCAGTGAATTTCACTCATGGAAAGGAATTGCCCATAGTAATTTTGATTTATGTTTCTTTTCTTTTGGCCCTTGAGAAACCAAGGACACCCTTCTTTAGACCTTGTGTTTTAGGTGATGTAGGCCTCTTTGGTCGTCCTCTTGTCTGTCCCTCGTAGTTCAGCTCGCCATGGAGAAAGCTTCCTTCTGGGCATGGGGTTGTGACTTATTTAAAGGAGATTTTGAATTATATGTGTGTTTACAGTTCATGGGCATATTTGCTATGTGACTGTGGAGGACTGTTTCTCTTCTGCGTGATACAGGCTTGTTATCTTCGTGGCCTGAATTCTACCCATATTGCTGAAGAGAAGTGTCGAACGTGGCTGGGAGAGTGGCTACAGATTTCCTGCAGCCTGAAAGGTAAGACACATCCCTATGGTTATGCCATTAAAATCCACAGAATTGTATTTTATTCTAAGATTATTTTGGAGTAGATTATTAATAAACCCTCATTTAATAAAACATTTAAAAAAATTTAGTAAAACCCTCATTTAATAGACATCTCTAATTGAAAGGGCATAAACTCTTGCCTACAGGGGCTAAGCAGGTAATGAAGTAGACTCTGCAAGACATGAGGGAGTAGTGGGGACTGTGGGAGCCCAAGACTGCACACATGCCCGTCTGAAGCAGTTTCTCAGCCTCGGCACTATTGATGCTAATGTCCTGTGCCTTAGAGGGTATCTAGCAGTATCCCTGGTCTCTACCCACTAGATGCCAGCAGCATCTTCCACACCAGTTCTTTTTTTTTTTTTTTAAGATTTTATTTATTTATTCATGAGACAGAGAGGCAGAGACACAGGCAGAGGGAGAAGCAGGCTCCCTGCAAGGAGCCTGATATGGGACTTGATACTGGGTCCCCAGGACACACCCTGGGCTGCAGGCGGCGCTAAACCGCTGCGCCACTGGGGCTGCCCTTCTACACCAGTTCTGACAACCAGAAACGTCCCCAAACATTGCCAGATGTCCAGTAGGGGACAGGAGAACAGAATGATCCCTACTGAGATGCATTAGCCTAAAGGCATTCAAATTCAGAACAAAAACACTCAGTTGGTTAAATAAAAAGTACCTGAGGCTGCGTATTAGGCCTGTGGGTCTCTTGTTGGATCCTTCAGCTAGGCCTTGATGTTTTTCTAAGCCTGTGAATACCAGGGCAGGCCCACTAATCTCCTTGGAGTCCAGAAATGTTTCCAGAGCACCCGCTCCTACCAGAAGAATCCCAGGGGTGACTGTGGTGTTGGGTATCATCGTTACCATCTCTGAATTTTCTACTGCCACCACATAAGAGTCAAGAAGTGAGGGTGAGTAGAAAGGATTATCTGGTGGAAGGAAAGGAAGGTGTACATGCGGGGACTGGAGTGAAGCAGGGAGCATTGAGAACAGTAGCCCCTGGTGTCCCACGTTTGCACTTGGCTTCCTGCCTCCAGTATCAAGCCCCAAGGCAGTTAGAAAGCTCAGTGTTCCTGGCCAAACCATTAACGCTGATGGTGTTTACAGAAGCTGAGCTGTCCCTCTTGCTGCACAACGTGGTCCTGCTTTCCGTCAACTACATTGGGACAAGGCGCTGAGCGAACGCGGAGTGGATGGCATTGACCTGCAGCCACATAGTCACAGCAGCGTGGTACCAAACAGCACTGGGCAGCAGAGTGTGTGTGCACTCTTAGGTGTGCGGGAGGCAGAGGAGCAGGTGCCACAGGCTTCGTAGCGTGGTACCCATGTTGGAGCTGGAACTAAAACAAATCCTCTCTCCAGAGGGGGCCCATGTGAGGTCTCTTCCCAACTTCCTCAGAATCAGCCGGAGCTGCCTCTGTACTGGGCTTTAATTGTGATGTTTGAAGTCCAGATCCTAGAAGTGAGCTTTTGCCCCAGGTGGAAATCCTCATTTGGCCTAGGACTTACCCACGGCCACACTCATTACAGTTGTTTTTGGTAGTTTCTGGCTGGTGAGGGGAACAGCACTGTTTAAATTGGAGCATTGACATCTATGGGTGTACCTCAGTGCTGCCCTCAAAACTTTTTGTTATGACCAAAAATTGGCTTTTTTTTGGTCCCTTCACTGGGTTAACCACTCCCTTTCCTTTCCAAATCCTTGAACATCTTTTTTTTTTTTTTTTTTTTTAAGCAAATATTCATGTACGGGAACATTCTAGTGGAAAAGATAGAAGGAAATACAAGTGTTTCTTGACCTTTCCCTTATTTATAGCCTTCATGCCCACCCTGCCCCCCCAACCCCTTGTCTTAATTTCTGGGCTGTGCTGCAGCCCCTGAGGATCTTGAACTCTGCTACCTCCACTGTGCTACAGCGGTCCAGCTGTGATGGACAGTGGCCACCATCTTTGGGCCATGGATTAAATCTCTAAGGTAGTAGTGACTGCCCCGCGGGGGGACCAGGAGAGGCCTGCATTGTGAGTAAGTTGGGTTTAGCTTTTGTCTGTGTACATCAGTGGCTTGTAGTAACTTATTGTAAATGCATGAAGCACTGTTTTAAAGCCAAAGTAAAGACTGCCTGAAACTGGTTGCTGGAAATGACTTATGCATCTAATTATTTTGCTGAAGCTCCTCTGACAAGACTGACATAAAACCTAACTAATGGGGAGGTAGTTGGTTGGAATAGAAGCTTCTGTTGGGATGGAAGTTCGGAGGGAACTGATTTGACACTGATGCTCTTTGCTGTGTTTTAAGATGGTAACAGGGAACAGAGGCTCTGGAATTAGCAAGTGAGCCCCCAGTGGAGGGCCTACAGGAAGGGAAAAGCTCCAACAGGGCAGGACCAAGGCCTGCTTCAGCTGAAGAGGCACATAAGGGCAGATGCTGCAAGTCAAGCTCTTGATGCTCCAAAGAGAATGCTCTATTTTCCCCACCATGATGTTAACATTAATCTCGAACTGACCTAATTAGATTTATATAGGACTCTAGAGAAACACCCTTTCTCTAACAAGTAACCAGCCTGCCAAGATAAAAAATAACACACTGGTCTTTTGAATATTTCTTTAATATTACATTTAAATATTCTCTTTAAATACAGCATTATCACAATGTAAAGGACCTAAAAGGCAAAAAAAAAAAAAAAAAAAAAAAAACTTTTTCAGAGAACCAGACAAGCTTTGGATTCACATTGAAAATACTACCTGTATACAGTATGTGAGAAAGGAAACTGGAAAGAATGAGTTGCAGTAATAAATTTCTTTTGTCGAGGCCTAGATGGAGCAGGGCCGAAGCTGTCTGCTCCTGCGATCAGAGGCCGAGGCTTAGCTTTTCTAGCAACCGTGAGCTAGAAGCCCGTCCAGCTCAGGTAGCACCAGAAACGAGATGGACTAGGTCGTAGAAAAGGCCCTTTGCTTGACAAGACGGTTAATGTTCGATGTTAATATTCAGCATTTAAAAATGGGATCGGCGGGAGTCGGAATTGTTAATGGAGGGATGGACTTGGGTTAAGAAACTAGTTTTTCAAATACCGCTTCTTGGCCTTTTGGCTAAGATCAAGTGAAGAAACTAGCTTTTCAGAAAAACCAATTATCTTGGGGGTTGGCAATCAGTTTAACAGATTCAGATTCTTGGGTTGATCCCAAAGGCTAGTGTCTCTTCTGGAGCAGCTGGAATCCGCTTCCTAGGTGAGGCTGGAGCCTCCCTAAGGAGGGAATGTGTAGAGCCCACCCTCCCCTTCCAACAGACTCCGCAAGAGTCTTCTCCAGAGCCGAGTTTGCAGGGAAGCTTCAGTCTTGTAGTCGGGGCTGCGGAAGGTGGGAAAGTGGGGCTGCGCTTAGGAGAGCGCTAGATCTCAGGTACCTAAGACTCTGCTTGGTGAGGCTAAAGGATGGGGGGAGACAAGGTCCTGTACTTAAGAACTCCCCTCCACTGTAAAACCAAGCACAACTGGGAATGAACAGGAGAAGCAGACTGGGCTAAAGGATGTGTCTGTTTAAGTACAAGGCCTCGCAGGCTCAGTTTAGAAACGTGATAGGCGAAATGCTGCTGTGACACACATAAAGGGTGCTTGAACGTCGTATGGGAAAAGGCTCCGTGAGGAAGGTAAGTGGGAAGAGGTCTCTCCCCACCAAAACCCAAAAGGGGTTCACTTGTTCTTTCCTGGTTCATAAACCATAATAAAATTGAAGCATGACGTAAAGGATGCTAGAGAAGTGTGTTTTGCTCCCCACTGTCTCCGTTTTAAAACGGAGGCAGAGATAACTGGTAATAAAAAGAACTCCGTGGTGTTCAGCGGAGCACATCCTGGAGTATAGGCCGGACATAAAAGGAGCAGACACTGTGTCCCCCCCACAGAGGTAAGAAGTGAATTTGAGTCCCGCTTTATAGATCGCAAAGGTTATAGTCAGAACTTGAGTTCTTGGGAAGCTGGGAGCTGTATTTAAGTTTGGCTTCCAATTTTCATGTATCAAGACGGAGGGATCCAATAAACCTTGGCAGTTCTGGGGCTACGGGGAGGGAGGAAGAGGAATAGTATAAGGACTCTAACCCTGTATATCCAAGGACCACAAGGGCAGAAACAGAAGAAATAAGAACAAAAACTAGTTGGTGACTTTGGGTTGCCACATCCTATATTCCTTTAAAGCTCAAACCTCCCAGAGTGGGGGGAAAACCTGGGTGAAAAAGCAAGCGTGGCACAAATAGAGTCTTCTTCCCAGACAGCAGCCTGTTCCTGCTGCCTCTCCCGGACGTAGTTAACGCTCCAGATGTGCCTCCCGTGGGCCGGGAGCCCCAGCCTAATGCTGCCCGGCACAGCCAGCGCTGGACTCCTACCGAACACTCGGGCTCTTTAGGCCACGTCCCCAGCCAATCTAGCTTTTTCTTCAAGGGAAAAGGAAGGAAGGGGGGATAAAAGACAAATAGACAAGTTTAACTCTAGTACCTAAGAACATGTGAAAGAAATGATTCAAGTTACAGACCAGGACTCCCCAGTGTGGGGAACAGGTCAGAGAACACGAAACATGTCAAATATTAACTTATTTACCAAACGGGGGGGCCAGGGAAGGCAGGTTAAATTTTGATAAATCCCGGAGGTTTTCTTCAGAAGCAGAGACCCTTCCATCCACTCCTCTCTAGACCTGACCAGGTGATTCTCCAGCGGACTATGATACACCAAGGTGGGCTGTCAGAGTGACTGAGGGGGGACACGAGCTTGTTCCCCACCTGGAGCTCAGGAGAGAAGGGGCTTTTCCATGCTGTTCAGATTACTGTGTTCTGGTCCCTACATGAAGATTAGCTGCTTGAATTACCCGGCTTCTCCTGTGAGATCCTCATTCTTCGTTCCAGTGGCCCCGAAAAGCTCAGTATTCGGCACCATGCAGCCTCCTCTGCCCCGAGACTCTCCCCCAGATCAAGCCGGGACCGGTCTCCTTGGTTCTGTTTACCCTTTAAAAAATACTTTTACAAACAATTCTTTCCCACCCATCCCCCAAAGACCCCAATAAAATAACATGGGAGTAGCAGCTGCTTCTACAGTTTTGTTTTGAAATGGTGTTAGATAAAATAAGGGAATAAATAGAGAATGGGTACGAGGCAGGACCGCCATCCCTGGGTCACACTGCCAGAGGGAGTTCTAGGGAAGACTCTTCAGGGGGCCTGTCCTCGCTCTGCTGTGAGGTCTTCTCCACCACACAGCCCTCTTCATGGTCCGTGCGGAAGGGGAGGCCCGAGGGGGGCCAGGAGGGGCGGAGGTCTTCACTCTCAGGCTCCTCGGGGTCACAATCTTCGGGCACTAGCGCTTCTAGGGTGGACGCGTTCCCCACTTCTGATTTACACAGGGCAGCGGGGTCTGTGGGGCCGCAAGCCACCAGTGAGGTAACCGGGAGAGAGAAGACACTCAGATCCTTCTCCTTGGGGAAAGAGGGCGGGACCTCTTCCGTGCCGGGCTCTCCCTTCACCCCCAGGACCGGCCTCTGCTCCACCTGATAGTAGACCAGGGGCCCACTGTTCAAGTAGGAGGGGCTGTTCGCCGCCGAGGCGGCCGCGTGGTCGGAGTTCTCGGCAAAACACAGGACGGAGGAGCCCGGGGGCAGCTGGGCCTGGATGAGGATGGGGGCTGCGAGGCCCGGGCACAGCTCTTCGGGCACGGCCAGGGGCTCCTCCAGGATGCACACGCCCAGGCTCTCGATGCTGGAGTCCAGGCTGGCGCTGGAGCCACTGGAATCCTCCTCCGCCTTGAGCCGCTCCAGCTCCTCGGCGCTCTGCAGGTGCATCACCGCGGTCTCGTTCTCGGCAATGAACTCCTGGAAGTCCTGCGTCTCGGAGCCCTGCGCCCCGGTCAGGCTGCAGCCGGCGGCGGGCGACGGCTCCTCGTCTGGGGCTGGCGGGCGGCTCACCTGCCGCTTGCTCTCCAGCTCCAGCTTCATGATGGTGTGGAGGTAATGAGTCCGGACCCGGATTGGATTAAATTCAATGCGCCCAGCCATGTTCCCACAGCCATCCCGGGAACAGCCACATGGGAAGGACATGCGATCCACCTGAGGAGAGGACAAGAAGGTTGAGGGAGGAGGAGGAGACCCACAGATTTAGTACCGGGGACGGGGATGGGGACGGGGACGGGAGGCAGTGGCTGGGGATTCGAGGTCTCACAACAGGAACAGCCAGGAACAAACTAACCTGCAGCGCGGCCTAACAGCACGGGGCACTAGCCATCAGACCGCCTGCGTTTCAGTTGCAACACAGCCTTTAATGAGCGGTGTGCCCTCTAGAAGGTCCCTTACCTCCCGGGCAACCTGGGGCGCCCAGTCAGTTAAGCATCCAACTCGGTTTAGGCTCAGGCCATGATCTCAGGGTCGTGGAATCCAGCCCTGCATCGGGCTCTGCACTCCGCAGGGTCTTCTTGTCCCGCTCCCTCCCCCTCTGCCTCTCCCCCTGCCTGTGCTCGCTCTCTAATAAAGACAATCTTTTAAAAAAGAGAGAAAAGAAGAAGGTCCTTTATCTCTCCAGGGCTTTGTTTCCTCTTCCAGACAAAATGTAGCTAAAAATCACATCAAAGGGCCTTTCCAGTTAGAAAGTCCAGAGACGCTGCTCTGAAAGCTGACAGTTCTCAGAGTAGAAGACATTTTTTCAAATATTTTATTTATTTATTCATGATAGAGAGAGAGAGAGAGAGAGAGAGAGAGGGGCAGAGACACAGGCAGAGGGAGAAGCAGGCTCCATGCAGGGAGCCCGACGTGGGACTCGATCCTGGGTCTCCAGGATCACGCCCTGGGTCAAAGGCAGGCAAACCGCTGAGCCACCCAGGCATCCCTTTAAGACATTTTTGTGCCTCAGAGACTTTCCCAGAATTTATCTAGTTTACTGAGAAAACAGGCTGGGGCCTAAGCCTACGGACTGCCTTCTGCGATGACAGGGAAAGGAAGCAGAAGATCTAGCTGGTCTAAAGGAGCACATTCTAGGGAAACTAAGGCAAAGTGCCTCAGTTGTGCCGGGGCGCTCTACTGACGGTTCAAACGTGGTAACGGCCAGCTTTTCACCACCTGCTTCATTTTCCCCTGATGGTTTAGGTCTGGGGCAAGTACTGCGATAATTAACTACAGACCAGGAACACCTGGAAAGGAGCTCCTCTACCTCCTTATCTCCCTTTTGGACCCCCAAAAGGAACCAAAAATAAAGCGTAAGCAAGTATGTATATATATATAAGTCACAATGTCTTCCTATGATATCAACTTCTAGAACTCTCCATTCCAGTCCTTAGGAACAGTCCAATTCTTAGGACTACTCTCAGGGCAGTATAACTGATTCATTATGGGACTTTGGTCTGAAAAGCAGTACTTGGCCAGATACGCTACAGCTATTACCGACCTAAAAATAGGAAAGAAGAGGGTCATTAGGGAACCTTCAACCACAAGGACTCAGCACCCACATCCTCAGCAGACAAGTTCCAAATAAATTTCATCTTTTGGGATGGTACTGCTGCTTTCAACGGAGACGCGCCTTCTAAGCGGTCCCTTGTCAAACCAGCGAGCGGATGACGGCTTCCGTCTTTTAAGACCCTGGACTCCAGCTCTGCCAAGCCATGTCCGATCCTGAACTACAGGAACCTGACAATTATTTTGGGTTTTACAGAACTGGAGCAGAGGTCCTGTGAGTGTTTGCAAGACAAAATCCGGAGGCCTACCTCATCTCTCTGCTTCCTTTCATCTCATGACATCAGTCCATGTTTAAGGAACAGCTACTAATGTTAAACTCACCAACCCGTCTTCCCCCATCTGCTGACAGCTGCTGCTTACCACTTCCAGGGTGAGACACAGCAAAAGCTAATGGCTCTCTCCACGGCCTAGGAATCCTGCCATGCTTGGCTTTCTCCTTGGTGGGGGAGGGTCGTGGAACTAGGCAGTGCTGCCCGTCATGGGAGTCCACCCGTAGATGACGGGCAGCCTCCCACGTTCAGGACCCATATCATGCCCCCCGGACTCCTCTAGCGTGGATATCGCCTCCCAGGCCAACCTGGACTGACCTGGCATTTAATCCCAGCCTGACTACAGGCACAGGCTTCTGGGTCACAATAGAGGCGACAGTCACAACCACACTCTTCCCGCGACAGGCGGATGGCTCTAAGCTCTTGCTTCTCTTCGGCGTCAATGCGGTGGACCCCCGAAGCCCTTAGCAAAGCTCGTCGCCGCTTGGTGGGCAGGGGCTGCAGAAAGAAGTAGTCATCCACCTCCACATTTTCCACATCAATGTCTTCGTCTGAGACGTCATCCAGGGTCAGGCCATCGGCCTCCACCGACTCCACTGTCCCATTCTTGGTCAGCTGCCGGGAGACGGGAAGGAAAGGTTAGCCTTGAGTATTCGAGTATTATGGGCAGGCACCTTCTTTTTTTTTTTTTTTTTAAAAGATTTATTTATTTATTTATGATAGAGAGAGAGAGGGAGGCAGGCTCCATGCAGGGAGCCCGATGCGGGACTCGATCCCGGGACTGCAGGATCGCGCCCTGGGCCAAAGGCAGGTGCTAAAGCTACCAGGGATCCCCGGGCAGGCACCTTCTCACAGAGCAGCAGGGTCCAACTGAACTTCCTGCACTGATGGAAATATCCGTGCTGCTCGCAGCACACGTGCCTACTGAGCACTGTGAATGGGGCTAGTGCAAAGGAGAACTTCTTAATTTTAGTTCATTTTAACTAAGTCTAAGAAGCCACACGTGTGGCTAGTCGCCACCATACTGGAGAGTTGAAGAGCATAAATCTAGAGCAGGAAGGCAGGAAGCCCGACGTAGCTCTAACACCTGTCAACACCGGAGGGATCACCTTTCTAGACCAAAGTTTCTCAAAGCCCACGTCTCCTCTTCCCTCATTTTCCCACAAATACACCCTCCATCCTCAAACTTGTGTCCTGTAACGTCAGCTAAGTTGCCTTCTGACACAGGGAGGTCTGTCAGTGGCTGGATGCTCCTTGGATGTATAGATAACCTTGCAAAACACCCTTCAATCTGCACCCCGAAGGACCCAAAACCACATTCGGGGAACAGTAGTACAGGCTACCAGGTCTTTGTCAAGGACCCTGAGTCCCCACAGAGTGAAGACTTCTCTTCAGAAGGGCTTCACTTCACTGGGAGGAGAGAAAAATGAGCAAATTATTAACAGCTATCCAAGAAAGCCCTCACTGCCAACCCACAGCCTAGAATATACTTTCTCCTTTCTAATCTTTTTTGATTTCAAAGAAAAAATGCTGTATGGAGAGTAGGGTGGCAGGCGAAATACTGAGGTACTATCCACAGGCAGAAGTCTGGGTTCTCTGGGCCAAGACAGACAGAGAGCCAGCAAGGAATCTTTGTGGAAGGGCAGGTTGAAGACAATCTGGCTGAATGAGTTCTGAAAACTCACTAGAGAATTCAAGGAAAGAAAATGAGACTTTGTAATTCCCAGAGCTCTGGAAGCTACCAGCAGGATGAGAGCCAAGCTCCTGGAGGGGTTGGCTTATTTCATCAGACCCAGCCACAGGTTAGTGGTAGTAAAGGGACAGCTCCTGGGAGCGAGATGATGCAACGGCGGGGCTCATCAGCTCCACACCTGTTTGCTTGTGGGAAGGTGGGAGAGAGAGGGGACAAATACAGAGATGCTTCTGGGGGTCTCCTGGCCTGTTAGTTCGGTACCAGGCAGACCCGCGATGAGGGGCCCTTCTGCAGACCTTGGGGCCCCTCCTCCTTCCTATTTTGCCAGCAATGGCTTCTTCCTTAGCACCCTCCCTCTTGCTGTCCTCTCAAGGGAAAGAGGTTAGAGATGCAATAGGAAGAAACCCACGTAGATATAAGAATTTGATGTAACACAGTAGAGGTGGCATTTGAAACCAAGAAAGAGAGTCCTCTGGTCATTAGATGATATTGGGATAACTGGATGGGCCTCTTGAAAAATAAATAAGTAAAGCTGTACTAGTAAAGCATACTACGCATAATAATGAATTCCATATGAATAAAAGGCCCAAATTAGAAAAAAGTAATAATGAGGGGCGCCTGGGTGGCTCAGTGGTTGAGTCGCCTTCAGCTCAGGGTGTGATCCTGGGTCCTGGGATTGAGTCCCACATCGGGCTCCCCGCAGGGAGCCTGCTTCTCCCTCTGCCTGTGTCTCTGCCTCTCTCTGTGCCTCTCACGAATAAATAAAATCTTAAAAAAAAAAAAAGTATTAGAAAGATGATAGGTAATTGAAGCTCAGAGCATCAGGAGGTTTTTTTCTTTCCTTTTTGTGACAGCCTGAAAAGGAAAATAAATATTAGATGGTACATCAGAGATGCGAAAGATGTATTTTTTAAGTCTCCCCTGCAGTGTACTGCAGTCAGGAAAAATTTCTAAGAAAAGCAAGCACACTGGCCCTGGGAGAGGGCAAAGTAAGTGTCTTCTCTCGACACAGAAGGATCTATTAGTTGCCACCAGGGCTAAATCGGCTACTAGGTAGGAATCCTATGTCGGCCTTGGGTTCGCTTAGCTTTGTCCCTAGACCTGCTCCCGGGGCGGGGGGGTGGGGGAGCACAGAACAGGAGGGAGTCGTGCTGTGACAGGCTATCCCTCTATCAGATCTAGGAGAGAGGTTTCTTTAGGGAAAGGGAAGAAAGCCTTCACTGCAAATGATGAGAACAGTGTTTATTTCCCGGGCCGTTGCTATAGCAGCTGGAAGGTGACAGGGTCAGTGATGGAATTCCTCAGACACAAGAAACGGGACGCCTCGGTGTCATTCCAGTTAGAAAAACAGGTGTGAGGCTCCGGGAGTAGGCTGCGGGAAGGGGAGCGCGCTGTCAAAAGGAGAAAGGAATGAGATGTCGTTAGCTCACGTCCTCTGCTGTGGGTTCTCCAACCACACCACGTTTTGAGGTGGCTCGTTCGGGTCTATCTGCCACCCTGCAAATAATGCAGCCACCTGTTTTAATATGGGTCATGTGTTTGGGGCCCACAAGAAACTTGGCTAGACCTACGGCAGTGTCTCCAGACCTGGAGCCAGGAACTCGGCGGGGGGGGGGGGGGGCAGGGGTAGGGGGGTATTTTGTGGCCTGGTGCGAAGTACGGCTGTGGAGTGCCCTGTGGTGCCGAGAGCAAGCGGGTAGCTGTAAAGAGCCATCCTGTAAGGCAGGGGTCATCCTCCAACCTCACTCTCGCCTCCTAAACTTGAGGAGCTGGGGTGGCATCAGATCATCAGATGGCAGGCCTAGAACCAGACAAACTGAAACAGCTATTTGGCGATGCTGTGGTTTACACCTCAAAGACCATCACCTAGAGGTGACGGGGGTTACAGATGGGGGGGCTACACGTGCAGGGTCTAGCAGAGAGAACCTGTTGGTTTGTTTTAAAGATTTTATTCATTTAGAGAGACTGAGCGAGCGAGCTAGTGAGAGAGAACGAGCAGAGGAAGAGGGAGAGCAGGCTCCCCACTAAGCAGGGAGCTCAACACGGGGCTTGCTCCCGACCTGAGCCACAGGCAGACGCTTCACCCCCTAAGCCCCCCAGGCGCCTGAGAAAACCTGTTCTGTGCATTGGGACAATAGACAGTCATTTAACAAGAAACTGAAACCTCATGCTTCCTCAGGTTCCAAGGGCGACAGACTTGAATGTTTTCAGGTATTCGCATCTTAAACTTAAAAAAAATTTGCTGAAGGGGCGAGGCTAGGGAATTCTAGGGAAGCCACTTTGCTCTCCTGCGTAGACTCCCCACCAGAGACAAAAAAGAATGGGGTTTCAGACTGAGCTTTGATTCCAGACCTGAGACTTCTCACTAGAAAGATCCGGAATCTCAACATGCCAAGGGCAACAATCAAATTACAAGGAAGAAATAAATAATCCAGAAGAAATATAAATAATCTAGATGGTTCCCCACTTTATCTTGGCGCACGGGTGTACCCAGACCCCAGACCCCTTAGGAACCTTCATCTTCTTGGCGTGGAGTTTCTCTTCCTTCAGGTGTTCACGGAGAATCTCCCGATGGTTCACCTCCTGCTCCTGAGCAAACTCACAGAGTGTGTAGCTGCGTACGGAGTTGTGGCGCTGGGCCATGCCCAGCGAGCTCCCACCCTGGCTGGGCACGCTGGTGAAGCCCTGGCGCCGGGCGAAGTAGTATACGGTCACCTGGTCAAAGCGGACATTCTTCCTCCGCAGCTGCTTCTGCCGCTTGAGGATGGATGTGGCTGAGAAGGGAGCACAGAGCAGTTTTACCAACCCTGAAATGGCCTCCCTGGGGCCCATGTTCTTTCTCACCCATCTAGGCTCAACCGTTGTCCAAAGCGCTCTCTGTACCTTGAGACATGTCCAGTCTTCACATCATAAGCGCACAGTTGGGAGGGGCCCTGAACATCAGCTGGCTCATACCACTCCCGCCACACTGACTTCACCCAAACAGATGACCACAAAATCTAATTTTGGACATCAGCTGGGAAGCGGATCTCTAGGTAATCTTTTCAGGATGTAACCATCTCTATAGCTTCACTGTCCGATTCAACCACTATTAGCTATGTGTGGCATTTTACGTTACTCAAAATAAAATTTCAAATTCAGCTCCTTGGTTCTACTAGTCACGTTTCCAGTCTCCTGGCTACATATGGCTCCCATACTGGACAGTGCAGGTGTAGAACTCTGCTATCATAACGGGGACCTCTGTGGGACGGCATAATCTATAGCTGGGGTTGGTGTATCTCTTCTTTAAACGGCCCGATGGTGAATACTTCAGTCTCTGCAGGCCATGAGGTCTCTGCCGCAACCACTCAACCCTGCCATTGTAGCATGAGAGCAATTCCAATGTATGTGGCTGTGTGCCAATAAAACTTTATTTACAAAAACGGGCAGTGGGCCAGATTTGGTCCATAGGCAACCTCTGTTCTATAGAATCAGAAGTTCTTTCCAAGAAATTAACTGAGCCATTAGAATTAAGAAATCTGGAGTTGCCCCAGTTGACCAGGCAGTAATCACTTATGTCCTTCTAGATCTACAACTGTGTGGGACTCTGGTGGGTCAGGGTAAAATCCTGGACCTCTCCTCCCTCAATTTAATTAAGCCCTTCCTGGGGAGCCATAAACCATGGCATAAAAAAAGAAAAAAAAAAAAATCAGCTAGAGTAGGTCAGGCCTAAGTCTATGATACGAGAGCAATAAAGTCCTCCAAAGAGCAAAGTTGGGCTAAGAGTGGAAAAGATCATGGTTAGTGGAAAATCCCCCAGCTGGAGACAAGGAGCGGTCTCTTTCTCAAGGACTGCAATGGGCTCTGATGCCTGGAGGAGGTGGGTGTAGACGGGGTGGTGGGGCTCACTCACGTGTGAAGCTGGCGGTTGTAGGAGGATTGAGGCTGTCACAGCTGTCAGCACTGTCACTGCTGGAGATCTCATCGTCTGAGTTGGAAACTGATGAGCCCACATCCACATCATCAAACTTCCTCTTGAGACTCGAACCCGTGAATGCATCCATTGGTTTCAAAGGGGCTTCCTTGGGGAGCCCACCACGTTGGCCCCAAAGCCCCTGCTCACCACCAGTTAGCCAGGTGCATTAGGATTCTGCCCAGGGGAAAAGAGGAATCAGCATTCCCGTCCTGAGCCAGACCCCTCCCAAGTCTATACACGCAGCTCGCCAAATGAAGAAAGTCCCTGAGCTAGCACTGAGGTCTGGTTTCTCGAGACTAGGTCATTTCTTTACTTATTCTGGCCAATATTCTCCTACTTTTGTTTCCCTTCAGCCCCTGCGGTCTCAGTCATTCGTAGAATAATGAGATGAGTAACAGCAGCACCTTTCCGAATAGAGTGGAGGCCTCTGGTTCCAAGCCAGCTGGGCTCTGGGTTTCATTAGCCCGGGGAATAACGGGAATAACGGTAGCTGCTCCGGTGCGCACACAGGAGCGCTCTCCAAGGGGCCAGTGGGAGGGACTAGGGATCAAAGGCAGAATTAGGCTGTTCCTAAACCTAGACTAGATCCAATTATTTTTCCTAGTGAAAATTTAGCCTGGCTTTTCCCAAAGTGTATATGTTAAATAAACTAGTTCCATGGATATTAATAGCTTTACGTGGCAATAGGACTGGTGTGTCCAAATAGTTTAGACAAATGCTTAGGAGAGGACTGCGTGCAGGCTTTTAATATACTAATGAGCATGGTGAAGGGTGAGAGCAAACATAGTGCACACAGGGGTCCCCACACCTCCTTATGGAACCCTGTGTTTCCAGAGTATCTTGGGGGCAAGTGATTCTTGGAATGCACTTTGGGAATCAATACGCTCTAGGCCCTAAGTTTCAGAGTATATCAGAAGCCAGGGAGACACTTTACCCAGATCTTCACAAGGGTGAAGTTTCTCACCAGGCAACCAGAAAGGCCAAATTTGATTCTAAAGAATGGACTGAAGATTAGAATCTGCACTGCCTTCAGAGCCCAGAATCTTTTCCAATCTCATTCAGCTCCATAAAATAGGGCTCAGCTGGTCTATCATCATCCCCTGTGCCAGGACAACTTAGCTTTACAATCTTAGCCCTCTGTAAAGAACCCGGCAAGGGGAAATCAAATAGCAAAAGAAGGGACAATTGACTATGGTTACGTCAATATGGCAGGCAGCGTTTGCAACATGTCACACACACAGAGTCTGGGATAGTCCATTTCCCAGGTACACATCTTTCTCCTTCTCCATCTTTGGACTTAAGTTCCTAAGAATATGAATATGCTGGACAGAAATGCTGTTAGAGCCGGAGCCACATGTGATGATACGAAGCCTCCCTGCTTTGCCTCAGTAACGCCAGAAATCTCCCCAGACTATGATCTCACTAGTTGCTAATTATGCAGCAGGAATAACAACACTGCCCAGAAAGACAGGGCTGCATTACTGCGGAGCAGCTACCCAGAATATACTGTGGTGTCAAGAGATGCCTGCTACAGAGCTGTTTTTCTGGACCGTGTCTCTCAGAAGCAATTTGCCTGCTCTTGGATCAGCTCTACATAGTCAACCAGACCTAATAAGTACTTTAGCGAAGATATTTCCTGATCTATCTGTCTAGATCTCATCAAAATTCTGCATTTGAGTCACAAGATATACCTAAGAAACCTCAGCCATCACAGGTCTCAGACAAGCACGTTCCTGAAATAAATTTGGCCAGGGAGGGGGGAAAAGAAAATCAAGTACTTGTTAAGAAT
Source organism: Canis lupus baileyi (assembly GCF_048164855.1). Lineage (NCBI taxonomy): Eukaryota > Metazoa > Chordata > Mammalia > Carnivora > Canidae > Canis > Canis lupus. Next base: position 3,751,884 of record NC_132862.1, on the reverse strand, counting down.
TGTAATGAAATTTAAAAACAAATCTAAGGTGTCAATTCTGTTCTTCAGGTTACTGATCTTACCATTAGAGGTCACATTCCTAGGATATATTAAGAATGCAGAGAGCCAGGGACCTTTTAATGGGTTAAGATTTGAGCTGGGTTTAAAGATACCTATTAACTAACAAATTTTGCATTCCATCCTATGGGGGTGGGGGTGGGGGTGGAGGTAATCTTTACAATGGAGAACTTATGTGAGTGGGATAAAAAAAATAAAAGAGAATAATGTTGACCACTGAATTGGATTTTTCCTCCCCACTTAAAAGGTTTATCAACCACATGAAAACTCAGACTGAGCTGAAAAATCTGCTTTCTCGGAAAGGGCTTAAGTCCAGCTTCAGCTTTAACTGAGATCTCTAGTGTTACTACTGGGAAAGTGGCTTCTTCCTCAGTCTGGAAGCATGCAGGGTGTTATGACTGGAAGCAAATGTGCAGTCCTGTTCTTTCCTCCAATGTCCCTTTGCTTCTAGTAGGGTGGCTTCCCTCTAAGTATTTCTCTGTAAGCCCTGCATGAGGCTGGGTTTGGTCCAAAACCATCTTTATTATTAAAATTCTCACTGTCTTAACCCAGTTGCCCTCAGGGGTATCACTTCCTCTGGTGCCGCAAGGATTGCTGGCTGCTTGTTCCATTCTCCTTTGCCCTTTTTTCTATGTCTTCCCCACTTCCACTTCTGGAATAGTGGCTTCTGGGCAATGATAAGAGGTAGGTAAGAAAGAGGAAGAAGAAAAAAAGAGAGAGAGAGAAAGAAAGAAAAGATGTGAAACCTAGGAGAAAGATATTTTCCTTAAAATGCCGGAGAATAATCTGAACCCATGGCTACATATGTAAATGATGTGCGTACTGACTTCGCTCTCCTCACCCTGGCCAGGATCCATCTGATTCGCTTCCTGACATGCACCCCATTATATATAATCCATCAATGCTGTCCTGACCACAGTATAAGTTTCAATTTCAACCCAGCCTTCCTTGTCCAACTCTGGTGTGAACCTGACTCGTCAGGAAGAGATGCTCATTGGGCACCAAAAACAAACCTCCCATCCACTTCCACAGTGGCCTGAAGAGACCTTTCTTTGCAACCGAAACAACTAGAATAGGTCCCACAATTTCCAGCTCATCCAATCAACCTCTTTTCTAACTGATTAGAAATCAGTCATTCCCACCTCTCTCAACCATTCACTGGTAGAGGATCAATGCCTGTGTTCAAGAGAAACAGTTGTGAGTTATACTCCGAGCCCTTAAACCCATATAGAAATCATGAAGGTGAGACTGGAAATGCAGGTCCTAAGTGACAGTTAACTGCCAAAATGACCAACTCAAACAACAAATGCTTTTGGAGAAAAGAATGCGAGCCCCTATAAAAGCTTTTTAATGCCAGTTAAATGAAAGGGCGGCTGACACTTTCTGGCTCCCTGCCTTATGGCCTTTTCTCAACTGTTTCTAGCTGAATATTTCCCAAAGGTATAAGAAATACAGCATATCTACGGTAAACAGGAGATACGTGGCTAGCACCAAATAAAGATCTATAGCATATGTGCACTTTAGTACTGGATCTAAGCCTTTTCAGGCCTGTAGGATTCCTTTAACAATCTGTCCAAAAAACAACAACAACCAAAACCCCCCTGGCTTTTGTGAGGCTACCAAAAGAGGGATCACCCAGAAAAATTTCTGTGGATTCAAAATATATTTCCAAAGTTTAGTAACGAAGGCCTCTCTCTTAAAGGAGTATAAAATACTAATTAAGACAACGTATATCTCACAGGAGAAAGCCTCTCCAGGCCACTGGAATCCAACCTTCTTGGAAAGGTCAAGGGACCAAAATCTCTGGTAAGATTGTCAGGGTTATCTTCGGTAGCTGGGTTAGAGGAAGGAAGGCTTGTTACTAAGTGTTAGGATAAACCTGAGTAAGATGACCTGACCTGTTTCTCCTTTTACAAGATATTGCAGTTGATTCTCATATACCATGAATTTCATGGATCCTTGTGTCCTTGGGATTACCAGGATCATGAACTCATAAAGTGCTTGAGTGTAAACATACTGTTTAGGTATTTTAAGGAAGCCCCCCCTTCCAACCCTCACTGGGTTTTTTTTTGTTGTTGTTGTTTGTTTGTTTGTTTGTTTGACCCATTCACTGACACAAGGTTAAAACTTGGCTTTCCACATCTAAACTACCATGGTATGGAGGACACAAGCTCTTGGTGGGAGACCAGGAACATGATGCTGCAGGAACCATTAATTCTCAAGGATATCCAGTCACTTCTAACTCTGGCGCACACCAACCTCCTCCTGGCTTTGGAGATTAGCAAGATGTGAAGTCGGTCAAGAAAATGAAAATATGAACCAACTATGGGTTTACCTGAAACTGAAAACGGCAGGACAAGAGGACACACTGTGTCTCTCGGGGATAACTCCTAAACATTTCGCACTGGAGGGCGGTCTGTGTGTGTCACACTGCCGCTCTAACCCCTTTAAAAGGATAAATCAAGACCATGGCACTCAAAGGGATGGATGGCAGTCAGCTGCGTGTTTGGGCCTGTGAAAAATGATCGAGCTGGGAGCCAGGGCAAGGGATGCTTTCGTCCCCCCCGCACCCCCCCACCCTACACACACACACACACAACGCCAGAAAAAAAAAAAAAAGAAAAAGAAAAAATGGGAGAGACATCAGGAACCTGAGCCGAAAGGGCAGGTCAAGGCATCGGTTCCCTTTAATGGGCACCCCTGCTGAGCCCTTGGGCTCCCGGCCCATTTCTCCGATGCCCGCTAACCTTCCCGCTCATTCCCGGCGTCTGCGGCCCCTGCCCAGCCTTCCCCATCCCTTCCTGCCTGCTACTCACAAATTCCCCACCACTCCTCCCACATTTTCCCCTACTCGCCCTCCCCTTCCTTCACTTCCCTCCATCCTGCATCACCTCCACTCCGCTGCGCGCTCAACCCTCATCCGCAACCCCGCCGGCTCCCGAGCCGCCCCCGGGTCGTGCCCCGAGCTGCCCCCGCAGCCGGGGCCCGCGTCCTCCGCGCCCCGGGCTCCCACGCCTCTCCCGACTGCTTCCTTCCCCGCGGCGACCCGGCTCCCCGCCCCCCGACCGCTCCCGAGCGAGCCTCCCCCGTTTCTGACCCCTCCATCCGCGCGGCTCTGGGGGGGCGGGGGGAACCTCTCCTCCACAGCCGCCCGCGGGCCGATCCCGAGAAAGGACGAGGCGGCACCCTCCGCCCCGCACCCCCAGGCCCATTACCGGCCCCGCCGCGGCTGCCTCCTCCCGTGATGGTCTCTGCCGCCCCCGCGGCCGCCGCCGCCGCCGCCCCAGCCCGGGTGGGAAGCAGAGAGGACAGAGCGAGTCCCGGGCCCGCGGCGACGGTCGGGGAGTTCCCAGGGCGGCAGGGCTGGGAGGGAGGGCGGGTGGGCAGGTCGGCCGGCAGGCGGCGGAGGGCGGGCGGCTCCAGCGACTCGGGCGCCCCCGGTAGCAGACGCCCAGAACCGCCCCGGCTCCGGCTAACAATAGGCTCCGGCCGCAGCGCTCCGGCTCTTATAGGCGCCGGCACGTCCTGCCCGAGCCCCGGGGCAGGCTGGGAAATGGAGTCTGCGTGCCAGCCCCCCCGCCCCCCCGCCCCCGCGGCATGCCGGGAGTTGGAGGCGACCACCGGCGCGGAGCCCGAGAGCCGCCGCCTGCGGACGCGCTTCGGGGGCGAGGTCCTCGCTGCGCTGGAAGCTGGGAAAGCGAGTTTGGCGCCGCTGCAGCCCTTCGGGCAGGAAGGGGGACAGCCCGGGCCACAGACCTGCGGTGACTGAACGAGGCTGCCCCCGACGCTCCCCGTTCCTCTCGTCAGGAGCGCACTCCCGTGCGTAAAGGCCGTAACCGCCTCAGGCTCGCCCCTGGGAGCTGAGGCGGCCGCCGGGGAACGGCGGCGGGCAGGGCGCGCGCCTCGCCGCAGCGCGTGTGGACCGGCGGATGGCTTCCTGTCAAAACCGATCTTCCGTGGTGTCCGAGCCTCACAACTTTGCGACTCATTTTTGAGGTGTGGAAAACGGCGTCTGATGCGGAGGCCGGGAGTTCTGCGTCGTTTGCCAAGGACCCCCAGCCCAGGTCTCCTCTGACGTGGAAGGCCCCGCACTGTGGGAGGTGCCCCTCCCTCCCCTCCCCCACCACGGCTCCGTGCTTCCCTCTACTTTGCCCCTCCTGGACGAGCTTTTACTCCTTTATTCACGAGAGACACACGCACGGAGAGAGGGAGCGGCAGGCTCCACGCAGGGAGCCCGACGCGGGACTCGACCCCGGGTCTCCAGGGTCACGCCCCGGGCCCAGGGCGGCGCCACACCGCTGAGCCACCCGGGGAGCCCACTAGCCTCCCTGCAGTTCCTTCAGGGATGGTGCTCTCCCCCCAGGGCCTTTTGCCTACCACACTGTCCCTAGCAGGCCATAGAACACACTCCTTCACTTAATTAGTTGCTGAAATGTCCCCATATCAGATTTTCCTTTAACCATTTTTCTGAAATGGCGCTAACATCTCTTCTTAGCATTTACCACTTGATGTATATTTTTTCAGTCTTCTCACAATTGACTAAATTCCAGGAGTCCTAGGAATTGCTTTGTTTATTGTATGGTGAGCAGCACCCCGTACAAAGCCTGGTATTTGACATTTAGGAACTCACTAGATGTTTACTGGGTATTTATTGGTTGGTTGGCAGGACTTAAACTCACGTTAGGATGGTTCCATAGCCTAGTGCACTTTTCACTGCAACCAAGAACTATGGAGCCAGATCTGCTGGCTATCCAAAGCATCTCTCAGCGCTATTTTATTTTATTTTTAAGTTATTCATGAGAGACACACAGAGAGAGGCAGAGACACAGGCAGAGAGAGAAGCAAGCTCCATACAAGGAGCCTGATGCGGGACTCCATGCTGGGACATCCGGGATCACGCCTAGGCGGAAGGCAGATGCTCAACCGCTGAGCCACCCAGGCGTCCCATCTCTCAATTTTAATACTAAGAACTGGCTTGGGACAAAATGCCCCAAATCGCAGTCCTCCCGCCTCGGTGACATGAGAGGCTCCATGAGGCCAGGAAACAATAGTGCAAGATGAAAAGCAGATCACAAAAAAACAGGCCTTAGCTTACCACGCACTGATCATCTCCCTATCTGCTGAGATTTAGGTATAACACGTGTTCTGGAGCCAGACTGCCTGAATACAAACCCACTCCTCCTCCATCAGTAGTAGTATGACCCTTGGCAAGGTATGTAACTTCCCTGTAACTTAGCTTCCTCATCTGCAAAATGAGGAAGACAGTATGTAGCTCAAAGGGGTTCGCAAAGTTTACTTAATATGGTATAAAATGTTCACAATATAGTCAGTGCTATGTAAATTTTCATGATTGTCTTTCCCGGACACACAGATCATAACAGCTCCAGGCTACTCTGTAGAATCAGTGAGCGGAGTTATCAAATACTAGCCAAAAGGCCACACTGGATAGGTTAAAAAAGCATCTCATATGCCCACACATTCACAGTTTGAGTCATGGAAATTCATCAGGGTACCATTAGCCTCAACGCCCATGATTTGTAGGTTAATGACACCAGGATAGCCAAACCAAAGTTAGTGCATCACTTGAAAACACAGCAGAATCCAATTTGGCAGTAAGCTCTACATCAGTCAGCAGCTCACCTGGACCTGTAACATCACAACTACAGATCATAGAGCCAGCCACTTGTTCACCATATTTCATGGTCTTGGTAGAATCACTAGACGAGTTACTACAATGGTGCCTCTGCCTCCTGCCTTAGCAGGGCCTATAGAGGCCAAGTGACCAGAAGCTCAAATGCAGAATAGAAACTACAAAACCAAAGTGAAAAGAAATGCTAATAGCGTTTGATCTGCCCAATACTAAATGTTACTGCTGTGTTCCAAATCACCTGCAACGTACGTATGAACCAGCTCAGAATGCACAAATCACGAACGGGTGGTTTGTTTTTGGGACAAAAATGTCAAAGCAGAACAGGAAGAGATATAGAACCAAGATCATCAGCCACAGATGAAAACCAAAGGTCAGATTTCATGTCCTGGGCAGTGTTTACAAATCTGTCTTGTAGTTATGTCTCTACACATAGAGATGATTTTGTAATCAGTAGTATTCTAAGTATATTGAGCAATTGGATTAAGGGTACTAAATACAAAATAAAACTGTTTTATGCTCAATATTCTTTTAAATCTCCCAAACAATCCTAAGTTATGCTCAATATTCTTTTAAATCTCCCAAACAATCCTAAGTATTATCTCCTTTTTAAGATGAGAAAGTTGAGGTTTAGGAGAATATTTTGTTCAAGGTCACATCCAGGAAGAGCGAGATCTGAGATTTGAACAGAGGTTTATCTGACACCAAAGTATATATTGTATCAACTATTCTTTACCACCAAAACAAGAATACACTCCCTGGAGGGGAGGGCAGGGAGTTGGAAATTAATAGGTCAGAGGATACTATGTGTAAGCTGCTGCTGCTCCTGCTTTTTTTTTTTTTTTTTTTTTTAAGATTTTATCTATTTATTCATGAAAGAGACACACAGAGAGAGGCAGAGACACAGGCAGAGGGAGAAGCAGGCTCTATGCAGGGATCCTGGGACCGGGATCATGCCCTGAGCCGAAGGCAGACACTCAACTGTTGAGCCACCCAGGCGTCCCCTGTGTGTAAACTTCTTAGAGAAAAATAGTTAACCTGTAGATTTAGCCCTGAGGTTGACGTTACCTTACTAATTTATATTTAACAATAATCCAGATCTAGAGAGGCAGGCACCTTCCGTGACTAGTTGCACAACAACAAAAAGATCAGTGTCAGGACTTAAAAGTGCCACAGCAATTTAAAAGCACAAACAACAAAGAAGCTGCATGCTTCAGGAAGATTTCAAAAAGGACACACACAAATTGATTAATATAGGTGCAGAACACACGCTCTACTTAAAAAAGCAAAATAACAGGTTTAAGGAGGTAGAGTGCAGGGGGTGAGTTTAGTGAGGGCAAGCTTGATAAGCCTAAAAGAAGTGGATGAAAATTTGAAGTTATAAAGATATGTAGGGAAAGATAAATTTAAAAAATCAGACATTAGGGGACCCCTGGGTGGCTCAGCAGTTTGGCGCCTGCCTTTGGTCCAGGGCGCGATCCTGGAGTCCTGGAATCCAGTCCCGCATCGGGCTCCCAGCATGGAGCCTGCTTCTCCCTCTGCCTGTGTATCTGCCTGTGTGTGTGTGTCTATCATGAATAAATAAACAAATCTTTAAAAAAAAAAAATGCTTTTCTTAAAAAAAATCAGTTCAGAGAGAAAACAGGAATCTGAAGTAATTAAAATGAGGAATGTTTACCTCATCTTAATACAAATATATGAAAACACAGACTCCATGAGAAATACTGGTTAGTACTCATGCCCCCAAAGAGCCCATACAGTACAAAATAGTATAATAATATAAATACAATAGTGTTTTTTAAATAGCAAGTTTCCTTATAATTTATATTAATGCAACTGAAAATTTTAATTCATAGAGACCTTTTAAATCTCTGAATTAGAGAATGCAAATGCTAGACTTAGGTACAATTTGTTGGCTAGGCCTGTGTTCTAAGGAACAACACAGAGGAGATGTAGAAGTGAAAAGGAGAGATGAAAAAGGAAGAAGTGGAAAGAGATGGATGTTTAAGGTCAAAGGTAACATACAAGGTCATTAAATGAAGCAAGAAGGAGAAATAAAATATTCACAATACAGAAAAATAAAAAACAGATGCTGATGTCACATAGGGCATCTTCTTTCCAGTTCATTCCATTTTGTAGTGGTAGAAAATTCTTCCTCATTTACACCTTAGAACTTGTATAATGAAACAAAAATTTAATCGCAAAACTAAAAATAAATGTTCTAGCTTTAGGGAAAGCCTTAGCCTAAAACTGAGAACATAGATCATTTCCAGGAGAAGCAGAATGGTGCAGGATACTCTGTATGAAATGGTACATAAATGATGCAGCTAGGTGGGGCGTTGGTAGCATTCCTGTTGAGATGGGAGTTCTTGTAACGGGCCAGTAGAGGCCACAAACAGATCAAATTCCTATAGAGGAGCCATCCATAGCCAAAGAAGCAGAAGGACAATTCAGTAAAATGATAAAACAGCCCAACTTCAGCTCTCTGAGGAAGCTATCTGGAATTGTTAGGTATTGGCTGGAGAAAAAACTACAGTGAAGAGGGATTAAGTTCAGTCTTGACCTCAAATATTTGCACCCCAAATTTGTGTTACTTTCAAAACCAAAAGCTGAACCTTCACTCAGTCCTTCGCAGTAGTTTACAAGACAGCCCAAATCTCTGCAGCACCCCTGTACAAGACTTGCTGAGAATACTCCTCCATTAGGCATAAATTAGAAAGGACTAGTTCCATTTTACCAAGCCTTCTTCACCCACCAAGCTTCCCAATGCTCCTTCAACCCAGTGGTGAAATCACACTCTACCCTTCACAGCACACCTAGTGCCTGACTGTGTCTGACGTCCAGAAATCAAGAGTATCTGCCCCTTCGTGGGGACCTCACTGTCTCAGGTCTCTCAGGCTCTGGTTGTCTTGTATTTGTTGTACTGTACTCTTTCAGGCACTATGACCATTTCCATTTCCCCTCCCTTTAAGTAGCTTCCTAAATAAATCATTTATGGGGTAAACATTCTGACTAGGCCATAGTATTGGACAACCTTATTATTTAACAGCCATATTTATGTAACGACTAGTACCTAATCCTTAGAGTCCTGCAATGACCTACCCTCTCTTTTATTTCCCAATAACTCCCTTTTAACTATCAAGTCTTTATACAGCTGATTCTTCTAGATACAATCCATCCCTTCCAGGGAACAGTACATACAATACTAAGTCAAATAGGAGCCTACTGCACTTCTCAGGAGGGCCTAAATCCTAACCGTTCTCCTTCTCAAATACCCTCATTCTAATAAAACCATTAAACCATCTGCACAGTTTAAATATCAACTGTCACATTGTTAAAAAGATAAAATCCAGTAAATTTTACTTCCAGGAATATATCTTAGAGGTACATGCAAAAAACTTATGAAGATGCATGTTCAAATGCACTTAACCTAAACATCCATAGGGAATGGCCATCTTTAAAAAAGAATGATGTATACTATGAATTCTAATAATAGATGTTCAAGATATGTTAAATACAAAAAGCAAATTGCAGACCGTTAGTGTAACATGAGCCCATCTGAATAATTGGGGGGGGGGGGCAGGGAGGGAGGGGAATGGGAGGTACTTTTAGCCATGGTTATCTATCTATCTATCTATCTATCTATCTATCTATCTATCTATCTATCTATCTATCTATCTATCATCTATCTATCTATCATCTATTTAAAAGATTTTATCTACTTATTCATGAGAGACATAGAGAGAGAGAGGCAGAGACACAGGCAGAGGGAGAAGCAGGCTCCATGCAGGGAGCCTGACGTGGGACTCAATCCTGGGACTCCAGGATCACATCCTGGGCTGAAGGCAGGCGCCAAAACTGCTGAGCCACTCAGGCGTCCCATGACTATCTCTTTAGAGTGGGACTAGGAGGTAAGTAAAAGGTAACCCTTCTTTATTGTTTGAACTTATCACTTTGTGTATTATTTTCATAATAAAAAAGCTAGTTTAAAATTTTCATTTAATTGAAAGGATCAGTAATAATAGTAAATAGATGTGACTCTTAAAAGCAAGTTGAATAGCAACATTCTATCAATATACCAACTCTTACTAATTGTATAGCATTGGCACTATACTTTTTGGAGCTAAGGAAAGCCTAAGCAATTTTCTGGTTAATTTAGGGATCTGTGATTGCAAACATGTATAAATTCATTTCTTATTTTTTAAAGGATTTATTTATTTATTTGAGAGAGAAAGCGTGCACAAGGTGGGAGAGGGACAGAAGGAGAGAGAGACTCTCAAGCAAACTCCCTGCTGAGCACGGAGAGAGAGCATGATCTGAACCGAAATCAAGAGTTGGACACCCAGCTGACTGGGCCACCCAGGCACCCCAAAAAAATTCACTTCTAAAATAAATTTGAGATTACTCTGAAAAAACTCTAATCCTAAGTAAATTAGTAACTGTAATTCATGGTAAATATATTAAAAAGAATTCTGTATATCATTTGCAGTAACGAAGAGTCACAGATTCTGAAGGGACCTTAAAAGTCATCTAGCCCAACCCTCCTAACCTAAAATTTAGATAGAATAATAAAAAAAACAAAAAACACCAAAATCAAAAAAATAATAGCAGCTTGCTGAGGAAAAAACTGACTTCTCTGAAACTGAGAACAGTCCAAGGGATATAATACAACCAGAAATATCCCCCTTTTCAAACAGGGACATCTGGTAATCAGTACTTTCATTAAAAAAGTATTTTGGCCTAATATGTCAAGTTGCCCAGGGCAGTTTTTAAAAGTCACTTGACTTCATTTTCCAGTTTCAAAGTTTTCAATTTCTTTCAAACCAAAAGAAATCAGACCATACTGTGAGTTGATTTTAATGAACAAAATTATCTGTATAAAAACATTTAAACTTTATCAAATGCTTTAAAAACACACACGCACAGATCCAAATCCATTACATAATCTTTGAACATTATCTCTTTTCACCTCAACATGAGTGAAGGGACTTCTGGATAAAATTCTACATGTGAAAAAAAGACAACCCATAGTCTCACACATGTATGCACGCGCGCACACACACACACACACACACACACTCACACTCTTTAAGAACTAAAATACTTGGGAAAAGTGTGACTGGGATGGGAATGAATTTCTCAGAAAGCTTCTATAAAAGAACACTACACAGGTAAAAGAAGTTCCTATGCCAAGGGAAGATGCAGAGAGGGGAAAGAGAAAGCAGGGCTTAGCCAAACTCATTAATAAATAGTTTGAGAAGCTCATTCAAGAACAGTGAATTGGGGGAGTTACAGAGGACCCCTCATTTTCACCACCTCAGAGTCTGTGAATCTGATAACCGATGATGCTTCAAAAGTACGTTACGTTCTCGGTTTTTTACAAGTCTTGATCTATTCATCATTATTTAGGTGTGGTTTGTCCCTGTCAGCGGTGGATTCCTCAGTTGTCATGCAGTGCTCTGCTCTCCTATCCACCAGAAGAGCCATGGTCAGAGACCGCAGTAAGCGTGACATCGCAGCCGGTGGTTAAAGAGCCAAGATTGCCCGGGTTTGGATTTCAGCGACACTATGTGCTAGCTGCCTGTCACTCGGCAAGCTCCTCAGCCACTTTAGGTCTCCGTTTCCTCACCTTCAATTAGGGATCATTATTGCCTACTTCATAGAGGATTGTTAAAGAAGAGCTCAACAAGGTAATCCACTTAAAGGTTGTGTCACACTACGAGGCACAAGCAAATGCTCAGTAAATGTCAGCTAAAATTACTATTAGTCTTGGTATTACAGGGCAACCAAAAGAAAAATTCTATTCTATTTCTGTATTTCTCCTCTTTGGTGAGGTTTTCAGGGGCCAACTGTGGCAAAAGCCAGTACATATGATGCAAAAGAAGATTGAGGATCTAGTCTTAGGAATATAGATGTTCACTTTTATATTAGAAAAAAATTACATGGCTCCATATCACAAAATTTAACATCTTTCCATTAAACATCACACAATTCTCATCATCATTATGCCCTACAAACACCCTAAATGGTGTGGAGTTTCTAATGATATTCAACAACAACAGAGTCCATAAATTTTAACTAAGAAACGGCTTCGGAAATGCACATTGGGCAATAATCTGTGTGTGCCACAAGAGCACAGCCCACAGATGGCTGGGGTTCTGCTTCTTTGGCCAGGGCTCCCCCATACACAGTCAGGTGGGTCAGGTTCCTGCAGACCTTCAAATCTCCAGGGGCGAGCGACTCCCCTCAGGAGGGAAGCTTCCAAGAGGTGAAGGAAGCAGCAACCACTGAGGATGGAATGCCCGGCACCTACTTCAGTATGATATGATAGCTATCATTGGTTTCTGCTGTAAAAAAAAAAAAAAAAAAAAAAAAAAAGAATAATCTTTAGTCACTTCTAAAACACAGCAGGAGGAAAAAAATATGGTAAGGATCTTTTGAGAAGGGAGGAAAGGAAAAAACAGCAGGACAAAGGGCAACATACTTAATTAGCATAAAATGCTTACAGTAAATACGCATTATAAAAACAATGTGCTTTAGTTCCTCATTTGTCCACAGAAAATGGGAGGGAATGGGAGAATCATCAGTTACACTTTGTCTACCCTGATAATGGCAAGAAGCCAATTCATACAAAGGAATAATCTCCAAAGCTGTCACTTTCCCCACTTCAAGTATGGTGTTAATACTTTCCTTTTCTCCTCAAAGAAGTAAAACCATGAAAAAAAAATCTCAAATTCCATAGAGAGAGGCATCTGTCTTACTATTTTATTACCTTTCATTGTGTCCAGAATAAAACAGGCTTCTTCCTGAAAGTTCTGTATCATCTGAGAAAAGCAAGAAAAGTTGCTAATTATTAAAAACTTGGGTTTGCTGCATTTATTCAGACTATATGGCTTTTCATTATATTGGATTTAAGGGAAAAATAATCCTTTGTTTTGTGTTCTCCCATTCAGCTTTTAAGTTTTAAAAGCTTAACAGTCTAGGGGTGCCTGGCTGGCTCAGTTGGTAAAGCACACAACTCTTACTCTCAGGGTTATGAGTTCAAGTCCTAAGTTGGGCATTGGAGCCTACTTGAAAAAACATTTTAAAATAAAAAAATAAAAATAAAAGCTAAGCAATCTAAAACAACTGATCTTAAAATAATAGTATGCATTTTCCTGGGTTAACCTCAAGTTCCAAGGGTACTTGGACACTGATGGGCTCATTCAGGAAAATCCAGGTATGTATCTTCCATATATACTCTTACCCCAAACCATGCGAGCGCCTCTTTGATTTCCCCTACCCACTTTGCCTTCTAAACTCCCTTCTCTCATTTTATAAAATAAAGGCATAAGTTTCACCCTCCTGGAATCCTACCAAGCTGCCCTGCCCCAGGGTATAAAAGTCCCCAGGATGCCAAAGTGTGACTGTTAATGTGAACTTTAATGACTGGGTAACAAAGTCTTATGTGAGTCACATGGTTTCTAATTCTTTCCTTACACCAGAACCGAAGACTGACCTAATCACTGTCAAATGATAGGTGAATCAAAATAATTCTTTGTAACATCACTATATAATTTCTGGCACCTAACGCCAAAAAAAAAAACAAAACAAAAAACAAAAAACAAATCCAGTGATGCTGTTATAAAAAACTCCATCAATTCCTCTCTGTCAGTTTGTGGGAATCAGATTCCATAGCACTTATATCTAGGAGGATAAAACAGAAGGAAGTGGTGCTGAACTCTTTCATTCTAGAAATCAGTAGAGAGTATTCATCTATACATGAATTAATGTGGGCAGTCCCATCCATCTCATTAATAGATACACTTCTAATACATTTTTCTTAATGTTTAATAATTTATCAAAACATGTAATACATTTATGTTTATTGATTATATAATTATGGTGATCATTCTATTCAGAAGAAATAATTTTTAAATTTTAGTGAAATTCTTTTGTTGAAGCAAATCTGTTTCAAAGAAATATGATATAATTAATAAAAGATGTTTGAGCATAAAAATAGGTTTTGGAAAGATAAAATTCTATGGGAGAAGTGAATTGAAATAGGAGCTCAAGGAAACAAAAAACTTAAAAATTATATCCATGTATTTCTTTAAGACAGTGATGGTGGTATATTAAATCACTCTTCTATTTAGGTTACATGGAATATAGTTAGAATAGTGATGTAACCATTTCATTTTTAAAGGTTATATAATATGCCCAGAAATGACATATTTTGCAACTATTTAAATTTAAAACAAAAAAAATTTTAAGTCAACCTAAAAATGTACAAGAGGATACGTGGTTTTTAAAAATTATTTTAGAAAGTTAGTAAGCAAAAACATTGCAAAAGCCCTGGTCTAATCAACAGAGCTCTGTGCCCCTGTAGGACTGCTCTTGCTCCTGTCACATGCCCTGACGAATTGTCATGTGGTGGTTCAGCTGCACCGAAAGTCTACCTCGTCACTAATGAGCACATGGATTCCAGTTGGCCCCTGCTTGTAGATCTGGCTGATTTGGCGAGGGGAAATGCTGAAAAGCTGAGCAATTTTTTCTGTCAGTTCAACAGCAGTCAGTTCTTCTAGATAGATGGCGTGGTACACTGCAAAAGGGACAGAGCAATGGCAGTCAGTACAAGTTTCTCTGCTCTTAAAAAGGTAATCTGATTACTAGGAACGCCCACTTTTCTAAAGGACTCAGAGTCAGACTGCCTGAGTTCAAATCCTGGCTTAGCCACTTGCTAGCTGTGTGACTGCAGTGAGTTACCATCCCTAAGCCTCCTTTTCCTCATCTAAGTGTTAGTGATAACAATAAGCCTACTGTAAAGTAGAGATGCCGGTTGTAAAAATTAAAGCATGTAAATGTGCTGAGAATAGAATATATATGAGGAACTCAATAAATGTTAGCAATTACCATTATTCTAGGAAATGCTGAAACTGCTGTTGGAGGAATTCCCATGGCACAGGCCCATAAGTCATCTCCTCCCCTTTCTTAACATGTCCTGGCCTGTCCAGAACGACCTACCGAAGAAAGTACCATTTGAGTCTCCATCCTCATGCTTCTGCTGCTGCTGCTGCTGTTGTTGCTGCTGCTCTCTCAACTGCAAGGATTCCTGACAAACATAAATGGTTAGCCTTGGGCGCACCATCCTGAGGAGGAAAACAAGGTTGTTAGTCTTACGGTTTTCGTGGGAAGCACGTTTTAAGGGAGAGCTTATGTGTCTACATTAACACTATGGAGTTGTGGAGTTGAAAACTAGCAGCCTGTGGACTAAGGAAGCTCATTTGCTGTTTGATTAGCTCTCCATTGGGGTGCATGTGAGCATGTGGGTGTGCGCCCACGTGTGCGTGTGTGCATTTTAACTGAATTTGTTCCAACATCATATAAACCTCTGAAATTCTGGCTTTTCTTGAAAAATTAGATCTGGCAATCTGAGACCCTCATTCTTACAAGAAAACAATCAGCTGTTCTCCTTGCATGATGCATGCATTCTTTAGTATACCCCAGATTTGACTGTTGCTCATTATTAACATGTAGCCTCTGTAGTCATTTGAGCTTATGATCTTTGATGTAAACATCAGAAATACTCAAAACGTGTGAGCCACTGTTGCATGGGTCCAGTTCAACATATATCTTTTCTCCTTAGAAGTGCCACTATAAAACAGGGAATATTATTTCCCTCAATTACCTTCTCCTAAGTAGTCTAATAAGCCTCCTGTCCATTCTTACTTCTTAGACAACGGTATTCAATTATCTCTTAATATGATCATCTCATTCCTATTTTTAACTGTTGTTTTATTTTTGAAGAGAGCGTGGATGTGTGCACCCATGAGTGGGGGTGGGGTGGGGTGGTCAGGAGGTGGGAAGGTGGCTGGAGGAGGAGCAGAGGTGGGGAGAGAATCTTAGGCAGGATCCACACCCAGCATGGAGCCCAAGGAGGGACTCCATCTCATGACCCTGAGATCATGACTTGACCTAAAATCAAGACTTGGACTTAACCGACTGCACCACCTAGGAGCCCCTTAAATGCTCTTCAAATAATAGGTTTTAAAAAAATGAAAATCCATTCTTTTTTTCTCCAAATCATGAACTTCTGAATTTTTCCTTTCTTTAAAATTTTCCGAGATCAGAGCCAACCTGATTCAACATTTCTTGTGATGTATCCAAACAAAATACTTCACAATCTGTTTCATTAGTTAGTCACTGATTTGGTTCTGTGGCATTAACCTGTATGTTTTTTCCATTAATATTGCCGCCTATTTCAAAGTGTAAATCCCAAATAAGGACTACAAATTGCTCTGTATTATAGTTTGTAAGTAAACACTTAAGTAGTTCCTCTCCAATTCAAGAATGACCTCAAGTTAAGTTGGACTTGGGGCCTTTGCACCTGTTGTTACCTCCTGCCCAGAGTGTTCTTCCATCATATGACCCCACAGCTTCCGTCCTTCTCATGTGTAACCACCCCCACCTCAAAGGTCTTTCCTGACCATATTCTGGGTACTCTATAGGTTATAACCTTGTTTTTGTTTATTTCTTTGGTTTTCCTTCAAAGCACTTTTTACTATTGAAAATACTATTCATATTTTTATCTCATTCCACATTAGAAAGTAAACTCATAATAATGAGTCCCTTGTCTGTTTTGCTCACCAATGTATCCCAAGAGCCTACAATAGAACCTAGCTCACAATAGGGGTAGAGTATTTATCAAATGCAAAAACTACCTAGAACTGAAAAATGGGATATCATGGGGAATTCCTTGGATCAGCTATAGAAAAGGGTATTTTTCATATTCGTTGATTTGGTACACAGCTGGCATTCAAAAAGAATGTTTTGACAAAATGTAGTTAGCTGTGCAGAGAGTACTATGGAGAGTCCTGAATCCAAACCCATTTGAAATCCAACCTCACTGATATTTTTATACACTAATTACATACCGGCCTTTTAATGCATTAAAAAGTCTGATTCCATCTGCAGGGCCACAGATTTGGATCACATCATCTCTAGTTAGTTTCAATAAATCTGCCCCTAGAATAAATATAAGAAAACGGGTCATAAAGGCAAAGACTGTCTTTGTAATGACCATTGAAATGGTTATGTTATGTTACAGTCCATAATCTTTTGCATAATACATAAGCCTCTCCATGACCTGCCCCTGATTCCTCTCCCACCTCAACTGCCACCCAATTACCTTACCCACTTAACCATATGCTTTCATCACACTAATGATATCTAATGAGCAAGCTGTTCGTCCAACCTAAAATATCCTTCCACTGTCTTACCAACAGACTCTTCCTTATCCTCCAAGAGTTACCTTAGGCATTATACATGTTCCCTAACCCCAGACACTCCCCCAATACCCTGCTTTGTACCACTTATCTACTGCATCACAACTATTTTTTTTCAGGGCTTTATTTTGATTTGATTGGGGTTTTTGATTTGTTTTGGGGTTTTTCTGATACTAGATGATGAATGATCAGAAAGTATGCCTTACCCTTTTGTGTATTCCTACCATACCTGGTACCCAGAAGGTGCTAAATAAAAGTGGAATATACAAATAAAATACAACACAGTGGTATCAAGGGGGAAATTTCAAACTACCTACAAATGCCCTTGATAAAATACTGTAAGGAATATACATTTTAAAAAGTATTGTGTAGAATAAATATTTTTAAATTAAAGTAAGTTTAAACTAAGAAGGCTTTCCTTTTAAATATTCACAGCACAGATGCAGCTGGTGAGAAAGTCTGAAGGGTTCTATGAAATTCACTTAATTCTAAAAATGCACAAAGATCTCTTCCTCTCTCTCTCTCTCTCTCTCTCTCTCTCTCTCTCACACACACACACACACACACACACACACACCCTCACATGTATACTAGAAGGCCGTAGAATGTAAAGGAATATCCTGTGCTGAGAAAAATAGGACAAATAAATTTAACCTGAGAAGTTTGTAAAAAGCCTTGTGAACGTAGAAAAACGATTTCGATGCAACCACTGCTGAGCTTCCTGAGGTGTGGTTGTTGGCAAGAGGTTCTGAAAGAGAAAGCAAGCATTTCCCCCCCCTTTTTTTTTTGGTAACTAAAGAGATTTATCTCTTACATCATTAGGTAACACAAAGCCAAACACACCCACACTCAAGCCTAGTTTGCTTGGAAGTTGTTTATACCTCATTGATCTTCTTTCCCTGACCACGTAAGAAGCCTATGGAATTCCATTCTTATCTTCCTTACTAGACTGTAAGCTCTTTAAATGCAGGGGTCCTACATTAACTTGTTTCACATCTCTCGTCCCTAACATAGTGTCTAATTCATAGTCAAAATTCAATAAATCTCTGTTCAATGAATAAATATTACTCCTTAAAAGTTGGGCATTTCTACTGAACTGCAGAGTCATCAAAGTATTAGTAGACATTGCAAATAACTTACATTTAATTTTAGACTTACATCTGTGACTGGAGGGGGTGGCTCTGGCTGGTGGTTTGGTGAACCATTTCTAAAGAAACATTGAAAATGAAAAGGATGAGTCCATGACACAAACTAGAGTTCATCATCTGATTCTTCACACTAATAGTCTAAGCTAGAGATATTTTTTCTTTAAAAAATTTTTAAGGGCAGCCAGGGGTGCTCAGTGGTTTAGCACTGCCTTCGGCCCAGGGTGTAATCCTGGAGACCCAGGATCGAGTCCCATGTCAGGCTCCCTGCATGCAGTCTGCTTCTCCCTCTGCCTGTGTCTCTGCCTCCCTCTCCCTCCCTCTCTCTCATGAATAAATAAATAAAATATTTTAATTAAAAAAAAAAAGATTTTATTTTTAAGTAATCTCTATACCCAACGTGAGGCCTGAACCTATAACCCTGAGTTCAAGAGTTGAGTGCTCCACTGACTGAGCCATCTAGGCACCCTCAAGCTGGAGATCTAAAAGAATCTGTGCTGTTGCATAAAGCACTCTTAGTGTTATAGTCAATACTTCTCTTACCTAAAACATGACTCTTAAATCCTATATAATTGCCTAGGAGTGCATGTCTGACTCAGTCAGAAGAGCACGTGACTCTTGACCTTGGGGTTGTGAGTTCAAACCCCAAACTGGATGTAGAGATTAATAAAAAAAATAAACTTTAAAAAACATTACAAAAAAATTGCCTATAAGTAGACCGCATAATCCATATGTATGGTAAGAGATTTTTCTTTCAAAACATATTTTCTTCTTTTTCTTTTTTTGCCTTAGCTGCAAAATTCAAACTCAGTATTCAAATTTAGTAATTAACTTATCACCAGGCCCAATTATCTATTCCCTCTATAACTCCTACCTATTTTTATTCTTAATTGTTATATTTTGAATATTGAAGCTACCTTAATTACTTTTAGAAGCAGACTGAACATAGAACCTACATTGAAAAACAAACATTACAACCAAAAAAAAAATCACACATTTAGTAGCCTATTTCAAATTTCAATATGACTTACGTAAAATATGTGTTAAATGCTAAGACTAAAGATAACTTATTTTAACTGGCATAGGCAACTGTACAAACTTTCAATTATCTCTGATGATAAAAGACAATAGAGCAAGATTAAATATATCCTATAGATAATTATAAAATTTCATTTTGGCTATCATCTTAAACCTTCTTCCCAAATTATCAAAGATCTATAATTATTAGGTATTAGGATTATCTTAAAAAGTAATAAAACAGGAGTGCCTGGGTCGCTCTGTTAGTGAAGCATCTGCCTTTGGCTTGGGTCATGGTCTGGGGGTCCTGGGATTGAACCCAGCATCAGGCTCCCACTCAGCAGGGAGTCTGCTTTTCCCTCTCCCTCTGCCCTTCTTCCTCCCTGCTTATGCTCTCTCTCTCTCTCAAATAAATAAATAAAATCTTTTTTTATATCTTAAAAAAAAAAGTAACAAAATAGATTTTCATGTTTGTACAACTATATTTCAGTTCCTTAGGACCACACTAGTGAAAGTATGCACAGGAAGTGAAATGACCACAAGGTAAGCAGTGACAGAAGTGAAAAGCCCAGAAAATCAGTCTCTGAAGTCACTACAAATGGGCCATAAATGTTGTTTTCTTTTTTTTTTTTAATGGTGTTTTCCAATAGGAAGAAAAAAGAGGAGAAAGGACTGCATAAAACTCTTTTCAATCACTTTTGAAGATAATCCAAACCTCAGCTAATCCATGGATCCATCAAAGAGTGACTGAATAGAAGGACTTACTGATTTAGAAAGAGCTTCTATATGAGAAGATAATGAGAGAAGACATATTTAGGACAAACACAACCAAATTTCATTTCCCACACTTACCCTTCCCCAAGAGAAAAACTGCTGTGGGAACTGTTGAAGCCAGGTGATGGGGAATTATTGACATATGTGATCTCGGGCCACGGAGAACACTAAAAACAAAGAACAACTTAAATACTGAAAAAGTACAGGTGACCCTAGTGTCCACCGAAACATTGTTACTCGAATAGCACATCTTCATCAGCAAATCTTAACTGCACTAGTAAATCTTGACCAGGCTAGAAGTTGTGGGTTTTGTTTTGTTGTTGTTGTTGTTGTTGTTTTCCAATTGAGATATAATGGACATACAACACTGCATTAGTTTCAGGTGTACAACAATGATTTGATATACATATATAGTGCAAAATGATGGGATTTTCTTTTGAAAATAAATTCGGAATAAATTGAATTTTGAGAATAAATTGAGAATAAATTTGAAACCATCACCAAAAAAAATCCTTTTACCTCTGTAAGTATAGTTGTCTCATAGGAAGGCTGATATTTCTCCTTTTCATGAGGTGTTCGTTTCTCCATTTTCTCCCGATCTGTTTTTTGCTTCCTGTCTGCACCTTTGGGCTAAAAAGAGAAATGTTTTGTTTTGACTCATCAACTGACATTTGACCCAACAATATTATTTCTAAAGCTTAAACAGTCACATGTGAAACAAGGATGTATGTATAATGATGTAAAGACAAGATGGATCCTTGCATCTAAGTCTGAAAATAGGAAATTTAACTGTGTGATGGAATTGAAAAAGAATAAGAGACCTAGGGACACCTGGGTGGTTCAGTCAGTTGAGTGTCCGCCTTTGGCTCAGGTCAGGATCCCAGAGTCCTGGGATCGACCCCCGTGTCAGACTCCCTGCCCAGTGGGGAGTCTGCTTCTCCCTCTCTCTCCCCAGCTCGGGCTCTCTCTCACAGTCTCTCTGTTAAATAATAAGAGATCTATAGCTATGGACATGGATCTCTAAAGCACACAGCAAACTGAAAAAAAGCAAGCCTCATAACAATTCATACAGTACAGTCCTATTTATGTTTTAAAGACAAGAAAACATGTGTATACTTAGGTACACGTATATATAAAAGCACAGAAGGGGACTAGAAGGATACATGCGAAAATATGACCATGGTGACCTCTGGGAAAGGTTGGGAAGTAAGGGTAAAAGTGGTAAAGGGGGACTTCAGTCTGAATACTTCTGTATTAATTAATCCTTTGCAATGAGACTACATTTATCTGTGTGATAAAAATGAAGACCAAAATAACAAAAGAAAGTCAAATATCAATGTAATCAAAGCTATCAACATTTCATAATTTTGTGAGCTTTTACAAGAGCTTGTAATTTCAACAGACTTTAAGAGCTTTCAGTGAAAATCCGTGTTTTAGCCTCTACTTCCCTGTCCAAGTTCCCCTTCTCCCATGCCTATCCCATATAAATTCATTACCAGGCATCTCAGGAATTATTATCTCAAGAACTCTGGCCTAGACTAGTTTTCACAGTTGTTGAAAAAGGAAAAGTTAACTTTCTGACTTTGTAATTAATGTTAAAATTGAAAAATGAGGAAAATGGATACAAGGGACAGCATGACGCCCAGGAATACCTTGAAGACTTTGATCTGACAGCTGGCTGAGTGTAAGTGCTCAGTATACTCCCCATTTTCATTTTCCTTGAAGGTATCAATTTGTACTCGGAACGGCACTCCCTTTTCTCCTCCATGCTTCCTCATAGTGAACTCTGTGCTAATGCAGTGTACCTACAAAGAATACAACATCCAGGTTTCAGTACTGCTAGCTAGCCACATCAGTCAACAATATTTTTTGAGCAACTACTAACAGCAAAACCTTTAAAAACACTATGAACACCTATAAAAAAAAAAACCTTTCATGCTAGGGGCACCTGGTCAGGTCAATGGTAGAGTATATGACTCGTGATCTCCGGGTTATAAGTTCAAGCCCCACATTGGGTGTAGAGCTTACTTAAAAACATCTCTGTAAATAAAATCTTAAAAAAAAAACCTTTTAGGGATGCCTCACTTAAGCGTCTGACTTTTGATTTCGGCTCAGGTCATTGTCTCAGGATAGGGAGATTGGGTGCTATGCTCATAAGGAGTCTGCTTGAGATTCTCTCCCTCTGCTCCTCCCCCTGCTTGCCTGCACATCCTCTATCATTCTCTCTTTCTAAATACATAAATAAGTAACATCTTAATAAATAACCTTAATTCTCTTATTGATCTTAAAGAATGTATATTCTAAAGGAGGAAATAAGGAAAATTAATTAGTTACAAATGAAACAAAGTAAATATACAGATCCAATGCTAACAAAAGCTACTAGGAGGAACTACGTTCATACTGCTTCAGAGAATACAGAGTTAATATAAAAGAGAAATGATTTATGTTAGTAAAAGTTTCCTGCACTTTAAGGTAGAGTTTAAAAAGCAGAGGCACCATTCATGCTGGGAAAATAGCAAATGAAAGGTCACTGGCAATAGTGGAAAAAAAGGTTTGCAAAGGTTTGCTTGCTACTGCATAAAGTGAAGACTTTGGTGAATCTTAACAGTGAAACCTTGACTGATCAAATATTAGCTTAGGTAAGTTAATTGTTTAAACTCTCAATTTTTAACTTAAAAGTTGTTAATTTCTCTAAGCCTCCAACACTATTTCTACCCTACAGGATTATTGCTGAAAATTTTAAATAAAATAATGTATACAAACTGTTTACTTAACACAGTGACTATCTAATGGGACATAATAAACCACAGCTTTCTTTATTACAAATAATTTTAAAGGAGGGACGCCTGGATGGATCAGTGATTGAGTGTCTGCCTTTGGCGCAGGTCGGGATCCCAGAGTCCTGAAATAGAGTCCTGCATCGGGTTCCCTGTGAGGAGCCTACTTCTCCCTGTGCCTATATCTCTGCCTCTCTCTCTCTGTGTCTCTCATGAATACATAAATAAAATCTTAAAAAAAAAAAAAAAGAATTTTAAAGGAATCTACCCAACAGACATAATTGGATATATAAAAACAACTTTTTTTTTTTAAGATTTATTTATTTATTTATGAGAGACATAGAGAGAGAGGCAGACAAGGAGGAGGGAGAAGCAGGCTCCATGCTGGGAGCCCAACATGGGACTCGATCCTGGGACTCCAGGACCGCACCCTGGGCCAAAGGCAGGTGCTAAACCGCTGAGCCACCCAGGGATGCCCCCCTCTTTATTTTTATATAAACAAACTTTAAGCATAAAGATGTTCAAAATAACTTTACAGATAGTAGGGAAAATTTAGAACAATCTAAATAATAATAGGGAAGTCATAGTGTATCCAAAGAATGGAATATTATACAGCCATTAGCAAGCATCTTTTTTGTTTGCTTGTTTTTTGTTTGCTTGTTTTTTGTTTGTTTTGTCATACAAATAAATAAATTGGGGAAATTAAAAGGGCAATTCAGACATTCCTCATTGCTCTCAGGCAAGTGTTGAGGAATCTAGACTTGATAGGCTAGAATCCTGTTTTATCCTTCAAGAAACAAACTGGGTGGCTCAGCTGGTTAAGCATCCAACTCTTGATTTCAGCCCTGGTCATAAACTCAGGGTCCTGGGATCAAGCCCTAAGTCAGGCTCTATGCTCAGCAGGGAGTCTGCTTGGATTCTCTCTCTCTCTCTCCCTCTGCCCTTCCTTCTGCTTCCTCTCTCTGTCTCCTAAATAAATAAATAAATCTTAAAAAAAAAAAAAAGGAAAAAGAAGAAACAAATTGGTAGCAAGAGATGCTCTTCATAATGGGAATCCCATTTGCAATGCCCTACCTGAATAAACACAGATGTCCTCTTTGCCGGGTCCCACAGGAACTCCACTGTATTCAGTTGGGTTGGATTAGCTCTAGGGTCGATTATACCCACGGACATTGGGATATCTGAGAAACAAAATGGTAATCATTGAACAATTCTGAGGGCCACTGGGTTTAAATAAGATAGCACTGATTGTTTTATTACTGGTCCCTAGTTACTAAGATTTTTATGTATCACACCCTAACCCTCTTTTTGCCAATGAAAAGGGTTTGATTAAAGCTAAAATGGACCTAAGTACTTTCTGAGTATCTTTTTTCCACTTTGAAAGGTTTTTTAAATAAGACAATTTAAACACAGTTTCCTTTTAATATGCCAAAATTCTACTTAAAGATAGATTTAGTCTACACACTAGCTCCAGTGTCATGAAAATTGTAACTAAATCTGCTTCACTTACAGTTTTAAGATTAGTGTTACTGATAGAAGTATACTAAGGAGATTGCTATAGAAAGATAAAGCAGAGTGTCTGAATAAAGGCAGAAGCATTGTATTACAGATAGAAGTGGGAAAAATTTAACACAGAGATTGATGCTGGCCTTAAAATTATCAAGTAACCCTGCTATAACAGAGGAACAAATCTGATACTCAAGAGGGAAGCAAAAATGAGCTCTAGTAGAATTCTGCTTTCCATTCTACATAGCATATAATCAAATATCATTTCCTGACTTCTATTAATATTCAAACTGGGGAGAGAAAGCCAGGCTGATAGCTATAACTATACTACCATTTTATTCCCAATTCAAACAAGGTATTAAGTGGGTCCAACAGTGTTAGTTGTGTTGGATTTATCCTAAGGTCAATTTGTCAAATGGGTATCAGGATAGCTGTATTAGAATCAGTGTTCTCTCAGGTCAAATTAGTAAGTACTTAGATTTGTTTAACAACTATGTTTACTAGTAAGAGATAATAACCAATAAGAGATCAAAGACATAGATGCCAGTATTAAAAGTACATTCATGAAGAGAGACAGCATGTATGTTTGTAAAGGAACTTCCCTATGATTTAAGAAAAATAAATTCTACTCTGTGTAGCAAAGCAGTAGGGGAAAAGTCTAAACTGCAAATCAAGAGACATAGATTCTAATCCTAGGTCTCTTACTTTAGGTAAAACAAACCACTAATTTGCCTCTCAGTTATTAGTAAAATAAAAGAATTTGTAGCATTTGGGGAAAAACCTGGCCCCTTTTATACATACACAAAATAAAATATCAGACCCTGAATATCCAAAACAATCTTGGAAAAAAGTAAAGTTGGAGATGTCACATTTCCAGATTTCGAAACTTCCTACAAAGTTACAGTTATCAAAACAGTGTGGTACTGACATAATGATGGAGACACAGACTAACAGAACACAACAGAAAGCCCAGAAATGAGTCCTCACATACATGATCAAATGATGGCTGACAAAGGTACCAAGACCATTCAGTGGGGAAAGAATAGTTGTTTCAACAAATGGTGTTGGGAAAACTAAATATCCACATACCCGGAATGAAGGTGAACTCTTACATCGTATACAAAAATTAACTAAAAAATGAATCAAACACCTAAATGTAAGACCTAAAACTATAAAACTCTTGGCAGTATACATATATACTTCCAAGTAAAAGCTTCGTTGGATTTTGCAATATTCTTAGATATGACAATAAATGCATAGGCAAGGCAATAAAATTAATTAAATAAACTGGATTACATCAAAACTTAAAACTTTTATGCATTAAAGGACATTATGAACATAGTAAAAAGATAATCCACACAGAATGGAAAAAAATATTGCAAATCATATACCTGATATGGGATTAATACCTAGAATACATAAAGAATGCCTACAACTCAACAACAAAACCAGATTCAAAAATGAGGAAAGGACTTGAATATACATTTCTCCAAAGAAGATAGATAGATAGATAGATAGATAGATAGATAGATAGATAGATAAATAAATAAATAAATATATATATATATATATATATATATATATATATATATAGCCAATAGGCACATGAAAAGATAACCAACATCACTAACCATTAGAGAAGTATAAATCAAAACCACAATGAGATAACCACTTCATATCCATTAATATGGCTACTATTAAAAAAATAGAAAATAGTACTTGTTGGCAAGGAGGTAGAGTATTTAGAACCCTTGTTCACTTCTGATGGGAATGTAAAATGTGTAGCTGCTATGGAAACAGTATGGTGGTTCTTCCAAAAATTCAAAATAGAATTATATATATGATCTAGCAGTCTCATTTCTGGGTATATACACAAAAGAATTGAAAACAGAGACTGAAATAAATATTTGTATACCCACGTTCATAAGCTGCATTATTCACAGTAACCAAAAGGTAGAATCAACCCGGATATCTACTAAAGGATGAATGGATAAACAAAATGTGGTGTATATACACAACGGAACATCAAACAGACTTAAAAAGGAGGAAAATTATAATGCATACCACTATATGGATGAACCTTGAGGATTATGTGAAGTGAAATAAGTCAATCACAAAAAGACAAATACTAGATGATTTCACTTATCTGATGCACCTAGAGTAGTCAAATTCATATAAACAAAAAATACAATGATGGTGGCCAGGGGCTGGGGAGAAGAGGGAAGGAGGAGTTATTGTTTAATTAATGGGTACGGGGTTTCAATTTTGCAAGGTGAGAAAAGTTCTGGACACGGATGGCAGTGATGGCTGCATAATGTTAATGTACTTAATGCTGCTAAATTATTTACTTTAAAATGCTTTATAATGGTAACTTTTACCACAACTAAGTTAAAAAAACAAAAACAAAAAAGTCATCCTAAAATAATGGATGCAATTGTTATGGAACTGAAGGATCTACACTTCCAACTTCAATTTTGATATTATCGTCCCAGTAGTTTTTTATACTTAGTCAATAAACATTTCAGGGTTTATGCTAATTGAGCCCCTGAAGCATTCTGAATCAATGTAAACATCAAGTAAAGAAAACCAATTCTTGGGACACCTGGGTGGCTCAGCAGTTGAACATCTGCCTTCAGCTCAGGGTGTGATTCTGGGGTCCCGGGATGGAGTCACACACCGGGCTCCCTGCATGGAGCCTGCTTCTCCCTCTGCCTGTGCCTCTGCTTCTCTCTGTGTTTCTCATGAATAAATAAATAAGATCTTAAAAAAAAAAAAAAAAAAAGAAAGTAAAAAAAACCCCACAATTTTCAGACCACACTTTTATAGGCATTTCCTGGGCAAGAGATTCCCTTAACTCACCAATATCAAGAATTCTATCTCCAGGTCGATTCCACCTCCAGCCCTCCAGCTGCTGATGTTCAGTATACTGCAGTCGTCGGTCATGGAACACTACACGGAATATACTCTGAAAGGAAGCAACAAAATCAAATGAGAGTGGGATCCTTAAAAATCAGTGCTGATAAAGGAAAACTACCAGAAGTCACCTCCAGTTGGTTTCTAGATACAATCTAAAATTATTTTTCTTCAGATCTGTTTCACTCTAAAACCCATGCCATACTAAACTCTTTTCAGGGTAAAATTTATAATTGCTCAGATATAATCTCTATAGTTAACTGAAACCATATTTAAAACTTGGCTTAGGGCATCTGGGTGGCTCAGTGGTTGAGCATCTGCCTTTGGCTCAAGTAGTGATTTTGAGGGGATCCCTGGGTGGCTCAGCGGTTTGGCGCCTGCCTTCGGCCCAGGGTGTAATCCTGGAGTCCTGGGATCGAGTCCCACATCGGGCTCCCTACATGGAGCCTGCTTCTCCCTCTGCCTGTGTCTCTGCCTCTCTCTCTCTCTCTGTCTCTCATGAATAAATAAATAAAATCTTTAAAAAAAAAAAAGTAGTGATTTTAAGATCCTGGGATCCAGTCCCACCTCAGGCTCCCCACAGGGAGCCTGCTTCTCCCTCTGCCTGTGTCTCTGCCTCTGTGTGTGTGTGTGTGTCTCATGAATAAGTAAATCTTTTTAAAATACATTTAAAAAATAACAATAGAAATAAAAAAAAATCTTAAAAAAAAATTTGGCTTAAACATTAGTCCTCATGGATTGGGCAAAAAAAGACTTATTGGAAGCATTTATACTTCTCCCTACTGTTACCATGTAATATCCAGCTCAGCTCTTTGGGTATATATGAAAATCTCACCAGGTTCCCTGCTTGCTAACCCACCGTGCAGCACTGAGGGTAAGCAGGGGTTAATGCTATCAATTTTCTTTTTGTTACTCTTATTTGTGGAGGTGCGTATTAATATCCCTCCCATCAACTTTTATAGTTGCTAATCAAATTCCTCTGTCCCAATTGTGCTGTGAATTCATTGCTATAAGTCTAGACTAAGAAAACTGTTATTTGTCGATAGTAGTTTCTGTTTTTCTTGCTACTAGACCACGTATCCAAAGAGACACTGGAGCTTCTCTAAAAATCTCAAGGTGGTTACTCTATTCCACGCCAAAGAGCTTCAATGGACCAGGAGACTACTTTGACATAGAATGGTAAGCCTTCTGTTTTTACAGCTCTATAAAACCCATGTGAATGGGGGTGGGCTCACTCGTACTCCAAAGAAATAATGGTTTACCACTCTGCCAGCAAATTGTAGTAGGTAAGAGATACCACCAAGCCCTTTATGGAAGCAAAAGAACATTACCCAAAAAGGGTCAATAAAAGGATATTGTGCAGAGGAATGATTTACTCATTTTCTTTTACCTTCACCAACTTGCCATTAATTTCTGGAAGTTCTCCAAGTTTCCTATTGTCTAGCATACGAATTTCATAAGACTGTCCTGGAAGAAAAAGTAACTACATATTATATTCATAGATTCAGATTCAGAAAGAATAAAATTCAGCTGGTTGAATATACAAGAGTATAATATTATTAGTATTAGTAACAACTATAATCCTTTACTATGTGCCAGGAACAGTGCTAAGTGTTTTCATATATTATTTCATTAATTGATACAATTTTCAAAACTATTATCAATCTCACTTTTACAGATAAAAGAATTGAAATGTAAAGAGTTTAAGTAGCTTGTCCAAGGTCACACAACTGGTCAATAGAGCTGGGTCAGGATTGAAAGAGGGAGATAGGAACTAAAAACGGGCAGGTACACAAAAGAAGGTAGCAATACACATCAAATATGACATTAAATGGTCACACTAGAAAGATGTACTTTTTACATATAAGTATACCTAATAAAATATCATCAATCCAGCAGATCTTGATAACACTAACAAATAAGGAAGTATCTAACCTTGATTGAGATACGTCAGAGTTTCATCGTGGAGTTTCACAGCTGGAGAGGTGGCAGCACAAAGCACATACTGAAAAGGCAGGATTTTATTCTCATTATCAGGGGGCAAACTTGATTCTTCTTGCTTAAAAATGGGCAATGCAAGGACATCACTGAAATAAAGCAAACAACTTAGGTTAACATGTGACAGTGGTGCAAAAGTGGATTTATGTTGACACAATTTAACTGCAATTTGCTTTGGAAAAGTATAAACATTACTCACTTTGATAAAGTTTCTTCCCATTCAGTTCAGATTACCTGCTGTGCTATCCCCCTCACCATAACAATGTGGACAATGACAAATATTCACTGCTATAGCCATTTAGACAGGGGTTCCTAAAAGGGCTCTGAAAATTACATGCAGAGTTCCAAAATGTCAATTTCGGACACTCAGTAATGTATTTGTTCTTAGAAAGGCACCAACTAGGGACTCCTGGGTAGCTCAGTGGTTGAGCATCTGCCCCTGGCTCAGGGAGTGATCCCTAAGTCCTGAGATCGAGTCCCACATTGGGCTCCCCGCAGGGAGCCTGCTTCTCCCTCTGTGTCTCTGCCTCTCTCTCTCTGTGTCTCCTGTGAATAAATAAATAAAATCTTTAAAAATAAAATAAAATAATAATTTTTTTTAAAGGCACCAACTGCACTTATCTTTATAACCCTATCAGCTGATCTATGTGAGGACTAAAACAAGACTCAGAATTAATTCCTAGGAGCCACTTGAAAAGGACAAATCAATGACCAGGATATATTTCAAGATCAGCTTACATTCTGTGAAATACAACTAACTAAAAGTGCTGTGTTTCAGTCCCTAAAAGCCTTAGGCAAATCTTAGACAAGCTCTCTAGTCTTCATTCCTTCATCTATAAAATGGGAAATCACATTTGCTGGTCTAGAGTAAGTATTTTGGAAACCATAAGGGACTAAAATTGATGTACAAGATTAATAATAATTTTTCCTCATAAACTCTAGTCATGGATTAGTGGGAAAGAATATCCTGGGCCCTCTTCTGGAGACCTATTGTTGTGATCAATATTTGTCCCAGACCAGACTTTATTTTTTTTTTTAACTTTTATTTATTTATGATAGTCATACAGAGAGAGAGAGAGGCAGAGACAGAGGCAGAGGGAGAAGCAGGCTCCATGCACTGGGAGCCCGACATGGGATTCGATCCCGGGTCTCCAGGATCGCGCCCTGGGCCAAAGGCAGGCGCTAAACCGCTGCGCCACCCAGGGATCCCCCAGACCAGACTTTAAAAGAATCTTAGGGATCCCTGGGTGGCGCAGCGGTTTAGCGCCTGCCTTTGGCCCAGGACGTGATCCTGGAGACCCGGGATCGAATCCCACGTCGGGCTCCCGGTGCATGGAGCCTGCTTCTCCCTCTGCCTGTGTCTCTGCCTCTCTCTCTCTCTCTGTGTGTGTGACTATCATAAATAAATAAAAATTTAAAAAAAAAATAAATAAATAAATAAAAAAATAAAAAAAAATAAAAGAATCTTAAAAGATGTACCAAATTAAAAAGTATTTCCAATTATCTCAAGACATGCCACAAAATTCTCAAAATAAAATCTGTTTTAATTAACTGTAAAGAACTTGTGCATGTATTCACTAGAACAACTAAAGTTAAAAAGAATGACAACCCAAATGTTGGCAAGGATGTGGAGCAACCAGAACCCCTGTTCTTTGCCAGGAGGCGTTTAAAATAACAAAAGCAAAAAATAAAAAAATAAAATAAAATAACAAAAGCAATTTAGAAAAAGATTTGGCTGTTTCTTATAATAGTAAACATCTATCTGCCCTTTGATCCAGTGATTCTATTCATAGATACCTATTCAAGAGAAATGAAATTATAAGTCCACTCAAGGCTTGTACACAACTGCATATGGCATAAAAGCAAAAATTGGGAAGAATCCAAACGTTTATAATTAAGAAAACTAGATGCACAAACTGTGGTATATTCATACAATGGAATACCAGCAGTCAGCAAAAATGAAGGAATGCAATAACATGGATGAATCTCATAGACATAATACTGAACAAAAGAAGCTAGACAATAAGACTATAGAATGTACGATTCCATTTATATGATGTTCTAAAATAGGCAAAACCAAGGAGAACAGTGGTTTCCCGACAGGGCAGAGATTGATTTAGAAAATATACAACAGAACTTTCTGGGGAGATAAAAATGTTCTATACAATGCTAAGTGTGTGGGTTACACAGCAATTCTTTATATGCATTCTCAGCAATATGCATTCTCCCCAAAAGGTATGGAATTATGACATTCAGGTAAAAACAACCATTGAAAAGAAAATGGCTGAACTCATGTAAATCTTAGAGACATTATAAATTTTTATTGGAGAAAAAAATAAGCAGAAAATGTTCTGACTATTGTCCTAACAAATCCACAAAGGACCAATGAAAATTTAATGGCATAAATGCTTAAAAAAAAAGAAAAAGAGGAGTGGAGAGGGAAGAGAAAAGATATTCCTCTTTCTGCTGATGTCTAAATAGCAAGACTACGTTATTAGTTGAATCAGGGCACCCAAGATGCAAACCTTTTTTTTTTTTTTTTAAGATTTTATTTATTTATTCTTGAGAGTCAGAGAGGAGACACAGAGACATAGGCAGAGGGAGGAGCAGGCTCCATGAAGGGAGCCCTATGTGGGACTCAATCCTGGGACTCCAGGATCATGCCCTGGGCCAAAGGCAGGCGCTAAACCACTGCCACCCAGGCGTCCTGCAAACCAGTTTTTATGAACAAAAGTTTCTTGTTGCTAAAAAGTATTTCAAAGGCTAGAAAAACAAAGGGTGCTTTCCTCTCCCTGAGGTCTGGAGGTATATATGCTTTGCTCAAAGAGTTGGGGTTGAAGGGAGAAGGTGAAGAATCCTTTTTTCTGCCCATATTAATGTCAAGTGAAACATACTACTGATCCCTTGAGACTATATAACACTGGAGAAATACTGGGTTTTCTTAAAAAAAAGTGCTCCAACCCAGTTCTTCCACTTCTCAAAATGAGGAAGCTACTAATGCTCTCACAACAAATAGTACAGAAAATAAAGCAAAACACTACAAAACTTCAGAAACATGATGTTTGGGAGACTTTGTTGTCCTATCATGCTCAACAAGTATCTCAATACATATCATTCTCAAATACACACATCTGATGATTCCTTGAAAGATTAATGAAGATTATCAGGAATCAAGGCAAATCAGATTTTGCAACATAGCAACAGTTCAACCTTTTAGAGTGTAGGGCGTTTTTTCCTTCTTCTCAAATATTACTGCCTTGCAAGGCTAATACACAGCAATAGTCCCTAGTCTTCTCAATATAATGTGGCTTTACATCTAACCCCTCATGACTAACCAAAGGACTGTCATTTGATGCTGAAAATTTTTAAATTTATTCTAAAAGTTACCCCTAAAATTAACTAACTCAAAACAGGCAAACTAAATACACAAAATTTTATATTCTCATCAGATATTAAGATCCCGAAACCTCAAATATATTTGAGTTACTCATGTTCTTGCTACACTACATTTTTTTACCTTGCTGTGGGAGCAAGAGTACCATTCAGTTTCACATTCCTAGGGACAGAGGCTAAAGGTCACACTGGTGAACACAGCGCTAGGACTCTGTCTATAGCAAAACAGTAACAGATTAAGTAAGCAACAATTTTGGAAATGCAAAAGTCCGCTCCTTCTTAGAGGTAAACTGAGCATTGATTAGGAAAACCCACTGTGGTGGAGTCTAAGTAGTTGGTACCAATGTATAACTTGGCATTTTATTACATTTTCCAATTGCTTCATGTATTCTAAGTAATCTTTACACCCAATATGGGGCTTGAACTCACAAACCTGATATCAAGTGTTGCATGCTCCACCGACTGAGCCAGTCGGGCACCCCTGCTTCATGTATTTAATTCATTTCAATGAAACATAAGCTATTTGAAGGAGTAACTTCTCTTTTCTGTACTTAGCAAGTATTTGTGGATGTGATTTATAATTTTGCCTGCATTCTCCAGAACACTCAGCACTAGTACACCATGATCATTTTGGAGTCTGACACCTCACCATATCTCTGATCAAATATAAGGTACAGAAATCTCACCTGATAAAAAGATAAGTTGAGTATATGTTAAAAATGTGCATCGCCAAGTATAAATTCACACCACGAAGGGAAACATCAGAAAGCATCTGAGTGAAGGTAACAGAGGAACAATAGCATAATCAGGAGTGATCTTTCCTGTATGTAACTGGGATTCCATAAAGAGCCGCTTCATGGTCTCCTGAGCCATAAATCACTCTTCTGAGATACAGTAGCCTCTGAAAGGTCTGTACCAATTCACAACTAAGTACGAATTTACTTAACATTTTCCTCAGGCCTACCATCTGCTGAATGCCCTCTCTTAGAGAGCCCAAGAAGGGAGAGGGAAAGGTTTGATGAGCTCTACCTTGCATAAGAGAAGCAGATAGATAGTTTCCGTTTTCTTTGATGCTATGGACAACCTAACTTGGCATAATATGAGGTCCTGAACTTCTAACTTCCCTCATTTATGCCCTCATTTAGCTCCACCAAGATGAAAAGAAAACACCTGAAACAAAACACATCAATACCCCTATGTCAGTCCCAGGGTGAAAGGGCAAGAACTAGAGAAGCTACATTCTACTCTAAGGTCAACTTCAAAAGAAAAAAAATCCAGTAAATAACCAATCAGAACACCTTGAAAAAAGAGAGGAAAGCAGCATAATTTCCTCTCTTGCTTTAGGAAGATTTGTGGGAAGGTTAGAAGGGCAGACCAGGGAGACCTGGTAAGAAGAGATGGTCCTGCAAGTTTCAACACAAAGCCAGTGAGATGTCCTTACTACTGAGTAATGGTAAAATAAGAGTACTTTCTGGTAGGAGCCCTCTGTCACAAAAAGTAATAAATTGAAAAATCTCATTTAACTAAAAAGCACCATATATAATAATTTAAAAATTGTCGGGATGCCTGGGTTGCTCAGGGTGTGATTCTAGACTGGGGATAGAGTCCTGCATCAGGCTCCCTGTGAGAAGCCTGCTTCTCCCTCTGCCTGTGTCTCTGCCTCTCTCTCTGTGTCTCTCATGAATAAATAAATAGAATCTTTAAAAAAGAACAATAATAAAAAAACTAAAAATTGCCTTGCTAGGGTGCCTGGATGGCTCAGTTGGTTAAGTGTCTGACTCTTGGCTTCAGCTGAGGTCATGATCTCAGGGTTGTGAGACTAAGCCCCCCTCCGCACTAGGTATGGAGCCTGCTTGGGATTCTCTCTCTCTCTCTCCAACCCCTCCTCTACCCTCCCCTCTAAAAAAACTGCCTTCAGGGTGTCTAGGTGGCTTAGTCAATTAAGCAGCTGATATTTTATTTTGGCTCAGGTCATGATCTCAGGGTTGTAAGATTGAGCCCTATATTGGGTTCAGCAAGGAGTCTGCTTCTCTGCTTTTCTCCCTTCTTTCCCCCCACCCGCCCCTCCCGAGGCTCTCTAAAATAAATATATTTAGATAAATAACAATAAATTATAAATAAATAAATCTATAAATAAATACACCTTTTTAAAAAAATTGCCTTGGGGTGCCTGGGTGGCTCAGTTGGTTAAACATCTGCCTTCAGCTTGGGTCATGATCCCAGGACTCTGCATCGGGCTGTCTGTTCCAGGAGTCTGCTTCTCCCTCTTTCTCTGTCACTCCCCCTGCTCCTGTGTACACGCTCTCCCTCATAAATAAATAAAAACTTTTTTTTTTAAATTGCCTTGCTAATTATTCTATCACCCAGAAGGCAGGAGAAATGAGTGGAATTTTAATTCTGAACTGAATTTGACCAAGAAGAACCGATCAGAAAAGAGGAAGTGGTGGGAGCCTGAAAAGGAAGTAGCCAAGCCAGATAGGTAAAAAGAATAAAGAACACAGCCAGAGGTGGTTCCTAATCTCTTAGAGAACAGGCTTCAGAAAACAGTGACAACAGGACCCAAGCCCATGGCCCGAGATAATAAAAGGAGAGACAACAGGATTGAGGATCTCAAAGATGAAATTTTGCTAATCTCACATTATCGGAGATAGAGAGAAAAAAGAGGGGAGGTACCTAAAGAGGCTGAAGCTAAAAGGAAAGCTCACCATCAGCTCAGAATTTAAAGTACACGCTCAAGAAAAATATATATCAAAGGAAAGAAACTTTATTTATTTATTTTTATTTATGATAGTCACACACACAGAGAGAGAGAGAGAGAGAGAGGCAGAGACACAGGCAGAGGGAGAAGCAGGCCCCATGCACCGGGAGCCCGACGTGGGATACGATCCCGGGTCTCCAGGATCGCGCCCTGGGCCAAAGGCAGGCGCCAAACCGCTGCGCCACCCAGGGAATCCCGGAAAGAAACTTTAAAAAGTGGCATTGATATATATAAGAAGCTGGAGCTGAAGCCCAGAATGTGCTGAGACTTAAAAAGTATGAAGAAGGGGTGTCTAGGTGTCTCAGTCTGTTAAGTGTCTGCCTTCAGCTCAGGTCATGGTCCAAGGGTCCTGGGATCCAGCCCTGCATCAGGCTTCCAGCTCAGTGGAGAGCCTGCTTCTCCTTCTCCCTCTATTGCTCCCCCTGCTTATGCATATGCACTCATTCCCTCTCTCTGTCAAATAAATAAATAAAAGCTTAAAAAGTAAAAAGTATAAAGGCAGCACAGGTCTACCCTTTGATGTAAATAGCATATTACTACTAATTAATAGACTAATATATATTTTTTTAAGATTTTATTTATTTATTCATAAGAGACCCAGAGACAGAGGCAGAGACATAGGCAGAAAAGAAGCAGGCTCCATGCAGGGAGCCTGATGCAGGACTAGATCCTGGGACTCCAGGTTCACACCCTGGACCAAAGGCAGATGCTCAACTGGTGAGCCACGCAGGCATCCCAATACACTAACATATTAATTGTATTTGGGAAGGACACAGGGATCACTAGGAGCCATAACCAAACTAACTCATTTTCCTTTTCTTAATATAGTGTGACAAAGGAATAATGTAAACATAAATATTTCTGGATTTTCGAGGTGAAAAACATGAATTTTGTAATAGTTAAGTGGCTTCATAGATCACTAAACAACCATACCTAAAGAGTGCAAGTAAGTCTAGAAAGTTTAGTAGTATGGCATAGGACCCCAAAGAAATCTGTCCTCTGCAACATTTTTTAAAATAACTTGGATGGGGCGCCTGGGTGGCTCAGTTAGTTAAGTGTCTGCCTTTGACTCAGGTCATGATCCAGGAGTCCTGGGATTGAGCCTGAGTCTGGCACCCTGATCAGCTCCCCCTCTCAGGTAAATAAAATCTTGAAATAAATAAAATTTAAAAATAAAATGACTTGAATAATGACATTGAAGAGGATGATGGCAGAATATATAAATGATAGGATGAGAAAGCAAATATCCTGTATGATAGAATCAACTTTTAAGGTAATCCTAATTGGGGGATCCCTGGGTGGCTCAGTGGTTTGGCGCCTTCGGCCCAGGGCATGATCCTGAAGTCCCAGGACTGAGTCCCGCGTCGGGCTCCTGGCATGGAGCCTGCTTCTCCCTCTGCCTGTGTCTCTGCCTCTCTCTCTCTCTCTCTGGCTCTCATAAATAAATAAAAATAAAATCTTTAAAAAAAAAAATAAAGTAATCCTAATTGGCTGGAACAGGAGGTAAGATTTAATAAGGATAAATATAACATCACGCACTTAGAACTAAAAAACAGCAAAATGTCCCAATACATGTGAGATAGACTAGGGGTTTAATCTATTTCAGGGACACCTGGGTGGCTCAGCGGTTGAGCGTCTGCCTTTGGCTCAGGGCGTGATCCCGAGGTGCTAGGATCGAGTCCTGCGTCAGGCTCCCTGCATAGAGCCTGCTTCTCCCTCTGCTTGTGTCTCTGCTTCTCTGTTTGTGACTCTAATGAATAAATAAATAAAATCTTTAAAAAAAAAAATCTATTTCAATGAGACAAAAGGTATAACAATGGCAGCCAAAAATGCTGATAGTAGGTTTCATTAAAAACAAAGTCTGATAAGGGAAATGACATTCTTCTCTATGCAAATCAGACTACGCTTGAGCATTGGGCTTAGTTCTGAGTGTGGAACTTTAAAAAGAGTACTTTAAGGGGTGCCTCGGTGGCTCATCAAACATTTGACTCTTGGTTTCATGTCAGGTCATGATCTCAGGATTGTGGGATCAAGCCCCACAATGAGCTCTGCACTTAGCACGGAACCTGCTTGTCCTTCTCCCTCTGCTCTTCCCCCTGCTCTCTCCCTCTCTCAGAAATAAAAGTAAAATCTTTATTTTTTTAAAATTTATTTATTTATTTATGATAGTCACAGAGAGAGAGAGAGAGGCAGAGACACAGGCAGAGGGAGAAAGAAGCAGGCTCCATGCACCGGGAGCCCGACGTGGGATTCGATCCCGGGTCTCCAGGATCGTGCCCTGGGCCAAAGGCAGGCGCCAAACCACTGCGCCACCCAGGGATCCCCAAGTAAAATCTTTAAAAAAAGAAAGAGGACTTTAAAAATCTAAGAAAAGAATAGTGAGGGGACCTAGAGTCATGCCATTTGAAGAGTAAGTGAAGGAAATGAGGATGTTTGTCTGAAGCAAAGTCTTGTTCGGTCTGCTCCATAAAGAGAATTAATTATCAGTTCAGGATTGGACAAGCTGACCTTTAAAAAATGCCCTCCGTGGCTCCTGGGTGGCTCAGGGGTTGAGCATCTGCCTTTGGGTCAGGGTATGATCCTGGGGTTCTGGGGTCGAGTCCTGCATCAGGCTCCCTGCATGGAGCCTGCTTCTCCCTCTGCCTGTGTCTCTGCCTCTCTCTGTATCTCTCTCTCATGAATAAATAAAGTCTTTAAAAAATTAAATAAATAAAAAAAAATACGCCCTCCAAATCAACTCTATAATTTTATTATTCTAAAAAGAATTAATGTTTTGAGTCTGTTCGGGTTTTTGAAACTGCACTGGGATAATCCTAAGGATCCTACATATTATTAGGAAGTACTAATTGGTATACAGTAGCCTTTAGTAGGCAGGAAATATCATCATTTCCTTGTGATTATAGTCAAAAGTATATTCTACAGCATCTGCTATAGAAGGTGGCAGGCAAATGATAACTATACAAGCCTATATATTATTGGCGAGACCAAACGGCTTGTAAACCTGTCTATGCTTTTTTAAAATTTCATTTTGACCTTTGTGTATTTCCGATGACAAAACAAGGACTAACCAAATCGTAATAAAGGCATGAACAACATCTAGGCATGCAAAACTTTCTGTATACCAAATCCAAAAGACTCATCACTGTAGTTTTCTCTAACACAAGTTCTAAAAACAGTATTTTCAGTTAATATGAAAACATAAAAAGGTTTTTAATTCTTAGAAAAAGTCTACATCTTATTTAGCCAAAGGTGATTTTAATGAACTGTGCTCTCAGAATACATTCTGCTAGGGACGCCTGGGTGGCTCAGCAGTTGGGCATCTGCCTTTGGCTCGGGGCATGACCCCTGGGTCCTGGGATCCAGTCCTGCATCGAGTTCCCTGCTGGGAGCCTGCTTCTCCCTCTGCCTGTGTCTCTGCCTCTCATGAATAAATAAATTTTTTTAAAAATCTAAAAAAGGGGCAGCCCAGGTAGCTCAGCTGTTTAGCGCTGCCTGCAGCCCAGGGCCTGATCCTGGAGACCCGGGATTGAGTCCCACATCAGGCTCCTTGCATGGAGGCTGCTTCTCCCTCTGCCTGTGTCTCTGCCTCTCTCTCTCTCTGTCTCATGAATAAATAAAATCTTTTTTAAAAAGTCTAAAAAAAAAAAAAAAGAATACATGATGCTAAACTATGTATGAACTAGCTGAGTAAGTGGAATACAAGTGTCCTGAGGTACTGGTAACTCCCTTTTTAAAAAGAAAACTTCAATCATTCATTCTAATATTTATTGAGTACCCACTAAAAACTACATATCAATTTTTTAAAATAAAATTACTTTCCTGCTCCTTTCTGCCCCTGGACGCCGCCGAGTAAGCATCGTTACAGTCTCCCCTCCCACCTCCGTCATGTCTAAGTCAGAGTCTCCCAAAGAGCCCGAGCAGCTGCGGAAGCTCTTCATCGGAGGTTTGAGCTTCGAAACGACCGATGAGAGTCTGAGGAGCCATTTTGAGCAATGGGGGACGCTTACGGACTGTGTGGTAATGAGAGACCCCAGCACCAAGCGCTCCAGAGGCTTTGGGTTCGTCACGTAGGCCACCGTGGAGGAGGGGGACGCGGCCATGAACGCCCGGCCGCACAAGGTGGACGGAAGAGTCGTGGAACCAAAGAGGGCTGTCTCCCGAGAAGATTCTCAAAGACCCGGTGCCCACTTAACTGTGAAAAAGATTTTTGTCGGTGGCATTAAAGAAGACACTGAAGAACATCATCTAAGAGATTATTTTGAACAGTAAGGGAAAATCGAAGTGATTGAGATCATGACTGACCGAGGCAGTGGCAAAAAGAGAGGTTTCGCTTTTGTGACCTTTGATGACCATGACTCTGTAGACAAGATTGTCATTCAAAAATACCATCCTGTGAATGGCCACAACTGTGAAGTAAGGAAAGCCCTATCGAAGCAAGAGATGGCTAGTGCTTCGTCCAGCCAAAGAGGCCGAAGTGGTTCTGGAAACTTTGGTGGTGGTCGTGGAGGTGGTTTTGGTGGGAATGACAACTTTGGTCGTGGAGGAAACTTCAGTGGTCGAGGTGGCTTCGGTGGCAGTCGAGGTGGTGGTGGATACGGTGGCAGTGGGGATGGCTATAACGGATTTGGTAATGACGGAAGCAACTTTGGAGGTGTCGGAAGCTATAACGATTTTGGCAATTACAATAATCAATCCTCAAATTTTGGACCCATGAAAGGAGGAAATTTTGGAGGCAGAAGCTCTGGCCCCTTTGGTGGTGGAGGCCAATACTTTGCCAAACCACGAAACCAAGGTGGCTATGGCGGTTCCAGCAGCAGCAGCAGCTATGGCAGTGGCAGAAGGTTTTAATTACTGCCAGGAAACAAAGCTTAGCAGGAGAGGAGAGCCAGAGAAGTGACAGGGAAGCTACAGGTTACAACAGATTTGTGAACTCAGCCAAGCACAGTGGTGGCAGGGCCTAGCTGCTACAAAGAAGACATGTTTTAGACAATACTCATGTGTATGGGCAAAAAACTCGAGGACTGTATTTGTGACTAATTGTATAACAGGTTATTTTAGTTTCTGTTCTGTGGAAAGTGTAAAGCATTCCAACAAAGGGTTTTAATGTAGATTTTTTTTTTTTGCACCCATGCTGTTGATTGCTAAATGTAATAGTCTGATCATGACGCTGAATAAATGTGTCTTTTTTTAAATGTGCTGTGTAAAGTTAGTCTATTCTGAAGCCATCTTGGTAAACTACCCCAACAGTGTGAAGTTAGAATTCCTTCAGGGTGATGCCAGGTTCCACTCGAAATTTATTTGCAACCTGCTTGGGCACAGAAGCCATTGTCTCCACAAACCTTGGTGTGGTTGAACTGACAGTTAATGTGTTGTGACCTGGAGTTCACCGTTAA
The DNA here is from genome assembly GCF_048164855.1 of Canis lupus baileyi. Lineage (NCBI taxonomy): Eukaryota > Metazoa > Chordata > Mammalia > Carnivora > Canidae > Canis > Canis lupus. The sequence continues at coordinate 3,711,242 of NC_132862.1, read as the reverse complement.
AAGGGTCACCCAAGCAAAGTCCTGGAGTTTATTTGGTTATTATGATTGTTGGCACATCCTATGCAATATATCTAAATTGAATTATGGTATCAGATAAAATTATAGATGGGATTAAAGCTTGTGTATCATCCATTATCATGTGTAATCAATAAACGATTTAATATTCTCTTGAAAAAAAAATTACTTTCCTGTTTTATTCTTTTATTTCCCCTTCCTTCGGTCTTCCATGTTTCAGTAATAGGCAATGAATGGCACATCTTTTTAGTTCTTATGATTTTTTTAATGCAGTTTATGACATCATCTATTCCCCATCCTGTACTCACTTCTCCCATTTCAATTTACTAAGTTCTTTTCCATTTATGCTTAACTTGCACCTAAATAGTTGCTAGACACTTCCTATCTATGGAAGAGGAAATGCTAAACAAAGAGCTTGGGGGAAAAAGGAAAATAAATGAAATCTAGATGATTCAAATGTGGCCTTGTTTTTTTATTTTTTATTTTTGGCCTTGTTTTTTTGTTGTTGGTTTTCTTCTAATGGGGAGGGGGCAGAGGGTATGGACGAGAAAGAACTTTTTTTTCAATATTTTTTTTCTTTATTTATTTATGATAGTCACACAGAGAGAGAGAGAGAGGCAGAGACACAGGCAGAAGGAGAAGCAGGCTCCATGCACCGGGAGCCCGACGTGGGATTCGATCCCGGGTCTCCAGGATCACGCCCTGGGCCAAAGGCAGGCGCCAAACCACTGCGCCACCCAGGGATCCCCGAGAAAGAACTTTTTAAAATAGATGTATTTTGAGAGCGCAGGCACACACATACACAGGCAGGGGTGGGGATGGTCAGGACAGAGGGAGAGGAAGAAAGAATCTCAGGCAAACTCCACACTGAGCGTGGAGCCAGACTGAGGGCTGGATCTCATGACTGTGAGATCACGACCCGAGCAGAAATCAACAAGAGTCAGACACCTAACAGACTGAGCTAACCACCCAGGCATCCCGGGAATGATCTTTAAGATGGATAGTTAGCTTTCACGTTTGTGTTTTGAGGAACCTTAAATTGCCAGGTAAGAAATCTGGCTACCCTGCTGGAGAGACCATATGGAGTAGCTAAGTGCAGAGGGAGAGGCCTTAAGGCTATGTGGAAAGAGACAGCGAGCCAGCCCAGTGTCTCAGCACAGCCCCAACATTAGACACATGAGCGAGCCACCGTGGATGTTTCAGCCCAGGTCCCCAGATGACTGCATCCTCACCTGACACCACATGAAGCAGATCAATACACAGATTCATGAGAAATCATAAATTGTTGTTTTAAGCGACTACATTTTGGGGGTGGTCTGTTAAGTAGTAAGAGGAATAGTTCCTGTTCCAATGTTTTTATTTATTTATTTTTTTTTAAAGATTTATTTATTTATTTATTCATGAGAAACACACAGAGAGAGGGAGAGGCAGAGACATAGGCAGAGGGAGAAGCAGGCTCCATGCAAGGAGCCCGATGTGGGACTTGATCCCTGGTCTCCAGGATCAAATCCTGGGCTGCAGGCGGCACTAAACCGCTGCACCACCGGGGCTGCCCTGTTCCAATGTTTTTAAAGAATTCTTAGAGCACCTGGGTGGCTCAGTCAGCTAAGTGTCTGATTTCAGCTCAGGTTTTGATCCCAGGGTCCTGGGATTGAACCCTTTGTAGGGCTCTGCACTCAGTGGGGAGCCTGTTTCTCCCTTTCCCTCTTTCTCTGCCCCTCCCCCTGCTGTGCACGCTTCCTCTCAAATAAATAAAATCTTAAAAAAAAAAATAGAATTCTTTACGGCCAAACTTAATAGTTGTGGTGAATACATAAAGACATTAAATCATACTTATTTAGAAGAAATATTAGGGACAACTGGGTGGCTCAGTGGTTGAGTGTCTGCCTTCAGCTCAGGGCGTGGTCTCAGGGTTCCATAACTGAATCCTGCAGCAGGTTCCCCACAGGGAGCCTGCTTCTCCCTCTGCCTAAATCTCTGCCTCTCTCTGTCTCTCATGAATAAATGAATAAAATCTTTAAAAAGAAAAGACATATTTAAAAACTCACACACACAGGGAAAAAAGGTACATTCCAAAAGGCACTATATGGTATTTCAGGAAAAATAAACAACATATCACACAACCATCTCAGAATACAGTATGACAACTCCAATCACTTAAATTACCTTTTAAAACAATCCAATAGGGCAGCCCCGGTGGCGCAGTGGTTTACTGCTGCCTGCAGCCCAGGGTGTGATCCTGGAGACCCGGGATCGAGTCCCACATCGGGCTCCTTGCATGGAGCCTGCTTCTCCCTCTGCCTGTGTCTCTGCCCCTCTCTCTCTCTCTCTCTCTGTGTCTCTCATGAATAAATAAACAAAATCTTTAAAAAAATAAAAATAAAAAAAATAAAACAATCCAATAATTCCAGTACTAGGTATTTACCCAAAGAAAACTAAAACACTGATTTGAAAAGATATGTGCACCCCTGTGTATACTGCAGTATTTACAATAGCCAAGAAAGCAACCTAAGTGTCTACCGATAGATGAATGGATAAGGAAGAGGTGGTATACAGACACGATGGAATATTATGCAGTCACCAAAAGGGATGAGAACTTACCATTTGTGGCAATATGGATGGACCTAGAAGGTATTATGCTAAGTGAAATAAGTCAGCCTGAGAAAGACTAATACCATATGAATCCACATATACCTGGAATCTAAAAAACAAATGAATAAACAAAAAGCAGAATCAGACCTAGAGAGAACAAACTGATGGTTGCCAGAGGGAAGGAGGGAGCAAAGGGATGGTCAAAATGGGTGAAGGGGAGTGGTAGATACAGGCATCCAGTTATGGAATGAATAAGTCACAGAAATAAAAGGCACAGCATAGGGAATACATTCAATAATGTTGTATTAGCACTGTATGGCGAACAGATGGCAGCTACACTTGTGGTGAGCACAGCATAAACATATAGAGAAGCTGAATCATCATGTTGCCCACCTGAAACTAATATACTATGGTATATCAATTATACTCAAATTTTAAATATTTAAATAATAAATAAATAAATAAATAAATAAATAAATAAATAAATAAAATTAATGCCATAAAAACTACACTGCCAATGAAACACTTATTTTCACTCTTCTGGTAAAGAATTTGAACAATATGGTCAGATCCAAAGAATAAGCAACTGGGTAAAAAAACAAAGTGTGAGAGACAGTATGAGAAAAAGAAAGAAATATAAATGTGCAGAGTTATCAGTCTGGCCCCATTAAGAGAATGATAGGACAATCACCTCTTTCCCTCCATCTTTTTCACATGCGTTAGTCTTATGGCTTTCAAATTTTTCTGAATACCATTTACATTAGGTAAGTCATGGGGGGAGGGGTGGCACAGAGGGAGAAGAAGAGAGAATCTTAGGCCTAACATGGGGCTGGATCTCATGACCCTGAGATCATGACTTGAGCCAAAATCAAGAGTCGGACACTTAACCAATTGTGACACTCAGGTGCCCCAAGTAAGTTATTTTTATATTAAGACCCAGTACAGGGGGGGATCCCTGGGTGGCGCAGCGGTTTGGCACCTGCCTTTGGCCCAGGGCGCGATCCTGGAGACCCGGGATCGAATCCCACATCGGGCTCCCAGTGCATGGAGCCTGCTTCTCCCTCTGCCTATGTCTCTGCCTCTCTCTCTCTCTCTCTCTCTCTGTGTATGACTATCATAAATAAATAAAAATTAAAAAAAAAAAAAAAGACTCAGTACAGGGACACGTGGGTGGCTTAGTAGTTGAACGTCTGCCTTTGGCTCAGGCTGTGATCCCGGCATCCCGGGATTGAGTTCTGCATCAGGCTCCCTGCACGGAGCCTGCTTCTCCCTCTGCCTATGTCTCTGGCTCTGCATCTCTCTGACTCTCTCGAATAAATGAATAAAATCTTTAAAAAAAAAAAAAAAAAAAGACCCAGTATATGTGTCTACAGAACTGAAACAAATTTCATAAAACAATACTTATTAATTTGGTATTTTCTTTTTATTTTTAAGATTTTATTTATTTATTCATGAGAGACACAGAGAAAGAGAGAGAAGCAGAGATACAGGCAGAGGGAGAAGCAGGCTCCATGCAGGGAGCCCGACCTGGGACTCGATCCAGGGTCTCCAGGATCACACCCTGGACTGAAGGTGGTGCTAAACCACTGAGTCACCCGGGCTGCCCAATTTGGTATTTTCCTTTTTACTTTAATTTTTTATAGTGTTGACCACAACCAGAGTATCTTTCCCTTAAAACTTTGTACTAAATTAAATTAAGTTTATTTACAGTCCCTTTATCAGTACTCAAAAAACTAACAATGGGGCTGATGGCTTAGTGGGTTAAATGTCTGCCTTTAGGTCATGGAATCGAGCCCTGAGTTGGGTTCCCTGCTCAGCTGGTTGTCTGTTTCTCCCTCTCTCTCTGCCCATCCCCGCCACGTCCCCGCCACTTCCCCACCACGGTTTATGCGCTCTCTCAAATAAATAAATAAAATCTTAAAAAAACAAAAAAAAAATTTTTTTAAGTACACAATAAAAGACAATTCTTCCAGATCAGAATGTCATTCAGCTATTTAAGAACAAGGATATTATCTACTTTAATAGATAATTAAACAAATATAGACTCACATAGAGACTAAACACAGATGATACTCAACAGAAAAGTGACTCTTCCCTACGACCCAGCAATTGCACTACTGGATATTTACTCCAAAGATACAAATGTGGTGAAACAAAGGGACACCTGCACCCCAATGTTCATAGCAGCAATGTCCACAAGAGCCAAACTGTGGAAGGAGCTGAGATGTTTTTTGACAGATGTCTGGATAAAGAAGATGTGGTGTATGGATACAATGGAATATTACTCAGCCATCAGAGAGGATGAATACCTAACATTTATATTAATGTAGATGGAACTGGAGGATATAATGCTGAGTGAAATAAGTCAATCGAGGAAAGACAATTATCATATGGTTTCACTCATATTTGGAATATAAGAAATAGTGCAAGGGGCCACAAGGGAAGGGAGGGGAAACTGAACGGGGAAAAATCAGAGAGGAAGACAAAGCATGAGAGACTCTTAACCCTGGGAAACAAACTGAGGGTTGCTAAAGAGGAGGTGACAGGCATTAAGGAGGGTACATATGATGAGCACTTGGTGTTATACTATATGTTGGCAAATTGAAATTAAATTTAAAAAAATAATTTTTTTTAAATAATAAATTTTAAAAAAGAAAAAAGTGACTCTTCCTCCACTCATTCTTATTAGCTCCCTTTTGGCTCTCTCATTTTTAAACTCATACAGCACATAACTCTCCACTGCAAAGCAATGAAGAGCACTGCTAAATCTAAAGGCCAGTATGTTCGCACTGAAGACTGGGTTGAAAATTGTGATCCCAATCCTGCTTTTTAAATTGGAAAATATTTGGAAGTAAAATTGTTTTTAAGTCATCTTCTGCTGTAACTTGTAGACTGAATTACTAAATTATAGCAGTCAGATCTGTATAAATGGTATATAAGGGATCCCTGGGTGGTGCAGCGGTTTGGCGCCTGCCTTTGGCCCAGGGCACGATCCTGGAGACCCGGGATTGAATCCCACCTCAGGCTCCCCGTGCATGGAGCCTGTTTCTCCCTCAGCCTATGTCTCTGCCTCTCTCTCTCTCTCTGTGTGACTATCATAAAAAAAAAAAAAAAAAAAAAAAAAATGGTATATAAATATCAGTGGCTGTTAACCTCAACAACATAATAACAATTAATTGTGGGGGTGAGAGGAGTGGTCAGAACTTCTTTCCAGGCCATATCCTGTACCAATTAAATCAGAAGCGAGGAGGGGGAGGGATGGATGGTGAGCTTAATTACTTGGTGCTGTCTTTTGTGTGTGTATGTGTGTGTGTGTGTGTGTGTGTGAATGTGCACGCGCACTATGTCTTAATAAGCCAATGTAATGGGTTTGATCTTTATGTCATCTAAGATGACCACCTCTCTATACCAAAATCTGATTTTAGAGGTTCTCAGTGAGCCATCTTGAAACATTACCTCTAAAGGAAAGGTTGTTTCTTCAGGTCTATGCATATCTATCACCAAATCCAACTACTAGCGGGAAAATACTCAGCTTGACACTGAATCTGTAAATCTCTTTAATCTTTTTTTAATTTCCATATATTCAGCAAATAGTCTTTGAGCCCTATTTTAGGTGGCAGGATGACAAACCAATCATCAGGTTATGGATGAGGTCCCCTTATAAAGTATAGCATCATTGTCTAAATGTTTATCTCTGCACAGCAATAAATCATACTGCATTATTCTACAAATACCTATTATTTTCCTGCATTCCAGTTCATTGTCCTTACAGTATTACAAACACTCAAGTAAGCATAAATGAATTATTTTAAAATTTAGAGCAAAAATGATATAACTCAAAAAGGCTTTAGTATATCTCTAGCAGGTGTTTTATACAACTCTGCCCTAAGTAGCTTAACTCCACTACTCCCTTGCAACTTCAAACCTGGAATGCAGACTGTCCAGTGAGTAGGACATTAAAATGCCAAGTGAGCAACAGTTAAAAACACCACATCTGGATTTTATGCTAAAACTGTCCCTGATACAGATATGGGTCATCTGATAAGTCTTTCTTTAGAAATAGTATTTCTAGAACTTTTTTCCAGATCTCAATAGTGGGCTTAATGTTCCTTAAGCACTTTAAGAAGTACTTAGGGATATAAACTATTCTATTTCTTCAGCACAGTTTATGAGAGACCAGCGGTTTGAAAGTTGTTGTTCACTATGTAGATCTCAAAGTTTACTCCAAAATGAAGCTAATATCTCTTCCCCCACCTAGTCTCTGAATCTCCCTCATTTCTATTCTGCTGAATTATTTGCCAATTACTACTTCTTTACTTCTACAAGCAATGTGCTTTTTATTTTCCCTTAGCCTAGAAAATCACTAAAAAGTTCTTACTTCAAACTTGTCTGCAAGCCTTATTTTGGAAGCTGTAAAGTATCTGACCAATGTCAGATACAAATCTACTTCCAGAAAACTTGTAAGATATTAAAAGTTTAATCAAAGAAATCTGAATAAAAAAAAAGAAAGAAATCTAAATCAGCAAAGCCCTATCTCAGGAGATTTGCCAGATATAGGCCTGCTTTCTCAGTTTTTTTCCTACATTACAGGATTAGCTCTTAGCAGCCTATAAATCTCATTAAAACACTGCTAATTGAAAACATCACCTGTGGCATCATTAATACCCATCTCTTTTATTAAATTTGGAATTACTGACTCTTCCCATTAAGTAATGAGTGGCAACCTGCAACAATATTCATGGGTTATTTATTCCAAGACTGACAATTTTGATAAAGTGGAACTCCCATTTCAGTATTCAAAATCTGATTACTATCACAGTATGACCTACATGGGAAAACAACAAGGGAAACCACACTTATGGTGCTGAGCCTCAAAGCTTCTTTTTAGGTCCACATGTGTACCAGTTGTTTTGTTTTGTTTTTTTTTCCCTCCAGTTCAGCTTCCCTCCCTCTTAATGGGTAAGTATCACTCACCACCTATCCTTTGGAGTTCTTCCGCCTTGCTCATTCCATCCCACTACCAAGCCTAGCTTCAAAGCCCCCAAATCTCCCAGATCTTCCATTCCTCCCTGCAGTGAAAGACAAGCAAAGATTTTTGGTTTTTTAAGGCTTTTAACTGCTAATGACATTTGGGAAAAATCCTAAAACTCCCAGAGCATTAGTCCTATGAAATGTTTAAAAAGGCTTTAGCTATCGCCCTCCCCTTCATGCTCACAGTGGTAGGACTTATGAAAATTGCTCTTCCTTCAGACCATATGTTTGATGAAAGCCAAGTCTTCTAAAATGGCCAACACACTCCCAGGAGGTATCTCAAATTAGGCTTGATGATGTAATCAAAGCAGAACTGTTATTTGCTACCTTTCTTTTATAGATAGTAAATAGAAGAAATGATTTGCATTTCTAAGGATATGCAGAGCAGAAGATAGCCAGTTCACTAAGCTTCAACCCTTCTCAGGAATGATAACTAGCTTCTTATCATTATCCTCCAATCTTCAGTCAGAGTAACCTTTAAAAATGTAAATTTAAAATGTCATTACTCTGTTTACAACTTTTCATGACTTCCTAGGGAAATCATGTCAAGGCACTAATTTCTCAGCTGAGCTCCTAAGGTCTTTCAAAGTGGACCCAGCTTACCTTTTCACACCTCATCTCTCATTACATGTCCCACATCTCTGTTCCCCTTTCAGAAGTTCCAGCCAACAAACTGCAATTGTTTTCCCTTATGCTCCTTCACTCCCAGCTCAACTACTACCACAGATTTTTTACATATAAATTCACATTTAACCCACGTAATAGTGCTGTGGGGCAGAAGGAACAGTGTCCCCCTCCTCATCTGCCATTTGTAGAAACTGAGACTCAAGTAATATGAGATGTTAAAATTTTGCCCAAGGTTATGCAGCTAGTGAAGAGCAGATATAAATTCAAGTTTATGCATCCATTCACTCAATAAATACTTTGCACTTATGTGCCTGGTTGGCACCGTTTCAGGCCGTGGGAAAACAGTAAACAAATTTTATCCAAATTTTGTCCTTTTTTATTACTCAAAGACTGGCATAAAGCAGCACCTGTTCAAAACATTCCTGAAGGAAGGAGCCTGGTGGCTCAGTCCATTAAGCATCTGACTCTTGATTTCAGCTCAGGTCTAGATCTCAGGTGATGAGATCCAGCCCTGGGGGGGAGGGGGGCGGCGCATGTGGAGAGTGGGGGTGGTGTGGAGCGTGCTTAAGACTCTCTCTCCCCCTCTCTGCCTCCCTTTCTCTCTAAAACAAAACAAAACAAAACAAAAACATTCCTGAGGAAAAAACACAATCAAAAGCTTCTGTTCAATGCTCCAAAGAGATTTCTAGAGATGGTGTGCTCCAACACTTCCATGTAGCTATTTGTTCGATTCATACTAAGAGAATGATAGTATCAATTAACTGAGTTCACTAAAAGGACTCAAAGCTTTTGCAATAATGGATTCCCATGCCCAGAAGCTAAATTTCAGATTTTTGTCTGGCTGGTTCTTTTTCATCATTCAGGTCCCTGCTAAACTGTCATGTCTACAAAGAGACATTCCTGACCACTGTACCTACTAAAGTAGATCCTACATATTTTCATCACGGCACTTCTTTCTGAAATTTCCTTGTCTATCTATCTACTCTTTCATAAAAATGCAAGCTCCAAGAGTGCCAAGACCTCATTTGTCTTGTCACCCTAGTATCAACAAGACCTGACCATAGTGGGTACTCAATAAATACTGTTTAAATAAATAATTAAAATAATAATAATATGCCCATTAGAAAATCTGGGTCTTGGGGCGCCTGGGTGGCTAAGTGGCTGAGCACCTGCCTTTGGCTCAGGTCGTGATCCCGGGGTCCTGGGATCCAATCCTGCATTAGGCTCCCTGTAGGAATCCTGCTTCTCCCTCTGCCTATGTCTCTGCCTCCCTCTCTCTCTCTCTCTCTCTCTCTCATGAATAAATAAAATCTTAAAAAAAAAGAAAAGAAAAAGAAAATCTGGATCTTTATATAATTAGGCTATCCAACAAACATGATTGGGTTATAATGTGGACAAACAGTCCAGAAAATGCTATCATTTATTATCAAAACTGCACCAAGTACTTGGCTACCTATAACCCCTGTAAAGAACTCCTAAGTATTTCTATGCTACTTGCAGTTGCCTCTCCACACCCAATACGACTAGTTAAATTTGTCATACAACACTTTTAGGCATCTTCCACTATCAAACCTACAAACCTACCTACCTTTTGCTCCTAATACAATGAAGGCAAAGTCCTTCTAGGAAACATTGGTCCTTAACCATGGACTTGGAATCCATCCATTCTCAATTCCCACGAACTTTATTCTTTTGATTGTCCCAAAGCATATACCATCAATCTCCCTCTACTAGAATATAGCCAGTGTAATTATGTTTGAGCATCTCCTCTAAAAAAAAGTCCTTCTACATTTCCTTCAACTACTGCTATACTTCTCTGTACCTTCTGTAACTAAAAGTCTCTATATACATAGTATCTACTTCCTCATCTCTGATTCATTCCTGCAACCATGACAGTTAGGCTTTCACTTCACCTTTCCATGGAAACACTCTCCTAACTGGCCTCTGAACATGTTTTCCTGATTTTCTTCCCACCTCACCCAAAGCATCTCTCCAACCCCTCTTCTACAAAATCTCAGGAATTGGTTTTGGTATTCTCTTTCTGTACTCCCAGATGATCTCATTAATTCTCAGACATTTAAAAATCACCTTATTCTGATGACTCCCAAACACATCTACTAGGTCCAGACTCCTATTCCGAATTCCAGATTTAAATATATTTAAACATGTACATAATTTTGCCTCCTTGATGCCTCTCAGGGATATCAAATGGACTTGGATTCAAAGGAGAACTCTTGATTTTTCTGCCCAGCCTACCTCCCTGCCATGTTCCCCACCCTTGTATTGGATGGCAATATGATCCATCAAAATGCTCAAACTGGGCAGCCTGGGTAGCTTAGCGGTTTAGTGCTGCCTTCGGCCCAGGGCCTGATCCTGGAGACCCAGGATCGAGTCTCATGTCAGGCTCCCTGCATGGAGCCTGCTTCTCCCTCTGCCTGTGTCTCTGCCTCTCTCTCTCTCTCTCTGTCTCTCATGAATAAATAAATAAAATCTTAAAAAAAAAAATACTCAAACTATGTGCACCTGGCTAGTTCAGTCCGTAGAACATGAGACTCTTGATCTCTGGGTTAAGATTGAGCCCCACGTTGGGTGCAAAGATTACTTAAAAACTTTTTACTTTTATTTTTTTAAATTTATTTAATTAAATAGGCTCCACACCTAATGTGAGACTTGAACTCACAACCCTGAGATCAAGCGTCCCATGCTCTGCCAACTAAACCAGCAAGGCACCTTACTTAAATTTTTTTTAATAATTTATTTTTTAAAGATTGCATTTACTTATTTGACAGAAAGAGAGTGCAAGCAGGGGGAGCAGCAGAGGGAGAAGCAGAAGCAAGCTCTCCAGTGAGCAGGGATCCCAATGTGGGGCTCAACCCAGGACCCTAGGATCAGGACCTAAGCGAAAGATGCTTAACCCAATGAGCCACCCAGGTATCCCTAAACTACTGGAATTTAAACCAGAGCATTTATTGTAATTTATAGTAACAATAGCTAGCATTTATTGAATGTTTACTGTTTGCCTGACACTGTCCTAATTATTTACATATATTAACTCATTTAATCTTCATAACAACCCCACGAGGTAAGTACTATTATTAAAGCAAGAGAGGTTAAGTGACTTGCCCAATTCTAATGGAACCAGAATATAAATCCTAAGTCTAGTTCCAGAGCTCAGCATGGTGGGATGCCTCTTACAAAAAGGAGACTAAGGATATGGAGATCAGTCCAAAATTAATGCAATAGTTCAAGTAAGAAATAAGAATCTGAATCAGTAATGAAAGTAGGAAGACAAAGGAGAAAAATTCAAAAGATATTCAGATAAAACCTAAACAGAGTGCTATATCATGTTCAAGAACTGAAAGAGTGAATATCATAAAGATGTAAATTTTTCCCAAATTGATCTATAGATTAAATTCCAATCAGTATCTCAATAGATTCAATTTGATAAGTTAATGCTAAAATTTGTACCAATGAGCAAAGTCAAGAAGAGCCAAGATACTTTTTTTTTTTTTTTTTTTTAAGATTTATTTGAGAGAGCACACATGCATACAAGTGGAACAGGGGGAGCAGGAAAAAGACAAGCAGATTCAGAGCTGAGCACAGAGGCCAACATAAGGCTCAGTTGAACAACCTTGAGATCATGACCTGAGCAGAAACCAAGAGTCAGATCCCCCAGGGCAAGACACTCTTGAAGAAGAACAAGATTAGAGATTTAGGGACACCTGGGTGGCTCAGTGGTTGAGCAACTGCCTTTGGCTCAGGTTGTGATCCTGGGGTCCTGGGATTGAGTCCTGCATCAGGCTCTCGCATGGAGCCTTTTTTTCCCTCTGCCTGTCTCTCTCTCTTTCTCTCTCTCTCTCTCTCTGTGTTTCTCATGAATAAATAAAATCTTAAAAAAAAAAAAAAAAAAAAGGTTAGAGATTTACCCTGTCAGATATCAAGAATTATTTCAAAGCATTAGTAATTAAGACAGCATGGAATTGACTCAGATGAATTAACCTATTTAACAGAATACAGAGCCCATAAGACAACCCTACATATATAGAAATTTCATTTATGACACAGCTGGTATTGATCAGTGAAGAATGTTTGGACTTTTGAAAAAATAATGTTGGAAAAAGTCAACATCTATATGGGAGGGAAAGAAATGGAATTGGATCCTTACCAACACCCAATAAAAAAAGTCATTAATTTAAAAAAATAATTCTAAATGGATTAAAGACTTAAAGAATGAAAATATGTAACTTTTATTTTTTAAAAGATTTTATTTATTTATTTATTTATTTATTTATTTATTTACTTACTTACTTACTTATTTATTTGAGAAAGAACACAATGGGGGGGGGGCACAGATGGGGAGGGAGAGGGAGAGAGAATCTTGAGCAGATTTTATACTGAGCACAGAGCCCAATCGGGACTGGATCTCAGGACCCCTGAGATCATGACCTGAGCCAAAACCAAAAGTCTAACACTTTACAGACTGACTCACCCAGGTGCCCCCAAAATGTAAAACTTTTAGAAGACAATAATAGGAGAATAATTCCTGGCCTTTCGAAGACAATAAATAGAATAAATCTATGGCCTTAGTAGGGATAAATTTATTAGATGAAATAAAAATCATATGTCATAAAGGAAAAGATTCATAAGTTATAATACACTAAATTAAGAACTCTGGAACCAAAGACACATAAAGTGCAATGATAATCCATGAACAGGGAGAATAATGGCTACACAGATAACTGACAAAAGAGGAGGACTCAAAATATATTGAAAATTCCTATAAATTAATATAAAAGGACCAACCCCTCCTCCCATCAAAAAAACTTGAACTCTTACTTCTCAGGAGAAAACATGAATGGCTAGTAAACATTTAAAAGGTGCTCAGATTCATAAAAAGTCAGGAAAATGCAATGAATTCCATACCCACTGATTAACAAATATTAAATCACTGACTAACTAAAGTATTGGCTAGGAGCGCCTGGGTGGCTCAGTCGGTTAAGCGTCTGCCTTGGGCTCAGGTCATGATCCCACGGTCCTGGGATCCAGTCCCACATCAGGCTCCCTGCTCAATGGGGAATCTGCTTCTCCCTCTACCCCTCTCCCCTGCTCGTGATCTCTCTCTCCCTCTCTCTCATATAAATATATAAAATCTTTTAATAAAGTATTGGTTAGGATATATAACAATGTAAACACATAAATTCCGTGTATATCAGGGAAAACAAATTTAGCATTATTTTGTATTTTAAAGATACACGAACTCTGTAATCCAGCAATTACATTAATCCTATGCTCCCTCTGCCTTGAATATCTTCTTTCTCCATCTTTGCATGGCCAAACCTTACTCCTCTTTCAGATACCCTTTCAGGAGGTAGAAGTAGTATTTCTATGCTCTGAACTCCTATACCACTTTATAAGTGTTTTAGCATATCAATTTCTAGCCTGTATCATACCTATTTATCTACAGGTCTTATGTTCTCTAGCAAATTGTAAGCAAGTAAAGACAAAAACCTGCTCGATTTGTCTTTTAATCCTATAGCACTAGACATAGCACTAGATATAAGAGCATATGGGAAAGACTCAAAGCTACACAGTCAAGCTGTACAAAACCTAGCATTCAGAAGACACTCAAATATTTGTTGAATGAATAAAAATCTGCTGAGTGATTGAATCAACCAAGACTTGATATGTACACAAAGCATGAACCGGCAGTGAAAGGCAAATCAGAGCAGTACTTTGTGTAATCAAAGTCCCCAATCTATTTTTCTCCTAGATTCTAGCTTGATGATACATCAGGAGAATTAAGTATCAGCTACAAAAGGAAATGACTACCAAACAGGCAGACAAAGGAGGAGGGCAGGACAGGAGGCGGTGCAAAAAAAAAAAAGAGAAGGTATCAAAGTAGGAAAAGGCAGGAATGGCAATACTGTTTGATTGGAGGGCATCTTCTGTAAGAATTATGAGAGCAAAAAACGTAAGGAAGCAAAGAAAAACTTACAGAGCTTCGCTTAAAAAAAGGCAATGAATGACAGGACAACTTAAAAAGATGAGGAAAGCTGGCCAGCAATCGATTATGTGCTGGACACTTTGTTCCTTAGACTTATTATGCAGTATTTCAGACATATAAAAAAGTAAAGAAGTATAACCAATACCTGTGTACACTCTACTCCACTTAAGAAATAGAGCACTAACAGTTGAAGCCCTCTGTATCCTTCTTCCATTATATTCCCCTAGACCTCCAGAGGCAACAGTAACCTGAATTTGGAGTTAAACATTCTTACTCATTTTTTTTAACACTTTTTCAGAAGTAGTGATAAACTTTGTGGCAATGGGAAGAATCTCACCTAAATACACTGTCTATCATAAGAGACCCAAACGAAAAGGGAAAGTAAAGGAACAGGGAGTAACAACAGACCAATTCTAAGATTAAAAAAAAAGAGAGATGGAGGTTTAGAAGATGGATAGGTAATAGTTGAAGGGGGAAAAAGTGAAGGCCAACAGTAATGAAAAAGGACAGCAAAATGAACGAACAAAACTCAGCTTTGATAAATAGTTGCCTCAGAAACTGTTACACTAGTTGCCTTTGAAATAAAACAGTCAACGAGTGAGTTCAGTTCACATACCCAACAAATCCACACAAACTACCTGCCAGGTACCCCCCTTCTAAAACACTACGGATATACTGCCTTCGTGGAGCATTTATTCTAGTTGAAGAAACAGGCAAACAAATGAGTAAGACAGGAGATGTTCAGAGAGAGGCAGAGTACTGGTGAGGAGAAGGTGCTTGCTATTTTCCATGAGGGTGGCTACAGAACCTCTCTCTGATAAAGCAACATCTGAGCAGAAACCTAAAAGAAGTAGGGAATGTAGAAGGCTGTTTCAGGAAGAATAAGAACAAATGCAAGGGCACTGAGGTGAGAGTGTGCATAGCATCCGAGGAACTCTAAGACGGCCAGATGTGGCTGGGACAGAGCATGCCATGAAGAATCGATATAGACAAGATGATCTGAAGGGCATCCCGTGTACATTGGTACCCGAACAGAGGCTTTAATTCAAAGTGAGATGCAAAATCATTGGAGAGTTTTCAGGAGAAAAGTAAAATGATCTGCTCTATATTTTATTCTATTTATTTTATTTTTTTGCTTTTCATTTTAAATAAAGTGATTATATAATGTAGCATTTAAACAGGGACACTCTGGTGAGTGAATGAGGGTGTTATCAGTAGTTACCTCAGGACAACAGACATTTACAAGATCTTAATTTTTTCTTAAGACCTTAATTTTAAAAGGCTTCTTTGCAGAACCAGTTTGAAGCAGTTTTTCCGGCCAAATCCAGAACAATTTGATCAAAATATGTAGTGGTAGTAAAAGATTATAATATTTTGAATAAAGTAAAAATCTCCAAAGCGACATTGTTAAAAATAAATAAGAAGGGAAAGTTCCTTCCTATAGTAGAAAGCCAATCAATAGGGGCACCAGGGTGACTTAGTCAAGTGTCTACCTTCAGCTCAGGTCAATCCTGAGGTCCTGGGATTGAGCCCTCAGCAGGGAGCCTGCTTTTCCCTCTCCCTCTGCCTCTCCCCCCATTGGTGCTCTCTCTGGCTTGCTTGCTCTCTGTCTCTCTCTCTCTTAAATAAGTAAAACCTTAAAAAAGAAAGGAAACCTAATCAATAAATGTAGAAGGAAAGACATAGTTAGAAAATCATCATTTAGGTGCCTGGGTAGCTCAGTCGGTTAAGCATCTGCCTTCAGCTCAGGTCAAGATCCCAGGGTTCCGGGACCGAGCCACATTATCGGGCTCCCTGCTCCCTCCTTTTCCCTCTCCCACTGCCTGCTGCTCTCCCTGCTTGTGTTCTCACTCTGTCAAATAAATAAATAAAAACTTTAAAAAAATCATTTAGCAATTATCATAAAGAAATTAATTAGGGTACGAATCATTCACAAATGCTAAAATTAGTGGATGAAAGCTTGAAAGAACAGGATATTTACTCAGTCTCAAGAGATCTCCCCACAAGATACTAATTACAAAAGGCAAAATAATAAATTTACAATGGAGAAAATTAGCACATACCACCTTAATTAAGTAGTTCAAATTAACATTGCCAGTAATGGGATCAATCAGTAACATGTGCATCCTGATGGGATACACAGAGAACTCAGCATCCCTTAGGTAGTACCACCCAAAGTGCATAACCCGAATCTATCATGAGCAAGCATCAAACAAACCCAAATTGAGGGCTAGTCTACAAAATAACTGGCCTGTCCTCATCAAGTTGTTAATATAAAATACAAAGACTCAGGAACTGTTCTAGATTAAACGAGACAAAAGAGATATGACAACTGAATCAATACATGATCTTGGATGTTTTTCTGCTATAAAGGACATTACTGGTATAATTGGCAAAATTTGAGTAAGGTCCACAGATTAGATCACAGTATTGTGTGTTAAGTTCCTAATTTTGATCACTATATTATAGTTAAGTAAGAAAATTTCATGTTTTTTAAAAACACACACTGAAAAAAAATTAAAATAAAATAAATAAAATAAAAATACACACTAAAGTGGGGCACCTGGTTGGCTCAGTCAGTTAAAGTGTCTGCCTTCGGCTCGGGTCACGATCCCGGGAACTTAGAATGGAGCCCCACGTTGGGCTCCCTGCTCAGCAGGGAGTCTGCTTATCCTTCTTCCTTTGCCCCTCTCCTCCACTTGTACTCTTTCTCTCTTGCTCTTTCTCCCAAATAAACAAATAAATTACTTTAAAAAATACACACTAAAGTATTTAGGTGTTAAGGGGTACCATATCTATAACTTAAACAGTTCATTTTTTTTTTTTTTAATTAAGTAGGCTCTACACTCAGCATGGAGTCCAATGTGGGGCTCAAACTTCCAACCCTGAGATAGAGACCTGAGCTGAGATCAAAAGTTGGACACTGGGGATCCCTGGGTGGCGCAGCGGTTTGGCGCCTGCCTTTGGCCCAGGGCACGATCCTGGAGACCCAGGATCGAATCCCACGTTGGGCTCCCGGTGCATGGAGCCTGCTTCTCCCTCTGCCTGTGTCTCTGCCTCTCTCTCTCTCTCTCTCTCTGTGTGACTATCATAAATAAATAAATAAATAAATAAATAAATAAATAAATAAATAAATAAAAATTTTTTTTAGAAACCTTAAAAAAAAAAAGTTGGACACTTAATTGAGCTACCCAGGCATCCCTTAAACAGTTCAGAAAAATAATAATAATTCTAGGTGTTGGGAGAGGAAAGAGAGGGCAAAAGATAAAACAAATACAGCAAAATGTTAACATTTGAGTAATCTTGGTAAAGAGTATTTATAGATTCTTTGTACTGTTTTTGTAAATCTTCTGCAAGTCTGAAATTAATATTTTTATTTTTTACACACACTCATAAAAGTTTCTGTGTAGAGAACAGGCTGGGGGGGGCGGGTGATGAGTGCAGTGCTGGAAGCAGGATTAGACCAATTAAAAGGCTACTATAGATTAAGGACAGAGAAGGTCATCAAAGATGGCAAAGTAGGAAGCTCGGAATTATTCCCTCCACCAAAATAACTATTGAGCTGGCAAGAAATGCTTGAAGCAACTATTTTGGAACTTTGGAATCCAGTCAAACACTAGCAGCATCCAAGGGAATGCTTGATGAAGAAAGAAGCTGGTAAATTTTAGTGAATTTCAGCATTTGGCATATTATCTATCTTCCCTGAGCTCCCAGTCCCTTGGCAGACAGCTGTGGGGAGAGTAGCCTGAGATCCTGTTGCAGGCTGCTGGTGTAAGGGTGGGTATTAGGGACTCTATCCTCCAAAAATTAAGGTTATATGTTTTGATCACTACTTTTGATTGCTGAAGAGCTGGCACACAGGCTAGCCACTGTTTCAACCCCATTTGAGGTGGCTTCCTTAGCAGAGTCAGACAAGGGGATTTAAAGAAACATTCTTTTTTCCTCTTTAAGATTCAGGCATTTAAGAAAATTTCTGTCAAGTCACTGGCTGACCATGGAGATAACAGAAGAGACATCAGTGACCATATAAAACAAGGAACAAACTCTTTGCAAAAATATTTTGGTAAAGTCACTAAACAAATGGATGGCTTCAGCTTTTTTCTTTTTTAAGATTTTATTTATTTATTCATGAGAGACACAGAGGAAGAGGCAGAGACAAAGGCAGAGGGAGAAGCAGGCTCCCTGCAGGGAGGCTTTTGTGGGACTCCATACCAGGAACCCAGGATCATGACCTAAGCCAAAGGCAGGCATTTAACCACTGAACCACCCAAATGCCCCCTGACTTCAGCTTTAATCAAGTAACAATAGTAATCTCTAGGGAGAGAGTAGAATCTGATTTCCAGAGTTACTGTATTTCAATACTCAAAATGTCCAGTTCTAAACAAAAAATTACAAAGCATACAAAGAAAATCATGGCCAATTCACAAGAAAAGAGAAATTGACAGAAACTATGCTTTAACAAGCCCAGATACTAGAGTTAATATACAAAAACCTTAAATATACTCAAAGAGCTGAAGGAAATGATGGACAAATAAAGGAATCAGGAGAACAATTTATGAACGAGTAAAGAACAGCAATAAAAGACAAAAGTTATAAAAAGGAAACAAATAGAAATTCTGGACCCAAAAGTATAATAGTTGGAATTAAAAATTCACTGGCGGGTGGGGGATGCCTGGGTCCCTTCCACTGGGGCATGATCCTGAGGTTCTGGGATTGGGTCCCACATTGGGCTCCCTGCAGGGAACCTGCTTCTCCTTCTGCCTGTGTCTCTGCCTCTCTCTCTCTGTCTCTCATGAATAAATAAAATCTGTAAAAAAAAAAAATTTTTTTGTTAAAAATAAATAAATAAAAGTTCACTACAAGGATTTAGCATCAGATCAGCAGAAGAAAGAATCAGCAAACCTGAAGATAGCAAATTGAGATTACTCAGACTTAGGGGCAGAAAGAAAAATGAATGGGGACGACTGGGTGGCTCAGTGGTTGAGCACCTGCCTTTGGCCCAGGGCATGATCCTGGAATCCCGGGATCAAGTCCCACATCGGGCTCCCTGCATGGAGCCTGCTTCTCTCTCTGCCTGTGTCTCTGCCTCTCTCTCTCTCTGTCTCTCATGAATAATAAATAAATCTTTTAAAAAAGGAAAATGAATGAAGAAAAATGAACAGAAAATAAGAGGCCTAAGATACATCATCAAGTGCAGCAATGTACATACTATGAGAGTCCTAGGAGAAGAGGGAGAGGAAGAGGCAGAAAAAAATTGAAGAAACAATAGTTAAAAACTTTCCAAATTTGATGAGAGACATGAATCTACACATCCAAAGAATTCAACAAACTTCAAAAGGATAAATACAGAGAGCCATACCAACATACATTATATTCAAACTGTTGAAAAACAGAATCTTCAAAGCAGTAGAAAGTGACTCATCACATTATAAGGGAATGAAACTATTTTCTCATCAGAAACCATGGAAGCCAGAAGCCAGTGGAATGATACATGTAAAGTGCTGAAACTAAAAACCAAGAATTCTGAAACAAGGAAAAACTAAAATATTTCTCAACAAAAGCTACAGGAGTTTATTGCTAGTAAACCTGCCCTACAGGAAATGCTAAAGGGTATCCTTCAGCTTGAATGAAAGACTAGATGGTAACTCACAGTCATATGAAGAAAAAAGATCATTACACAGGTCACATAGATAAATATAAAGGTTAACATACTGTATTTTTCTTGTGTAACTCCTCTTTTTGTTCCCTATATGATTTAAAAGCATAAGGGTACCTGACTGGCTATCAGTGGAGCACAGGACTTCTTATCTCAGGGCTGTAAGTTTGAGCCCTATGTTTGGTGCAGAGCTTACTTAAAAATAGAAAAGGGAAGGGAAGGGAAGGGAAAGAGAAGGGAAAAGGAAGGGAAATGGAAGAGAAAGGGAAAGGAAAGGGAAGGGAAAGGGAAGGGAAAGGGAAGGGAAAGGGAAGGGAAAGGGAAGGGGAAGGGAAGGGGAAGGGAAGGAAAGGGAAAGGGAAAGAAAAGAAGAAAAGAAAAGAAAAGAAAAGAAAAGAAAAGAAAAGAAAAGAAAAGAAAAGAAAAGAAAGAAAAGAAAAGAAAAAAAAAGAAAAGAAAGATAAATCTATGGTAACAGGCAAACAATATATAAAGACATAATTGGTAACAATAACAGAGTGAAAACACAATTGGACAGGAACAGAAGTTAATGAATGATTTTTTTTTTTAAGATTTTATTTATTTGACAGAAAGAAAGAGAGAACACATACAAGCAGGGGGAGTGGCAGGGAGAGGAAGAAAGAGAAGTAGGTTCCTTGCCGAGCACGGACCCCAATATCTGCTCCAACACAAGGCCCTAGGTCCCATGACCCAAGCCAAAGGCGGACACTTTTTAACTACTAAGCCACCTGGACACCCCAGTATGCTATTTTTTTTCAATTGAGTTATAATTGATATATAACATGCTAGTTTTAGGTGTAAAGCATAATGATTTGCTATTTATATATATTGCAAAATGATCACCACAATAAGTCTAGTTGGTATCAATTCAAATTAGATTGCTATACACTTAGGATATTAACTGTAATCCCCACAGTAACCACTAAGAAAATAACTTGAAAAATATACCCCCCCCAAAAAAAGGGGGGGAAATAAATAGGAAATAAAAATGGTACCTTAGAAAAAAATCAAACACAAAAGAAGAGTCACTGAGGAACAGATATATATATATAGATATAGATATAGATATATAGAAAACAAATAGCACAAGGGCACTCGGGTAACTTAGTCAGTTGAGCATCCAACTCTTGATTTTGGTTCAGGTCACAATCTCAGGGTTGTGGGATCAAGCCTCTGTCAGGCTCTGCATCCAGCATGAAGTCTGTTTGTCCTTTTCCCTCTGCTATTCCTCCCACTGTGTGTGTCTCTCTCTTAAAAAAAAAAACAAAAAAAAAAAAACAAAAAAAAACAAAAACAAAAGCACAATGGCAGAAATTAGTCCTTCATTATCAGTAATAAACTTTAAGTACAAATAGATTAGTTCACCAATTAAAGACAGATTGGCAGAAAAGATTTTTTTTTAAATGACCAACCACATGTTGCTTATGGAAGACTCACTTTAGATACAACACACAAATAAGTTAAAAGAATAGAAGAAAATATTCCATGCAAATGTAACCAAAAGAGACCTTCAGTACTAATCAAATATTAAACAAAACAGAACTTAGTCAAAAGTTGTCACAAGAAACAAAGAAGGACTTTTATATTGATTTAAAGACAATTTGTCAAAAAAATAATTATAAACATTTACACACCAAATAACAGAGCCCCCAAATATAAGAAGCAAACACTGATAAAACTGAAGGTGAAAACAGACATTTCTACCACAATGATTAGAGACTTCAATATCCCCAGTTTAAATAATGAATAGGACATCTAGACAGAAGATCAATAAGGGAACAAACGACTTAAAAAACATTTTAAATCAACTAGATCTAACAGACATATACAGATTACTTCAACCAACAACAGGAGAATATATATTCTTCTCAAGCACACATAAAACATTCTCCAGGATAGACCGCATGTTTGGCCATAAACCAATTCTCAATAACTTTAAAAAAAAAAATCAAAATCATACCAATTTTCTCTGACCACAATGGAATGAAGCTAGGAATCAATAAGAGGAAAACTATAAAATTTGCAAATATGTGGAAAATAAGCAACACACTCTCAATCAATGAGTGAAAGAAAAAAACATCAGTAGGGAAATTAGAAAATACTGAGACACATGAAAACACAATATACCAAAAATTTATAGGGCAAAGTGAAAGCAATACTTGGGGAAATTCAAAACGTTAAATGCTTACATAAAAAGGAGAAAGACTTCAAGTCAAATAATCTAACTTTACATCTTAAGGAACTGAAAATAAATCAATAAAAAAGCAAACTAGATCCAAAACCAGAAGGAATGAAATAATAAGGATGATGAGGGAAAATGAAGTAGAAAATTAAAAAAAAAATAGTAGTGAATCCACAATACCAAAGGCCAGTTTTTTTAAAAAGATCAACAAAATTGCAGGGCACCTGGGTGGCTCAGTCAGTTAAACATCTGTCTTCAGCTCAGGTCATGATCCCAGAGTCCTGGGATTGAGACCTGTATCAGGCTCCCCACTTAACAGGGAGTCTGCCTCTCCCTCCAATTCTGCACCTTCTCTCTCTCATTCAAATAAATAAATAAAATCTTTTAAAAAAAAAAATCAACAAAACTGACAAACTTTTAGCTAGACTATCCAGGAAAAAAAAAAAGAGAAAAGACACAAATAAATCAGAAATGAAAGTGGGCTATTACCACCAACTTTATAGAAATGAAAGGATAAGAGAACACTATGAACAACTTTACACCAAAAAATAATATAGATACAAAAAAAAATTTCTAGAAACAAAATACCAAAACTGACCTAAGAAGAAATAACAAATCTCAACAGGCATATAACAAGAGATTGAATCAGTAATCAAAATCCTCTCAACAAAGAAAAGTCTAGATCCAGATGCCTTCATTGGTGAATTCTACCAAACATTTAAAGAATTAACAGCGATCTTGCTTAAACTCTTCAAAAAATAGAGAACACTTTCTAACATTCTACAAAGCCAGCAGTATCCTGACATCAGAGCCAGACAAAAATGCCAGAGGAAAAGGACACTACAGACCAACATCCCTGAATAAAAACACAAAAATCCTCAACACAATACTATCAAACTGAATCCAATAGCACATTAAAATGATTATACACTGTAACTAAGTAGAATCTTCCTAGAAATACAAGGATGGTTCAACATAAGGAAATCAATGTAATATACCACATGATCATCTCAACAGACACAGAAAAGGCACTGAACAAAATTTAACACCCTTTCATAATGAAAACACCCAGCAAAACCTTGAAGACATTATGCTAAGTGAAAAAAGGCAGTCACATAAGGACAAATTTGTATGACTTCATTTATGAGATTCCTGGAGTGTTAAATTCATAAAGACAGAAATCAGAATGGTGATTACCAGAGACTAGGCGAATTAGTGATTGAGTAGAGGGTTTCAGTTTGGGATGATGAAAAAATTCTGGAGATGTATGGTGGTAACAGTTGCACAACAATGTGAATGTATTTAATGTCAATGAACTAATTGTACACTTAAAAATAGCTAAAATGGTAAATTTTATGTTTTTTTTTTACCACAATAAAACACACACACACAACCAACTAGGAATAGAAAGAAACTTCCTTAACATTAAAAGCGCATTAATGAAAAATTCACAGCTCAATGGTTAAAGACTGAAAACTTTCCCTCTAAAATCAGGAATAAGATAAGGATGCCCACTTTCACCACTGCTATTCAACATTACTGGAAGTCCTTGCAAGAACAATTAATCAAGAAAAAGAAAAGCATACAAACAGGAAAAGAAAAGTGAAGCTATACATGATTCTACATATAGAAAATTCCATAGGTGGGCAGCCCTGGTGGCTCAGCGGTTTAGCGCCGCCTTCAGCCCAGGGCGTGATCCTGGAGACCTGGGATAGAGTCCCACATCAGGCTCCCAGCATGGAGCCTGCTTCTCCCTCTGCCTGTGTCTCTGCCTCTGTGTGTGTGTGTGTGTGTGTGTGTGTGTGTCTCATGAATAAATAAATAAAAATTAAAAAAAAAATTCCATAGGATCCAGAAAAATACTACTAGAGCTAATAAATGAATTCAGCAAAGTTGCAGAATATGAGATCAACACAAAAAAATCAGTTGTTTCTATATACTAGCAAAAAAAATCCAAAAAGGAAATTCAGAAAACAATTCCATGTATAATAGCATCCAAAAGAATAAAATACCCAGGAATAAATTTAACCAATGATATGAAAGACTTGTACTGATCTTCTTTGACTTAAATGGGGTTATATCTCAATAAATCCATCCTAAGTTGAAAACATTGTCAGTCAAATATATATTTAATGCATCTAACCTACCAAACATCACAGCTTAGCCTAGCCTACTACTTTAAATGTATTCAGAACATTAACATTAGCCTAAGATTTGTCATCTTACACAAAGCCTATTTTATAATAAAGTGTTGAGAATCCTATTACTTACTGAAATTCATACTGAAAGTAAAAAATGGAATGGATTTCATTTCCTTTTCCAAAAAAAGGACTCAGAATAGTTTTAAGCACATCATTTATTTATCCTCTTGATTGCCTGGCTAACTAAGAGCTGTGGCTCACTGCACTGCCCCACATCATGAAAAAGTATTGTATTGCATATCTTCAGCCAGTAAAAGTTCAAAATACAAAATTAGAAGTACAGGTTCTACTGAATGTGTATCACTTTCACACCATTGTAAAGCCAAAAAATCATAAGTTGAACCATCATAAGTTGGAGACCATACATAGGTTGATGGGGCACCTGGCTGGCTCAGTTGGTAGAACATGTGACTCAATCTCGGGGTTGTGAGTTTGAGTTCCACGTTGGGTACAGAGATTACTTAAAAAGGGGAGGGGCACCTGGGTGGCTCAGTCGGTTGAGCAGCCAACTCTTGGCTTTGGCTTAGGTTCATGATCTCCTGGGTGGCAGGATCCAGGTCCACAACAGGCTCCACACTCAGCGGGGAGTCTGGTTGAAGATTCTCCCCCTCTGCCCCTCCCCTATGTGTTCACTCTCGAGTGCACACGCGTGCTCTCGCTCTCTAAATAAACAAATATATTTTAAACAAAACAAAACCAAAAAAGACTTGAATAGACACTTCTCCAAAGAAGATACACCAATGACCAGCAGCAAGCACGTGAAAGGATGTTCAACTTTATAGTCATTAAGGAATAGCAAAACACAATCACAATGACATACCACTGCACATTCACAAGGATGGGTTTAATCAGAACAACAAAAAATTAAAATAGGAAAATAAAAGCAGAAATAAGAAGTTCTGGTAAGAGTATAGAGTAACAGGAACACTTGTACGTTGCTGGTGGAACATAAACTGGTTCACCTATTGTATAAAACAGTTTGACAGTTCTTGAAAAAGTTTAGTATCTACTACACACCTATTACAATGGCCAAATCTGAAACACTGACAACACCAAATACTGACAAGGATGTGGAGCAAAGGGAACTCTCACCAATTTCCAGTGAGAATGCGAAATGGTACAGCCACTTTGGAGGACGGTTTGGCAGTTTCTTACAAAACTACACATACTCTTACCATATCATCTGGAATTGCATTCCTTGCTGTTATTTACCCAGAAGAGTTGGAAACTATCTCTACACAAAAAACCTGCACATGGAAGTTTCATAACAGTTTTATTCGTAATTGACAAAACTTGGAAGGAACCAAGATGTCCTTCAGTAGGTGAATGAATAAACTGATACATCCAGACTAGACTATTATTGAGCACTAAAAAAAGAAATTAGCGGGGATCCCTGGGTGTCTCAGTGGTTGGGCGTCTGCCTTCGGCTCAAAGCGTGATCCCAGAGTCCCGGGTTCGAGTCCCACATCAGGCTCCCTGCATGGAGCCTGCTTCTCCCTGTGTCTCTGCCTCTCTCTCTCTCTCTGTGTCTCTCATGAATAAATAAATAAAATCTTAAAAAAAAATTGTACACAAATATTTACAAATATCTCATGGTCATCTCCTTTAAAAACAAAATGATACATTAGCACTATTCATAATAGTCAAAAGGTGGAAACAACCTCTACATCTACCAATGGATGAACAAATAAACAAGCTGTGATACCTACATATGTATTATTCAGTCATAAAAAGGAATGAAATACTGAAGTGCTGATACATGCTATGATGTAAATGGACCCTGAAAACGTGATGCTAAGTGAAAGAAGCCAAACACAAAAAGTCACGCATTATAGGATTTCATTTATATGAAATATCCAGAATAGGTAAATCCATACAGACAGGCTGCCAGGGAAAAGGGGGGGGCGGTGGAAATAGGGAGCAATTGCATAAGAGGCACAGGATTTTCTTTTAGACAGATGAGGTGGTGGTTGTATACTGTGAATATACTAGATAACACTGAATAGTTCACTTTAAAATGGTTAATTTTTAAGACGTGAATTCCATCTCAAATTTTAAACAATGAAAGATAGAAAATTCTTTTTAAACTAAAAATTTGGGGCACCCGGGTGGCTCTGTTGGTTAAGAGCTTTCAGCTCAGGTAATGATCCTCGGGTCAAGCCCCACATCAAGCTCCCACTCAGCAGGGAGTCTGCTTCTCCCTCATCTTCTGCTCCTCCTCCTGCTCATGTTTGTACAAGAGTTCTCTCTCTCTCTCTTGCTCGCTCACTCTAATAAATAAAATCTTAAAAAAAAATAGTAAACTACAAAATTTAATTTTTACTTTTTTTATAACAGCTCTATTTTGATACAGTTCATATACTATACAATTTACCCATCTAAAGTATATCGTTCTCTTTAGTGTAGTCACAGAATTGTGCAACTATCACCATAATTTATTTTTATATATGTATTATGTATTTTAAGTAACCTTTATGCCGAACACGGGGCTCGAACTCATGACCCCAAGATCTAGAGTCACATGCTCTATCGACTGAACCAGCCAGGTTCCCCTCACCATTATTTTAGAACATTTCTATCAACATCCCTCCTGCCCCTCCCCCCCCCAAAAAAACCCAGGACCATTAGTGGTCACTTCCTATTACCTCTTTCCCCAAGCTCTAGTCAATCACTATTCTACTTCTTGTCTCTGTAAGTTTGCCTATTCTGGACATTTCATAAAGTGGAATCATATGTTGTGTGGTCTTCTGTGACTGGCTCCTCTTACTTAGCATGTTTTGGGGGAATTTCATTTATTTTAACTAGAAAATGTGTTCTGTGTATTAAAATGTAAGGAAAAAAGTAAGAAGAATATTAAAGAACCACTCAGAAAAAGAACTTTAAAAAAAAAAAAAAAAAAAAAAAAGAACTTTACTGAATACAATGGCAGATCAAGAGTCCAAAACAGAAATCCAGGACAGCCTGGGTGGCTCAGCAGTTTAGCGCCGCCTTCAGCCCAGGACGTGATCCTGGGGTCCAGGGATTGAGTCCCACGTAGGGCTCCCTGCATGGAGCCTGCTTCTCCCTCTGCCTGTGTCTCTGTCTCTGTCTCTATGTGTCTCATGAATGAATGAATAAAATCTTTAAACAACAACAGAAATCCAGGAAAAATGAACCTTTGTAAAATATAAATCAATAGATTTGAAGTGAAACCATTATAAGATGCAGCAAAAAATATACAAATTAGGGTAAAATGAATATATTAAGGAATATATCTTACAAACAAATAGATGGTCAAAGAGAACATTTTCCCTAATAAAGGTGTAGGAAAATTGATTACAAGGTTTAGTTAAAGGGAGAAACACAAGAGTAAAGAATCATTGTTTCTGTGTATGAAAACTCCTCTAGTCAGTGTTTGTTAAAATGTGGTCGCTGGACTATCTGCATCAAAATCTAAGAACTCGGGGCACCTGGGTGGCTCTGCAGTTTAGGGCTGCCTTCAGCCCAGGGTGTGATCCTGGAGTCCCAGGATCGAGTTCCACTTCAGGCTCCCTGTGTGGAGTCTGCTTCTCCCTCTGCCTGCGTCTCTGCCTCTCTCTCTCTGTCTCTTATGAATAAATAAATAAAATCTTTAAAAAAATACAAATTAATGCAAATGATTAAACATGTATGAGAGTCAAGAGAAGAGTGACAAGAGCAAAATGCATAAAAAAGAGGAAGGTAAAAAAAAAAAAAAAAAAAAAAGAGGAAGGTGAAAGAAACGAAGAGAATATACTTCAAGTTTTGGCATATTGTGCTCTAGGGAAAACAAAGTTATGTTTGAAAACTCTTATACAATTGATGTAGGAAAAAAAATTCTAAATGTGTAAAACCACAAACCGTGGTACTAATACCAGTGATGACCACTTGGGTATATGACATAGGAAAGCATTTTTAAATGTAAGGTTGGCTGGTACAGAAGGCACATAACAGATGTACACAATGTTTGTTGACGATGTTATCTCTCTTTTTTTTTTTTTTAAAGACTTCATCCATTTATTAATGAAACACAGAGAGAGAGAGAGGCAGAGACACAGGCAGGGGGAGAAGCAGGCTCCATACAGGGAGTCCGATGCAGGACCTGATCCCGGGACTCCAGGATCAAGCCCTGGGCCAAAGGCAGGTGCTAAACCGCTGAGCCACCCAGGGATTCCCGATGTTAACTATTTTCATACAGTTTCAAGTACAGTTACATTTAATTATCTTCATCCTCCGATAATCTAGAGAAAACCAAACTTTTCGCTGTGTTAGTCTTTACATGAACAGCAGGACAAATTGTCAAATATTATGTCAGCTACTGCTGTACAAGATCAGGATTGGGACATTTACTTTCAGACCAAGCTAATCTCTATTTTTAAGGGCAGACTTATGTAAACAAGGACAGGCAAAACTAGAATTAAATTTCTCAACCCTAATTAGCATCGCATGATAGCACTTAAATTTCCCTGAAAAATCACTATAATACGTATAGAAGGATAGCCTTTATTATTCTGAGTACTGAAGATGAAGTATTAAGTTCTAACTCATTTTACTTCAGTGAGGAAAATCCATTTTGGTTTGACAGGGACAAAGACAAGAAGTTTGCATTACATAACTCTCAAAGGATCT
Organism: Canis lupus baileyi; assembly: GCF_048164855.1. Lineage (NCBI taxonomy): Eukaryota > Metazoa > Chordata > Mammalia > Carnivora > Canidae > Canis > Canis lupus. The sequence goes on along the minus strand of NC_132862.1, from coordinate 3,682,287 downwards.
CACTATCAGAATATAAAATTTGTCCACTTTCCCCCTTTAAAAAAAAAAAAAAACCCTTCCCCTATAAATCTGTAAATTCAAACTGTGATGTTCTAAAGTCTCTTGAAAACTCACTTATTGGGGATCCCTGGGTGGCTCAGCGGTTCAGCATCTGCCTTCAGCCCAGGGTGTGATCCTGGAGACCCGGGATCAGTCCCACACATCAGGCTCCCTGCATGGAGCCTGCTTCTCCCTCTGCCTGTGTATCTCATGAATAAATAAATAATATATATATATATATATATATATATATATATATATATATATATATATATATATATAAAAAAAAAAAGAGGGATCCCTGGAATGGCTCAGCAGTTTGGTGCCTGCCTTCAGCCCAGGGCATGGTCCTGGGGACCCGGGGTCGAGTCCCGCTTCAGGCTCCCTGCATGGAGCCTGCTTCTCCCTCTGCCTCTCTCTCTCTCAATCTCTGTGTGTCTCTCATGAATAAACAAATAAAATCTTTAAAAAAAAAAAAACTCACTTATTTATCTTCAGCCTGAAAAATGCACTTGGAAACCCAATTATATTCCACCCCACGCTAAGCTGCAGATGTCTCAACAGTCCCAGAATGACTCTTGTACGCCTCATAAATGAAACCAACTCTACTTGGGGAATGAAGCAGCTCACGCACAGCAAATAAATTACATGGGAAGAAGTCATGCTACTTTCGCAGATTTTTATTTGTTATCAACATCTGCCTGGATGCACTATAAAGTCCAGAAGTATCTAAAAGTTATCCGAGACTTTTCCTTTTCCAAGCTTATGTTTCAAAAAGGCAAACAATTCCCAGATTGAATCCGTAGAGCCGGCCAAAGTACCGATGCGTGGACTTGTTCGCCCAAGGAAGGTCTCGCTCTTCCTCCCAACAAGCAGGCAACCGACCTCCATCACTCAGCCCCAGCTCTCCGACTCCCGAACATCCCCGACAGGCCCCACGTCGCCCCCTTCTCGCATCTCTAAGTCTCCCGCGTTGGGCACGACAGACACCCTGTGCACGTTCACCTGTTTTGCTAACCAAGGGCCCTTCTTGCATCTTCCACTGACCCCGCACAGACCTGACGCTGCCCACCACCTCTGGCTTCCTTTCTTTCACAACAGTCCCTATTCAGAGCAACAAAGAAACGAGTCCACGTTCCCTAACCGCGGCTTATTTAACTCTATAAACACCTCCCCCTTTGTCCCCACCCCCCACCCCCTACACACACACACACACACACACACACACACACACACCACCTTCCATTCTCTTTCCTGCTTTTGTTATTTAGAAGAGTGCAAGGGTCTGGATCAAAAAAAAAAAAGAAAAAAGAAAAAAAGCAAGCTCACTCACCTCATGCTATAGGCACCAGCACCCAGTTCCTGGCCGATCCCGGACAGACTAGCGTCGAAGTCCTGCACCAGCCCGGATTCAATCACTTCGTCGGCCAGGGGCAGCTTCAGAGCCCAGGCCATGCTGGCTCCTTCCCTGCCCCAGGAGACCCCGCTGCTTCTCGTACAAAGGCGAGCAGTGGGGTTCTACCCCACGGGGCGGGGGGCGCGGGCGCAGGGCTGTCGGGGACTCCCTCCCACCCGAGGTCGCCCACGCAGACCCCTCGGGCCCACCCCAGGCCGGAGCCGCACCGCCCGCACCACTAATCCCAGCTCCCGCCTCCACCCCCAGGCTCCCTCGCACCCAGCCCCCCGCAGCCGCGCGAGGGCCCCTCGGCTCCCCCAGCCCCGGGCCCCCGAGGCAGCCCCGGCCTCCCGCGCTCCCCCTCCCCGGCCTCCCCCGCTGCCCTCCGCACACACCCGCAGCAGCGACCCGCTGCCCGCCCGGCGCGCGCACGCCGCCCCGGCACCTCCCCCCCGCCCCCCGCCAGGCCCCTTCTCCGGGAAGCCCCCTCGCTCCGGGGACCCGCGCCCGCTCGCCCGCTCGCCCGCTCGCTCCCTGTCTCCCCTCCAGGCCTCGCTTCCGGTCAGCCCCGCGCTCACTTCCGGTCAGCCCTCCTCAACCCCAAGGCTCTCAGAACCAAACCCAGGGGTCCGCCAAGCCGACTCCCCGCCCCCTGCAGCAGCCCCCCCGCCCCCCTCGCGGCCTCGGAACATGGAAGGGGAGAGCCCAGCAGCGGCTGGAGACCCAGACTCGCCGGGGTCCCCCCCACCGCCCTCCCCGGCGCCAGCCAATCAGGGCGCCCTCTTCCTCTGCGGGTCCGGAGACCGTGACGTCACCCTGCGGCTCGCCAATGAGGAGGCGAGCCCGTGGGACCGGGCAGTGCTGATTGGCTAGCTGCGCGGGATGGGCGGGGCGGTCCGGGAGAGGGCCCCGCGTGCGGCAGGTGGCTCCAGTTTAAAGGGCCCTGCCTGGGGCTACCTGGCGGCTGCCTCCCGCGGGCTCCCAGTCCGCGCTCTAGGGCGCGGGGGCGGCCTGCGCCCCGGGCCTACCGGACCCGCCCCGGGCCTGGAGGATCGCGGGCCGCCTCCCCGGCGCTCCCTCCCCGTAGGCGCTCCTCTGCGGCTGGAATACTCCCTGCCCTTAAGCCCCCCTCTCCGAAGGTCAAGACTCCGCTTCTGCTCACCTTCCGCGTTCCCCCTAACGCATTTTGGACGGGAAAGCAGGAGATGGCTGAAAGTTGTAGTTTTTAAAAGGTCGTGGTCTGAAGATCAGGATTCGGGCTGGCGGCTTCGCTTAACGGGTCCGGTGACTCTCGAATCATCGTTTACTCTCGTTGAGATGGAGATTCCTCGTTTGCAGAGTGGGGATAACCATACCCGGTCCACCTTCTTCCTTTATTTAAGACCAAATAATAATGTCCATTGTTTATTAAGCATCAACTATATGTCAGGAACTTTATGACATTATTAGTATCCCTCAAGACAAGCGCGTAATTACAATTATAATTCTTTTTTAAGATTTTTTTTTTAAAAAAAGATCTTATTTCTTTATTCATAAGAGACACACAGAGAGAGGCGGAGAAGCAGGCTGATGTGTGGGACTCAATCCCAGGACTCCTGGATCACGCCCTGAGTGGAAGGCAGATGCTCAACACTGAGCCACCCAGGTGCCCCCCCCTCCTTTTTTTTTTAATTTTTATTTATTTATGATAGCACAGAGAGAGAGAGAGAGAGAGAGGCAGAGACATAGGCAGAGGGAGAAGCAGGCTCCATGCACCGGGAGCCCGATGTGGGACTCGATCCCGGGTCTCCAGGATCGCGCCCTGGGCCAAAGGCAGGCGACAAACCGCTACGCCACCCAGGGATCCCCCTCCCTCCTTTTTAAAGATTTTATTTATTTATTTGTAAGACAGAGGCAGAGACATAGGCGGAGGGAGAAGAAGGCTCCCTGGGTGGAGCCTGTTGTGGGACTCTATCCCAAGACCCCAGGATCACGACCTGAGCCAAAGGCAGCTGCTCAACCACAGAGCCATCCAGGGGTCCCTATAATTAGCATTCTAAAGCTAAATATGATGACCCTCATTTTACCAGTAGGGAAAGAAGCCTATGGGCTTAAATTCGCCACCGCTAAATTGCCATGCAAACTTCAGAGCTTGATTCCCAAGCCTGGTATTTTTCACCATAAAATATTGCCTATATGTTAAAGTATTGGTTCATTGTTGTATTCCATTATTGAACTTTTTACAATTTGTCTTGAGTCGTATATATCTGCCTTTTTCACCAGACTGCAAGTTTCTAAATAATAGAAAATAAATCTTTTTCAGACTTGTGTTCTATATATCTCCTAGTAGTTTCTGCTTTCAATAGGACTTTTAAAAAATGCTTATTGAATTAAAAAAGGAAATAAAGGAAAGAGGTTGATATGAAGTTAATAGCGTGCCCCCAGTTTTCAGCCACAAGATTCTCTCTTTTAGGGCTCTAGGGTTACCTTAATAAGCCCTGGCATCCAAATCTTTGTTCGTTCCTGGAACATTTAATATCTCTTCAAGCCATTTCTTTTTCCTTTGAGCCAGTTTTATCTCAAAACATGTGCCTATAAGTAAAATAACTGGTCCTAGGCTCAGAAACCAAAAGAGAGATGCCATAATCAAACTCCTTCGTACAAATATTATATCCAGAGTATTTTTACACACCTGTTAGATGGAATCATGCCTCCTTGAGTAACAGCTCCATCACTACCTTCATAAACTGACCAAGTAACTTTAAATCTCTGATGTAATAATGAGAGGCTCATATTTACTGAGCCCTTCCTCAGTGCCAAACCCTGACTAGGTGCTTTATGTATATAAGCTCACATCACTCCTGTAAGAAAGGTACCATGATTAGATTCATTTCATAAATAAGGAAATTGAGGTTTAGGAAAATTAATAGCTTGTTCAGGATCACCCAGTTTGTGAGTAGTGAAGCCTGACTGATCTCACAGTCTGAGACATCTAACTGTCATACCACTCTATCCCTGGGATGGTTTTTTTTTTTTTTTTTCTATTTATTTATGATAGTCACACAGAGAGAGAGAGAGGCAGAGACATAGGCAGAGGGAGAAGCAGGCTCCATGCACTGGGAGCCAGACGTGGGATTTGATCCCGGGTCTCCAGGATCGCGCCCTGGGCCAAAGGCAGGTGCCAAACCGCTGCGCCACCCAGGGATCCCTGGGATGGTTTTAATCTAAAAAGATCTGCTTCCTGCCTGTTCTTTTCAGAGATGTATTCTGAAGCTTGTGGAGGTGAGGATATTGAATTATCAAAAATTGCACACATGAAGATACCTTGAATGAAACATTTTTTTAATATGCAGAAAAATAGGTCAAAATGAATGGATTTAAAATAAAACAAGGAGGGATACCTGGGTAGCTCAGCGGTTGGGTGTCTGCCTTCGGCTCAGGGGCTCAGGGCGTGATTCTGGGTTGGGGATGGAGTCCCCCATAGGGCTCCCCACAGGGAGTCTGCTTCTCCCTCTGCCTGTGTCTCTGCCTCTCTCTGTGTGTCTCTTGTGAATAAATACATAAAATCTTTTTTAAAAATTAAGAAATAAAATAAAACAAGGAATATTCATAATAGCCGTTTGCAAGAGAAAATTACCATATCCAGGAATCTTATGGAATCCTGTACTCTGGAAAATGTTTAGAAAAAAATAGACTTGTCCTTCTCAGAAATGTTTGAGCTTAAGTTTAAATTCTTTTTTTTTTTTTTTAAGATTTTATTTATATATTTGAGAGAGAGAGAAAGCACAAGCAGGGGGAGGGCAGAAGGAGAAGCAGACTCCCCACTGAGCAGGGAGCCCTATGCAGGACTCCATTCCAGGACTCTGGGATCGGGACCCAAAATGAATGCAGACATGCAACTGACTGAACCACCCAGGCACCCCTTAAGTTTAAATTCTGAACCAAAATAAAGACCACTAAAGTATTCCTTACCATTTATTAATTCTAAAATAAACTAGAATAAGATAAGAAGTAATTCCTAAGCCTTGGCCCCTCCCAATTGGAATGCAGACCAGTCTTGAGATTTATGACTGTGAGCCCAGATCCCCCTGTGGGGAAAAGATTTTACAGACTATTCACCCCTGGAATGCTGTGACTGGGGGGAGTGGACTTTTTCCTTCCTTTCACTTTCCTTTTTTTTTTTTTTTTTTTTTGCCTTTAGCCTTCCAAATGTAACTAAAAGTGAAATTGGAGTGCCAGGGCTGGAAACAGTGGTTTCAGGGGCAGCCCTGGGAGCTCTGCTTCCAAGAAAAGATCGCCAGAGATTCCCCAAGAAATCCAGTACCACCTGTCAAAAAAACAAATTTTGTATGCATAAATTTATCCCACAACAAAAATCATAGTTCTTATTAGATATAATAAATATGAGTAATTAACTAGGGCACCTGTGGCACAGAGCCTGTGGACTATTGGGTGGAGTTAAGGCTTATCTGTAAAGGGTTCATTTCCCTAGATTAGGTCCTGAAACCAGACACTGTTTAGATGAAACTGAAGGGGTCCAGAATGAGCTTCCCCAAATGTGCATTTTTGGCTTGTGGATTGTTTTGAGCTGAAGTCAATCAAGGCCTGCAAAGCTAAGGAAGAGCTTTTATCTTCCCTTTAACTGCCTAAAATAATTTAGATAGAGGGCCTAGTCCAGGAAGAGAACTATCATTCAGAGATAACTACAAAGAATATGAGCTAAGTGGGAAGCTCAATAGGGCCTGTTTGTTCAGATTCCTGTCTGGCTCCATTGTCTCTGCATGCCATGGCAAACATTTGCTTACCAAATATTTACTCTTCCCATCTTCCTGTAAGTTATCTTCCTCCCCTTTGAAGTCTCAGACCCCTCGTAGCTCGGGATGGCATACAAGCCCCAATTGCTTGCCCACCTGTGGGTCTCATAGTCTCAGGGGGCTGTTGTATACATGTAATTAGATTAGTTTTTCTCCTTTAGTGTGTTTTATGTCAATATAATTAATAGACCCGCCAAAAGAACCTAAAAGGGTAAAGAAAAATTCTTCCTCCTCTACAGAACACAGCAGAGCTTACCCCGGAGGGAAAAAACACTTGGAAATCCCACCAAAAAGATCAGGACAGAAAATCAATTCCCAAGTTCTATCCTGTATGGGGTAAGGTTAAGCACACAGGCTTTAGAGGCAACATACCTGGGTTCAGGACGTGGTTCTGCAGCTCACAAACCAAGGAACTTTGAGTACATTCCTCATCTTCCCTGTGCCTCAATTCCTTACCTATAAAATGGTTATAGTGACCGGCACTGAGGAGGGCACTTGATGGGACGAGCACTGAGTGTTATACTGTATGTTGGCAGATTGAATTTAAACTTTTAAAAATATAAAAAATAAAGTAAAATAAAATGGGTATAATAGTAGTTCTTACTTTACAGAATTATGGTGAGAATTAACTGACATAATGCATGTCAAGTGCTTGGAAGAGTACTTAGCACATGATCAGTGATCAGTAAACATTAGCTATTATGACTGACAAAAAGGAGATCCTAGCACTTGTCCTGCCTACTTCTCAAGACAAGCAAAATATATTCTCATAAATATTTGGTCTTTACCCACAGTTTCTGGCTCACAGCTTTCAAATCCCTTGGAATTTCCTGAACAACAGAGCTATGGGAGCATCTTTTGTGCTATTTGGTCTGTCTGCAGTTTCTGAAGAGGCTTTAGAGCCATGGACGTGAAATGGGTATCGTGATTCATAACAAGTTCCTTTCCACCACAGCTGGGTTTGTTAATGAAGGTGACTTTTGGAAAGCATTTAAGGATGAGGCCTGGTTGCCAGGGAAACTATGAATAGTGGGTTGGAACTTTCAGCCCCATCCCCTGATTCCTGGGAAAGGAAGAGGGGCTAGAGTCTGAATCAGTCACCAATAGCCCCTGAGTTAATCAACCATGCCTATGCAATGGACCCTCCATCAAAATCCCAAAGGAGGGTGTAAAGAGAGCTTCCAGTTTGAGAAACAGAACGGTTCCATGTGCCACTGTGCCAGAGCCCTAAGCTCCATGAACACAGACGCTTCTTTGTTCTGGACCTTGCCATATGTATCTCTTCATAGGGCTGTTGATTTGTATCCTTTGATAACCTGCATAATAAGGCAGTAATCTAGTGAATAAATGGGTTTCCTGAGTTCTGTGAGCCATTCTAGCAGGTTAAATGAACCCAAAGAGGGGGTCATGGGAACCTCTAATTTACAGCCAGTTGGTCAGAAGCATAGGTAACGTACTCACAGTTGGCATCCTCTCGGAACCTCCAATTTGTCGCTGGTCAATCACAAGCCCAGATAAGAACCTGGGCTTGTGATGGCATCAGAAGTGGAGGGTGGTCTTGTGGGACTGAACCTCTTACCTGTGCTATCTGATGCTAGCTTGAGGTAGATAGTGTCAGAACTGAGTGGAATTCTGGATACCTTGTTGGTGTCCGAGAACTGCTTGTTGGTATGGGGAAGCCTCCATACGCATGTCGGAATTGGGTCCAGGAACCTAAAAAGAACATCTCAGACCTGGGAATAGAAACTGCAGTTCTCCACAAACCCACCCCTCTTCCTTTCAGGCTGTCCTGGGCCAAATGCCAGGAACCACATTCAACTGGTTTGAGCCAGAGATATCAGTTTCCACAGACTCTTCTGGTGGGAGCTGCTGGGAAAGGCCTTTCTCAGGTCAGGGCCAGTTGCTGCCCAGATTCCATTCACTCCCACATATCGCAGTCTAAACCCTGCACAGATTCTGCTGAGAATCTCCTGTACCTGCTTTCTCCCAGTAGTGTGAAGTCAGGGACTCCGCTCTCATCATTTCCTAATGCATTCAGTCATCTTTCTGATGTTTCTCAGGCACCTACTGTGCGCCCTGACCTGGTACTGAGGAGTCCCAGCCTAGCATGGACAGCTAATATTAGGGTTGTGAGATCTATGCAGAAGTAAGCGCTGGCTTCTCTTTGACTTTTCTGCCCCATTGTTTCCGAGTCCTGTAAAGCTCCTCTGATCTCTAAGCCTATTGTCCCTTGGGCAGAGGAGACACAGTAGAGCCTGCATCTAGAATCCAGCATAGGGCCTGGCTCAGGGATATTGGTTGGGTGGAATCAAAGGTGATGTCTTGCTCTCAGTTTTTTTTTTTTTTTTTTTTTTTTTTTGCTCTCAGTTTAGATGATGGGAGCCCAGACCTCATAATACCAGGTAGGTGGAAGGGGGAGGAGGGAGGGCTGCAGGGGTACATAGCATGAACCCAACTCCTAGGAGGTAGACAAGTAAAGAGAGGCCCCTCTCTAGCAGTCATGCTCTCCCTGCTCTAAGCCCAAGTACCACGTCTGCCTCTAACATTTGTAGGCCTAAGGAAGAGCACAGATGAAGAGCCGCCTACCGTGTAGCTAAATCTGTATGAAATATAAGTTAATTATGAATGATCTAGACTTGCGTCACGATAAGCATACCTTCATAATAACCTGGAAGATGAGGTTTGAATTTAGACTTCTAGCACTCTTGGAAGTTCTGTGTTAGAATGTTCCACAGTCTTGGTCCTCAGTCTACAGTCTGCTTCTCTTCCCTCTGGCAGAGCCACCTCATGAGGGGGTGGGTGTGTATTTATACAAAGGGCTGTGTATTTAAGCAAAGGACTTCGTGTGTATTTATAAACCCTGCAGCTCGCATATCCACGCTCCATCCCCCCAGCTCCCTGACAAATAGCTGCCCCTTGGTCACCTCTTGGGCCTGGGAGTGTGCACACCAATGACACAGTCGGTCCAGATCCAGACAAGAGAGGAAGGAGAGTAGGCTTTGCAGGAAATCCTGAGGTCCTAGAAGGAGAAAGGGCACATCTTGGCCCAGCATTCCGTGGGGCTGACCATGGCGGGAGGGTCATGGCAGGGCTTTTTGAAGGGAGAGTCCAGGGCACTGACCCGCACCCTCTTGCAATGGGGTTTTCTAGGCTACAAGCTCTGATAACAAGGGCAGCTCCCTGGCACGCACCTGGCTTCTCCCTGTCAGCCCCACCCCGCGAGGCGAAGGACAGACAAACAGACCAGTACAAAAGAAAAATACTGTTTATTCCACACAACTACACCAAGTGCTTCATCCCCATTCCTCCCTCCCCGCCTGTCACTCCAGCCCTTGGCAGGCTTTGCCCCATGTGGGGGTCAGAACCCCAGTGTCAGAGCCTGGCCTTAGGGGATAGGAAGGGAATCTAGGCAGAGGAAGGTGATAGGGTCCAAGGACATGAAAACGTGAGGGTCTCTCATTCCAAACTCAAGCGTGTTCCTCAATCGCGTGGGGCCAAATTCTTTCCTGGGCCCCCACTAGATGAAATGCCGTGGACAGTGCAGGCTCAAAGACCCCAGCTGATTTACTAGGCCATGGAAAGTTTTGGTCTTTCTTTCACTTAAAACAAACAACACCACACGCAAACAGATCATTTCTGTCCCTTCTCCTGCCTTTCCACGGCAAAGCTCTGGCTTCTGTCCAGAAAGGTGCTTTCAAAACAAAAATTATATAAACTCCCTTCAGAGCCTGATGCTACCAGAAACAAAGCAAAAAACCCCCCTTGGGTACAGATAGCTACTCCGGAGGACCCTACAGTGGGGGAGCAGGAGTAGGGACAGCAGGGCTGTGAGCTCTGCCTTGGGACATTTCGGGGGGAGGGGGACACTCTGCAGTGGGAATTCAGCCTGCAAAAATTCTGCCCCTGGTGTCATCCCTCCAAAAGACCTACCCATCCTTCCTGGAGAAGAGAAAACGGTTTCATCCTTAGCCCAGCCTCGGGAAGACAAATTTAGAAAAAGGAGGAGCTGAGAAAGCATGGCCGGGCCTAATTTAGACCAGAACTTCATTATCGCTTTCCTTTCCCAGACCAGGACAGATGGCATCCTCCTGCATATCTCCTGCCATGGACACACCCGGGATTATACGCTACTCCCAGGGCTCCAGCTGTGACCCACTTGTCTCTCCCAAAAAAGAAAGCATAGCTGAACACAAGTGTTTGAGGGCGACAAACCTGCCTCTCTGTAATTTATTGGAGTGTGAGTCACTGAGGCCTTTACAAACTCCAGGACTTTAACTCTTCTGACGGACAACTTGTTTACAGCGACCCTCCCAGGTGAGCTCCGCATCTCCCTGAGACAGAGTGGATAACCCTAAATCTGAGGGTGAACCCCCCCCCCCATGGGACACGTATTCTTTCCTGGGAGGCTGGGGCAGTTAAGGCGCTCACCTGCTTCCTCACTCCCACCACACTCAGGGAGGCCTGGGGGGTCTGAACACAGTGGGGCAGGGGTGGCGGTGTGTGTGTGTGTGTGGCAGTTTGACACAATTGTCCTCTCACTGGCGGGGCACCAAGAGGGTGGCCAATCTGCAATGTCGGGCCGGACACGGACCAGGAAACAACAGCAAGCCAGAGGAAGCTGGACGAGGAGGTGGCTCTGCATCCAGCGGGGGTGGGGACGTGCCCTCGCCACCATGTCAGGGTGTGTCATGTGAGGGTCAGCTGCTGCAGACCCGCCCTGTGACTGGTGGCCCTTTAGGGACAGTCTACACAGCAAGTCTAGGTTCATCTAAGCAAACCTCCTAGTGCACCCCTGACCTCCCGGAGCAATATACTGAGTTCCAGGGACTGTCCAGCCACAGCGAGGCTGGGAAACTCACTTAGCAGCTTGGATGAGATGCCAGCCCTCAATGTGCCATAGCTGTCCTCTCTACAGGTGACACCCATCCTGCTTTGGGGGGTCTTCTTGACTCAGAGGAGCATGGGGCCGGGGGCGGGGGGATTGCTTGCACAAACACGTGGTCTAAGACTTTGGACAAAATAAGATTTCTCCTCCGGTATCCAAGGCTCAAAGTCACAAAGAAAATTAGAGTTAAGTCACCTTCTGCAAGAGACCTTCCTGGGCTGCCATCAGCTCTTTCTGGATGTTGGCCTTTTCCCCAGGGTCTTGCTGTCAGGTTTAGTGTTTCACTTGCCCCTTGTGAGAAGGCCCAGTACTGGGTTGGGGGTGAGTGGGAGGACAAGAGAAAGAGAGTCAGATCCCTTCCCTCTTTTCTCCAGGTACTGGGGAGAAACGATTGGAAGCTTGGGAAGCACGATTTTTTTAGGCCGCCAGTTCTTTATAAGCCTCACTGTTTAGTGGTGGGGGGACAGCCATGGCAGAAATTAGACTAAAATCTGGGAGGATGGGCTTATTTATTTAGTTCCCAACCTGCTGTAGACCTAGGTCAGCTCCTGGACAGCTAGAGTTCAAAGCTGCTTCCTTCCAACACAGATCACAGGTGAAAAGGTTCTGCTTTAGTGCAATTTCCCCCCAAAGGAATCAGGAAGAAATGGGAAAGGAGATCACATGTTCCGGCCCCAGGGCTGTGGGAACCTTCTGACCTTGAAGGCAAGGCGGACACTGAGCCTGGCCTTCTGAGCAGCTCATCACACTTTTCGGAATTGTGCCTCTTGGGTCCTTTCGGGGACAGTGTGCCTGGGAGGTGAGGCTGTGGTTCCGCTGGACAAGCTGCTGTACCTGCCACGCTTACACAGAGGAGCAAAGGGGAAGAGGGTGGAGAGAGAGAATGCCATCAAAAACAAGAGCTAATGGCCAGGGGTCCTTAGAGGCTGCGGTGGCCCTGCCCCAAAGACGGAGAGTTTCTGGTTCCCAACCAGGACTCACCCTTTGAAAACCACATTAGCAAAGTGCTTCTTTAAGTGACACCACTTAAGGGAGGGGTCCCTTGGCGTGACCAGCCCCGAGAAGAGCCTGGAGTCCTCGGGTGGGCCCCTCCGCCCTCCCCAGGCTGTGAGATATGTGGAGGACAGGAGGGAGGCAGTGGACGCACATGCACACAGTGGACTCTCACGACCCCGGACGAGCACAGCTGCCCGTGGACAGGTGCTGTCACAGCAGTGGCTGCAGCCAGGTGCCAAGGGAATAGTACAAAGTGCTGGAACGCAGGGCTGGGGGCCGAGCCCTAAGGGATCTGAAAGACATTCAGCTTGCTGGTGTTCTTGAGCGTCTGGCGCCGATTGCAGAACCAGACCCGCACGACCTCCCGGTCGTAGTTGAGCTCCTTAGCAATCTCGGTGATCTCTTGGCCTGTGGGCAGCGGGTTCTTCTCGAAGTAGGCATTCAGAGCCTCTATGGCCTGGGGGGTGAAGGAGGTGCGGCGTTTGCGTTTCTTGGAGGGCTCCCCTCCCACAAACTCCATCAGGTTCTGCTGCCCTTCCTGGTTCCGGAGTTCGGCTTCATTCAGCCACTTCTCCAGCACTGGCTTCAGCTTCTGGGCACTCTTGGGTGTGATGTCCAGCTTCTCGAACCTGTGGGTGACCCAAGACCCGGAAGGGACAGTGAGAATGTCTTACACCTCACACTGGGGAGTACTCTCCGCGAGGGGCTGCTCCTCTCAGGACCGGTGACACTGTACTCAGTGTTCCCCTCCCCAACCCCACCAAGACCACCCTGGCCCAGCCCAGCCCAAACTCCTCAGGCTGTCCTGAATCCCAGGTCATAACAGGGAGACCACTCCCATGGCCTTAGTTCAGTGGTGCAAGGATGACAGGGCAAATGCCCTATGAACAACTCCAGAACGTTCACACCCAAATGAGTGGGGTCCTTGGAGAAGTTGTCTACAGAGGCCTTTAGAGATGGCACATGGATGTCTCAAGTGCCACAGTCCCCAATTCAGTCTCACATCAGCATCATCAAGTCAGACTACTCTTTCCAGCCAAGCCTAGATGCGACCACAGAACTGCCAACAGGGCACCTGGTCCAGCACTCTCACTTGTTTAATCCATGGGCTTGGCAGGAACTTTTTGGCCATCCCTGAGCCATGTGCTCATTCTTTTTGAAACCCTCCACCCTCCTCTGTGGCTAGCACCAGAACCAGTCCGAATGCTGATATCCCTTTCTAGCCATGCCTTGGAGGAGGGAGAGATAAGAGCATAAGAGGGGAGAGTAGGGGGGTCGTGGTTGAGAGCTAAGTCAGGACTGGAGGTCCCACTTTTGTGAGCAACTTCATAAGCTGTACTCCTTTCCCTGTAGGGTTCCGAATGGATTAGGGTCTCGGGGTCCCCCCACCAAAAGACCATATAAACACTCAGGATTAGAGGATAAACTTCAGAGGGTCTTCAGACGGACTAGATCAGTCTTTGGCTACTCTAGGTGTTCATGCCTAGGCTCAGAACAGCCCTCCTGGGCTGGAAGGAGGTAGGAGCAAGGGAAAACACAGAAAGGATCCATGCACCCGGGTCCCAGTGAGTGTCTAGTGACATCAGGTGTCTGAGCAGGCCTTGACCTTGTCCAGAGCAGCCTTACTCACCGGCAGATAGCTGACTGGCTGTAGGCTGGGCCTTCCGTGGCAGTCAGAGCCTGACCCACCTGAGTCTGCGTGAGGCCCAAGGACAGCCGTCGGATCTTAAAGTTCTTGGCAAACTCCCGGATCTCTTCCAAGTTGATTCCATCCTCATCCAGACTTGGGGTATGTGGCTCTGGGCCAGAGGAAGGGACCAGGGGTGAGTGTGTAAGACAGATGATACTACTGCTTATCTAGCTTATCAGCCTGGCCTGGTGAAATAGTGAGGGAGGAGGACATTTGACAAAAGGCCCATGTACCCTTAATCCCCTCATCACCCCTATTTCCAAAGCAAACAGGACTTGGGGGAAAGGAGCCTGGACTAACCTGTCTGGAAGTAGGGATCTATTTTCAAGTTCTTATAGCTCTAATGGCCGACCCTCCCCTGTTCTCCTTACTCCTTAGCCCCAAGCACACCTGCACACTTTAGCTATCTACATTCCTCAAGCACTAGGTGAGAGACCAAGGGAGAGACAGCCAATGGGTTGGCTTCTCAAAGGAGCAGCCTCCACTATCATCATGCTTAGAATCCAGCTCAGCAGGACTGAGAATAAGAAAGCCAATCCCTGGCGTCAGGCCTTTGCTCTTCCCCTTTGGACTCAAGAAAGTTTATTAAAGACAGCAGCATCTAAAGGTGCAGGGGTATCTGAATACATGCCTCTCCTCTCCTCTACAACCTTCTCTGGGAGCCACTTACTGGATACCAACTGGCTGACAGTAGGGGTCTCAGAGCAGGTGATTGGGATGGGAGCAGAGGCAGATGGCTTGGCCGCTGGGGCGGGGCTGGTGATGACCACCGCAGGCTGGGGCACAGCTGGCGTGGGCTGGATGGGCTGTACCTAGGAGAAGAGAGCCAGTGAGTCCCTGGTCTCTGCATGGACCACAGGCAGGGCAAAATGGTCATGAAATCCTCACTCACCTGGCACACTCCTACCTGCACCCCATCGCAAAGCAAGACCAGAAGCTACTTATTAGTACCCACCCAACAATAATGACCTCTGAAATAAGCACAGCAACATGGTGCACTAAGTTGAAGCCTCATAGTCAACTTAGGCAGCTTAGAGGCCCAGAAAGGTTCAGGACACATGGTCAAAGCCCCAATAAGTGTCTGCCCTTGAGATAACTGCTCTCAAATCTGTTCCCTCAGAGCAGAAATGTAAGCCTGATTCTAGGGTCTTCCAGGCCCTGAATGTCCATTTAACAGGGAACTGGCAAGTGACTCCTGATATTTCCCTACAGTGAGATTCTGTGCAGCTATTAAAAAGAACATGGTGGGCAGCCCAGGTGGCCCAGCGGTTTAGCGCCGCCTTCAGCCCAGGGCGTGATCCTGGAGACCCGGGATCGAGTCCCACGTCAGGCTCCCTGCATTGGAGCCTGCTTCTCCTTCTACCTGTGTCTCTGCCTCTCTCACTCTGTGTCTCTCATGAATAAATAAATAAAATCTCTTTAAAAAAAAATAAAAATAAAAAGAACATGGTAAATCTCTTAATTACACACAAAGAGCTCTGGGTCACAGTGCTAAGTGGAAAAAAAAAGGAAAGCAAAAACAGGTTTTATAGAACAATTCCTATAAAATATACACATGAATTTCCAGGAAAAAAAAACCTTGAGGAACATAAAACAAGTTGCCAACAGACATCATCTCTGAAAGTAGAATTGGAAGGGATTTTTACTTTTTTCCATTATACATAATATTGGAATTAAAAAAAATTTTTTTTTTTATTTATTTATGATAGTCACAGAGAGAGAGAGAGAGGCAGAGACACAGGCAGAGGGAGAAGCAGGCTCCATGCACCGGGAGCCCGACGTGGGATTCGATCCCGGGTCTCCAGGATTGCGCCCTGTGCCAAAGGCAGGCGCCAAACCGCTGTGCCACCCAGGGATCCCAATATTGGAATTTTTATAAAAATCACATATCATATTTATCAAGAGAAACTATAAATATATACAATCAGTATTTTTAATATGATTTTTAAAAAGTAAACGCTCCCCCCAACATGGGGCTAGAACTCATGACCCTGAGATCAAGAGTCGAATGCTCTACCGACTGGGTCGGCCAGGCGCCCTAGTATGATTTAAACAAAGAAAAAGCTTCCTGGGGGGCAGCCCCAGTGTCCCAGAGGTTTAGCGCTGCCTTCAAAAAAAAATAAAATAAATAAAAATAAAAATAAAATAAAAGCTTCCTGGGGAGCCTGGGGGGGGGGGGTTCAGTAGGTTAAGAGTTTTGCCTTCAGCTCAGGTCATGATCCCAGGGTTCTGGGATTGAGCCCTGAGTCAGACTCCCTGCTCAGGGCGAGTCTGCTTCTCCCTCTCCCTCTGCTCCTCCCGGCTTCTGCTCTGTCTCTTGCACTCTCTCGCTCTCTCTCTGTCTCTCAAATAAATAAAATCTTTAACAACAACAACAAAAGCTTCCTAAAAAGTGCAGATTTCTCTAGGATGGGTCCTATTCCGGGCTTCTACCTCTTGGGACCTATTAAGCCCATTCTCTCTTCATCCCCAGAGCCTTATTAACCTTAGGTCAGGGCTCCTCGTTTCTTGCCTAGAACTGTTTCAGTGGCTTCCTAGCAGGTTACAACGACTCAAGTCTCGCTACAATTCAGTTCTTAGCTCTTCCTGGATAATAGGTAATTTCTTTCTTCCTTTCTTTTTCTTTTAAGGTAATTTCTTTTTTAAGTAGGCTCTAACCCAGCTTAGAGCCCAACTTGGGGCTTGGACTCATGACCCTGAGATCAAGATCTGAGCTGAGATGAAGAGTCAGATGCTTAACCAACTGAGCCCCCCCAGGTGCCCCCCCACCCCACGTAACTTCTTTTTAATACACATCTAGCCACTTCCCTGCTAAAGGCCCTTTCATGAGTCCCCACTATATACAATAACAGTGATAAAATAAAAGCATCGTTTTTTCAGTGCTTCCTGTGTACCGGGGTATTAACTGTCTTATATGTAATACATCTGTTAACATTCATAACCTTCTAGCACACCTGAGTGGCTCAGTCAGTTAAGCATCTGCCTTTAGCTCAAGTTGTGATCCTGGGGTCCTGGGATAGAGCCCTGAATAGGGATCCCACCTCTGTGGGGAGCCTGCTTCTCTGTCTTCCCCTGCTCTCGTTCTCTCTCTCAAACAAATAAATAAAATCTTTATTTAAAAAAAAACATTCATAACCTCCGATAATTTCTATCTTACAGATGAGGCTAAGAGGTTATTCACAAAGCCTGGAAGCAGCACACCACATTGGAGAGTCACGACCTACGCATCACCTAAGAACTTGCTAGAAATGCAAATTCTTGGGCTCCACCCCAGACCTACTAAATAAGAAACTCCGGGGGGTGTGGGGGGGGTGTGGGGGGGTGTGGGGAATGTGTGTGTGTGCTGGGAATCTGCATTCCAAGTCCCCCAGGTAGTTCTGAGACACACTCAAGTTTGGGAGCCCCTGCTCTGGCACATTGTAATTCCTACAATTATATAGAGGTAGACCCACTCTTCCATCCAATTCATCCCTTTAGATTAGTTCGACATCCCTTCTCTATGAGGTCTTGCTGAACTCCCCGGTCTGTCAAGAGCTCCCTTCTCTGTCTGGGTCCCCACAGCACCTTATCATGTCCTTATCATAGTCTCTGTCATGCTGGCTTGCAATTGCCTCCAGCGCCAGGCTACCTACGGCTAGGAAGGGCATCATCTTACTCATCTCTAGATCTTTAGCACCTGGAATATAGTAGGCACTCAAAACTGCTCCTGCAATGAACAAAGAAAGGAAAATTCAAAGCCACAGTGCATAGTGCAGGAGTGAAGTGGGAGGGGTGGAGAATAACCTCCTGGGGCTTTTCTGGCAGTTTGTTCATCCTAGAGCTAATGGAGGCTCAGTTTCCTTTGACCACCTCCCTGGCCTTCTCAGCATGGCACTGGCCTCTGCGGGGACATACACGTGTTTTTGGTATGTGGGGGTGGGTGGGTTGGGGGGGTGCTCTTTCCCTGGACAGAGTATGTGGGGAGTCGCTTGGGCCTTCACTTTGGGGAGGTACTCTGTTTCCCAGTGACGTCAGAAGATAATCTTGTCCTGCCCTGGAGTCTTGAGGGAGGCAGCCCATGCCAGACAGCACTGCCTGACCCCCACTGCCCCACCCCTGCCCTTGCCCCAACCCAGCCCTTGTACCTCGCTCTTAGCAGGGGACTCAGGCGTGCTTGCCTTCCGGACAGCCACAGGTGGAGGCAGGGGGCTGCTGGCCAGGGTCGCAATCACCTGGCCCTGGGCATTCAACAACAGCTGGGGTGTCACAGCCTGGACCTGCAGGCTCTGGGCTGGTGCTGGGGCTGCCACGCTAGCCGAGTTCACTACCCACGGAAGCGCTCCAATAACCTGGGGGGAAACAACGCAGGGACCCCAGGGGTGAGGCCAGTGTCTGGTTCTGTCCTTTGCCCAAATCCCCACACTGGCAGGGAAGGGACTTAACTCATTTAACCCTCCTGGACCTCAATTTCCTCATCAATAGAGAAAAGGGTTCATACTCTAGGAGCTGCTTCCTTCAATCTATCTCCAGAGCGGTGGTGGAGCAGGAATAGGTCTGCACGTGATTCGCACAGCCATGGATGTGAATCCCTGCCCTACCTTAATTTCTCTGAGCCTCAGCCTTCTCTCCTGTAAAACGGGCGTGAAAATCTCCACCTAATAGACCCGCACTCAAAATGAGGGGAGATAATGTGCGAGAAAGTGCCTAACACAGAGAGCCTGGCCACAAAGTGGGTGCTCCACCAATGAAAACCCCCAACTAGAAGTGAGCACCTGCAGGGCAGGGTGGTGGCTACACCCCTGCCTGGGCTCAGCATCCGCAGAGAGCTGCCACACAAGAGGTGCGACCAGCAGCTTGACACCCTGGTCCAGCTCCTGGGGCCCTGAGCTCGAGTCCTGGCCCTCGGGGCAGCGTCTCCACGGCCCCCACCCCTCAGCCCTGCCTTTGACCACTTGCCTGTCCCTGAGCGTTGGTGAGGATCTGACTGCTGATCCCCGGCATGCTGGGAATGGCGTTGGCAATGACCGGAGTGGTAGTGAGGGAGCCTAGGATCTGGGTCTGTCCCCCGAGGGAAGCAGCACTGATCTGCGGGGGGAGAGAGAGCCTTGCTCAGAGGCCGTCGGGCCAGAAGGAGCCCAAGGCTGGGAGGGGAAGGCTGAGTGCTCTTGGGGTGGGGGGGGGCCGGGGGGAGCCAGGTGCTGGGTGGATGTGAATGGGGACCGGTGGGGCCGCGCACGGAGGAGCAGCTCTGGCCAATGTTTCAGGCCAAGCCTGGCAGGACGGGAAATCCAGGCCCGGGGCGGCTGATGTGGCTGCTGTAGCCACATCCCCGGGCTCCCCTGCCACGCGGGGCGTGGGCCTCGGGCTCCTCGCAGCTGCAGCTCCCAGGCTGCCATCCGCAGACGTCACCCCACCCTCCGGGGCCGGTGCAGCGGGTGCAGCGGGTGCAGCGGGTGCAGAGGGTCGGGTTCCGGAGGACGGGTGGTCCGCGCTGGTGGCCGGGCGGGCGCGGGGGGCCCGGAGCGAGCCCTCGGGGCTGCAGGCCGGGCGGGGGGGCCCCGAGCCCCGCCGCGCCCCTGGCCCCTGGCCCCTGGCCCCGGGCCCGACGTCGGGGCGGCGGCTTACGATTCCCGGGCTCAAGGCGAAGCCTGCAGGCTGCACGGCGATCTGCGGGGGCGCGTCCACCGGCTTGGGCGCGGCGGGGGCGGCGGCGGCGGCGGGGGGCTGCGGCAGGAGGGCGGGCGCCGTCTGCAGCAGCGGCTGCGGCTGGAAGAGCGGCTGGGGCTGGGCCGCGGGCCGCGGCTGGGCGGGCGGGGCGGCCGGGACGGCGGGCGCGGCGGGCGCGGGGGCCGGGAGCGCGGCGTTGAGCACGGCGGCTGCTGCGGAGCAAGGCAGAGACACGGCGCTCACCCGCCTGGCCGGGCCGGGCGGCTCCATCCCAAGGGACCTGGCCCACGGGGGAGGGCGGGGACAGCGAGCGGGGCGGCGTCCTGGGGCAGCGCGGGCAGCGGCATCTCATCCCCCCCGGGGCGGGAGCGGTCAGGTCCGGAGCCAGAAGCCGAATCTTGCGCGGTCCTTGCAGGAGGCCTTGCGGGAGGCCGGCGGGGGCGGGCTCCGGCGCGGGGCCGGGGGCGGGGGCCGGGGCGTCCCGGTTGGCCGAAGTCAGACAGGCCTGCGGGCCGGGCCCAGAGTCCCGAGGTGGTGCGGCCGCTCCGTGGCCGGGGCCCGCGACACCGGGTGCAGACTCCAGGGCGGGCTGTCGCCGCGCGGGGCGGCGGGTTCTGAGTCCAGCATGGCAAGCGCGGGCGCAGGGGCAGCGGTATAGGGCGGTGGGGGCCTGCTGCCGTCCTGGGGAGAGCTGCCGTTACCTTGCAGACCGGCTAAAGGTGGCTTGAAAACGCCCCCCGTGGGAGAAGCAGCTGTCAGTCCTGGGAGGGCGGCCACGGTTGCCGTAGGAATTGTCCACACGGCCAGCCCCTGCTGACCAGCCACTTGACCTGCAATACTGATGGGGATAAGAAGAGGTTGAGTAACTGCCCCTGCCGGAACCATAACTCCTGTCAGAACTGTGGCTAAGTTTTCCTGAGTCAAGACCTGCAAAAGCAAACAAGATTTCAAAAAAGAAAAGAAAAAAATAAAAAAAATCAACATCGACAGCGCAAACACCGGGTCTCTGAGACCCGGTCGAGCACAAACAAAGCATTCTGAGGGCCGTGGGGGGAGCGCGGCGGGAGGGGGGGGAGAGACCCGCCCCAGCCCCAGCCCCAGCCCCAGCCCCAGCCGGAGGCCCAGCCCTGGGGGTGCCTGGGCCAACTAGCCTGCCTTCAGAGAAGCTGCCCGGGGGGGACAGGGCCTGGCCCGGCTCCCAGGACAGCAAGGGGGCACAGGCCTTTCTCCCACCGCGGTCCGTCGCCTCCTAGGCCTTTCTTGGGCCTCTGCCTTTCCCACAGGACCGGGAAGCAGGGGCAGGGCCCATACAGAGGCCCACGGGATGCTCTGATGGGGGGCTACCCCCGCCAGGGGCCTTGCAGGTCTGCGCTTGTAGCCAAGGGCCACAGGGAGCTCAGCAGGGCAGGGGGGGGGGGCTGGCAGGCAGCTCCTCGCTGTGCTGGGGCTGCCCCCCCGGCTCTAAATGAGGACTCTGAGCCACACATTAACTCTTCCAGGCATCCACCGGAGGGTACCAGGCTCACTGAGTCCTGAGATAAGTGGAAACGCCAGTGGCCTTAAAGAGTTAATGTTATCTCTACAACCCTTGCTGGACCCAAGGACGGGACTTGGCAAACACACATCTAATCTTCCCAACGGGGCCGGATCTGGGGTGGGGAGAGGCCAGAGGTGCCCAGGAGGACATTCTCCCCTTTAAGCCGCACCCCCTTCCCTGTTCTACCCGTGAAACTCCCAGATCCCACGGCCACCCCACGTTGGCCATCCCACGCTTTGGTTCCAGCCCCAGGGCCCTCTGTTCAGCCCTCTGGGTGGCCCTTACCTGGGGGGCAGCTTGTACAGCCAGTGGTGTCAGGGTCTGCGATGCCTGAGGCTGGCTCGGGGCTTGGCTGAAGGTGGCAACAGCGGGGGCAGGACTCGGAGGGATCCCCGGGAGAGACTTCACTTCATGTGGCATTGAGAGAAAGGACAAGGAGTGAGCCTGGTATGAGTGGAGGGGTCACCAGATAGAGCATCCCGTTGCAGCTTGAGGTGGCAACTCTCAGCCTCACACTGTATTTCTGCATAACCCAAGGCCAATCGCTGGCCTTCCCTGGTCCCGGAGACACTTCCCAAATGTTACAGGTAGAGGGAATGGGAGGCTGGGGAGCCCTGTGCCAGACCTGCAAGGGGGGTAACCTTTTTCCCACATCTAGCTGGAGAATATGCAGGCCTGTGCACAGTTGGCTCTCGGTCGCTCCTTTCCTGACTCCACAGGACACGGTGACCTATGGCATAATCAATAGAAGGGCCCAAAGTGAACAACTGTCAGGGAAGGAAGGAGCTAGAATGCATGGGAGCAACTTCCTTGGCTCCAGCCTCTGAACCACTGTCCACACCTGGAGGCAGGTGCTGGCTGGGGGAAGGCTACAAGGACTGCCAGAGGGCCAAGTCCTTGAAGTGACAATCCCTGAAAACTGGACAGGTCTTTGCCTCACTCCGGAACACAGGGGCACTCCAGGCTGGGCAGCTGTTCTCTGCCGGTGCCTGAGGTCTGAAGCCCGGATGAGAAGCTTCACTGAGCTTCTAAAGGAACTTCCCATGAACCAGAGCTTTTTGCCCAGGCTATAGCTTCCTCTTGCTCCCCCGACTTAGTCAGGTATTGGGGACCCCTGCAAGGAAACCTCTTCAAAGCCACACAACAATGAGGAGGGGGTTATTATATAATACAGGGTGAGACTATGTATTGGGTGACTGAGGTTAGACCAGACTAGCGGCCTCTTAATACTGGCTGGGCATAGATTTCCAGGCCCTAACCTAGGATGACCGAATCGGAGTGGAGGCCAGCAACCTCTCCTCTCTCTTCTTTTAAGCTCATTTTTGATACAGCACACAGCCAGAGTGGGAACCATTGAATTAGATGACCTTCCAACCCTGCATTCCCAGCTTCTGTTTTAATCTGAAAAGGCAGCAACCTAACTGAGGACCGTAATGTTTACAGTATATAATGAAAAAAAAAATCCAATTGTTTAAGGAATTAAAGAGACAAACAGGCAATAACTAAAGCCTTCTAAAATTCAAACAGAAAACAAAATGGTAGGTTCATCTCCCCAGGAGGGGAAAGACAATCCTATTGGAAAAAAAAAAAAAAAAAAAAAGCAGAGGATATAAGGATAGATACTCTGAATCTATGAAAAATTTAAAAAATATTTTGCTTGGCAAAGTTTTATGCAATTGAAAAAAAGGAAAGCGGGAAAATGGGTATGTGATGAATATGAATGAGAAAAGCTTACCATCTAAAGGAGATAATCATTTTATTAGGATTTATTTCCGAAGTAGGACCCAGGGCCCAAGGGTTTGCATACACTTAGGGCTTTTGTCACTTCTGCGAGACTGCTTTTCAGAAAGACTGAGCCAATTCACAGAACCATCAATAATGTACCTATTTCTCCACAGTGCCACCCACTTGAGGTTTTATCACTGTTGATTTTTCTGGCTGAACAGGCAAGTGGTACCTTATAGCCAATTACTTGTCCTCTCATGATGTGGGACTCTATCTCATTGACAGAGTTTATATTTTTCCATGTGATGACTTCCCCTATGTACACAACTGATTTCTCTTCAAAAGGAATTCTGGTGGACTACACCTCAAAGGAAAAAAAAATTTCAAAGGACCAATACAAAGACACACAAAGCAGCACCAGTTATGACAATGAAAAACCAGACAGTTTGACAATAGCCAAAACCAGAATCAGGTTTGTGAATCTATATCAATAAAGGAAATGGCCATAGGAATAATATGGTGATAAGTGTCCTACTACGGTCTACCTTTGGTGGCCACAACTATAGAAATACATACTCGTGAGGCACCTGGGTGGCTCCGTGGTTGAGCATCTGCCTTGGGCTCAGGTCGTGATCCCAGGGTCCTTGGATCGAGTCCCACATAGGGCTCCCCGCAGGGAGCCTGCTTCTGCTTCTGTCTCTGCCTGTGTCTCTGCCTCTCTCCCTGTCTCTCATGAATAAATAAATAAAATCTTTTTTAAAAAGTACGTATTTGTGACAAGGACTTGGGTAGTAATTTAGAGTGATAGAAATCACTAGATCTTTTTCATCCTGAAAAAGTTTCCCAATACTGGGACACCTGGATGGCTCAGCAGTTGGGTGTCTGCCTTCGGCTCAGGTCATGATCCTGGGATCTGGGATCGAGTCCCACATCGGGCTCCCCGCATGGAGCCTGCTTCTCCCTCTGCCTGTGTCTCTGTCTCTCTCTCTCTCTGTGTCTCTCACGAATACAAAAAAAAAAAAAAAGTTCCCATTACTTAGTTTTGTTTTAAGAGGAAACTCTTCTCAGTATTATATATCTAGAAAGACTGCAAGGCCACAGTCTAAGTTGGCAGCTTCTTAGGAGGTACTGTCAAAATACCCCCCTTACCTTCTTGATGATAACTAAAATTCCTTTACAGAGAATAGGACTTTCGTGAAAGGCTTCAGAATACAAACCTCTGGAAGGAGAAGCACACTACCATGAACACTCATGCTAAGATATAAATAGCTGATTCAGGATCCATTCCTGAGAGCAGTTTGGACAAGGAACAGAATTAAGGCACCAGAAGAAATGAGATACAGAAGATGAGTAAAAATGGATGAGGCACCTGGGTGGCTCAGTAAGTTAAGTGTCCACCTCTTGATTTCAGCTCACGTCCTGATCTCAGGGTCATGGGATTGGGCCCCACATCGGGCTCCGTGATGAGCGTGAGCCTGCTTAAGACTCTCTCTCCCTCTGCCCCCTCCCCTACCTCCCTCTTTAAAAAAAAAAAAAAAAAAGTAAAAACGGAAATCAGGACACTGTGGATAAACTTACAAAACCTCCCAAATTTTCTAAAAAGGGGCCCCATCCCCACCACGGAAAGGAATCAGAAGGGTGGTCAGATGTAAAATCCCTTTTGCTGTCTGCTCTCCAGGGCACTGCCCCCCAGGAGGTGATGCCCATCCTGGCCTGAACACAGAGCAGAGCATTTCCAGGCTAGGGGGACATGGTAATGGGTTCTGCCATTCCTTCATTCAAAAGGAGAAAGAATAACTGTGGGTTATTAGGGTCTCTAATGAATCTGCATACTGATTTGCAGGTAGAATAAGGGATGTGAGGTCTTGCACTTTCTTATTAGGGAGTTGCTGTTTCCCAAAAGCCTCATTAGCCCTCTTCTTGCCTCCTCCTTTGGCCTACCCCCACCAGCCCAGATCTCCAATCTAGGGAAGGGGAGATAAGCAGAAGGCCAGGGGAGATGAACCATGGAATCTGAGGGGCCTGATTAGGGAGGTCCCAGGTTTCTAGCAAAAGATGTCTATGCTGCAAGGTTATCAACGAGAAGAGTCCAGGAAAGGGTGCCCCACGGCCGGCCAGAGAGGCATGCCTGGCACCAGTCCTAGCCTCTAGAACAGCCCTGGTTGTGTCGCAGCTATGCTGCAGGGTAATTAGGAGAGATGCTATGAGTGGATCATCTCTCTCCGTTCCCCATACAGGAGAATCACACTCTTGTCCTATAGTTGCCTTTAGAGGACAGCACAAGTAAGACCACCAGGCTTGACTCACATCAGCCCAGCTGGGATTCTGGAAGGTCCTACCTAACCCACACCCTCAGTCCAGGGTGGGTAACATGCCCTCTTCTCCCCAGTTGTTGGGACCTCCCAGATCTACCACCAAAGGTACTGAGTCAGAAGGACTGTCAGGATTCTAGTCCTCTCTGCATTGGGCCCAATGGTCTGGCTTAGACCTGCAGCCCTCCCTCCCTGAGGTTAATTCAATCCCCTCAACTGAGCCTTGCCATTCTCGTCCCACCTCACCCTGACCCCTCCCAGTACAGATGTGGAAGTGATCGAAACCATCTAGAGTTCCAGGGCCAACGAGGGCAGGAAGCCCTAGGAGCTGAGCAAGAAGTATAGCTGTGGCAGAGGCTATCCAGTGGACAGGAAGCCAACAAGACCCTAAGGCTGGCTACCTAGGCTCCAGGGACTCATGCCAACTCTCTGAGGAGCCAGAGAAAGGGACACAGGTAGACCAATGCCAGATGGGAACGACGGCCTCGTACCAGTTGCCTCTGCAGAGGAGTCCGGGTTGTCTGGCCCAGCCTCACCAGCTGGTTCACTGGCTTCGCCAAGGCCTCTGCTCTGGGAGCCCTCGGCAGCCACACCCTCCAGCCCTTTGCCCTCCTCCTCGGCAGAGATCTGGGCATCCACTCCAACCTCCAGCACGCGGATGGTCTCGTGGCCTGACATCACGATGACCTGCAAACAGAGGACAGGGTGCTCTGCTGGTGGGGAGCGGCCAGTCTAGCTCCTGGGGAGCAGAGCTCTGGGTATGGCTGGGGAGAGAGGAGAGGGCACCTCAAGATGCGGACCTCCTGGGCACCTGGGTGGCTCAGCAGTTTAGCACTGCCTTCAGCCCAGGGCATGATCCTGGAGACCAGAGATCAAGTCCCACATCAGGCTCCCAGCATGGAGCCTGCTTCTTCCTCTGCCTGTGTCTCTGCTTCTCTCTCTGTGTGTCTCTCATGAATAAATAAATAAAATCTTAAAAAAAAAAAAAAAAGATGTGGACCTCATGCCTGATGGTCATGCGCTCTGTGACAATTCCACAGTCTGTGGCCGGGCCGCAGCTCCCTGATTCCAAGAAAGGAGCTTCTGAAAGGAACTGGGGGCCTGGTGACAGGGGCAAAGCTTGACACATGCTGGGAAAGGCCCCACAGAGCCAAACCACTTGGGGATATTACTATTTGCCCCCCTCTTGGACTCAGTTCAGGGAGTGGTAAGTGGCCGATCCCACAGCCTTGCAAGGGTTTCCTCTTAGCTGCTAGGATATTGGAGTGAGGTTACGAAGGCCCCTAACACAGAACCCACTGCTTAAGCTGGGCCAAGAGGCAAATTCCTCTTCACTTCTCTTGAAACCTCATAGAAGTTCCCTCAAAGATAGAGGGGTGGAAAACGAATATTCCACAACGTTGAGTAACTTTTTAAGCTCATGATTCCTTTATTTCCAAAACACTGGGGTAAAGGCCAAGATTTCCCTGCAAGCTAACTTCCTGAAACGAGGGTCAAGAATCCTATAGATGCAGGCTCTTGCCCCACCTCCTGGACTGGAGCTTTGTACCCTGTGAGCCGCTGGTCCAGTGGTGCCATCGGTGGGCACGCTCCAGCCTCGAGGGGACCTCCCACATCCCAGTGGAGCAGCCCCGGGGCCTCCTCAGAACACTTAGTCTTCTTCTCCTGCTCAGACAGCCAGCACTCCCCAGCTCTTTACCTCCGTCACTGACCTGCTTTGAATTGGGCCATTCAAGCATCAGGGACACTCTGTATACTCAAAAGCTCTCTCAGGCCTCCCCTGCACTTGGCCTGTACCCGAAGGCACTCCCACAACCTGGTCCATAAGCCTGAAAATTGAATCCAGCCAGAGATTGCTGGAAAAAGTGACAATGTGACCCATCAGGGAGGTATGAATGAAATAAACCTCCAAAAGCAGTTCCATTTCTGATTCAATCTTGACCTATGAAGGACTTCAGTCCAATTGCATTTTAAGAGATTGTTAATCCTTTTTTCCTTTTAAAAAATTATGTAATAAACATAATTATGTAATAAACAAAAATAAACATAAAAAATTATGTAATAAACATGTTCAGTACAAAAAACTATGAAATATATAAGAAAAAATAGAGTAAATTATATTAATGTCTATATGTTCTCTTATGTAAGCTTATACATTATTTGTATATATTTTAAATATTTTATTTATTTTTTAGACATGGGGCTTGAACTCACAACCCCAAAATCGAGAGTCACATGCTTTACTGACACCCCATACATATTTGTATATTTTATTTATTTGTTTGTTTGTTTATTTTAAAAACTATTTGTGTATTTTAATTTGATTTTTTAAAGTTACAGCTTAAATCCCCCGACTCAGCCCCTGAGAAATCCTTGCTGGTAGCTACACCTGGATGGGTGAAGTGACCATGAATTTTGGTAGGAAACAGATACTGATGGGCTCTGTGGGGTCTTCCTCCTGGCCACAGCCCCAGTGTCCATGCCCCTCTACTCCCCTGCCTCTTCTTGCCCCAGAATATACCTGCTCATTGACAGTCAGAGATGACTCCGGCCCGGCTCCAGGATCCATGGTCACTTGTCAGGGTGGGGTGGGGGCCGGCCCACACCTAGCACATCCTGTGGGAAGACATGGGACGGGAAGAGCAAAGGCTGATGTGACACAGTAATACAACTTCTATATCATCTCAAAAAGTCAGGAGCAGAATGGTAGGAAGAGAGAATCTAAGTTCTCCCAAATATCTGTAGAAGTAAGGAAATAAGATTCTAAGGACTTTAAAACTGAAATGGGACACCTGGGTGGCTCAGTGGTTGAGCATCTGCCTTTGGCTCAGGTCGTGATCCCGGGGTCCTGGGATCGAGTCCTGCATCAGGCTCCCCGCAGGGAGCCTGCTTCTCCCTCTGCCTGTGTCTCTGCCTCTCTCTCTCTGTCTCTCATGAATGAATAAATAAAATCTTTAAAAAAAAATTTTTTTTTAATTTTTTTTAATTAAAAAATAAAAATGAAGTGTCTTCCTACAGCATCCCAGGAGAACCTACACTCAGGAGGAAACCAGGGTGACAAGAGGAAAGAGAGGGCCAGGCATCTGTCCCTGGGAGTTGCCCAGCCTGCAGGGAGAGAGCAGACCCAGGGGAACCCAAGGTGACTTTGGCCGCGATATTGAGAACCAAAGACACCGGAAAGGAACACTCTGGCTATCAGAGGGCTTCTCAGGGGAGGAGTCTGAGCAGACTTCCTGGAAGAGATGGTAAAGATAGGAATAAATCAAGACGGTAGTCCCAAACTTGAATATGCACACTCATCGCTGGAGCACTTAGTAAAAATACAGATACCAGATTCCCCTGAAGTAAGCATCCCCAGAGAGTCTGATTCAGCAGGTGGGTCCCACAGAATCGGCTCTTAAGTGATTGTGGCAGTGGCCTAATGACCCTACTGGCCTTTAAAACTGGAGGCTGGACAACATCCCAGATGGCCGAGCAGCCTGTCAAGGCCGTAAGGGAGAGTGGGAGAAGCCTTGCGAAGAACAGAGTGGCTGGAGCCACATCCACAGAGTCATAAGGAATAAAGGTATAAAGGGGACAAATAGCTTTAGATACTTACATAGAAAAGAAGGCAATTAACATTCACTTTGAGCGCTGCTAGTGCTAAGTGTTTACGTAACACTTATTCATGCTCATTACTCACGCCAGCTGGGGTATGGGGACATTATTACCACCATGGTACAGATAAGGAAGCTATAAACTCAGAGAAATGTTCTAGATTCCAGATCTTTCCCTTCCTCCTCCTCTTTCAACCCTGGGTTGGTTGATCGGTTCTTCTTTATTTTTGCAGTTGTTATTTTATTGATTGGTGCAAAATTCACCACTGTGTCCATTTTAAAGTGTAAAACCCAGTGGAATTTAGTAGATTCACAATGTTGTGCAACCATCACCGCTATTTAGTTCCAGAACATTTTCATCATCCCCCAAGGAAACCCCACATCCATTAGCAGTTACTCCCTTTCTCGGCCACCCCCAGCCCCCGGCAACCACTAATCTGCTTTTTTCTCTACAGATTTGTCTCTTCTCCGTATTTCATATAAATGGAATCGTACAATGTGGCCTTTGTTCATGCCTTCTTTTACTTAGCAAAATGTTTTCAAGGTTTGTCCATGTTGTAGCATGTATCAAGACTTCACTCCTTTTTATAACTGTGGAATAATGGATAATATTGGGTGGGCTTGCTGTACTCCCTGCCATGGCTCCGGGAGAGGCAAACCAAGATTTCATTTCCACGATAGAAAGTGCATCAAAGTTCTCTGTGACTTTACCCAGGACTCCCCAGGCCTGCGCCGATCCACGACCTCCCCACACAAGCAGCCCAAGAGAAGAACCTTCTAAGTGCAACACTTAGACGATGATTAAGGAAAATAAGATCTTTGTTTAATCCCTGTTACAGCCTGGTAAAACGTCTTCAGGTAGAGAATGAGGACTATTAGAGCCCCTCAAAGAAACCAGCATCTTCGCCCGAAGAAAACTGTGATTGAACTTTAAGAATATTTTAAACACAGAGATAGTAAATTTGAAGGAAGTACGTATTCTGCAAAATACCTTCAACAATATTGATGTCTGTGAATCTATCCACTTGCTCCTGGGGCAGGCCGTGGTCTCCAAGGATGATTTTATGAATCAGAATCCCCAAACCAGGATTCAATGAAGAACAAGCAAAACTGGTGAAGCAGGTTCAGGAAAAGGAAGACTTTCTTCAGGGACTAAAACTAGCATAATGTATAGACCAAAGAATGACTTGCATCAGTTACGGGGTTGCTTGAAAAGAAGCGGAGAAGCTGTAGTCAGATTTTGCTTTCTTGAGGGCCAGTCATCTGGCCCTTTCTCAGTTGCTAGGCCACTGCAGGTGAGATGACCAATTGCTGTACTATAACAGAAATGAGGAAAACTTACAGGTGTTTAATTCATAATTTTTTCCTCATGGAGTTCTTTGAAAATGATAATGTAATTAAAAGATACTTGTACAGTTTTAAAAGATATTATACATTTTTTAAAAAGATTTATTTATTCATGAGAGACACAGAGAGAGAGGTTGAGACACAGGCAGAGGGAGAAGCAGGCTCCATGCAGGGAGCCCGACGTCGGACTCGATCCCGGGTCTCCAGGACCAGGCCCTGGGCTGAAGGCAGTGCTAAACCCCTGAGCTACCCGGGCTGCCCGATATTATACATTTTATTTTATTTTTTTGATATTATACATTTTAAAGGGAAGATATAAACCATTAGGGTTTAGAGACAGGTATCATGATGAACCTCAATTTAGGGCACTCTGTTATATAAATAAATGGAAATGTATTTTGAATAAATTTGCCAAAGAAGACATGACATTTAAAGAAATGTGAAAAAAAAGTGTTTTAATCATGATTTTAAAAATTTGGACAATCCTGGAAGTCAGTTTTAATATATTGTTCTGTTTATTGTGGTAAAAAAGTTTTATTTTGAGGCGCCTGGGTGGCTCAGTTGGTTGGGTATCTGCCTTTGGCTCAGGTCATGATCCCAGGATCCTGCAATTGAGCCCTGAATCTTGTGGGGCTCTCTGTTCAGTAAAGAGTCTGCCTCTTCCTCTGCCTCTGCTCCTCTCCCTGCTTGTGCTTGCCCTCTCAAATAAATAAATAAAATCTTTTTTAAAAAGTTTTATTTTAAAAGTTTATTTTATTGTTTTTAAAGATTTTATTTATTTGAGAGAGGGAGAGTGAGCGGGGCAGGGGACAAACCTAAACTGGTTTAAAATGCCTGCCTCCCTCCTACTTTTATGATCCTGGTTTCCATTCATTTATCACCTACTGCATCTGGATGGTCTAGTAGGCAATTAAGCTCATCTATTTTGAAAAAAAAAATCAACCGTATGGATACACCACATTTTGCTTATCCATTCATCAGTGGATGGGATGTTTGGGTTGTTTCTACCTTTTGGTTATGTGAACAGTGCTTCAGTGAATTTTTCTGTATAAGCTTTTGTTTGAACATTTTTGTCAAGATTTTGGGGTATATACCTAAGAGTGTAATTGCTGGCTCACCTCTTCGCCAGAATGTTCCCTGGCCAAGGAGGCAAGAAGAACCATGAGGTTCCTTCTCTAACTACCTACGGTAGCCATGAAGGGAAGGGCAAGAAATTCAAGACATCTAGCAATTTGGAAAAAGAATAAATAAGGCTTCCCTTTTCAGATAGGACAAGGGGATTGTAGGAGGGGCGGAGGAATCTACAGGAAGAGCTAGTAGGCATCTTCCACCCTCACTGGGCTCTAGCCTCATTCCTGGCTGATGTCCTCCTCCAGATTTTGTCCACGGGAGCCTTCTATGAGTTTTGCCAAGAGCTTGGCCATTGACTACCACTTCTGCATGGGAAATGGGATGAGCCATGCCATTTATTACATATGGAAGTCAATCAGCAAGTCATTTGCAAGGGCAAATAAATGGCAGAGACAAAAAACTAAGAGGAAAGGTGTGTAAGGTAAATTTGGGTCCATTACAGCTGGATACATACATTTCGGGGGGGGGGGCAGAATTTTCCAATTCCAAACACCTTTAGGCAGGAGGGACCAGGAGCCATCCGTTGTGGGGCATCCATCCATCTGCTCGAGAGGGGCGTAAAGCCTGCTCGTAGTCTTGTCGTGGCCACTCACAGGGTGGCTAAGCGAGTGTCCGCTTCGTGGCTGTGTTATTCGGGAGTCGAGCAGCGGAGAGGCTCACGTGACTCTAACACCCCTTTCACTCTCAGAATTCTATGAGCTTCTGTGAACCCAGGTCCTCAGCGTCTAGTCCTTCGTGACGGGAAGAGGCAGTGCCGGCCCAGGGCCTCCTCCTTCGTCTTCTTCCTCCAGTGAGAGGAGTCGGAGACACCTGCCTCACACCTGGCACAGCACCTCGGCTGGGTCCCAGGGAGTTCGTTTATCCCTCACTTTCCTGAGCTAACATCTAAAAACACAGGTAACCTCGGGGAGGGAATGAGCCGTGGGAGCTGAGGCATTTGCCCACTGTCTGAAAATCCAGAGATCCGGGACCATCCAGGAGTTCCAGCGGAGGGGACCGAGTCAGGGGCCCTGGTTCTGTGTGTCATTCTCCTCTGGATCCACTCTGGGTTTGCTTCGGGCGACGTCCTAAGGCACCCAGGAGGAGCATCAGGGGAGCTCAAACAAATCCGAACCCCCTGGGGAAGCCTGAGGTCCTACTAGGAAAAATGCTGAAATGTTTCAACCTTCACTTACCCAACAAATACTTCAGTGGCTCCTACAGGCTGGGCCCTGGGGATACAGCGGGGGAGAAGACAGTCCCCAGCTTTATGGACAAGGCCTCAGTCTAACACTGGAGTCACACAGAGAACTACAGCCCAGTCTGCTTCAACGTCGTGGTGCATGAGCAGGTGCTAGAAGATCCACAGAAGGGACCCCTACCGCAGTCTCGTGTGGTCCCCTTCTCCTTGTTCCAGGGTGGCATGTGGTTCAGACAGGACATCTTATGTATGAAGAATCTGATGCCATGCGGAGGAAAATGGAAATTCTTGTATGGGATGCAGACTTTTAACTCAAGACTCATTTCTGGGGTTTTCATCCTTCCCCTAACAACACGGCAGCGGTTTTCAAGGTGTAAAATACCTGTTCTACAGTCGTTTTCAGAGGTGAAGGACACCCTGCGTGAAGTTAGTGGATTCTAAGGAATGGCTGGTTAAGCTGAAATTAGTTAAGCTGAAATACAGGTAAACTGTATTCAATTGAAAGAAAGCCACATCTGGGGCACCTGGGTGGCTCCGCGGTTGAGCATCTGCCTTCGGCTCGGGGCGCGATCCCACATTTATTGTGGGCAATCACCTTTCAAAAATCTGCCATAACTCTCTCAGGTTAGGTTGCTTGTCGGCATCAGTATCTCCAGCTCTATACTACTTTCTTAATTTCTTTTTTAAAGATTTTATTTATTCATGAGACACACAGAGAGAGAGAGGCAGAGACACAGGCAGAGGGAGAAGCAGCCTCCCTGCGGGGAGCCCGATGAGGACTGGATCCCGGGACCCCGGGATCACGCCCTGGGCCAAAGGCAGATGCTCAACCGCTGAACCACCCAGGTGTCCCTCTCTACTACTCTCATATTTAAACTGCGTACGCACTTACCTCTTGCAGAGCTGCCATTCAAAAGGACCACAATGACAGGACACAGGGGACTGGCATAGATCAGTAACTAGGGCTGAGCTGAATGGTGTCATCAACTCTTTACCCCCTCCCTAGATGGGCTAACTCAGTCACACGAGAACCAAATCGCAATCTCGGGCTGGGACCTTACCAGGGCACCTCAGCCTCAGACATGCATATGCCTACTGATTGTTCATATCATCTCATACTCAACATGTTCAAAACCAAACTCCTGATTTCTTTTTCTTTTTTTTTTTTAAGTAGGTTCCACACCCAGCGTGGAGCCCAACATGGGGCTTGAACTCATGACCCTGAGATCAAGACCTGAGCTGAGATCAAGAGTCAGATTGTTAACTGACTGAGCCCCCCCCAAACTCCTGATTTCTAACCCAAACCTGTTCCATCGGCATGCAGCTTTCCCCATCTGAGCCAATGGGCAGCTTCATCCTTCCATAGATGCTCAGGCCAAAACCCTGCCATCATCCTTGCGTTCTCTCTCACCACGCACATTTACTCCTTCACCGAACCCCATAGGCTCTTCCTTCCAATATGGTCAGAATTCCCCCACTTAACACTGCCACGCTGGTCCACATGGCTTTAGTACCTGGCGTGAAGGGTCACCATATCCCCACACACAAGCATTAATCACCCCATTCTTAATTTGCTAGAATCCAGAGAGGCTGTCACTTCTAAGTCATTATTGCCTGATGGATTTTCTGCACGTCCCCCCCATCCTTCTCCATTTCTGGTCCCCGGACACAGATTTCCCCGCTTATACATGCTGAAGAATGATAGTCATTTATGGTTTATCGGGACCCATGTCCTTTACACACAGTATTATTATAGCCAGCTCCCTCTGGAGACAGACCATTGGGTTCATAATCTCAGCTTTGGTATTTACTAGCTGTGGGCCTCAGGACAAACGCTTTAACTTTTGTGCCTCAGTTTCTTCATCTGAAAAAATGAGAGAAATAGCACGTGCTTCATAGGGTTATAGTGAGGACTGAATAAATTAATGCATGTAAAAAGTTTAGATCAATGCCGGGCATATAGTAAAGGCTCAGAAAATGGTAGCTGTTATACAAATTTACATACATACATTACATACATAGTGCAAATATGCCTGACTGGCTCGGTCGGTTAGGCATCATCTGCCTTTGGCTCCCATCATGATTTTACGGTCCTGGGATTGGCTCCCTGCTCAGTGGGAAGCTTGCTTCTCTCTCTCCCTCTGCCTCCTGCCCCTGCTTGTGCTCTCTCTCTCAAATAAATAAATAAAATCTTAAAAAAAGAAAGAAAAGAAAAGGGAAGGGAAGGGAGGGGAAGAAAAGAAAGAAAAAAGAAAAGAAAAGAAAAGAAAAGAAAAGAAAAGAAAAGAAAAGAAAAGAAAAGAAAAGAAAAAAAGAAAAGAAACTTGACCAATTGTGTGACTTTCCACAGGGGGGCAGGTTACTTCTGTTTTCTCAGGGATCAATGATAGGACAGCTTACCTTGGAATTATTGTGTAAAAAACTAAGAACAATTAGCTATTGTTACTCCCATTTTTATAGATAGAAAGCTGAGGATTAAAGAGAGGTAAGGGTATAAGGCTTTGGAGGGAAACCGAGATTCAAATTCCAGTTTGGCCATAATACAGCTGTGTGACTTGGGCAACTGTCTTAATCTGACGATTAATTTCTTCATCTTTAAAACGGTGATTATGGGACGTCTGGGTGGCTCAGTGGTTGAGCGTCTGCCTTGGGCTCAGGGCATGATCCCGGGGTTCCAGGATCCCAGGGTTCCAGGATCGAGTCCCGCATCGGGCTCCCTGCATGGGGCCTGCTTCTTCCTCTGCCTATGTCTCTGTCTCTCTCTCTCTCTGTGTCTCTCATGAATAAATAAATTAAATCTTTAAAATAAAATAAAATAAAATAAAATAAAATAAAATAAAATAAAATAAAATAAAATAAATGGTGATTAAATGGGAAAACCTTATGGGATTGTCAAAAAAACAGTGATATGAGATCACGTAAGTGAAATGCTTAGCATGGTGCTCTTATTACGATCCCCAGTTTTATGGACAGGGAAATGGAGATAGAGAAAGACCAGGTGACTTGCCCAAGGGCACAGGAAAGTCAACGGCAGATTCAAAATTCAAGGCAGTGTCCAGCTGCCCCAGACCCCTATCCTCCTAGCACAATACCAAACCTCCTCTCTGGAATTGGAAGGGGCCCTATTCTGGCTCCCAAGGATCAGGACACTTTGGAAAATAGAAACTCTCAGTTCTCCTCCAGTGCCAGCCCCCCACCCCATCCCATGAGCAGAGATAAATGCCTTGCAAAGCTGGTGACCGATCAGCGAAGCATTCACATGGGCCATAATAAAAGGAAGGAGAAAAAGACAGGAAAGTCGTGACCAATTTTAATTCCCCTTTTCCAAACATCACATATAATTTTAGACATATATAGGCAAGCAGTAAACACTAGTTTAATAAGGACACATTTAGATTTAGTTTCTCCTCCTGTTGCCTTTCCCTTGTGCCCAAACATGACTCATCCTAGGCAGGGTGAAGGGAGAGGGCAAATGAAATGTGAAAAATAGAAAGTAGATATATTCCCCCACTAGACTGTAAGCTCCAAGAAGACACGTCCATTTATTTATTTATTTTTAAAAATATTTTGTTTATTTGAGAGAGAGAGAGTGAGAGAGCACAAGCAGGGGGAGAGGCAGAGGGAGAAGCAGGCTTCCCGCTGAGCAGGGAGCCTGATGCGGGGCTGGATCCCAGGCCCCGGGGACCATGACCTTAGCCAAAGGCAGATGCTCAACCGACCGGGCCACCCAGGCGCCCCTACGTCCATTTATTAACATACTCCAGTGCCTAGTG
The DNA here is from genome assembly GCF_048164855.1 of Canis lupus baileyi. Lineage (NCBI taxonomy): Eukaryota > Metazoa > Chordata > Mammalia > Carnivora > Canidae > Canis > Canis lupus. The sequence continues at coordinate 3,646,241 of NC_132862.1, read as the reverse complement.
TAATACTTGGTATATGCTGGGGGCGGGGGTGTCAATGATTATGAGCCAAAAATATAAACTAAGAAATCAGGTCGTATCATTTGGCCTCCTCATATTTCCTACCTTCTCCCTCAAAACACAGATCCTCTTTCCATTTTTTTTGCCCCCATTCACAGTACTAGAACTACTTAAAAATTAAAAAAAAAAAAAAAAGTAGCAATAAGTTCTGGAGAATCCTAACCACATTTACCCTCCATAATGTGGCAATCCAGCTTCCCTCCCATTCCCTCTGTGGCCTCACTGACCCTCATTCTGACACAGAAAGAGCTTGAGGCTTAAAGGCAGAAGAGCCAGGTTGAGCAGTGCTTCTCCTCATGTAATCTCCCCAAGCCTCAGTTTTCTTATCTGTAAAATGGGGCTAAATTATAGTACCTCCTCATGGGTTATTGTAAGGATTAAATTGGTCACATTCACGGAAGGCACTTAGAACTGGGCGTGGCACACAGCAAACACTATGTAACCCTTACTACTATTGTTTTGTTTTGTTTTTTTTAATTTATCTACCATAGAGAGATAAATTATCACATTTATCACACAGAGAGAGAGAGAGGGGCAGAGGGAGAAGCAGGCTCCATGCACCGGGAGCCCGACGTGGGACTCGATCCCGGGTCTCCAGGATGCGCCCTGGGCCAAAGGCAGGCGCCAAACCGCTGCGTCACCCAAGGATCCCTACTTTTGTTATTTATTTATTTTAGGTAGGCTGTATGCCCAGTGTGGAGCCCAATGCTAGGCTTGAACTCACAACCCTGAGATCAAGACCTGAGCTGAGATCAAGAGTCAGATGCTTGGGCAGCCCCGGTGGCTCAGCAGTTTAGTGCTGCCTTCAGCCCGGGGTGTGATTCTGGAGACCCAGGATCGAGTCCCACGTCAGGCTCCCTGCATGGAGCGTACTTCTCCCTCTGCCTGTGTCTCTGCCTCTCTCTGTGTGTCTCTCATGAATAAATAAATAAAATTAAAAAAAAAAAAAGAGTCATATGCTTAACTGAGCCACCCAGGCTCAGTAATAATAATTGTTATTTTTAATTGAAGTAAAGCATGCATATAAAAATATTATTTTAGGATTTTATTTATTTATTCACGAGAGACAGAGAGAGAGAGAGACAGAGAGAGAGAGAGACAGAGACACAGGCAGAGGGAGAAGCAGACTCCATGCAGGGAGCCCGATGTGGGACTCGATCCCGGGTCTCCAGGATCACGCCTTGGGCTGAAGGCGGCGCTAAACCACTGAGCGACCTGGGCTGCCCTAAAAATATTCTCAATTGTTAAGTATTAAAAAATGTAAACGACTACTATTACGATATTATAGCCGGTAAATCTTTTTTTTTTTTATAGCCAGTAAATAAGAGGGCTAGCTCATCTCATGTTCCCTCATAATGCAGAGAAGCAAATTTCTTCTGATTCACTTTTTAATTGCTAGGTAGTACCTTCAAAAGGGAAGACATAGCTCCCCTTTCTCCCTCGCCCCCCTTCACTCACACACACACACACACACACACACACACACACACACAATCATTCCAGGATATTACCTTGCATGTTTTCATATTTATGACCTGCCTCCCTTGACCCTCTAACCTCTACCACCACCAGCTAAACTGAAATGAAAACTATGCCCAACAGGGTAAGTTTTATCTGTATTGCTCGCAGCACGGCACATACTAGGTATTTTTGTCCAACCATGGAACAAGACAAAGTTCCAGCACACATATGCAAAAACAAAGCAAACAAACAAACAAAACGGGTCAGAGAACTATTGCTCTGGGCACCAGGATTTCAACCAAAATGGAATACATGGAATTATTCCTCGGCAGGCCCTGCTTGGCACCGTTGGCCGCCTTAGAAAACCAAGAAAAGGGGAGGAGGGATATGTGTCTACAAACAATTAAAGACCAGCCTCTGCTTTGGGAACAAGGCATCTGGAAGCGCAGATGAGGCCAAAATCTCTGCAAAGAACTTCTTTTCATTTGCCCAGAAAGGCTTCCTGACCTTGTTTTATTCCCCCCCGCGCTGCAGCAGAGGCTATTCTGCGGGGCCGGGCTTCCAAGCACAGCTGAGTGGGGGATCCCAACGCGAAACTGGGGGTTACCAGGCACCCGGGGGCCCCCTCGGCCTTGCCAGGTGAGAACGGCCAGGAAGCACCTACCGGGCCCATTATTATGACTATTTATTAATAATAATATCGTTATTAAATATTTATGAAGTGCTCATGCTCCGCTCGATGGTGACCCTCCCACCGTCCCCGCTCGCTCCCGGCCACGTCTGGGTTCCTAACCCCGGGTCCCAGCGGAGCCCTCGGTGCACGGGGCCGGGGCCACCTGTCGCGGGCCGCCGGGGCCGCCGCCGTTGACCTTAACCGCCGGGAACCCAGGCGTCCGGGCTCTCGGCCGGGGCGGGAATCCGCTCCCGGTGGCCGCGGCGTCCGTGTGGGTACCGAGGGCTCGGGTCCGCGGCCCCCTGGGCTCCCGGGAGGGCCCGGGCCCCGGCTCCCGGCTCCCCGCCCGGTGCACCCGCCCCCCCGGGGCCCCGCCGGCCCGCGGGCGGCCGAGGGCGCGGCCCCGGGCTCTGCGGCCCCAGGCGGGCGGCCGCGCGCAGCCCCGCTCCCCGAGCTCCCCGCCGCCCCGGCCCGGCGTCCCGGCACCCCGGCCCCGCGGCATTTTTCTCTCTTTATCATAAATATATAAATTATGCTAATTACGGGCATTGCATATTAACCAAACCCGAAACCTCCCCTGCCCGGCCCCCTCCCCCTCCGTGCAAACCCCTCCCCGCCCCGGACCCCGCTACTTACCGGAGCCCGAGCCGAGCCCGAGCCCGAGCCGCCTTCGCCCCGGGTGCCCGGCGGCCGCCGGCTACAGACGCATCTCCCAGCCCGGGCCGGGGGGCCGGGGGGCCGGGGCCGGGGCCGGGCGGCCGCCGCCCGCAGACAAAGGAGCCAGAGCGGCTCGGCTGGGCTCGGCTCGGCCCGGGAGCCGGTCGGGACCCGGCGCCACCCGCGGGCCCCCAGGCCGGGCTGGGCTGAGCCGAAGGGGACTCCGCGGGCTGCGCTGGGCGGAGGGGGCGGCCGGGAAGCGGGCAGGGGGAGCGGGGGGGGGCGGGCAGGTAGAGAGATTTTCCTCCTTTCCCCCCTTCCACAGCCCCCCCCTCCTCCTCCCCCCCCCTTTTCCCTCCTTCTGCTACTTGGATTTTTTTAGCTGCTGCGTCATGAGCATAATTTATGCAAAGAGCTTTGCCGCATGCTGCACCGCGCGCGCCCGCCGCCGGGGGGGAGGAGGGGGGAGGGAGGGGAGCGCGGGCGGGAGCCGGAGCCCGAGCCCGAGCCGTGGGTGGGGGTGGGGGTGGGGGTGGGGGGTGGGAGGGCGCGCCGGGAGGCCCCGGGCCCTGCGCCCCGACCCGCGGAGGCCGGCAGCTGGGCGCGCGGCGCGGTCTTATCCGGGGACGTGCGACCGGGGGCGCAGGGCCCGGGGGGAGTCCGAGGCGGGGACCCGGCCCCCGCCGCCCTCCCCGCCTCCCCGCCTCCCCGGGTCCCCGGACTGCGCTCCTCGGGGGCGAACGTCGGTGGGGCCCACCCCCAAGCCCCAGGCCGGAGCCCCCTCGAGGGCGTCCAGCCGGCGTCGGACCCCGCTCGGTCCTCCAGGTGGCCCTGCCTCCGCTCCATTTCAGGGAGGGGACCTAGGGGGACCGCGACCCCGCGGGGGCGGCCGGCCGTGGGCTCTTGGGGCCAAAGACGACTTCCCTGCCTCCTCGTCCAAGTCGACGAGAAAATGTTAAAAAAAAAAGGGGGGGGGATCCCTGGGTGGCTCAGCGGCTTAGCGCCTGCCTCTGGCTCAGGGCCTGATGCTGGGGTCCTGGGATCGAGTCCCTGCAGGGAGCCTGCTCCTCCCTCTGCCTGTGTCTCTGCCTCTCTCTCTCTCTCTCTCTCTCAATCTGTGTCTCATGAATAAATAAATGAAATCTTAAAAAAAAAAAAAAAAAAAGAGAGAGAGAGAGAGAGTTCAGTAGAACGGAGAAGAACAACGTTCTGCTTTGCTGGTGGTGATGGCGCCGAGGCTTGGGTTATCTGGAGGCTTTTGCAGGTAGAGGACGGGATTCGGAGAGTGGAGTTTGGGGCACAGGGTAAAGCAGGTTGGAGTAGTTAGAAGACCAAAGAGGGGAGAGGGAATGAGGGGAGGAGAATTGAGGGAGACTCTGCAAATTCAGGGAATGGGGATCCCTCAGTGTAGGGGCCTGTCGTCCATCTGGGCTGTACCCCCTCTGCCCACCTGCCTCCTCCTCCCCAGTTCGGTGATGTAGGAGGAATGGGGACACAGAGGACTTAACAGAGTGAGGAGAAGGGATGTGGAGCCCTCTGCCCTCTCGGGGCTGTTCTTTAAGGCCCTTGGTGGAAGACCCTACGGGGCAGAAGAGGGGGGAAGCACGGGTGGCTCCAGACCATCACTATGACACGCGTTTCCAGAAGATACCTGGGGGATCCCTGGGTGGCGCAGCGGTTTGGCGCCTGCCTTTGGCCCAGGGCGTGATCCTGGAGACCCGGGATCGAATCCCACATCCGGCTCCCGGTGCATGGAGCCTGCTTCTCCCTCTGCCTGTGTCTCTGCCTCTCTCTCTCTCTGTGACTATCATAAATAAATAAAAATAAAAAAAAAAAAGTATCCAGAAGATACCTGGGGCTGGCTCACAGCCAGAGGTCCTGCTCACAGGAAGCTTCCCTCTGGAGGCCTGACATTATGAGCCTGGCCAGCAAGGTTCAGGTTCTATCCGATTGCTGTTTCTACCTGGGGGTAAGGAGCTAGGGCTGGTGGCAGATTTATAAGAAACCAGTGGATTAAGAGTCAGAATAATTAGGGTTGAGTCCCAATTCTTCCGCTGGCAGTCCAGGCCAATAGTTTAACTTCTTCATCAGTTATAAAATGAGGATTCTTAAATAAATAAATAAATAAATAAATAAATAAATAAATAAATAAATAAATAAATAAATAAAAATGAGGATTCTTATCTATAATCACCACTTCATATGGTTAAGAAGATTAATAGTGGGGCTGTATGTGCGAGCACTCTGAAAACCATAAGCTCTGTACAGTGGTAGGGGATCAGTACCTGTACCATAGTTGCATCCACTTTAATGGCCTTGAAAACCCTGACCCATGTCATGGTGTCCTCTCCCTCAGGAGTCTTGTTTGGTCTGTGTGTAGTCTCTATGGTCTTTCCCCTCAGACTGTAAATTCCTCGAGAGCACAGGCTGTGACGTACTCATTTTTGTATTTCCTACTACCCTCTGTGAAGGAGGGGCACAGTTGTGCTATTGAACGGTGTCACACGAAGGCAGAAAAGAAAGAAACTCTTAGTCTCTGTGACTTGGTTTGGTGCTACACAACGATGAAATGCCTTGAATGACATGAATATCAAGGATAGTTGGAATAAAGAGGGGTATGATGGAAGGGGTTGAGGGAGACCTACACCAAAATGTTAACTGTGGTTTTCTCTGGGGAAAGGAAACCTTTAACTTCTACTCTAAATACTTCTGCATTGCTTGAATTTTTGATGATGAGCATATATTCACTTTTTTGTATGTTAATTTTTTTAAAAAAAATCAGGTTTAACATACGCACACAGTAAAGTGCCTAAGTCTTAAATGTACAACTTGGATTTTTTTGTAATTATCACCGCCACCCATAACAAGATACAGCATTTCCAGGGCGCCTTGGCTGGCTCAGTCTGTAAAGGATGCGACTCTTGATCTCAGGGTTGTGGGTTCAAACCCCACGGTGAGCGTGGAGCCTACCTTAAAAAAAAAAAAAAAAAAAGAGCACTCCCAACACCCAAGAAGACTCGCCTGCACACTTTGATAGTTAATAAACTCCCAGTTATCACTATTCTGAGTTCTATCACCATAGATTAGTTTTGCTGGTTCTTGAACTTCATGTAAATGGAACCAGGCAGTATGTGTGCTCTTGTGTCTGCCTTCTGTCACTCAACATATGTTCCTGAGATTCATCCATGTTGTTGTGTCTAGCAGTACTGTTTGTTCTTTTTTTACTGCTGTATATATTCCATTGCATAATTATGCCACAATTCATCCATTCTACCATTGATGGGCATTTGGGCTACTCCTGTTTTTGTCCCTTATGGATGAAGCTGCTAGGAACATCCTGGTACACGTCTTTTGGTGAATATACGCACCCATTTCTCCTGGGTAAATACTGAGGAGTGGAATTGCTACGTATGCGGTATATGTTTAACTTTTGTAGATACTGCTAGTTTTCAAAAATATTTGAATCAATTTATGTCCTTAGTTGTAACATATGAGAGTTCTTGTTCCACATCCCTTCCAACACTTGTAATACAATCTTTACAATATTGCAGTACAGTCTTTTTGGAATAAGTATATATTTGATAATCAGAAAAAAACTTCAACAATATAAATATTTTCATGAATGGGTAGAGAGAGATGTTGCCAGTGGCTTCCTTCTGCTTCCCATGCCAAATAAAACTCTTCAGCAGTATCCTAAGCCTGGCACATTTTCTTTTTCTCCTGCACTCCCACTTCCCATGCCTTCTGAGCCTGCATTTCTTTAACGAAAAGTTATCATCTACTGTGTGCCAGACACTGGGCTGGGTGCTAAGTGTCCAGTGGAACACAAAACAGACTGCTCTCTTAGAATTTATAGTCTACAAAGGAACCAGGCATTAAAAAAATCAACACAAATATATCATTACACACGATGTTTAAGAAAACGAGAAGGTGGTAAGAAAGAGAGTAACTATGAGGGGGCAGGGCAGGGCAGACGTCTGAAGAAGTTCCATATAAGGCAAAGTTTGAAAGACGGGATAAGCAAGAGGCAGAAGGAACAGAAAAGGCAGAAGCAGAGGCAGAGCAGAGGTTATGAGTCACAAGGACTTGGTGTTCAAGAAACAAAGAGGATCAATATGGCTGGAACCCCGCAAGCGAGAACTGCACAAGATGGGGCTGGGAAGACAGGCAGGGCCCACATCAGGAAGGCCGGCCCTATACACCTCCCATCTTTCAGTTTAATTAGGTTCTTTCTCTGCAAACTCCACTCAAGGTTTATCTCCTGCCAAAAGCCTTCTTGAGTAATACCACGTTGCTCTAATTAGTATTATTTTAATTACATCATTGTTCCAATAACTTCATTATATAATTTGTAGTTTATAGGCCATTCATTCTTTTTATAGAGAATGTATTGGTTTCCCCCACAGTTGTGGGGCTGGGGCCTCACATCTCCTCTTTTGTCTGGTCTCCTCCAAGCGCTTAGCATATCAGGGGGACAGCAAGAGGCTGTTGACAGGAAGAGCCTCCCTTGGCGCTGTACTCTATTCCTAGAAAGCTCTGGAAACCTGAGCAAATAAATAATCCCTGGTGTCCCTGATTTGAGAGCTAGCCCAGTTCCAGGTCTTCAAAAATTGTCATGGAACAATCAGATTTCCCCAGGATCCATGCACATTTTTCCTCAATACCTTTCTCGGGTCCAGAGTTAATTTGCCCCTCCCCCCCTCCACTCACCAGATTAAAGGCCTCACTGCTGTTGCTAAGGGAGTGAGGCTGGGCAGGTGAGAGTGGGTGGGAGGGTGCTACAGCAGGGGGTGGGGGTGGGTGGGGGGGTGGTCAGGTTGGTCTGCAGGAAAAAGCTCTCAGCGATGCATTTCCAAGTGCTCCTCGCCCAGTCTATTCCCTTCTCTGTGCTACCTGCTTGTTCTCTCTGAAAGCTTTGAGGATTTCCTTTCTTTTCCTTTTCCTTTTTTTTAAATCTCTGGAGTCTTACATCTTACCACGTTACAGCTGGTGGTCGGCCGGTTTTCACAAAACAGGGAATCTGTTGTCCATCTTGACTGGTCATAGTGAAGTCCTTGCGAGGAGAATGGGTGATGAAGGACAAAAGTCCCTGAGCACTGGGATATTTTAAGGTGAGAAGCCAAAAGGTTGTTTTGTTTTTGAGTTTTTGAAACTTGTAATGTGACACAGAGTGTGGCTGTGCATACTCTGCCTTTTTTTTTTTTAACAGACCTCCCAACCTGAAATGCATATATTTTATTCTATTTACTTTAATTTTTAGCAATGGTGTAGAACTGTATTACTAGGCTGCTGTCACTCTGACAGATCACCCTACCAGCTCAAAGGGTAAATATGTGGGTTTTTTTTCATAATTTTTGTACAGTAACAAGGTGAGGAACATTTTAGCTCATAAATTATTTACCAAAGCTCACAGGCATAATAGGCTGTGTGCATATTCATCAGGCCATCATCCATTATTCATAAGAAGTTCACTTCAACTGTTAGAAGAAAATGAGGTTGTTGATTGAAATGCTGAAGAAATGTGGTCTTTTGTTCTCCCCCCCTCCTTTCTCCCATCTGAGTAAGTCTGGAAGTTTCTATCAAAAAATGATATTGTAGGAAAAAGAAATTTATTCCTGACATGCAGATGTGTAGATAAGAGGGGAAAGAAAAAGCCTGGAGTAGGAAATAGATTGGCAGAATCAACCACCATTCATTTAACTTGGCTAAAGGCTCCTGATTCCTGCTTGCCTAGAGATTGTGCCCAGGAAGTGGCCAGAGGGGGTATCCTTCCTTGCAATAAAAGAGCACTTCAGCAAATCTGATAGAGTTTATACCTTTATTAACTAAGATGTGGGTTGCATTCTGCAGCTCAAGAAGTATTTATCCTTTATCTTCTTCGACCTTCACACCAAATCTGTGATACAGGAATAATATTGAAGATGAGAAAACTGAGGCTCAGAGAGGTTAAGTGGCTTGTCTAAGGCCAAACAGCTGCTGAGGAACAGACCAGGAGTACAGCCTAAATTTTCCTTTTCCTTCACATTCCATGTTTTTTATATTCGGTTTTCCTAAGTCCTTCAGATGACAAAGTCCACCAGTGCCAAGATAGAAGCATTTCCTTTTTTTTTTTTTAAGATTTTATTTATTTATTTATTTATTTATTTATTTATTTATTTATTTATTTACTAATTTATTTATTCATGAGAGACACACACACACACACAGATGGAGACACAGGCAGAGGGAGAAGCAGGCTCCATGCAGGGAGCCCGACGTGGGACTCGATCTCGGGTCTCCAGAATCACACCCTGGGCTGAAGGCGGCTCTAAACTGCTGAACCACGAGGGTTGCCCCTTAAGATTTTATTTATTTGAGAGAGAAAGAGTGCACACAAGCAGGGGGAGGGACAAAGTGAGAGGGGAGAAGCAGGGTCCCCATTGAGTTGGGAGCCAGATGTGGGGCTTGATCCCAGGACCCCAGCATCATGACCTGAGACTAAGACAGATGCCTAACGGACTGAGCCACCCAGGTGCCCGAGATAGAGGCATTTCACAATGCTTTCCATGAATCGTCGTTTATATCTTGATTCCCTTTTTTATATCTTATTTCTATGAACTACAGGAGCAACATAGGCTTGAAAGCATCACAGAAGGGGCGCCTGGGTAGCTCAGCAGGTCATGATCCCCGGATCCTGGGATCGAGTCCTGCATTGGGCTCCCTACAGGGAGCCTGCTTCTCCCTCTGCCTGTGTCTCTGCCCCTCTGTGTGTGTGTCATGAATAAATTTAAAAATCTAAAAAAAAAAAAAAGAGAGAGAGAGAGAAGGCATCAAATAATACAAAGTTCTATGTAATGGAGATTAAAATGTCTCTGGTGCATGAACAGGTGGTTAACTGCCATTGACTGCCCACCGCCATGGCCACAGAAGCAAGTAGGAGAGATTATAATCCAATCAGATCCACAGATCTGCATTCAGATGTGACCTTGGTCGCTTACTAACTGTGTAACCTTGGGCAAGTGAGCTTTTTAAAGACATAGTTTCCCATTTGTAAAATGGGAATAACACTCTAAGGTTTTGTAAGGATTGAAGGAGATAATGTATATGAAACCCAAGTGTCAGCATTTTCATCTTTTTTTTTTTTTGTATTCCCATTTTAAAGGTCACCTCTCTCTAGTGATTCAGGGAAGTGGAATGAAAGGCTAGGTTTGTCTCATGCCTGTCTCCCAAATCTACTGCTTGACCTTCTGTCTCATTTGGTCCTGGGCCACTTACTGGGCTGCTGGGTACAGCCTAGAACTCCAGTGTGGTTCTTCTGGATGAAATACAACTATTCATGGTGGGGCAGAGCGGTGAATTCTCCCCAACATGACTACACAAAGTGTTCTTTAATGAAGGCTTGGAAGACTAAAGGGAATTCCAATAGGGGAAAGCTTAGAAATTTACCTTCAACTTTTCCTATAATCCAAGTGAAAAACAGTTAAGAAGTTCAATCCTTTTTTTTTTTTTTAAGATTTTATTTATTTATTCATGAGGGACACACAGAGAGAGGCAGAGACACAGGCAGAGGGAGAAGCAGGCTCCATGCAAGGAGCCCGATGCAGAACTTGATCCCGGGACCCCAGGAGATCGACAGGAGCCAAAGGCAGATGCTCAACCACTGAGCCACCCAGGTGCCCCGTGAAGCTCAATCTTTATTAAAGGGTCTGTTCCTTTCATGGATGTACCCTAGACCCTAACCTGGCTCCCTGTCCTCAGGTCGGCCTCCCTCCCTAGAAACTCTGTCACTTCTGTCTGGGAAGCCCTGAGGCCCTTCCTCTCTCTTGTTCCTCAGCTACCCCCAGTACATTTCTGTAAATCTGACAAGTTCAGTCTGGAAGAGGTGAAGGGGTGGGGATTAGTGTGTGTGTGAGGTGGAGCAGGGGAAAGGCGGCACAGAGCATGTGTCCCAGTGAGCTGTGGCACATGGTCCACCCAGCAGAACTGTCTAGGGGAGGCTGGCACCCAAGTCCAGAACCCTTCCAGTCTCTTGGCCAGACTGAGATGCAGATGAGGCTCTATTCTTCTGATTGTCCTTTGGAAAGTTAGTAACCTTTGGAACACAAACACACATCTCGAAGAACAAAATGAAGTCTTCACCCCCCATAACAGCTAATTTTGCCATGGCCGTTACTCCGTTACCTTGCATTTTTAACAAGCATGGGATGATCCTGATGCAGGTGGCTTGCGGTTTCACATCGAGAAAAACTGATCAAAGCCCCAAAAGAAGAGACACTGCCCCAGGATTTACTAGGCTGCCCCTGCCACGGTGGAGTTAGCCCTTCACATTATTATGCAGAGCAGTATTAGAGCCTCTCCTACAAAGGCTTGCCTGGAATAAGAAAGGAGGGTCCATTTCTGAGTCATATATCTTGTAATCCTTGTTCCCTTAGTTACACAAAAACCAGCCAAAGCTCTGAAAAGGCTGCTTCGGAGAGCCTGACTGGATTCTTCCCCAAACCTCTGCCCTCCCTTTTTGGGGTGGACAATAGGAGGTAGTTTGTTCTTGCAGTTACGTGAGTCAAGAGCATAACACATAGTATGTTCAATAAAGGTACATGAAAAACCTCTACCCAGCCTGATTAATTGGGAGTCGGGACCCACCAGGAGGAGGCAAGGTGCTTCTCTGAGCCCTCAGACCACAGCTTACCCAGCTCTACTACAGCACTTACCAAGTTCTGTCCTAATTTTGCTCCCAGCACCTGTCTTGCCAGGCAGGTTAGCAGTTCATTAGCCATCATCCTTGGCTTTTCCCAACATTTGTTTTTTTTTTTTTTTTAAAGATTTTATTTATTTATTCATGAGAGACACAGAGAGAGAGAGAGAGGCAGAGACACAGGCAGAGGGAGAAGCAGGCTCCATGCAGGGAGCCCGACCTGGGACTCGATCCCGGGTCTCCAGGATCGCACCCTGGGCTGAAGGAGGCGATAAAACGCTGAGCCACCCGGGCTGCCCCCAACATTTGTTTTTAAAAATACCTTTATTGAGGTAAAACTGACACACAATTAACTGCACATTTAAAATGTACAATTTGATACATTTTCACATACATATTCACCCATGAAACCATTTCCACAATCAAGATAATGAATACATCCATCACCTCCGGAGGTTTCCCAGAGTCCATCTCTTTCATGGGTCCCTCCCTCTCCCACAGGCAACCACTGATCTGCTTTTTGTCACTACAGATTAATTTGTATTTTCCAAAATTTTATATAAATGGAATCCTACAGGGACTCCTGGGTGGCTCAGCGGTTTAGCGCCTGTCTTTGGCCCAGGGTGTGATCCTGGGGCCCCCCAGATCGAGTCCCACATCGGGCTCCCTGCATGGAGCCTGCTTCTCCCTCTGCCTGGGTCTCTGCCTCTCTCTCTCTCTGTGTCTCACAGGAATAAATAAATAAAATCTTAAAAAAAAAAATATATATATATATATACATACACACAAATGGAATCCTACAGTATGTGCTCTCTTTCTTTTGGTCAGGTTTCCTTCACTCAGCATAACTGACATTAGCCATGTTGTGTGGATCCATAGTTTATTCCTTTTTATTGTATGGCAATAGCATTTCTTCACCCATTGACCTGTTGATGGTCATTTGTGTTGTTTCCAGTTTGGGGCTGTTACAAATAAAGCTGTTATAAATATCCTAGTAAGTCTTTGTGTGCCCATTATACTTTCATTTCTCTTGGGTTAATAGGAGTGGAATGGCTGGATCATACAGTATGTGATGCCTAACTTTATTTTATTATTATTATTATTATTTTTTAGAAATTTATTTTCTCACAGTTCTTTTTTTTTAAAGATTTATTTATTTATTTATTTATTTTATTTATTTATTTATTTATTTATTTATTTATTTATGATGGACATAGAGAGAGAGAGAGGCAGAGACACAGGCAGAGGAAGAAGCAGGCTCCATGTCAGGAGCCCGACATGAGACTCAATCTGGGGTCTCCAGGATTGCGCCCTGGGCCAAAGGCAGGCACTAAACTGCTGAACCACCTAGGGATCCCCTGTGATGCCTAACTTTAAAAAAAATTATTTTGCTTGGGATGCCTGGGTGGCTCAGTGGTTGAACGTCTGCCTTCGGCTCAGGTCCTGATCCTGGGATCTGGGATCGAGTCCCACATCGGGCTCCTTGTGGGGAGCCTGCTTCTCCCTGTCTGTGTTCCTGCACCCCCCTCTCTGTGTCTCTCATGAATAAATAAATAAAATCTTAAAAAAAATATTTTGCTTATCGTTTACTTATTTTATTTCAAGTTTTTATTTACATTCCAGTTAGTGGGGCACCTGGTTGGTGCAGTTGGTTAAGTGTCCGACTCTTGGTTTCGGCTCAGGTCTGATCTCAGAGGCAGGAGCAGGCTCTTCCCTCAGCAGGGAGTCAGCTTGAGATTCTCTCTCCTTCTTCCTCTGTGCACCACCCTCCAATTAAATAAATAAATAAAACTTAAAAAAAAAAAATAAGTTTCAAGGCACCTGGGTGGCTCAGTGGTTGAATGTCTGCCTTCAGCTCAGGTTGTGACCCCAGGGTCTTGGGATCAAGTCCCGCGTTGGGCTCCCTGCATGGAGCCTGCTTCTCCCTCTGCCTGTGTCTCTGCCTCTCTCTCTGTGTCTCTCATGAATAAATAAATAAAAGCTTTAAACAAAATCTCCATTAAAAAAAAAAAAGAATTCCAGCTAGTCAAAATATAGTGCAATATTAGTTCCAGGAGTAGAATCCAGTGATTCATCACCTACAGACAACACTCAGTGCTCAGCATAAATGAATTCCTTAATACCCATCACCCATCTAATCCATCCCCCTGCCCACCTTCCTCCCAGAACCTTGTTTGTTCTCTATAGTTAAGAGTCTGTTTTATGGTTTGTCTCTCTTTCTTCCCCCATGTTCATCTATTTTCTTAACCTCCACACAAGTGAAATCATATGGTATTTGTCTTTTCTGACTGACTTATTTCACTTAGAATATACTCTAGTTCCACCCACCTCGTTGCAAATGGCAAGATTTCATTCCTTCTATGGCTGAGTAATAACCCACTGTGTGTATATACCACGAATTCTTCATCCATTCATTAGTTGATGGACATTTGGGCTTTTTCCATAATTTGGCTATTATTGAGAACACTGCTATAAACATCAGGGTGTATGTAGCTGTGAATCAGCTTTTTTTTTTTTTTTTTAAGATTTTATCTAACAGAGAGCACTCACAAGCTGGGGGGAGAGGTGGCCGGGGGAAGGTGGTGGAGGGGGAAGAAGCACCCCCCCTGAGCAGAGGGCCTGACATGGAGCTGGATCCCAGGACCCTGAGATCATGACCTGAGCTAAGGCAGCCATTTAACAAACCGAGCCACCCAGGCAGCTCTGATACTTTTTGCTGGATCATAGGGTAGTTCCATGTGTATGTTTAACTTTTAAAGATCCTGCCATACTGTCTTCAAAGTGGTTGTACCATTTTACACTCTTATCAGCAGTGTGTCACAGTTCTAGTAACTCTACATTCTGACACCCGAAATATTCAGGCTTTTTACATTAGTCATTTTTATAGGTGTGCCAACACTGCTTTAATTTCTTGGTAAGCATTCATATGGTTCAAAAAGAATTTTTTAAAAGATTTATTTATTTATTCATGAGAGGCAGAGACACAGGCAGAGGGAGAAGCAGGCTCCACGCAGGGAGCCCGATGCGAGACTCGATCTCAGATCCCGGGATCATGACCTGAGCTGAAGGCAGGTGCCCAACTGCTGAGCCACCCAGGCGTCCCTGGTTCAAAAGTTTTTATTTTTATTTATTTTTTTTTAAAGATTTTATTTATTTATGCATGAGAGACATAGAGAGAGGCAGGGATACAGGCAGAGGGAGAAGCAGGCTCCATGCAGGGAGCCCTACGTGGGACTTGATCCCAGGTCTCCAGGGTCACACCCTGGGCTGAAGGCAGCGCTAAACCGCTGAGCCACCCTGGTTGCCCTGGTTCAAAAGTTTTTAAAGATTTTAAAGGTATACAGTGAAAAGTGAGACTCTCTCCATGCCAACCAGTAGTCACTTTTAAAGGTATCTTGTGTATTCTTTATTCAAATGCTAACAAATATTCTTGGTTTTCCTGCTCTTTTACAAAAGGCATTATGCTAACCACACTGTTCTGAACCTTTTCTTTTTTTCATTAAAAAAAAAATATTGGGGACACCTCGGTGGCTCAGTGGTCAAATGTCTGCTTTCGGCTCAGGTTGTGATCCTGGAGTCTCGGGATCGAGTCCCGCCTGTGTCGGGCTCCCTGCATGGAGCCTGCTTCTCCCTCTGCCTGTGTCTCTGCCTCTCTCTGTGTGTCTCTCATAAATAAATAAAATCTTAAAAAAAAAATCTTAAAAAAAAAAAAAAAAACATTTGGTTGAGCTTTCTCATTCTTTATTGTGGCCACACAGTATTTAATTGTATGGATGCACTAAGATTTACTTTACCAGTTCCCTATTTTTTTTTTTTAAATTTTTTTTTTTTTAATTTATTTATGATAGTCACAGAGAGAGAGAGAGAGAGGCAGAGATATAGGCAGAGGGAGAAGCAGGCTCCATGCACCGGCAGCCCGACGTGGGATTCGATCCCGGGTCTCCAGGATCGCGCCCTGGGCCAAAGGCAGGCGCCAAACCGCTGCGCCACCCAGGGATCCCTACCAGTTCCCTATTGATGGACATGTGACTTCTAAACTTTTGCTATTATGATGCTGCAGTGAGCACCTTACACACAGTGTTTCTCATGGGTGCAAATATAGCCATCGGGATCATTTCTAGAAGTGGGGCTGGTAATATGTAATTTTGATATTAACTCAATAGTTGTGCCAATATACACTCCCACTATCAATAAATCAGATTGTAGTCAGAGAAGGACAAATACCGTATGATTTCACTCATATGTGGAATTTAAGAAACAAAACAAACAAGCAAAGGGAAAAACTAAGAGAGACAGAGACACAAACCAAGAAATAGACTTAATTATAGAGAACTGATGGTTCCCAGAGGGATGGGGATTGGGAGGATGGGTGAGATAGGTAAGGCGTGCACTCGTGGTGAGTACCACCTAGCGTTGTATGGAAGTTCTGAATCATTACTGTATACCTGAAACTACTATTACGCTGTATGTTAAGTAACTGGAATTGAAATAAAAACTAAAAACAAAAAACAAAAAACAAAAACAAAAATAAATAGCGTGTCTGTTTATTCACAAAACTAAAGTTAGCAAATGTTTGGATTTTACCAATCTGATAATGGTGTTTGTGTTTGCCTTTTTCTTATTAAGAGTGAGGTTGAACATCATTCCGTACGTTTAAAAGCCATTTGTAGGGGCACCGGGTGGCTTAGTCAGCTAAGCAGCTGCCTTGGGCTCAGGTCGCCAGCCCGGGGTCCTGGGATCCAGCCCTACATCCGGCCCTCTGCTCAGCAGGGCGCCTGCTGCTTCCTCTGCCTGCCACTCCCTCCCCCGGTTTGTACTTCCTCTGCCAAGTAAATAAATAAAATCTTAAAAAGAAAGTAATGTATTTCCTTTCCTTTGAACTGTCTGTAAATGTCATTTGCTACTTTTTCTAAAGGCTGGTCATAGACTTGCTGATCTCTAGGAGTTCTAGGACAGGGAGAGTAGTCCTTTGTGATACAAATGGCAAATATCTTCTCTCCAATTTGTCATTTGTCTTTTCACTTTATGTAGTTTTCATCCCTGACATTAATTCTCTGAATTAATCCGAGACGTTAATCCTGAGCGTTAGTCCAGTTGTTTCTGCCTCCTAAATAGTTCTGGAATACTGCCTTCCTTCTTTCTACCCCCCCCCCCCCCGCCCCTTCCCTGGGCCAGTCTGCCATGTCCCTCACCAAAATTGCTACATCGATTCTAACCGCTCTCCCAGACATGCTTCCACTCTTGTCCCTTTCTAATCTACATTTTGTAGCCAGAAAGCTGTTTCTAAAATAAAAACACGATCATGTCAGTTTTCTGCTTAAAACTCTTGGGTGGCTAACCAGGGCTCTTAGTGGGAATCCAATGCCCTTAGATCAGATCCTCCATGAGCTCCAAGGTCCCCCACATGGTCTGGCTCCTTTTTTTCTCTTTAGCATCATGTCTGACTAGTCCTCACCTCCCATTCCCCGCTCCTGCCGTAGTGAATTGCTTGCAAGCCCTCCCTTTCAGTAAGCTCTCTCACGTTTAGGCCTTTGCATAAACTGTTCTTTCCTGAGGAATGCCCTTCACTTGCTAAACTTCCACTCAGCCTTCAGATATCCCTGCCAACAGGAAGCCCTCCCGGACCCCAGTGGAAGAGATTAGGTACTGGGATGCCTGGGTGGCTCAGGAGTTGGGTGTCTGCCTTCAGCTCAGGGCTTGATCCTGGAGTCTTTGGATCCAGTCCCACATTGGGCTCACATTGGGCTCCCTGCATGGAGCTTGCTTCTCCCTCTGCCTGTGTCTCTGCCTCTCTCTCTCTGTGTCTCTCATGAATAAATAAAATCTTAAAAAAAAAAAGATTTTATTTATTAATGAGAGAGAGGGGCGGGGGGCAGACACAGGCAGAGGGAGCAGCAGACCTCATGCAGGGAGCCCGATGTGGGACTCGATCCTGGGACTCCAGGATCACTCCCTGGGCCGAAGGCAGGTGGGCCGAAGGCAGGTGCTAAACTGCTGAGCCAGCCAGGGGTTCCCAAAAAAATCTTAAAAAAAAAAAAGGAAGAGATTAGGTACTAACACCCGTCCTTATGTCAGCACTACTAAAGTTATGATTATCTATTTACTTCTCTGTCTCTCCCATTAGGTATACAAAGTTCTGGAAGGGTAGGGACTCAGCCTGCTTCTTCACTGTTTCCTAGTGCCTATCACAGGGCCTGGCACATAATAGGTGCTCAATAAATAGTTGCTAAATTAATTCAAGAAATGATGTCTGATGAATGGCTAGGTGAACATTTCATCTTGGTGGGGGAACCCAGGAGAATGAAGAAAACAGAAAGGTTCTTGACTCCCGTGCAAGAAAGTAAGTAGCCAGTTGCTCCTTCATTCCACCTGCCAGAGAAAGCAGTGGTTTTGACCTTTCCATTTCTCTTGATAATCTCATTGAGCTCTGCCCTAGCTTGTTCTATACCCAGGTCCCAGAGGAATAAGTAAAATACCTAAGATCCAGTAGAGGAAACACTGACCAACATGAGGGCAACTTGTCTTAGCTGTAGCTAAGTCCTGGAGGCTTCCTGAGTGTCATAGTTTGCCCTTTAACCACTGGACCATGGAGAGGTGGAGGGGTGGGTTCCAGTGGAGGGCTGGAGCAGAGAGGTATGCTTGAGACAGTCTGGGGCAATGGCTATTCACCATCCAGTGTAAGTATCTGAATTTTTTTAAAGAGTTTTATTTATTTATTCATGAGAAACACACACAGAGAAAGGCAGAGACACAGCCAGAGGGAGAAGCAGGCTCCATGCAGGGAGCCTGATGCGGGACCCAATCCCGGGTTCTAGGATCATGCCCTGGGCTGAAGGTGTTCGCTCAACTGATGAGCCACCTGGGCGTTCCACAGGTGCAGTACCTAATTAAAAAGCAGTATGGGATAAGTGGGAGCTGAACAGATGAGGACCAAAGTTAGGTGCTGACAGACAACCAGAACTAGTATCTTGATTCAGGGGTCACTGCTTACACTCTCACTGATGCAGACTGCTTTAGTCAACACAATTTTGGGGTCCCGGAGGGCCACAGAGAGAATTAAGGATAGAAAACCTTTCCTAGGGATCCCTGGGTGGCGCAGCGGTTTAGCGCCTGCCTTTGGCCCAGGGCGCGATCCTGGAGACCCAGGATTGAATCCCACATCGGGCTCCCAGTGCATGGAGCCTGCTTCTCCCTCTGCCTATGTCTCTGCCTCTCTCTCTCTCTCTCTATCTCTGTGTGACTATCATAAATAAATAAAAATTAAAAAAAAAAAAAAAAAAAAGAAAACCTTTCCTAGGTTTAGTCCTTTATTTTCTGAAGCCTTGAGCATGGCGTACAGGTGGGATAGATTAGTGACCTCTCCGGTTTCAGACTTTGAGGTGGAATCATTTTTTTTTTTTTTTTTTTAGATTTTTATTTACTTATTCATGAGGCACACACAGAGAGAGAGAGGCAGACACACAGGCAGAGGGAGAAGCAGGCTCCACGCAGGGAGCGTGATGGGGGACTCCAGGATCACGACCTGGGCTAAAGGCAAACACTCAGAACCACTGAGCTGTCCAGGTGTCCCTTTGGGATGGAACCAATTTAGGATGTAATTTGGAAAAGTTAGGATACAGGTAACATTTGTCTGGTCTGACCTTCAAGGATTTATTTGCTCCTTTACTTACCAATTACTGATTGCAAACTTCATGCTAAGGAAAGTACAGGGTCTTGGAGATAGAAGGGTACTGCAACACACTGTTTTCTTAAGCTGTGGGTGCTAACTTGTTAGTGGGATGACAAATCACAATCAGATCTGAATTAAAAAACAAAACAGGAGAATAGAAAATAACTACAGTGCACTCTGCATAGAACAAGTACTAGGCTAAAAAAAATTGTTACAGGGGCCACCCCGGTGGCGCAGCGGTTTAGTGCCGCCTGCAGCCCTGGGCATGATCCTGGAGACCCTGGATCGAGTCCCATGTCGGGCTCTCTGCATGGGGCCTGCTTCTCCCTCTGCCTGTGTCTCTGCCTCACATTCTCTGTGTCTCTATGAATAGATAAATAAAATTTAAAAAAAGGAATTAAAAAAATTGTTACAAACGTGTGTGTGCATACTGGGTCATGATTTAAAGCATATTACTGTGGTCGGAAAAATTTTGAGCCTCTGCCCTAGAAGGTGAGCTCCAAGAGCACAAAGGCTTTGTTGTGTCTCAGAACAGTGCGGGGGTGCGGTGTTGGGGTCTCACTACTGAGCTGAACCAGTGAAGGTTTAACACTGTGCTGCCTTCGGGAAGATTAGAGCCAGACATACAGGGAAAGGTCAGAATTACAGGGTTTTCAATACTAGTATTAGTCTGAACCAAATTAAGAACATTGTGTTCAGGGATCCCTGGGTGGCGCAGCGGTTTGGCGCCTGCCTTTGGCCCAGGGTGCGATCCTGGAGACCCGGGATCGAATCCCACATCGGGCTCCCGGTGCATGGAGCCTGCTTCTCCCTCTGCCTGTGTCTCTCTCTGCCTCTCTCTCTCTCTCCGTGTGACTATCATGAATAAATAAATTTAAAAAGAAAAAAAAAATTAAAAAAAATATTTAAAAAAAAAAAAAGAACATTGTTCTGGGCAGCTGGATGGCTCCTTCAGCCCAGGGCGAGATCCTGGAGGCCTGGGATCGAATCCCACGTTGGTCTCTCTGCATGGAGCCTCTTTCTCTCTGATGGATAAAAAAAAAAAGAACATCTTGTGCTGGGGGCTCCTGGGTGTCTCAGCAGGTTAAACATCTGCATTGGGCTCAGGTCATGATCCCGGGGTCCTGGGATGTGCAGCCCCTGCATGGGGCTCCCTGCTCGGCGGGGAGTCTGCTTCTCTCTCTCCTTTGCCCATCCCTCTGCCGGTGCACTCTCTCTCTCAAATAAATAAATAAAATATTTTTTAAAAAAATGTCTTGTGGGGCAGCCCAGGTGGCTCAACGGTTGGGCGTCCGCCTTCGGCCCAGGGCATGACCCCAGGGTCCTGGAATCGAGTCCCACGTTGGGCTCCCTGCATGGAGCCTGCTTCTCCCTCTGCCTGGGTCTCTGTGTCTCTGGTTAACAAATAAACAAAAATCTTAAAAAAAAAAAAAAGGTCTTGTTTAGCTCCATCTCTGTACTTGCGCAGAGGCGGCGTATCTTAAAATGAAGGTTGCCCGGGACACTGCTGCCTTAGAGGGTGGCACCCCTGCCCTTAAGGACAGTGAGGGTAGGGACGAAGGGAGAGAGAGGGAGGCTACAGGAGGCGGCAGGCCGGGCCCTGCGCGGGGCCTCCCTCGGGCAGAGGGGCAGCGACGCAAGTGCAGGCGGGCACCTGCCGGCGGGACGGGCAAGGCGGCCAGGACCCACTGACGGCGCCGCCAGCCCGCGCAGTCCAGGGGCCGGGGCCGGGGCCGGGGCCGCCGCGCTCCGCAGGTGAGGTCACCTTGAGCTGCTGCGCAGAGGTGGAAGCAGGTTCCGGGGAGCGGCTTCAGCGGCTCTGCCCCCGAGCGCCCCAGAGAGAGAGAGAGAGAGAGGAGGGGGGGGGCGGAAAAAACAAAGGCAAAACCAAAAAAAAAAAAGCCAACAACCGTGTTTGGAGACAATACCTGCATTCGGTTTTCTTCCAGTCGTGGGACGCGGGTGGGGGTGGGAGGGCGAGACCCAAGGGGCGGGGCCGCCGCGCGCCGGGGGGGCGGGGCCACGCGCGCCCGCCCTCCAGCTACTGGACGCCGCGCGGGAGGGGCGGGGCTTCCGGTGGCGGCGGCGCTCGGGCGTCGGGTGACGCGAGGCGGACGGGCCGTCACGTGACACGGAAGTGACTACGAACAGGAAGAGGACGAAAAAAATAACCGTCCGCGACGCCGAGCCGAACCGGACCCGCAGCCACCATGAACAGCAAAGGCAAGGGCAGGGGGCGGCCGGGGCCGTCGGGGGGACAGTGCTAGCCTGGAGCGAGCGGGCCCGGAGCCCGGGGTCGCCAAGCGGAGGCTTGGGGCGCGCTGCGCCTCCCTCCCCGGCCGGCTGCGGCCCCGGGGGCCGCGCCAGACGCCTTCGTCATCCCCGAACTGCGGCTGCTCGCTGCTTCCCGGCCCTTTCCTCCTTAAACTCTGTGGCGCAGTTTGGAGCTGCGGGCTCGGGTGGAGGGGCGGGGGGGTGCAGGGGGGAGGCTTGTCATGATGGGCATCTGCGGGAGCAAATGGGGAGCTAGAGCAGGGATGCGGGTCGGCCAATGGCGCGCCGGCGGGGGCGGGGCTTCGCGCTCCGGAACCAGAGGCCGGCGCCCGGGCTTAACCAGTGCGGCGCCGGCGGGCGGGCCCCGGGGCCCGGGGGCCCGGGGGCGGCGGAGGGGTCTCCCTCCGCGTGCCTCGCGCGGCCGCCCGAAGTGCCCCCGGCTCCTGGGACTGTGCCGGCGTCGGGCCCCACCCGGTCCTCCGCTGTGCCTCAGGACGGTTCCCGTTATCCTCCCTCGGGTCCCGAGGGCTCACGTCCATCGCGCGCTGTATTCGGAAGGCGACCTTGAGTAGGAAGCGGCGGGGCAAATAACCCGCAACCTCCGTGACCCAACGAGGTCGCGGCTCGGTCCAGCCAGGCCTGTGGCGACCACCCGGAGCCGGGGCAGCGCGTCCCTGTCGTTGGGCACGGGCAGGAACGGGGTCCCACACCTGCCCTGCATCGATGGAGAAGCTCGGTGTGCCAGTGGGAGGACTGCCCCGGTAGGAGTAGGGATAAGGGTGCGAAGAGAATATTCTCTCGGCCCCAGAAATCAGCCCCCACCCCCACCCAGAGTGGTCTATCTACACATCTCCAGCTTGCTGCCCCTAGGGCAGCTACCCAGGATGCTCTGCCCCATTTTGGTGGCTCTGTGTGGTAGGCAACATGCATTTTCTTTTTCTTTTCTTTTTTTTTTTTTCTTTCTTGTCTTCCAGGTCAATATCCAACGCAGCCAACCTATCCCGTGCAGCCTCCTGGGAACCCAGTGTACCCTCAGACCTTGCATCTCCCTCAGGCTCCACCCTATACTGATGCTCCACCTGCCTACTCAGAGGTGCTTCCAGTTTACTAGACTTGAACCCAGTGCTCTTGGGTCACATCTTCAGTCCTTAGCTAATAAGCCTGAGTCCACGCATATCTATTCAGTGTCCGTAAATAGGAGAAGGGAGGGCTCACGTGAATAGTCTGAAACACTGTACACTTCAGCGCAATTTCTGTTGGGGTTGAGACTGCATCATCTGATTGTTTCATGTTTTTTTTTTTTTTTTTTGGCACCGGGTGAGGTTAAGAAGATGAGCTTGCGTTCCTTGAGCCTCACGTTAGCTATGGCAGGAAGTGATGCAGGAGGGTACTGAGTGGCAGTGGAAAGGCAGTTTGTGTAACTCAAGAGTGTAATCTGCACAAGGACAATTAAGAATTGAGCGTAGAAGGGATCTAAAATCGGAATGTCATAAAGTAACCTGTTGCCTTCTCTTCTAGCTCTATCGTCCGAGCTTTGTGCATCCGGGGGCTGCCACGGTCCCCACCATGTCAGCTGCATTTCCTGGCGCCTCACTGTATCTTCCCATGGCCCAATCTGTGGCTGTTGGACCTTTAGGTTCCACAATCCCCATGGCTTATTATCCAGTTGGTCCCATCTATCCACCTGGTTCAGCAGTGCTGGTGGAAGGAGGGTATGATGCAGGTGCCAGATTTGGAGCGGGGGCTACTGCTGGCAACATTCCTGTGAGTATGACCTTATCAGAACAACTCAGCTCTTACGTAGTTTAACTTTCTGAAGAGATTACATATTCATCCTTTCACCATCCCTGGGTAATAGCTGTGGTATGGGTATAAGCACTGACATCCAGTAGTTGGGCAGAAAGCAGTTGAGGGGGCAGGAGAACTGTGGCAAGTCAGTAGCATCTGGCACATTCCCTGGGGCCTGAGTTAACCAGATTCCTTTGTTTTCCTATACCTCTTTAAAGCATTAGGAGTCCTGCCTGCTGCTTTTGCAGTTCCACTTTGGTACTGGTCTAGTAATACTCCTTATTCAGCCTGTAACATTTACTTCAAATTTGCCTTCAGTATGGCATTCCATTAAGAAACGTGATAAAAGAAAAACGTGATGAGTAAAAATGGAGAAAGACACATGAGATAAGCACTGTGTGTTATATGTAGGCAACTTGAATTTAAATAAAATAATAATTTTTAAAATCCTGAAAAAAATGAAGAAAGCATAGTCCCCTATTAAGTGGCATTTAGAAAGATACTAGAGATTTTAGTTATGTTGCCTGCTTAGCTCCCCCCTCTATAAGAATTAGAGCCCAGGTGGTCCTTGCCTCAAAGCCATATACCTGAAATGAGGTGAGAATGTCTTTAAATGAGTGGTAGGCTCTTTTCCTGTCTGTACCTTTGGGTTCACAGAGAATATAGACCTGCTTTACAACCCACGTTGGCAGAACTAGCTTTAAGATGTGATTGGTCAGGACACTGCCATCTTTCTAATGGATCCTGTTTCACGTGTGTCCACTTCCCTTGTCTCAGCTGCCCTCTGCCCATCAACCTTGTCTTTTCCTTTCAGCCTCCACCCCCTGGATGCCCTCCCAACGCTGCTCAGCTTGCAGTCATGCAGGGAGCCAATGTCCTCGTAACTCAGCGGAAGGGAAACTTCTTCATGGGTGGCTCAGATGGTGGCTACACCATCTGGTGAAGAACCAAGGCCACCTCTATGCCGGGAAAGACATCACATACCTTCAGCACTTCTCACAATGTAACTGCTTTAGTCATATTAACCTGAAGTTGCAGTTTAGACACATGTTGTTGGGGTGTCTTTCTGGTGCCCAAACTTTCAGGCACTTTTCAAACTTAATAAGGAACCATGTAATGGTAGCAGTACCTCCTTAAAGCATTTTGAGGTAGGGGAGGCATCCATTCATAAAATGAATGTGGGTAAAGCAGCCCTAAGGATCTTCCTTTAATTCCTCCGGAGTAATACTGTACCATACTGGTCTTTGCTCTTAGTAATAAAACATCAAATTAGGTTTGGAGGGAACTTTGATCTTCCTAAGAATTAAAGTTGCCAAATTATTCTGATTGGTCTTTAATCTCCTTTAAGTCTTTGATTTCTATTACTTGTTATAAATGAAACGCATTAGTTGTCTGCCTTTCCATCCTTTGCCCCACGTCCCACCCTCAACCCTAGTCTTCCAGTTCCTTCCCGCCAATCTCCATTGAATCAATGGTGCAGGACAGAAAGCCAGTCAGACTAACTTCCTTCTCTCCTTGCACTTCTCCCCACTTGCCATCTTTTAACTAGTCTTTCACAAGGATCCTCTGAAACCCCCTCTGTGCCCCAAGCACAGACCCCATTACTTCTGCTTTTGCATCTCCTCAGGCAAAAGTGGAGGGTGCCTCTCTGGACCCTCCTCATAGGTTGTTTCTTCATCTACGAACCAAACCCAAATTTGCTCCGGTGCCAGAAAAACAGCTCCATTTGAACAAAGGGTATCCATGCAAACCGTACTGTAAACTGGTTTAAAATGTGGGGGCAAGGAGGAGGATGCATTTCAAAAGCCTGATGACATCCGAGCCAAATTAGGGGAAGTTTCCCCATCCAAAAATTGGTTACCAGTTATCAGAGTATCTGATGCAGGCACTCATGGCTCCTGAGAATTCCTCAGCTGGGGTAATGGGGTCATACTATGAATCCCTCACTACAAAATGACTTGAGTCCAGCGAAATCTCATTAGGGTTAAGAATATTTTCAGGGATCCTTAATACTTTGATTTTTGTTTTCTGAAATTGGATTTTATTTTATTTTATCTTATAATTTCAGTTCATCTAAATTTTGTGTTCTGTACATGTGATGTTTGACTGTACCATTGACTGTTATGGAAGTTCAGCGTTGTACGTCTCTCTCTACACTGTGGTGCACTTAACTTGTGGATTTTTTATACTAAAAATGTAGAATAAAGACTATTTTGAAGATTTGAATAAAGTGATGAAGTTGCATTACACCTCACCTCAAGGATTCTTTACTCAACTTGTTTTTAGATTTCTTCTCTATCTTTTATGTCCCACCTAGGATTCAGATAGGTGCTGCTATCATTCCAGGGTTTTAAAGATTTTATTTATTAGAAGGAGAGCACGAGCGGGAGGGAGGAGCAGCCAGCAGGGTACCTGATGGCAGGGCTCCATCCCAGGACCCCGGGATCATGACCTGAGGAGCTATGATTTCTATCAAAACACTGTCTTTTAAACACATCTCGTTTGGGGACTAAGATCCAATGAGCTTCTCGGCTTGATTCAAAGGGCACTGGTGGGAAAAGTGGTAAGGAGATGGTTGCTGGTTCCCTCTGTGTAGACCCAGCATGGGTCAGGGAAGGGGTACCTGGGGGGCTTAGTTAAGCATCTGCCTTCAGCTCAGGTCATGGTCCTGGGGTTCTGGGGCCAAGCCTTAAGTTGGGTTCCCTGCTCAGCTCCCTGCTGCTCTCTCTCTCTGCCCCTCCTCTCCTCACTCATGCTTTCTCTTGTCTGCTCTCTCTCAAGTAAATAAATAAAATCCTGAAAAAAAAAAAAGGTCTGGGAAATTCTAGTCCTTGCCAGCGTGGAAGGTAACCATTTCATCTCCCAGGGTATGTTTCTGATGAGACTCCCCTGGGACAAGTTTCTCACGACCGTCTTGTTTCAAACTCCTGAGATTGTTCTGGGAACTTCTGAAACTTCTCTGGGGTTTTGTTTGTTTGGGAGAGAACGTATGCCAAGCAGTTAAATAAGCAAAAGAAAATGTCCAAAAAGTTTAAGCACGGATACGTCAAAATATAAAGGTACTTTTTGCACATGAGAATCAGATTTCTTTACCAATGAACATTTTTAATTGTGATAAAAATAGCATCAGTATATGGTGGTTGGGGAATAATGGAAAGGAAGGGCTCAGATGAGATACAGCACATTCATCGGGGTGGGGTCTTTAGTCTCCTGCCCCCCCCCCCCCCCCCCCCCCCCCACACACACACACTTGGCCTTTTACCATGGTATCCAGCACCTGGGAAGAACTTCACACACTATTTCTGCTCAGGCTGTCACTAGTTGACCAGGCAGGGGACAGAGAAGCAGCCAGTGGGCCTAACTCTCCTTCCCTTCGACCTTGAAAACTGAAGATGACCGGCACATAACTCATGGTGGCCTGGTGTCGCTCCACCTCATTGGGCAGCCACAGAAACCAGCTATACTACAAAGGCCTGGTTAGAGACCCCATAAATAGCTTTCCCTGGGTCCCTGGCATCAGTCATGTTAGCATTTGGGCCTGTGTCCTAGAAGGAGCTCAGGTTTGCTCGTATCAGTCGATGCTTCTCACTGGCTTGAGATAAAACTTTCACCTAATAAATAGTGTGTTAGCACTGGAGCCTGAATGAGCTCCTCGGGGCCGAGAATCATCAGATGAAATACTCCTCCTTGTCCCTGCCCTTGGCTGAGTCACTCTCCATTTGGAGGATGGCGCTGGGCTCGCCTTCTGCAGGTTCGTAGGTGACGTAGCTGCCTTTGTTCTTGTACAGGTAAAAGAAGATCAAGATCACGACTGAGAGCAGGGTGAGGAAGACCACGGTGATAACCACTTGGAAAGGAGAGGGAAAATGCAGAGATGTTTCAGGATTGAGGAGGTCTCAGTAATTCACGGGGCCCCCTGAATTCAAGGATCCCCTCACTTTGTATAAGCATCCTCCTGTTCTGGTTAAGCAGCATCCACTTCCAAATCCACATTCCCCGACGTGTCCAACTTCCATGGTGCATGATTATCTGGAGTATCCTAGTGCTTAAGCTAAGGACACACGGCTTTTGATTTCTAACAGGACAATTCCCTCTCAACCAGTTCGTGAGGATTCTGATAGAAACAGGAAGGGGGGCGGGGAGGAAATAGCTTGTTCCAACAGGAAGGCATTTTAAAATCCACAGCCTCCTGTAGGGATTTCTCTGATCCCTCCCCTCCTCGTCCTCCCCCACTTGACAAACCACACATATCCTCATCCCTACCCACATACTGGAGTGTAGTGCCTGTACACACTTACATCTATTTGTGGCCACTTCCCACGTTTACTGGCAGTGTCTCTGGCGTGAAGCCTCTAAGAGTCTTTTATAGCTGTGTCTGTGTGTGTGTGTAAGATAACCTACATGCCAAAACGAGCCTATTAATGGATTTGGTCTCCAATTTGCGGTGCTTTCCTGCACAGGGAAAGTCCTCAATCACCACACCGGGTTCCCAGTCAACAGAGCGAGATGGCCCTTGAATTCACTCAAAAAGTCTCTTGGATTTGGCTCTGGGCCTTTGTTACCTGCAATGAGGGCTGTGCTGGCCTCAGCTTCTGGGGACAAGGCTTCAGTGGCCTGCAGCATTGGGGTAGTCATCGGGTCCTCTGGAAAATTTAGAAAAGTGAAAAAAGGAAATGGGGTGAATTCCTTTGTTCTAAAACATACACTTGTCCTTCAAACTTCACCACCCTACCACTTTCCTAATAAAAAATTCATCGTTCAACTCCTATAGTAAATCCATATAGAAAAACCTGGAGAACAGAATAGAAAATAAACTACCATCCCAAGACATTGAGCATTTTGATGGGGTTTCTCTCTGCCTGATACAGTGGTTAAGAGTATGGGCTCTGGAGCCTAGCTGCTGAGGTTCGAATCTGAGCTCTGTCCTTTACTGGCTGTGTTACCTTCAGAAAACTATCCTAACCCCTCTGTGCGTTGGCTTCTTCATCTGCAAAATAGAGATAACAGTATCTACTCTATAGGGTAGTTGTACAGATACTCAATAAGAGTAAACTATTATTACAAATATATACTTTTACATAGATAAGATCAAATAATGAGGGATCCCTGGGTGGCTGAGCGGTTTAGGTTTAGCGTCTGCCTTCGGCCCAGGACGTGATCCTGGAGTCTCAGGATCGAGTCCCACATCAGGCTTCCCGCATGGAGCCTGCTTCTCCCTCCGCCTGTGTCTCTGCCTCTCTGTCATTCATGAATAAATAAACAAAATTTTAAAAAAAGATAAAATAATGAGCATATATATATATATACACATATACACACACACACACACATATATGTACATACTTACATTATATGGGCACATGCATTTCTTTAATGTTCTTACAAAACTCTTTGTAAACATTATTTTTACTTAGTTTTTTTTAAAATTGTAGTTATAAAAATAGGCTCCATGCCCAACATGAGTCTCAAACTCAGGACCTTGAGATCAAGAGTCACGTATTCTGCTGACTGAGCCGGCCAGTTGCCCCAACATTATTAAAGATTTTATTTACTTATTCATGCGAAGCAGAGAGAGAGAGAGAGAGAGAGAGAGAGAGAGAGAAGCAGAGACACAGCCAGAGGGAGAAGCAGGCTCCATGCAGGATCCCAATGTGGGACTCAATCCCGGACCCCGGGATCACGCCCTGAGCCAAAGGCCCCAAAATTATTTTTAAATAATAAAATAATGTTTCTCCCTTATTAACACCCTTTCCTACACTACTTCAGAGTAGGCCCTGTATTTGAAAGGTTCTGAACAAGGCTTCTCCTACTCTAAAATATATCTCATACCTTCTTCTGCTATTGGTCTATCCATCCTTTACAGCCTGAAAGTCCCACCCCTGAAGTCACTACCCAGGGTCGGAACACTCAGAACTACTGGTCTCCAGAAGTCCCTTTTAAAAGAATTTACGTGGGCGTTCAGGGAGTCCTTTAGTTGTGTTCCTAGTTAGCATCGTAGTGTAGGGATTTGAAAAGGCACCGGGTTAAGGTTACTGCGGGACAAGGTATCCTGGGGAAAACCGGCTGGCCGACCGGAATCGCCCGCAGGAGGCCTTATTCAATATTCGTTCAATAAATAATAATAGCAGCACTCACTGACAGGCACTGGGCTAGGCGCGCTGGGGACATGATGGTCGGCCAAGGCCCGCCCTCGTGGAGCGACCCTCCACCACGCCCCGGCTAACGACAGCGACAGGGGAGACCGAGGCAATATGAGGCCTGCAGGAGGGCATGGGACAGAGGGCCTTGATCGAGTCTCCCGGGGGGTGGGACTGCAGCTGGGAGAGGAAGCAGGGCTAGGAGTCAACAGGGTAGAAGGGACAAGGGGCAGGGCACACTCGAGGCCGAGCGCAGAGCCTGGGTCCACGCCCCGGGACAGGAGTCGGCGCGGCCGGAGCTCAGGGCCCGAGCAGGACTCCTGTCTGATGCCTGTCGCCGGCCGGCTCCCGCCTGGGCAGGTGACACGAAGTGGGCAGCGGTGGGCCTGGGGCCTGGGGCCCGGGAGCAAAGAAGGGGCCAGTGGTATGGGGCGTGTCTTTACACGGCCGAGAGGAGGCCTGGGCAGGCGCCGGCCGCCTGGGGCACCCCCTCCGCGGTCCTCCCAGCCCAAGCCTGAACCCCAGCAGGAAGCAACCACACAGGGACGCTGTCGAAGCTGCTGGGGTGGAAGGTCGCCCAGGAAGCGCCTAGGCCCTTAAGGAAGTTACCAAACCTCTCCGAGCTTCAGTTTCTTGAGTGGCAGGCAGCTTGGGAGGTGGTTCTGGATGGTTCCTGCGGCTGGTGTTTACACCGGGGAGCACCCCCCCGCCCCGGGGAGCCCCCCCACCTCTGTGGGGCCTGCACCCAGGCACTTGCTTCTAAGGAACAGAGCACAGCAAAAGTGACCGGCTCTCACTTCCGAGGTTACGCTGTGCTGCCTCGGACTCCCAGGGGCCTGCACTCCCTCTTGCCACCATGGCTCTAGAATTCTGTGCAGATGCTCTTCGTTTTGTCTTAAACATTAGAAAACTTAAGATATGCGAAGCGCTGAGAAAAATCGTTTCAGTGCAGAAGCCTAAGTGTGAGGATTAAGGAGATTAAGTTCAATCAATCAACAGCAATTTCCTTTGCTCCTACCACGTGTCTGCCGGAGGCACAGTCCGAGGTGCTGAGAGTGTGGCAGCGATGAGGCCCACGAGGGACTGGACCATGGAGCTCAAGCTCAGTGAGGGTTCAGAGGATAGATACATGCGACTCCCAGAGGTGGGAGGTGATTGCTAGTTGGGAAATTCTGCAAATGATCCCAATTATTATTCTTCTTTTTAAAAAGATTTTATTTATTTATTTATTCATGAGAGACGCACAGAGAGAGGCAGAGACACAGGCAGAGGTAGAAGCAGGCTCCACGCAGGGAGCCCGATGTGGGACTCGATCCCAGGACCCCAGGATCACGACCTGAGCTGAAGGCAGACACTCGACCCCTGAGCCACCCAGGTGCCCCAAATGATCCTAATTATAACAGCTGCCATTTACCAAGTCCCTGCTTGGCCCTGGGTGCTTTATATACACACTCATTAACCCTTACAGCGTCAATCACTTCAAAGTGGATGCTTTTATTTGCTAATGTGGACCGCCAGGCCCTGGGAGAGTTAAGTGACATGGCTCATATCACACATGAAGGAACAGTGCATGGAGCCAAGATCTGAATCCATGGCTACCGGCTCCAAAGCCCAAGCAAGGTATTTATACTAACC
Organism: Canis lupus baileyi; assembly: GCF_048164855.1. Taxonomy (NCBI): domain Eukaryota; kingdom Metazoa; phylum Chordata; class Mammalia; order Carnivora; family Canidae; genus Canis; species Canis lupus. Next base: position 3,615,216 of record NC_132862.1, on the reverse strand, counting down.
CTTCCTATTATGGTCCTTTTATTTATTTTTTTTTTTCCAGTAGGGAACAAGGATCATTAAATATGACCATGGGCAGCACCACAAGCTTTCCAGAAAGCTCGAGGGTTTAAAAAATAGGGGTAAAGGTGGAAGAAACACCAGCCAACCACAATCAACTACACACTGTTGCGCCACAAAAAGTGCGTCCTTAATGCGAACTGGCTCAAGGGTCCCTGGTAGGTGGGGAGCGATGCCAGCGTAATGTGGAAGCCGTGATGCTTCACAGACCACCTTGCTACAACTAGATACAGAAACACAGAAAGACCTTCAGAGACATACAATTCAAGGCACCTGGTGACTCAGTCGGTTAAGCATCTGCCTTTGGCTCAGGTCATGATCCTGGGGTCCTAGGATCGAGGCCCACATTGGGTTCCCTGCTCAGCGGGGAGCCTGCTTCTCCCTCTCCCTCTGCCCCATACCCTCACCTCCTCTATCCCCTCAATTCACCCACCCCCGGCCCCATTCCTGCTCCCACTCATGCTTTTTTCTATATCATTCTCTCTCTCAAATAAATACATAGAGTATTTTTAAAAAGATCTAAAAAGGGCAGCCCAGGTGGCTCAGCAATTTAGTCCAGGGCCTGATCCTGGAGACCTGGGATCGAGGCCCAGGTCGGGCTCCCTGCATGGAACCTGCTTCTCCCTCTGCCTCTGTCTCGGTCTCTCTCTCTGTGCTCATGAATAAATAAAATCTTAAAAAAAAAAAAATCTAAAAAAAAAAAGAAAAAGAAAAAAACATACAAGTCAATAGAAGTGCCTTCCTTGGATACAGTTATTGGCTGGCTGGTTTCTGCTTACATTAAGCCATCTGGTGAAGCAGTTAAATACAAATGAAGGAGGTACAAATAAATTTACCTCTATATGAAACCAATGGATTAATGAAGAATAAATAAATAAAATCACACATCAGATTTTTACTTCTGATGAAAATGGTCTCTGTTGGAAGCAAAGGCTCTCTGGAATCTACTTCTAAAAAGAGGAAGCACACACCTCAGGAATAAAGGCTCATCCATTTTGTAGCATGTGTCAGAATTTCCTTTGTTTTTAAGGCTGAATAATATAACAAAGGAAGTTCTGACATATGCTACAAAGTGGATTCCACTTACATGAGGTTCCTAGAATAGTCAGAGCCACAGGGACAGGAAGCAGAATGGAAATGGGCACAGAAGGGATGGGCAGTTACTACTTTTTTTTTTTTAAGGTTTTATTTTTAAGTAATCTCTCCACCCAACGCGGGGCTTGAACTTACAACCCCAAGATCAAGAGTTGCATGCTCTACCGACTGGGCCAGCCAGAGGCCCTGGGATGGGAGCTGTTGTTTAATGGGTACAGAGTGCAGTTTGGGAAGATGAAAGAGTGCTGAAGATGGATGGTGGTGATGGCTGCACAACAGTGTGAATGGACTTCATGCCACAGGACTGTATACTTCAATATTGTCAATTTTATGTTACGTATGAATTTACTATATACCTTTTTCTTCATACAGTTTACATTCTGGGAAGGTAAGATGGACAATAAATAAGTACGTAAAAGATACATTTACTATTTTTATTATTTTTTAAAGATTTATTTATTTATGATAGGGGGGGGGGGGCAGAGACACAGGAGAAGGGAGAAGCAGACTCCATACCGGGAGCCTGACGTGGGACTCGATCCCGGGACTCCAGGATCACACCCTGGGCCAAAGGCAGGCGCCAAACCGCCAAGCCACCCAGGGATCCCCCAAGATACATATATTAGATGTGGATTAGTGCTATGTAGAAAAAAAGAGCAGGAAGGGGTAGGGGGTTGGCACGTGGACAGGGGTGGTCAGGAAGTCTTCCTGATACCGAATAATACTGAAATACTGAACAATACTGAAAGGCACTGGGGCTGTTGCACGCTTGGCATGCTTAAGGCACAGCACAGAGGTCACTGAACAGAGCAAGGGAACAAGAGGAGATGAAATGGAGGTTGGGTGTTGTAAGCCATGGAAGGGCTTCGGCTCTTTTGGTGACTGAAATGGGGTTTTGGGGCAGAGACTGGATTTTTATTTTATTTAAGATTTTATTTATTTATTCATAAGAGACACAGCGAGAGAGAGGCAGAGACACAGGCAGAGGGAGAAGCAGGCTCCGTGCAGGGAGCCCGATGTGGGACTCGATCCGGGGACTCCAGGATCATGTGCTGAGCCGAAGGCAGACACTCAACCGCTGAGCCGCCCAGGCGTCCCATGGATTTTTATTTTAAAGTACTGCTTCTTGGGGCACCTGGGTGGCTCAGGGCATGATCCAGGGATCCTGGGATCGAGTCCTGCATCAGGTTCCCTGCAGGGAGTCTGCTTCTCCCTACACCTGTGTCTCTGCCTCTCTCTGTGTCTCTCATGAATAAATAAATAAAATCTTAAAAAAAAAAAAAAAAGCAGTGCTTCTCAACCTCTGTTGTGCATAAGAATCCTCTAAGGACCTTGTTAAAATGACTTAGGGGGTGTAGGTTAGGGCCTGAAATTCCAAAGACCACACCTTTGAAACACTGAGACCACCATGTTGTGAGGAAGCCCAGTGTAGCCCACTGGAGGACAAGAGGCCCCACCGAGGAAAACAGAGGCACCTGAGGCTCAGCTGACAGCCAATACCAGTTGTGAGACATGGGAGGGAGTCTGTCTCGGATCTTCCAGCCCCATGGACCTTCCAGAGAATTGCAGCTGCGTGAGCAGGCACAGGGGAAACCAGCCAAATCACAGAATTGTATAAGAATAATAAGTTGCTATTGTTATAAGCCACTGGTTGTTGAGGTGGTTTATTAAGGTAACTGAAACAGAAGCTGATTTTAAAGGGTCTCTTTTTAAGAACATTTTTTTTATTTACTTGAGGGAGACAGAGCAAGAGCAGAATTGGGGCAGAGACAGAAGGAGAGGGAGAAGCAGGCTCCCTGATGCACAGGGAACCCGATGTGGGGCTCAATCCCAGGACCCTGAGCTGAAGGCAGACGCTTAGCCCACTGTGGCACCCAGGTGCCCCTTAAAGGATCCCTTTGACTGCAGTATGGACAACCGGTGGGCTGTGGGAATGTGGAGACAGGAGCAGAAGTAGGTTGTATCCCACATAAGGGCAAACCTTTTCCTCCTGGCTTAAAAGCATTGACTGAGGGTAGCAGCAGCCCAGAGAGAAAGTGGGAGGATTCTGGGTACATTCTGACACTAAGACTCACAGGATACAGGGTGGAGTCAAGGATGACACCAAGGTTTTGGGCTGGAGGGAAGGTAGGCATGGTGTCCCCGAGATGGGAAGCCTGCAGCAGGCACAGATGTGGAAGGGCAGATCTGGGTTCCATCTGGCACATGACTGCTTATCAGACACCCAAGAGCAGGTGTTAAGACCGGAATTTCGGGAAGAGGACTGGACTGGGGATTTAAAAAGTCAGCATACTGGGCAGCCCGGGGGGCTCAGCAGTTTAGTGCCATCTTCAGCCCAGGGATCGAGTCCTGCGTCGGGCTCCCTGCATGGATCCTGCTTCTCCCTCTGCCTGTGTCTCTGCCTCTCTCACTCTCTGTGTCTCATGAATAAATAAATAAAATCTTAAAAAAAAGAAAAGTCAGCATATTGCAGCCCACGAGAATGGGCGAGATCACCAAGGGAGTAAGTACAGTAGAGGCCCAAGGGCGGGGCCCAGAAAGGAAAGAGCAAAGGAGACCAAGTAGTAGCAGCTGAACAGATCGAGTATGAGGACTGTGGGGCTTTGCCACGCAGGACTCGTGTGTGACCTGACGACAGAAGCTCTGGTGACGTGCTGCGTAGAAGACCCTGGTTGGCAGGGGATTCGAGAGAAAAAAAAAGGGGGGGAAGTAGAGGAACTGGAGGTAGAATGTAGATAAACTCTTTTTTTCCCTGTAACTGTGAGCAGAGAAATGGGGCTGTAGTTGGAGGGGGAAGGGAGCTCAAGTTTTTTGTTTGTTTTTTCAAGGATGGGAGAAATGACAGCATGTTTATGTACAGATAGGAATAACTCGGATGAGAGGGAACAGCTGGTGACACATGAGGGAGGGGACGGCTGCGACCCGTCCTTGAAGGGACGGGATCCAGCGCACGACCGAGGGGCTGGCTGCAGGCGGAGGGCCCGGGCACAGGCGGGCGGCGGGAGCCTTCGGCGGCTCTTTCCGAGAACTTTAACTCGCTCAAGAAAACAGAAGCAAGGTCATCAGTGCGGAGTGAGGATGGGAGTCGGAGTTTAAGGAGAGCCGAAGGTGCTGCAGGAGCAAACAGTGTCATATCACAGAACACGGATGAGACTGTTTATAATAGGGGCGCCCGGGGGGCTCGGTCGCTCGAGCAACAGACTCTTGGTTTCAGGGCACGATCCCAGGGTCCTGGGATGGAGCCCCTGGGGGTGGGTGCCCTGCTCAGCGGGGAATCTGCGTCTCTTCCTTTCCCTTTGCCCCTTCCCCAGCTTGTTTGTTCTCTCTCTCTCTCTCTCTCCAAAATCAATCCGTAAATTTTTTTTAAAAAAGACTGTTTATAATATCTTATGGAGTAATACAGCCTGGCTGTAAGGACTCGGGGGAGTAGTAACCGACCATCAGGGAAAGAAGTGCTGCGAGTCTAACCACTGGTTCTTCCTCTGGGATTTGACCTTAGTTCTTTTTGAATTGATACTATTAAGTCAAAGCAAGCCAGGGCCAAATTTAAGGTCTTTCTGTAACTCAAAATAAAAATATTACATCATAAGACAGGTATAAGAAAGTTCAGTATCGGGGATCCCTGGGTGGCTCAGCTGTTTAGGGCCTGCCTTTGGCCCGGGGCGTGATCCTAGAGACCCGGGATCAAGTCCCACATCAGGCTCCCTGCATGGAGCCTGCTTCTTCTTCTGCCCACCCCCCCCTTTCTCTCTCGCTCTGTGTCTCTCATGAATAACTAAATAAAAATATTTTAAAAAATGGCTTCTCTTAAAAAACAAACAAACAAACAAACAAACAAAAAAAAACTATGCTTTAAAAAAAAAAAAAAAGAAAGGGACACCTGGGCGGCTCAGTGGTTAAGCGTCTGCCTTCAGCTCAGGGCATGATCCTGGAGTCCCAGGATCAAGTCCCACGTCAGGTTCTCTGCGTGGAGCCTGCTTCTCCCTCTGCCTATGTCTCTGCTTCTCTATCTCTCTCTGTGTCTCTCATGAATAAATAAATAAAATCTTAAAAAAGAAAAAAAGAAAGTTCAGTATCATTTTTCCCTTATGGTAGTAATTCTGGCTTTTTTGCTAGACTTTTCTGATATATTGCATATTCAGTTCTTGGCAAGGTCTTTGGATGATCCACTTTATGGGCGCCTTCCACTGGAGCTTTGTGTAGAAGTGCTTTAGTGCCCTTTGGGTAAACACAGACTCCTGAGGGCCCAGGAAAGGCTTGATAATTTGTGCAAGTCTCCAAACGAGGGGCAACTAACAAACAGATATACAGATTTCAAACGACCGGGGAAATGGGCCAAACTGAACAAGATGAGAATTTGACAGAGTCTTCCGTCTTGTTCAACTGCTGACAAAGAAAAGAATGGGGGATGCCGCGGCTTGGCAGCAGCAGATATAAAACACAGTGAGATCGCCAGAAAGCAACGGGTCCCGGAAGGATATACCCTCAAATGGCAACGAGAGAGCTAGGTTGTAGAATTTTGATGGCTTTTTTTTCCTTCTATATGCTTTCCTTTATCTTCCAAATCTCTTACGATGATGAATACAGTTGACCCTTGAACAACATGGGTTTGAACTGCATGGGTCCACTTAAAATGTGGATGCCCCCCCATCAATACAGTACAGTATTGTAAATGCATGTTCACTTAGGATTTTTTTCCTTCCTTCTTTCTTCCTTTGAGAGAGAGAGGGACGCCTGGGTGGCTCAGTGGTTGAGTGTCTGCCTTTGACTCAGGTCCTGATCCCGGGGTCCTGGGATCGAGGCCCCGCATCAGGCATCCTGTGTGGAGCCTGCCTCTCCCTCTGCCTCTGTGTCTCTCATGAATAAATAAATAAAATCTTTAAAAAAGAGAGAGAGATCATGAGCAGAGGGGAGGGGAGAGGGAGCAGCAGACTCCCTGCTGAGCAGGAGCCCATCAAGGGGCTCAATCCTGGGACCTTTGGGATCATGACTTGAGCAAGGCAGACATTTAACGGACTGAGCCACCCAGGCAGCCCCTCTTATGATTTTCTTTTCTTTTCTTTTTTTTTCTTAAATTTTTTTTTTAAAGGTGAGGTTTTTTTATTTTATTTTATTTTATTTTTAATTTTTATTTATTTATGATAGTCACACACAGAGAGAGAGAGAGAGGCAGAGACACAGGCAGAGGGAGAAGCAGGCCCCATACACCGGGAGCCTGACGTGGGATTCGATCCTGGGTCTCCAGGATCGCACCCTGGGCCAAAGGCAGGCGCCAAACCGCTGCGCCACCCAGGGATCCCATGATTTTCTTAACAACATTTTCTTTTCTCCAGGCTTCCTTTATTCCAAGAATACAGTATATAATACATACACCCATGCAAAATACGTGTTAATCAACTATTTATTATTGGTAAGGCTTTTAGTAGACTATTAGTAGTTAAGTTCTGGGGAAGTCAAGAGTTATACATGATTTTTGTCTGTGTGGGGGCATCAGTGCCCCTATAAGTCCCCATGTTGTTCAAGAGTCAACTCTTCTTTTATAATCTTTTTTTTTCCTTAAAGATTTTATTTATTTGAGAGAAAGAGCAAGCATGAGGGGCAGAGGGAGAAGCAGACTCCCCACTGGGCAGGGAGCCTGATGTGGGGCTCGATCCCAGGACCCTGAGATCATGACCTGACCCAAAGGCAGACGCTTAACTGACTGAGCCACCCAGGCATCCCTGTTCTTTTATAGTCTTAAAAAATTTAAAACTTGCTGTTACTTTAGGCCCCATTAATATAAATATGGTCTCTAAGAATGGAGGCAATAGTGCGGCCCTACTTTGTGCCACTCTTAGACCGCTGAGCCATGTCTGGGAGTGACAATTCTGTCGTGAACAGCCAGTGTAGTGAATGGCTTGGAAATTGTATCAGATAAGGAAAGCTGGCAAGAGAAAGCCCAGAAAGAAAACTTAGGGAAAGACTAGAACTTGAATGGTATCTTCAAATATGCCGATGGACGGCCTGTCCAAGAGGACCACTGGTGGAAACTAATGGGAAAGAGAGGTCTCTCCCAGAGAAGAGCAAAACTGGTTAAATGCTTCCTGGCATACTGGAGAGAGAAATTTAGCACAGAATGGGTGGTAGACCAGCTGACCCTCAGGATCTTTCTCAGCCTTAGATTTGCAGTTTTTTATTTTTATTTATTTATTTATTTATTTATTTAATTTATTTATTTATTTATGATAGTCACAGAGAGAGAGAGAGAGGCAGAGACACAGGTAAAGGGAGAAGCAGGCTCCATGCACCGGGAGCCCGACGTGGGATTCGATCCCGGGTCTCCAGGATCGCGCCCTGGGCCAAAGGCAGGCGCCAAACCGCTGCGCCACCCAGGGATCCCTTGCAGTTTTTTATAAATTGAAAGTGTTTTAGCAGCATTCTCTTCCAAATAAAATTTGTGAACAGGTGAAATCTCAGTGAAAGCTGTAGTTTAGCTATCAGCATTATACCAAGGTTAATTTCTTGGTTTCCACAATAGGCCATGATCATGTAAGACACTGACATTAGGGAAAACTGCCTGAAGGGTATATGGGAACTCTCTGTACTATTTTTGTCGCTTTTCTATAAATCTAAAATTATTCCAAAATAAAATGTTTACTTTAAAAAAAATCAGGGACGCCTGGGTGGCTCAGCAGTTGAGCATCTGCCTTTGGCTCGGGGCATGATCCCAGGGTCCTGGGATCGAGTCCTGCATCGGGCTACCCGCATGGACCCTGCTTCTCCCTCTGCCTGTCTCTCTGCCTCTCTCTGTGCGTCTCTCATGAATAAATAAAGCTAAATAAATAAATAAATAAATTTTTAAAAATAAAATTTTTGAACTCCACAAAAAGCTGTTTCAGACTAAAGGACACTGGGTATCCTAGGTGCTAGTGACCTAGGATCTTCAGGCTTCAAGTGTCAGAACTGTAATCTGTGGGGGCACCTGGCTGGCTCAGTCAGTAGAGCATGTGACTCTTAATCTAAGAATTGTGGGTTGAACCCTCATGTTGGGTGTGGAGCCTACTTAAAAAAAAAAAAAAAAAAGAACTGTAATCTATATTTGTTATTTATAGTTCACAAAACATATTTTATCTCCACTCCACGGTGGTGATGTAAGCAGGGTTGATGTTATCATGGACAAGCTCAGTAAACTGCATCAACCAGCCCAGGGTCACTCAGCTGTTGGCTGTGCTGGGCTTGGAATCCATCTCCTCGTTCCAGGGTTCTTACCGGACACACTATCAACTCTCCAGGTTCGGGAAGTATCTCTGCTCTGCCTCCACTAACCATTTTGTTTACATGTCCACTGGGTTTGGTTCCCTGAGTTTTACTGCAGAATGAAGAGGGTGTTCACCACAGTGCTGTTTACAAGAGTGACACACATATCTGAATGTCCATCAGCAGAGGAATGATTAAATAAATTACAGGCCATTCATTCCGGAAACACTATACAGTTGTTAAAAGGAATGTGGTAGGATCTGCAGTTACTGGCACAGGATATACGGTTAGATGAAAAAAGCAAATTGCTAGGGCAGTAATGTGTAATATGATTACATGTTTAAAAAAAGTAAATTAAAATGAAACTATAAACACACACAGACACATATATATATCTGCATATACATAGAAAAGGTCCAGAAGGCTATTCTTTAGGGGGCATGTAATAGCCTTTTGATGACAAAATAAACAACAATAAAGTAAATTTAAGTTTGGGAAGCCTAGTGTAAAAAGAGGGTGAATGGTTTATATCTCTCTAAGCTCCTGCTTACAGCTGTTACCTCTTTTAAGATTTATTAAAAAATATATTTTATTTATTTACTCATGAGAGATACAGAGAGAGGCAGAGACACAGGCGGAGGGAGAAGCAGGCTCCATGCAGGGAACCTGATGTGGGACTCAATTCCGGGATCCCGGGGTCACACCCTGAGCCGAAGGCTGATGCTTAACCACTGAGCCACGCAGGTGCCCCAGCTCTGCTACCTCCTGTTCCTACACCACTTCTCTCCTGTCTCCCTCTCCAAACAGTAACAAATGTTACTCTCTTCCTTCCCTCTCCTCAGGCTTGGAAGGACTGTGACCCTCCTCTCTCAGGTGGGGGGCCTGGGGTGGAGCACCACAACAAGACTTGAGGTTCCACTCAGATCCTAACCAATGAAAGCAAATGAACTTCAAGATCTATTTTGCCTACTTACCCTTTTTTGAGTTGTTGTTAACCCAGTTACCCGTTGGTTTCTTTGTGGCCCTTGTTTCCAGGCTAAATCTCTTATCACTGAGGCATCAGATCCTTTGCCACCTGAGTCTGCCAACCTACTTATTTACTGTAGACCTGCCCAACAAAGGACGGCTCCCCCAATTCTCCTTTCCATGGGAACCTGCCCTAGAATTCTGCTTCCTTTCTCCTTCCTTCCCTTTCATGTGCCTGGGCCAGTGGGGTGCAGTGAGACTCTGAGAGCGGTATATCATGACAGAAAGAACACAGGCGTTGGAGTAAATCACACTTGGCACAAAATCCTGTCTTGGCCCTTATTAACCACGTGACCTTGGGAGAATTGAACCTCTAAAAATTTCTTAATTGCCCTGAACTTCAGTTATTCCTTCTGTAAAATGAGAATAAAACCCGTTCGTGAGGTTGTGGTAAGGAATAAGCAAGATGAAAAACAAGAAGCCAATTAAAAAACGGGCAAGGACTTGAAGAGATGTCTCTAAAGGAGATATGCAAGAAGAAGAAAGCAGATGACACATAAAAGATGCTCAGTATCACTAATCATTAGGGAAATGTAAATCAAAACCCTAAGAGATGGCACTTCACACGCATTACGATGGCTACTATCAAAAAAAAAAAAAAAAAAAAAAAAAAAGGAAAGAAAAGGGTGTTGGCGAGGATGTGGAGAAACCAGAACCCTTGTGCACTGCTGGTGGGAATGTAATATGGTGCAGCCGCTGCATAAAACAGTGTAGCGGTTCCTCAAAAAATTAAACAGATCACCACATGATCCAGCAATTCCACTTCTGGGTATCGACCCCAAAGCAAGTACTCAAGAAGAGATCTGTATACCCGTGTTCCCAGCAGCCTCATTCACAAGAGCCAAACGGCGGAAGCAATCTGCCCCTGCATAAATGGACAAAATGACATATGACATGTATAGGTGATGATGTGTGTTGGAGATTATCCAGCCTTAAAGAGGAAAGGACGTTCTGACAGATGCTACAACACGGATGAACTCTGGAGATGTTCAGCGAAAAAAGCCAGACGCAAAATGACAAATACTGTATGATTCCACTTATATGAGGCACCAAGTCAAATGTACACAGAGACAGAGTAAAATGTTGGTTATCAGGAGCTGGAGGGAGGGGGAAGGGGGAGCTACTGCCTAATCGATAGAGTTTCAGTTTGGGAAGATGACACAGTTCTGCAGACCGATGGCAAGGATGATCGCACAGGAATGTGATTATTAATCAATACTCAATGCCACTGAACTACCAACACTTGGGTTAAAGTGATAACATGTATATTATATATATTTTACCACAAATTTAAAAACAGAAAGAAAAGAATTGGCCCAAGTCCTAAGTTCTCGGCTGCCAAAGCGTCACCTCTTTTCCCCGTGGGTAGGTTTATTCTAGGGATCCCCTGCCTTCTCTTCCAGAACACCTTCCACGACAAACTCAGTCTCTGTGGTTTCACACATGGCACTGACTTGATCTCGAACGCCCACCACACCCTTCTTGGCCCGGGCTACTCTTCAAGAATAAGGGCTAAGGGCTCCGTCCCAGGTCACCCCCTCCCCCTTCATGAAGCCTTTGCTGACCAGTCTGGACTTCTATCCACTTCTCGTCTCTCAAAGGACAACGGACGTTCTGAATCGTGTGCATCACGGTCACAGAGGGCAGCGTCTTACGCTTCCCTGGGGTTGCCACTCACCTGTTTCCACATCAGCACAGTGGATGATGGCTGTCCTGATGAATGCCAGGTGAGGCGGTGTACGTGAAAACAAAGGTGTAGAGACCAAGCAAGGCTCGGTTCCTCCCTTACCCTCCACAAAACCACAATGAAAACCACCAGTGACCACCTGATGCTTTATCTGGCTCAGCTGGGTTACTAGGCAAAAGGCAGGAATTCTCAGTGGGGTGAGAGGTGGATCCCTGCCCGAGCACAGCTGCGGGAAACAGTGGGTTTTGAGGCTGGAGTGTATCATCAGAGGAGTGGAATTAAAAAGCAGGCACAAAAATAAAATAAAATAATAAAAAAATAAAAAGCAGGCACAATTCCTTGCCAGACAGGCACCCGGTAATCATACTGACCAACGATGCGGAGTGTGGAGTGCTTCCTCGGTAGGGGAGCCTGGGCTAGGTGTTTTATACGGGGTGTCTCATTTCATCTTCACGAATAACCTCATAAGATAGGAACCATCTCCCCATTTTACAAATGAGAAAATTGGAGCCTGGAAGGCAGATCAGCGACTCCGGGTCACAAAGCTTGAAGGGGCAGTACCAGGAACTGGCCCAGGTCCATGGGGGCCAGCCCTCTGGTTGCCCTCCGCGGCCTCCCAGGGCCCTTCCCCGCGCCAGGCGGGCACAGGGAGGAGGGAAGGTCGCCCCATCTGGGCGGAGGCCCCGAGGACCTGCAGGCCTGGCGCGGGCGGGCTGAGTCTCCACCATCCGCTCGGGGAAGAGCCTTCACCTACCTCCTGGAGGCGCGGTGCTCAGCAGGCTGGTCATTGCGGCGAACCGACGGGCACCTCCGCGGAGAGGCGGGCCTGCGGGGGGACGGACGCGGCAGGCATGAGGGGGGCCCCTCCCGGCGCCGGCGACCCTGGGGCCCCGGGGGGCCTTTGGGGCCGGGGTTTCCCGGATTCCGTCCCCCGGGGGGCTCGCCCTAAGCGCTTCTCTCGCGTCTCTCGCCCCGGGTGCGGCGCCACGTGCAGACGGGAGCTCCGCCGCCCCTGAACCAGCGGCCCCGGCCCGTCGCGCGGCCCCACCTTCCCCTAAGGGACGCCTCGGGGCCCGGGCGAGGTCGGCCAGGGGGCGCGCCGCTGCCCCGCTCCGCCGCCGGGAGCCTGCGCGCCGCCCGCCACTAGGGGGCAGCGGCGGCCGGGAGGGCACCGCGTGGGGGCAGGGCCGCGGCCCCGGGCGTGGAGGTGGGGGCTCGGCGCCCCGCAGCCCGGCCCCGGCCGCCGAGCATCCCCCCGGGCCGCCCCCGGCCGCCGAGCCCCCCCTGCCCCCGGGCCGGCGCGGACGTCGGGGCTGGCGCGGCGGGGGCTCCGGGGGTCGGCCCCGGCCCCCCGCTCCCCCGGCCGCGCTCCCCTGCTCCCGCGCTCCCCCGGCCGCGCACTCGGTTCCCGCTCCCCGCTCCCCCTCTCGTCCCGCTCCCCCGGCCCCGCTCCCCCGCTCCCCTGCTCCCCGCTCCCCGGCCGCGCACTCTGTTCCCGGGCAGCCCCGGGCGCCGGCCGTCGGGACGGGAGGCTCGGCCGCCGTGCGCTCGCGGGCCCGGGCTGGGCGCTCACCGTGGGTGGCTCGGCGGCCGCGGAAGGGCCCGGGCCGCTCCTCTCCGCGCGTCCTCCGAGCCGGGCGGGCGGGCGGGGGCCGCGGGGCGCCGGGGCCGGGCCGGGGCAGCCGCGCACGGACGCGCCGCCTGGCTGCGGAGGCGGAGGCGGAGGGGGCGGCGGGGCGGCGGGGCGGCGGGCTGGGTGGGACAGGAAGACGCGGAGCAGCCGCCCTCTGCAGGTCCCGGGCCGCCGGCCGCCTCCGCTGCCCCGGGCCGCAGGGCTGCCTCCGTCCGCCCGGCCTCGGCTCCTCCTCCCGCGCCCCGAGGGGCCGCCGGCCGGGGTGGGCTGGGATGCGCGGCCCGGAGCCGTCCGCTCGCCCCCGTCGACGTAATTTGAATTTCCTGCACGTGGGGAAAGTGACACTCACGGGCGTTTGCATAGCATTTACGCAAATAGGTCGGAGTGAGGAGCCGGAGCCCAAGCCAGCTGGGCGGGGCACGGGGGGAGGACGTGGGGGAGGGGGAGGGCATCGGGTGGGAGGGGGCACCGTGGGGAGGGCACCGGGCGTGGGGGAGGGGGAGGGCATGGGGGAAGGACATGGGGGGAGGGGGAAGGACTTGGGGGGAGGGCAGGGGTGGAGGGCGGAGGGCGGGGGGGTGAGGGCACCGGACAGAGGACAGGGGGATCCCTCCGATCAGATGATCCGATCGTCCAGTCCGAGGCTCCTGAGGCTGGGCCGTGTGCATGTGCAGGACGAGAGCCTCACAGCCTTTGGAGACACCCCCCCCCTTGGTCAGCCGTGCGACTTGGGGCGAGCTCCCTGACATGCTCCCAAGCCTCCCCTCATCCCTGGAATGAAGGCTTATCCTAGCCACAGCTCTGGCACCCGGTGGGCACGTGGTCGCGAGCGGGCCAGGCCATCACGGGCCATCGTGCCGCAGCCATCCCGACTCGCTTCTCGGGGGGCCGGAATGTTCCCAGATTGATGAGCCCCGTGACTAAGGATGTAAGGCTAAAGCCACGGGCCCTGGAATCCTCGCTGCTGTGTGATCTCGGACAAGTGACTTCGGTTTCATTTCTCCATCGAGGGCGATACCTGCCTCGTGAAGTTCCTGGGGGGGAGGGGGGCGGAGTTACTACATCTGAAGCCTTGGCCCTTACCTGGCACGGAGTAAGCGCTCAGTACCTGCTAGCTTTCATCTCGGCTTCCTGTTAGGGTTAGGACTCAAGGGTTGGTCCCTGCCCTGCATCCCGAGATGCGGACTTCCTTGCTTATTCCCGTGAGGAGTTCTCTAGTTTTGGAAATCAGTATCTTATAGACTGATTGTGCATGTTCATTGGGGAACAGAGGCTCACAGTCTGAGAGAATAGAGGAATGGTGTGAGAGCAAGAGTGAAGACGTAAATAAAATAAGCAAGGGTGGTTGCTTTCATTCCTAAAGATATTATTTGGTTGGTAGAAACCAGAGGAAAAGAAGAGTGAGCTGATGAAATTCATTTTATTCAAATATATTTTTAAAAAGAGTTTATTTATTTGAGAGAGGGAGAGAGAGAACATGAGGGGCGGGGAGCGGGGCAGAGGGGGAAGCTGACTCCCCACTGAGCAGGGAACGGAAGGACAACAGGGAGCTTGATCCCAGGACCCTGAGATCCTGACCTGAGCCAAAGGCAGATGCTTAACCAAGTTCCACCCAGGAACCCCTATTTAAATATATTTTTCAAGACACAGCAGTTATCAGTGAGAAACAAAAAAGCCCATGTGTGGGAAAAGTACCAAGCCAGCCAAGAAAGGCAAAGAAAGTAACACGTAGGCAAGAGGTATAGGAAAGTTAAGAAATAGGTCAGCCTGGCCTGCTCCCACATAAAAGACTATCCAAGAGAAAAGGAGGTTCAAATCCTTAGGGTTAGATTCCAAAGGTGGATAATTGCTTGCATGTACTGAGAAGCTCATCATGAATCACAGGAAAGGTTGAGATTTCTTGTTATCTGGCTAATCTCCCCCATTGCATATTCCGTTATATACTGAAGATTGTCTTGACCAGACCGCAGACTCTGGAGGCCATCCAGCCCAGGCACTCTACTGAAATGCCATGTTGCCTTCACAATTTGATAATCACTCACAAGTGATTTGAGTGATTCCTCTTTATTTTTTTTTTTAAGATTTATTTATTCATTATAGACAGAGAGAGGCAGAGACACAGGCAGAGGGAGAAGCAGGCTCCATGCCGGGAGCCCAATGTGGGATTCGATCCCAGGTCTCCAGGATCACACCCCGGGCCAAAGGCAGGCGCCAAACTGCTGAGCCCCCAGGGATCCCCGTGATTCCTCTTTAAATGTAACCTTTAAGGGACCCCTGGGTGGCTCAGCAGTTTGGCGCCTGCCTTTGGCTCAGGACATGAGCCCAGGGTCCTGAGATCGAGTCCTGCATCAGGTTCCCCACAGGGAGCCTGCTTCTCCCTCTGCCTGTGTCTCTGCCTCTCTGTGTGTCTCTCATGAATAAATAAAATCTTAAAAAAAATTAACCTTAAAATGTTTGTTGATACATGATTTTACCCCTGTATGTACATACCATTCATTTAAAAAGTGTAAACATGCAAAAAACAAGATCCAATGTGTATTTGCTCAGCACCTAATTTAGCATAAAATCGCAATGCCGTAATCTGAGTGTGTTCTGTTCTTTGGTGTATCCTATATATCCTGGCTGTGTCATGTTTCCAGTGTTCTCTAGATATCTCACCAGCCTGTCAGTTTTGTCCTTCGAATTGCTGGAAGGCAGGGCCTGGGTGACGTTCTTGCAATTAATTTTATATAGAGATGCGTACAGATGATGAGTGGAGCCTTACCCACGGTGAACTAGTGGTGTGAACTAGTGGTGTTCTCCAAGGATTGAATGCTAAACTTCAGAAACTTTTATCAACAGACCTCAGGGGCCTCAGGGCAGGGAAGAAGAGATACTCATCTCTGCCCAATTTATCGGCTTCTAGCCCTTTCTTGTGTTGCTGCCAGGATGGCAGTTTTGTAAATCCTAGCCTTTCCCCGGGACAATTTTACCATTTTGTAAATCAGGGTAAACAACTTGGTACCTAGCCAGGACTATCTACCCTAAATAAGCAAAATTATGTGCCCAACATACTGGCTCCTTCCCCTGCCTTCCTGGAAGGTCCTGGAGGGCCATATGCAAATAAAGCGTCAATCTCACAATTTAGTAAATATCTCCACTTTTTTTTTTTTTAAGATTTTATTTATTTATTCATGAGAGACACACGGAGAGAGAAGCAGAGACACAGGCAGAGGGAGAAGCAGGCTCCACGCAGGGAGCCTGATGTGGGACTCGATCCAGGGTCTCTAGGCTCATGCCCTGGGCCGAAGGCACTAAACTGCTGAGCCCCCCAGGCTGCCCAATATTTCCACGTCTGTGGTGCCTCTGTTGTAGCAATTATGTCCCATGCTTGTCTCCCCCCATCAGACTGTAAGTCCCTAGAAGACCTTGCTGGCACACTCATTTCCTAGGAGGGAAAGCCCTGGAGAGAAAAGGCTTGAATTGGATTTTGCTGGATGAACAAACGTGGGAGGGGCGATTCTAAGAAGGTCATGGAAGGCCTTGGACATCTAGGGGCCTGTACTCCTAGCATTTCCCCCACCCCACCAATACCCCTGGACTATCACTCCTGGCCATGATTCTGAGTGCCACGGGAATGGGATGCCTCATGGGAGAGGTATGAAAATATGGGCAGTAGGGCTTTTATGGGGGGCATGCCTATTTCTCTGTTTCAGCCATAGAAATCTTTTGAAGGTTTTAAAATAAGATTAGATTTTAGGAGAATAACTCCTGCATACAAACATTTATTTCCAGCTCCCTAACAGACACATCTACTGGAAAGTCCTGCAAGTTCTCAAGCTCCCTATATCCAATATTTGTACAGGACACCCAAAAAACTCTGTAGAAAGTGTATCATTTGATCAATTTTGACACAGGTATGTACTCATTAAACAATCACCATAACATTACAGAATATTTCCATCTCTCTACAAGTTTCCTTGTGTTTCTTTGTAATCCGCCTTCCTCACCACCACACCCTCCCAGCACCACCACTGGTCGGTCATTGTAGAAACACTACGTGCCTCTCCATAAACCGAGCCAGCCACATCCTCCAGGGAATCTGGATCTGGAAAGGACACAGAAGCAGAAGGTGGTGGAAGCTGAGTCTTGCTTAGAGGCCAGTCCACACGTTCCTGCGACAGCCATCCATGGGCTGGTTCCTGTCCTTTCCTGTTCTTTCGGTTCGATGAGCTGCCTCATGTCCTTCCAACATATTCTTTATTGCTTAATCATGGCAGTTTGTTGTTTGCAACCCAAGAACCCACTCGCATGATGCCCTTCCTCCTGTTACCATCTTGAGAATGGCACCACCAAAGCCTACTCTCTCCAGCCTCACCCAGAGCGCTTCCTTGCAACTTCAGTCAGGGCTCCGCTTCTAACCCATGGACTAACTCCTGCCCTTCTGCTCCCTGCTTGATAGTCGGTCTCCATAAAGTTCTTTTTTCCTCATCGTTACTTCTCTAGTACCTAGTTTGGTGCTCAGTGTGCAGTAGGTACTAATAAACGCTTGCTGAATGCTCAAGTGTGACGTCGTCCATAACCCCAGAAACAAAAGCAAAGATGGATGAGCATTTGCATGTGTGTGTTTATTGGGGTGGCAGGACTTCAAAGCAAGTTTTTAATGTTTTCACAGAAATAAATGATGGATTCTAAATTCCACACCATTTCCATCATATTATTATACTTTGTACCCTTTCCCTTCACATGGAATTCCATGTCTCCTTCCATCCTGCTCAGATACTTATTCACACCACACAGCAGATTGTAAACACTAGCTACAGCTCTAAAATGTAACCCCTCACCGGGGGAATTTGCTTATTAGCTGAAAGTGGGGGCAGGGGTCAGGCAGGAAAGCACCTCGGTGGAGGAAAGGAGCCTGTGGCCCCTGGCATCATTCCCACGGGGGCTGGGTGTCACGGATGGGACTAAAGCTTTCTGAACGTGGGGTAGAATCAGTAACATCCTAAGTGGAGAACAGGGTTCTGGGCTGAAACAACTCGCTGTGTCTAAAAAAACCCCAAAAAACAAAAAAACCACCCCATCCATACACAGTCAGATTAACACTTTATTTAACAATCTGAAAATCTTCTTTTGGCTCTAAGTGACTGGTAAGTCAACGATTTGTTCACTGTCCCCTGAGTACGAGTGGTAGGTAATGTGTCTCTATGTGGATGTGTCTCTATCTACAGATGCTTATGCTTTTTACAGTCATTTTCGGCCCGCTTTACTTAATAATATATAAAGTCTTCTTATTCTAACAGTGCTATAAAGCCTGAATTAAATATTCCCGGAATCTAATAGTTTCTTCTTCCAAGCCTGCCACCCTCCCTCCCCCAAGTCGGCTCCTCAGCCTCCATTAATGCTAGATCTTTAGAGACCACCAGCATTCATATGGCTGGAGAATCTAAAACTGAATGCTAGATCTTAAGTCTCTCCGACCTATATACCCTCCAGCTGAGGGGCTTCTCTGGGGAGGGGTCTTGGCAGTTCCTCTTCAGAGGTAGTCAGTTTGAACTGCAGATACCTGGAAAGTAAAAGTGACTGGGTTAGATGCTGACCTGCCCTCCCACCAACCACTGGGGGAATGGGCTCATTTTGCTCCTGTGGAATTATATTTCTTTATTTTTATTTATCTATTTGAGAGAGAAAGAGAGAAAGCAGGAGCGGGGGGATGGGCAGAGGGAGAAGCAGGCTCCCCACTGAGCAGGGAGCTGAAGTAGGACCCTGGGATCATGACCTGAGCTGAGGGCAGACACCCAGGTGGCCCTCGAAGGATATTTCTTGTGAGGCACTGGCCGCTATTGAGAGGGGCAGCAAGAAACTGGTTGTTGGAATTACTGTCAAGACTTGTTGTGGACGTTGTTCATGGATGGTTTACCATCTCTTTAGGAGGATTCACAGGAGCAACTTCTTTTTCATCTTAGTAGCAGAAATTGTTGCCCTCTTAAGGAATGGGATTATGAATTGGGTGAACTGACCAGGTTTGTCTTTTCCTGGATGTCAGGAAGCATGGAACCAACTTTGTGATCCATCCTCAGTAATTTTATTTTATAGAACGCGTTTTTGTATTCACCTAATTCAGGGCTCTGTTCTATGTCACTGTTACTAATGTATTTCTGAGTATATTTTGTGTGTGTATTTACCTTTCTGTGCATCTTTTATATATCTTAACGCCAGTGGTTTTTTTTTTAAGAGAGAGAGAGTGCATGCAAGGAGGGGAAGGGAGGGGCACAGGGAGAGAGAGAGAGGATCTTAAGCACGCTTCATGCCCAGGGAGGAGCCCGACATGGGGCTGGATGTCATGACTCTGAGACCATGACCTGAGCCGAAATCAAGAGTCCAATGCTTAGCCAACTGAGCCATTCAGGCACCCCACTTAACTCCTTTTTGAAGTAAGTTCGGGGGGATCCCTGGGTGGCGCAGCGGTTTGGCGCCTGCCTTTGGCCCAGGGCGCGATCCTGGAGACCCAGGATCGAATCCCACATCGGGCTCCTGGTGCATGGAGCCTGCTTCTCCCTCTGCCTGTGTCTCTGCCTCTCTCTCTCTCTGTGACTATCATAAATAAATAAAAATTAAAAAAAAAAATGAAGTAAGTTCGGATGAAAATATTTAGGAGGTAAGGCTATGGTGAGAGGTCAAGAGGTTCAAGGTCAAGAGGTCAAGGTTCAAGGAAATGGGGACAGAGACCACGAAGTCCCAGATTACTCTTGGTTCCCCTGGTTCCCACCTGCTTGACTTTGCCCTGAGGATGTTGCTCACTGCCGGGTTCCCCTTGTAGCCCATGCAGCCACACCTCTGTCCACCCGCATTGCCCAGTGTTACCACTCATCCCATTCTCTGTGTTATCTGGCCTCCTTACCTCTTCCTGAGGCTCGCTTGCCGTGACATTGCTGTCTTCTGGAACTGCAGAGACATGAAGCTGAAGATCTTGGCTCTACAAAAAGAAGAGTTCTCCCAGTGAGACTCAACCTCCCAGTCTCTCGGCTTAGAAGGGTCTTCTGTGCCTTACACTTTACGAGGGTCACAGACAACGCAAAGGGCAAACATACGGTGCTGGTTTACTATGGCCTGAGAGTATCAGGGAAGGCTTTCCCGTCATCCTCTGTCACACATCAAGAGACCAAGATTCAAAGGGTCAAATAACCTGCTGGGACAGGAAACCAGGTCTTTGGACTCCCATTGTTTCCATGATCAGATACTGTATGATCTGTGTGACATGCATCTGTATATAAATCTATGTGGGAGTCCGTGAAGGTATAAATATAGGTGTTAAAACCACTACCTACCACTTTTAGACTAACCCTCCTCTAGAACGCACTACAGCTCTCACACTGGGATGGTCCTAAGCTATAACGGTTAGGAAAGGCAAATGGTATGATGGTTTCTTGGGGAAAAATTCTGGGTCCTGAGATGGGAACCCAAGATGTGGAAAGCCCTGTCTAGGAACTGTTAAGCCATGGGAAGCCTCTGGTACTCTAAGGCTTAGAATGAATTTATTTTTTAATTGAAATTTAATGCACACACTATAAAATTCACTCTCTCAAGAACCAGAACCAACTGCTAACAGTAGGAAACAGCCATTTGAAATTCTGTTTCTCCTTTAAGTTCCTCCTTATTCCTTCTTCCAGTTCTAGGCTATGAACGGCCCCCAAAGGTAATACCGCCTCCCACAAAGTTACAATCCTTTCAGAGAACCTCCATTATCTCTCAGGTGGTTCAAATGCTGAGCAAGTACAGATTTTCTCAGTTTTCTTTTTATTTACTGGTTTTTATATGTGATAATGTCCATAATTCTGCTTGGGGGGAAACTATGACTTATAACGCATCTGTGAGGGAAGTGAACAGATCTTGCAGGACATAATAGGGTCTCAAAAGATTGATGACATTGAGAGGCTAGGATCGAAGATGCTCTAGCTGCTTAATTCCATAGGAAAAATACGTCTCCTTTAGCTGATGACCAAGCAATTCCAAAGGAGAGGCTGGGGCTAAGGAAACACTGTAAATCTCAAAAATAATGAGGTGGCTTCAGGGGGGAGGAGGTTGCGTCCTGTATCTCTTTCCCAAGGAGGACAGTGTTACTAGCCTGTTCCTCAAAAATAGACAATATCTTGGCCCCTAGAATCTCTCCTTCAGTAAGATTATACCCAAGAGGCAAACAGGTTTTATCCACCAGAGCCAGACGAAAGGCCACTCTTTGGCTGACCCTATACTAAAATCATATAAAGTATTACAAAGTCAAATTTAAGTTAATTTTGAATTTTCCATACTGTTGAATTGTGCTTTTTAGTGCAGAAAAGTGAAAAGTGGCTACCCTGTTTACCCACACCCCCTGCATATTTCTCCCAGCTGGGAGAGCTTCCTCATCCCAGAAGCTGACAGAGGGAAGATGCTTTATGTCTGGCTCTGTACCTCATGTGACTCAAGATTGACAGGGTACTAGTGTTGACTTAGATGTCAGTACCTCAGGGGAGTCCACGGAGATGAGCTTATTGGTCTCTTCCTTGTCCTCGATCTTCTTTGTTGTGTCAGACTCTGAAAAATCCTGTGGACCAAAGTGGACAATGTAGGAGAGAGCACCACACCTTCACACCCTGAATGCCACCCTGGGCCCTTTGTCTGTGTTGGCTGTGGTACCCCGGTACCCGCATGGTACCCATGTCCAGGTAACAGGAGGCTCTCGAGGCAGCCTGGTCAGCCTTTGGTGAGGCATCGGCGGTCACAGGGTGCTGTGAACTGAGGGGCATCAGAAGTCTCAGACTCCCAGATATCTACATGGCTCATGCCCCGGGCTCCTTCACTGCCCAAATAACCCCTCTGACCACTCTGTTTAAAACTACAATTTTGCCTTCACTCCCTGTACCTTCCCCTATTTAATTTTTTCTCTTCTCTTCCCCTACTTATCTTTTATCTCTTATAATTTATCTCTTATCATCACTAAATTGTCATTTTACTTATTTATGGTTTCTTTTCTATCTCCCTTATTCCTCCCAACCCTCACCCACTAGAATATAAGATGCAGGAAGGCAGAGAATTTTGTTGTGTTCATTGTAATATCCCACCTCCTAGAAAAGTGCCCGGCACATAGCAGGGGCTCAGTAATTATGGAATGAGTGAATCAATCAGTCAGTTAATCAATCTTGGTGCCATCTAGTTAGATGTTTCACCATAATCTTCTCTATAATGATCTGACAGGGGATCATATATTCTTAGCTTTTTTTTTTTTTTTAAATACATTTTTTATTTTTTTATTCATAGAGATGCAGAGAGAGAGAGAGAGAGGCAGAGACACAGGCAGAGGGAGAAGCAGGCTCCATGTAGAGAGCCTGATGTGGGACTCGATCCAGGGTCTCCAGATCACGCCCGGGGCTTCAGGCGGTGCTAAACCGCTGCGCCACCGGGGCTGCCCATATCCTTAGCTTTTAACAGCAAGGAAGGAGGGCTATTTCTCAAGGTGGCCTATGCTATTTTTGTTTTTGGAAGTCCCTGTGTCCCCTTTTCCCTAGATTTAAAATTGGTTTTCTTTTTTTTTAACTTTTTAAAAAAAGATTTTTTAAAAAAAATATTTATTTATTTATTTATGATAGACATAGAGAGAGAGAGAGAGAGGCAGAGACACAGGAGGAAGGAGAAGCAGGCTCCATGCCGGGAGCCCGATGTGGGACTCGATCCCGGGACTCCAGGATCGCGCCCTGGGCCAAAGGCGGCGCTAAACCGCTGAGCCACCCAGGGATCCCTAAAAAAAGATTTTATTTATTCATGAGAGATACACACACACAGGGGGAGAGAGAGAGAGAGAGAGAGAGAGAGAGAGAGAGAAGCAGAGACACAGGCGGGGGGAGAAGCAGGCTCCATTCAGGGAGCCCGATGTGGGACTTGATCCCGGGTCTCCAGGATCAGGCCCTGGGCCAAAGGTGGCACTAAACCACTGAGCCACCTGCGCTGCCCTAAAATTGTTTTTTTATATCATTTTTTAACAGTTAACTGCTGAAAGTTCCTTTTATATTGATCCAAAATGTACTTGAAAAAAAAAATCTTTACATAGTTCTGCTTTCATGAATGTAAATAAGTCAAACCTCTCTCCTATATAAGTCTTTCCATGTAATTTGACTAGAATATGCCCTGATTTCCAGATCCTTCACGGAACTGGCTGCTCTCCACGGGATCTCTGTCTATTATAACACAATCCTTTTCTCATCATTTCCTCACCTTCCATCCCTTTTGCTTTACTTTCCCCTGTGAGTTCCTTCTTCTATACCTCTCTCATTGAAGAAGTTGTACCTTAGAAATTTGCAGATGCCATTTTGCTTACCATAGTCACAAGTGTGACAAACTCCTTCCCATCCCCCACTAAAAAAAGTAAAGTTTTTTTAAGTTCGGGATGCCAGTTATAGATTCTTCATGTCGGAACTCCCAGAACTTGGAGCAAAGGAAAGAAATTAGCAAGAATCTGCTCACAATAATAATATTAGAGAAAAGCCCTTTGCAGAAGTCAACTACCCTAAGAGTACAGGTCACTGGATTAGTTGCTATGAATATGTGAAACAATCCCCATAACCAAAAAAGGTGTCCAAGAATATCCTTGAAACGGCCATCTACTGACATAAGATCTTATCAGTTGGGGCAAGCTGACTATAGGAAAGATGATCTCCATGAAGGTTATTAAAGGGACTAAAGACTCAACCAGATCCAATCTCACCTCAGATATCTTCGAGGTAGGGGAAGTACAAAGTTCTTCTGGATTCAGACTGTTGATGTTTTCCTTTTCTCTGGCCTCGGGAGTTCTTACTGGCTTCTCTGGTGGCTGTGGGTCCAGTGAAGCATCTAAGGAGGTCCTGGGACTGGTAGGTGAACCCTGCTCAGAGGCTAGAGGGCTGGAGGGTATGTTCCCTGAGGAGTGCCTGGGGCTGGGAGTGGCTCTGGGTGGAGGGGGCCTATTCGGAGGTGCTGAGGTCCTCTGGATGGAGGCTCTCTTCTTTGGTTGTTCAGATCCTTCACTTGAGGTGCGGGTTCGGAGGACTACCTCTGGGAGAGACGAGGGCTGCTCTGAAGGGACAAGGGCCCTGCCTGGTGATGGAGCTGGGGAGCAAGGGAGAACTTCCTCCTGGGACTTGCTGCCCTCAACGGTGGCAGAGGGCTGGGCCTGCTTGGGGCCATTGCAAGCTGGCAGAGGCTCTTCCTCCTCAGAGGAGCTGACTTCAGACTCTTCTCCCTCAATTTCCTTGTCTTTTAAGGGCTCTTGAATCTCAGATTCGTCTTCTCCCTGGGCCGGATCAGATGCCAGCTCTTCTTCACTTGCTGATGAGGAATCCCTCTCACTCTTCAGAGAAAGCGCAGAGGGACTGGTAGGTGAGGTCAGGGGGCTGGGGGCTTCAGATGTGCGAACTGGGGAAGAGATGACTAAAGAGCGCCTGCTGCTGGTGAAACAGAAAGAGCATTCAAGATTCAGAAGGGCTAAAAACTAGAAGCAACCCCAACACACCCCCAAATAAATAAAGATGCACGCACATAGCAATAAAATGGAACAAAGCAATGGAAGATATGAGAAGGGTTGTATATACTTTGCAATAATGCTTCTATTATAAAGCGAAAAAGAGGCTATACAATTTTATCCATATCACGATCTCAGTTACATAAAAATATACAAAGAAAACAAGACTGGAAAGAAACACTGCAAAACACTGATAAAATAGTTTCTCTACAGGACACATTCTACGGGTGATATACAGCTGATCCTTGAGGAATCTCTATTTGCAAATTCACCTACTCTCTAAAATTTATTTGCGACTCCAAAATTAATACTCATGATGCTTCTGCAGCCAGCCATGGACATATGCGAGCTTTGAAAAATGAGTGCCCAACGAGCATTTTACAAGAAGAGTCTAACAAGGCAATCATCTGCCTTGGTTCAGCTCTCGCACTGCAAATGTGTCCTTTTGGCCATGTTTTTCACATCGTTGTGCTTTTTGTTTGTGATTTTGCTGTTTAAAATGGCCTCCAAGTATAGCACTAAAGTGCTTCGAGCTATAACACTGTGATGTGCCCAACAGAGAAAAAACACATGTTAGAGAAGCTTTACTCAGGCATGAGTTGTGGTGCTGTTGGCTAGGAGCTCAATATGAAGGAGTCAACAACGTGTATTACTTCTTTATTTAGAGGGAGGGAGAGCAAGGGCAAGTTGGGGGAGAAGCAGAGGGAGATGGAGAATCTCAAGCAGATTCCACGCTGAGCTCAGAGCCCAATGTGGGGTTTGATCCCACAACCCTGAGATCATGACCTGAGCCGAAACCAAGAGAGTCGGATGCTTAACTGACTGAGCCACAGGTGTGCCAGCAATGTGTATTAAATAAAGTGTCTTCAAACAGAAACACACACGGGACTGGGCAATGGAAACGCTGGGAGCTGGAGCTCACAGGAACCTAACTCTGGGTTTCCCTTAGCAACAATGGTTCAGTATTCACTAATTCGGTGCTCACCGTGACTCTACTGAACACCACTGAGCCACACAGGCGTCCCAAGTGATCACATTCTTAAGGACCACTGAATTGCGTATGTTTAACCAGCATAAAGAAAGTATGAACAATACACACACACACACACACACACACACACACACACAGAAAGTAAGCCCTATAGGTTAAGAACATATTTGCAGAGAGTATCATTAAAGCATTACTATCCGAAATACACACAAAAAAATACCTCCTATAGATTAAATTTTTAAAACAAGGTAAGCGGGTTCCCCAGGTGCCTCAGCGGTTGAGCACCTGCCTGCAGCCCAGGGCCTGATCCTGGAGTCCCGGGATCGAGTCCCACATCGGGCTCCCTGCACGGAGCCTGCTTCTCTCTCTGCCTGTGTCTTTGCCTCTCTCTATCTCTGTGTCTCTCATGGATAAATAAATAAATAAAATAAAAAAAAATAAAAAAGGGTAAGCAATCTAAATGAAAAATGTGAAAACAATGATAAATAGGCAAGTCACAGAAAGGAACATTAAATGGCCAATAACATGAAAAGTTGTGCCAGCTAACTAGCCACCGTGGAGATATGAATTAAAATTGCAAAAAATTCCATTTCACACTCATTAGTTTGGAAAAATTAGTAAGTCTGATAATGTTACAGGTAGCAAAAATATGGAGCAATGGGGGCTTTTGTTTACTGCTGGTGGGTTATAAGTTAGAATGGTCACTTTGGAGAGCCCTTTGAAAATGACAATGCCTGGTAAGGCTGAAGAGGCCCAAATGCACAGACTATGACTCAGCAGCTCCACTCCCAATATACACCCTAAGGAAATTCCTGGTAATGCTCACAGCAGAAATGTTAAATGTGTCCATTGCAGCTTATTTGTAATAGCAAGAAACTGGAAAACAACCCAAATGTCTATGAGCAGGAGGACAGATAAATAAATTGTGGACTAGCCAAACAACAGCATCCAGAACAGTTATAGAAAGGGAAGACCAGAGCTAGCAACATTAGCAGCTGGATAAATGAACCTCACAAACAATACGAAGAGAACGAAAGGTGTTCCAAAAGTACACATACAGTGTAATTCCATTTTATAAAGTTTAAAAACATGCAAAACCACCTTTTCTGTGTGTGCGTACATGTGTGTAAGTAGAGTAAAAAGAAAAGTGTGGGAATAATAAATACTAAATTTAAGACCGTGGTTGCCTTGGGCGAGGGGCAGGATGAGTTGGGGCGGCGGGGGGACACTGGGCACTTCAATGATACGTATAGTAGCTGATTTCTTAAATTTGGTGGTAGCTATATGGCTATTATGTTATTCTTTTTATTATATTATTCTTTATACCTTTTGTGATGCCTGAAATATTTCATACACAGAAAAAAGAGGGGCGCCTGGGGGGCTCAGATGGTTGGGCATCTGCCTTTGGCTTGGGTCATGATCTCCAGGTCCTGGGATGGAGCCAAACAGGGCAGGCGGGCTCCCAACACAGCGAGGAGCCTGCTTCTCCCTCTCCCTCTGCTTCTCCCCCTGCTTGTGCTCTCTGACTCTCTCTTAAATGAATAAAAATAAAATCTTTAAAAAAATAAAGAAAAAATAATTCATATGGAAGCATAATACAAATAACAAACAGTACCAAGCACGGCAAACACAAAGGGAGGACCAGGATTGGGGATGGAAATGAGAGTGTTGCGTATGCTCACAGGACAAGCCAAGTAGCAAAGAGTCTCAGGAGTTGCTCACCTTGATACTCCCTTCACCACAAAGACTTTGTTGGAATGTTGCTTCTCCAGTTTGCTCATCACCTCATAGAGGCTGTGGTTCAGCTAGAGCCAGTGAGAGAGACGGGTTACTGGCCAGTGGGAACCTGAGACTGGAATATCCCTTCTCTTTTCCCTTTCAGACGGTTTCCAAAAGAAAACCTCCCCACCTTTCACTGTAAAGCTCCTTCCCATCCATCTCTTTGTCCAGGGTCCCGTCCTGCCACCCCTTCTTCCTGGACTGTCTGTGTCATAGGTTTTGCCTCTTCCAACATAAGATAAGGCTCTCTCAAGGCTGGGTCCTTGAGGTTTGAGGTCGGATTTGAGGTTCTAGCTTCTCTCAGGTAATCCAGAGAATAAAAACTCACTGTAATATTAAGGAGGCAAACCATAACTTAGCTACCGCAGATGTGGAGAGGAGTATGTGAGTGTGTGCATGAATTTAATTAATGTAACAGCAGAGTCTTGGAATCCCAGGACCAGAAAAGGCCCCATGAGGTTGTGTTCTGTGGCTGCCAGTCACTGAGTAGGAATGGCCTTCTCTACTCACGCCCAACTACCTGGGAAACGGACCTGTGCTTAAACACTGCCCTCTTTGTTCCCCAGAGACAAAAGATAAAGATTTCACAGCTTGGTTCCCCATTTCAGCTATTCCTTCCCACAGGCCTAACCTCCTTTATTCATCTGAAGCTCAAGTATGGATGCCATTATCCAGTTGTTAATGGAGGACTCTCTGATGTGTATACACGTGCTTTACCACAGTTCCAGGCGGTCAGTGAAGTGCTATTGTTTTCATCATGAGAGAAAAGTAAAAACTTGTGGTGCTAACATCAGTACTTAATGAGATGATGTAAATTTGGGCTACTTTCATAGTTCCTAGAAAAGCCCACCTTGGTGACTACACGGGCCAGAGGTTTCTCACCTTGCTCATCTCCCTGTAGAAGACATCCCTCAAGTTGGAAATGTTTTGGAAGATGGTCACGTAACAGCCAATACGACTATCAGGCGGCAAAACAAAACAAAACAAAACAAAATAATGACAAAACCCCCACAACACCTACAGGTAAGGGTTGGTAACGGCAATCTTTGAAATACAAGGTAGGAGCTTAAGCCAACACCAGCCAACACCAAGATTCCTCAGAGAAGAGCACCCCGTACCCTAGACTCAGAATGTTCTGGAATCTGATTCTTCAGAGCCAGGCCCGTAGCACACTTGACTCTCAGAGGGGTGGGAAAGTCAGAGGAGATACTTATCAGCCCAGTCTGAGACCTGCAGTTGCATGAAGACCTCTTGTTCAGGTTCTTTAGGTATTAAAGTAGATATGAATGAAAATACTCTGAAGAATTTTTAAAGTGCGGTATAAATATAAGCCCACACAATGATAATTATTATAATAAATAATTATTCTTTCTCATTACGCAATACTTGGACTTCTCCGAAGCTGCATGCACATTAGTGGAATTCTACTATAAATAAATTGGGGAAGTTTACGTTTAAAGAAACTGTATTAAACTTCAATGCTATCTAAATAAAGAGTCACATAATTAGTGTTTTAGAATACACGGAGTTATTCAAAAGGCTGCGTCACACATAGACTAATATTAAGGGGCAATATAAAATACTGACTACAGCCGCACTACAGCGTATCTTGTACAATGAAAATAGGACACAAACAGAATTTCTACTCAGGTGCCTCTAAACACCTTTACCTCCTGTGAAGCAAAGACGTCATTAATAGAAACAATCATCCCACGGTTTATCTTCTGTGTCAATCTGGATGTTCACGAACCAAGCTTGTTTAAAACAATACACACTTACGCATGAAACCAGATATTCCCGGTTCCCATGAGGACGGAAATTTACTTGCCAAGAGCCCTCCTATCCCAGAAACATCTTGCCTTTAGACCGGAAAAGCTGGCAGGGCGAGCCTGGCTATCTGTGTGTTACAGATGAAGGACCCAGGGTCTGGGGTGATAAGACAGTTTGCTTAGTGTCGCCCAGCAAGTCAGTAGCCGGGCTGAGGCGACCTCCAACTCCTGGAACAGAGCGCTTCTCGAGAGGGGACATTCGTGGGTTGCCAGGGAACCTGGGCCTCCGCTGGCCCAGGAGGCCAGGCCTTTCCTGACTGTCAATCATTACCTATGATAAAGAACAGGCAGTTCCTCTAGCAGTTCCTGGTTCAGGTCTTCAAAGACACTCTGGGCTTTGTTGAACTCTTCCTCTGCCTAGGGGGTAAAGGTGACAGGAGTTCCCCTCAATCCCGGGTCTAAGGCGGGAACCAGCCTCCTTGAGTCTCTCCCTGCATTTTTCAGGGACTGGGCTGACTTGGAGTCATGCCCCCCTTCCCCAGACCCATGCCCTCCCAAGCCTTGGGTCTCTATCTGTAGAGCATCCGTGTCAGGGGAAGCAGGATTTCCTTCAGGACACTGGATGCTGAATTTATCTTTTCCTAAACCCAATAAAATGTTATTTTATTTTATTTTATTTTATTTTATTTTATTTTATTTTATTTTATTTTATTTTATTTTATTTATTTTAAAGATTTTATTTATTTATTCATGAGAGACACAGAGGCAGAGACACAGGCAGAGGGAGAAGCAGGCTCCATGCAGGAAGCCCGACGTGGGACTCGATCCCGGGTCTCCAGGATCAGGCCCTGGGCTGAAGGCTGCGCTAAACTGCTGAGCAACCGGGCTGCCTGAATTTATCTTTTCCTAAACCCAGCCTGGCCCAGCCACCTGCCACCATTATGGGTGAGGGAGGGCAGGAAGGTTTCGCCAGGCTTTTTTTTTTTTTTTTACCTTGGCAGTCTTGGCCTCATCTTTCTTCTTGGCATTCTGCACCGCCTCCAGGTGGTGTCGGGCACTGTCATAGTCCACAAGTTTCCGGCCCCGCTTGGCAATCCTTTCCTAAGCCAGAGTCAGGAGAGAGGCCCTTGATACTCATTTCAGTAGCCAGGATGCAGACAAACATAGAGGCACAATTCCTTGGTCCTGTTACCAAATTTCACTTTCTAACAGCTTTGTGCCCAAGGAATTTCCCTTACTATTTGGAAAGAATAGGGATTCTGGTGGGAGGCAGGAGGCAGAGTAAAGGGAAATCCTCCAGAGCACATGGAAGCCTGCACTAAATGTTGATTTCTCCTATAAGCCCACTAAAAACTGGTTCAGCCTCCGGGAGAAATGGCCCTGGGAATCCAGCTGAATTCAAAGTCAGGAGTTTGGGGTCTTATTACCAACGCTGCCACTTAATTAGTCTTGTGACGGAGGGCAAGGCACATCTCTTCTGGAACTTCAGCAGCCTCACCTGCCCTACAGGGTTACTTCAAAGATCAAACGCTGACTACAAAGTGCTTTGAGAACTCTAAAGCATAATAAAAATAGTAAATTATTGTGTGCACCGGAGAGAGCATCTACGCAGTCTCATCCAAACTACAAAACCAGTCATAGATTTTGCAAGAATCTTATCTGGATTATCTGGTCCAACTTCCTGTGTAATACCTGGGGCTTCTCTGTAATAATCAAAATAAGTAGTTCACCTTCTGCTTGAAATTGAACTTCAACTCCCAACCTCACAGTATATTTCAGTTTTTGGAAGCTCTATGAGAAACTTAAGTCAGGATCCCTCTAATTTCTCCCTATTAATCGACCAGCAGCGTGGTGCCTGACGGAGTAGATGGGTTATATAAATCTGAGCTGAATGAATCAATGAATTGCTTTCTGTTTTCTGAAACAGTTTAGAATAGGCTGCATCCCTCTTTCACCTAATAGACCTCCAAGTGTTGGACGAGAATTATTATGACTCCTCAGTTTCTTCTTCTCTACAGTAAACATATCGGCTATTTTTTTTTTTTCACCACTAAAGGGGATGCCCTGACCTGGACCTAATTCATAACCAGTTCAGGGACGCCTGGGTGGCTAGGCGGTTAAGCGTCTGCCTTGGGCTCAGGTCGTGACCCCAGGGTCCTGGGATTGAGTTCCGCATTGGGTTCCCCCCCGCAGGGAGCCTGCTTCTCCCTCTCCCTGTGTCTCTGTCTCTCTCTCTGTCTCTCATGAATAAATGGCACTTTTTTTTTTTAGATTTTATTTATTTATTCACGAGAGACACAGAGAGAGAGGGAAAGAGAGAGAGAGAGGCAGAGACACAGGCAGAGGGAGAAGCAGGGAGCCCATGCAGGGAGCCCAATGTGGGACTCAATTCTGGGTCCCCAGGATCAGGTCCTGGGCTGAAGGTGGTGCTAAACCACTGAGCCACCCAGGCTGCCCCTAAATAGCATCTTAAAAACAAAAACAGTTAGGATCTAGTTCACCGAAACCTAATTCTAAACGTGCCCTTGACACCTCTAATCCTCTACCCCAACCTCCTGTCCAGTCTCCCCTACTTTTAATCCTTTTTCCTAAGCCTCATTCCTAACCATGGGCTGCAACTCTATTTGCAATGCTTACTCTATATGTTTTCTAACTTCTGGGGGCCACTCGTGACTTTGCAGATTGATTACCTTAATCTCGCTGAACTGGGCTACGTAGTTTTCCATGGTCCTCAATGCCTGGTCAGCTAGTTTCTCTTCATAGTCTTCCCAGAGGAGATCATTATTCTGTGGGTCAGAGGCAGGGGGCAGAGGTGAGGGCCCCGCTTCTCGGCAACCACTGCACACCAGGGAAAAACCCAAATTCTTCCTGCCGCAAACTTCCGTTTTGAAGCACTGTATTTAGACTGTCGTGTTGGGTTCTGGCAAAAGGGTCAGATGAAGAAACAGCCCTACCCCCAGGAACTGCCCTGTAAGACACTGGACATACATTCAGGGATCAAGAACAGAAGAGATGGTCAGAGTCTTGGATTCTAGAGCCCAAGGGACAAGGAAATTGGAGAGGAAAAAAACTGCATGAAGGTGGTTTTCAAAGACAACCAGTTGGGTTTTACACAGGTACAACCTCCATAAAGCGGGGCAGCCGGCCTTCCACAGAGGAATCCGCAGATTAGGGAAAGCTTGTTTTTACCTTCAAGGTTGTTGCTTTTTGCTACAGCCCAGGGCTGAAGCTATACAAATGAAGGATGAGGGTTGGCTCCTTTGCTTTCCTATTTGCTCTGATGCAGAAGCTAAGAGAAGGCTGAGGGGAGGGCAGGAGTGAGTCCTGAAGAGCTGTAAAGCCAGGACACTCTTACCCCTACGATGGCCTTCAGCTCCTCGTGACCGTCCCACTCGCTGCTGTAGATCTCCTGCAGCGTTTCTGACACTCTCTTGGAGCTTTCATGCATCACTGAAAGGAGAGGAGTCAGTCCTACCATACGGTCACCCCAGAAGGAGGCCGGTAGCATCATACCGGAGCACGGGCAGATCAGTGGGTCCATTTCAAAAGGACGTGCCCCCAGTGATCTGTCAGGAAAGCTGGACGGGGCTGGGCCAGGAAAAGTTGCTTCCCTGATGCCCACAAGTTCCAGGAATCAGGGGCAGGTGAGTGATAAAACGCCTGAGAATGGCTGTTTTTCTTTCCAACCTCAGAGTTCTCAGGAGCTTGATTCTCCCGTGGAACATACTACTCACCTTTGACTGCACTAAGGAAGTTCTTCAGGTCCTTGTAGAGCTTCTGGCCTTCTGCCTGAAAGGGACAAGTGCTTTGGTGACTACAGAGATATGTTTGGAAAGATGCATTAGAGGTCAAGGTAGAAAAGTAGGTTAAAAGCAGAAATCAATCCTGGAATTTGCAAATGTGATAAACTAGCCTCTGTTCTCTTCACCAAGAAGTTGTGGGTTGTCTTTTTTTTGGGGGGGGGGAGCAGTTTTTTTTTTTAAGATTTTATTTATTTGGGCAGCCCTGGTGGCTCAGCAGTTTAGCGCTGCCTGCAGCCCAGGGCATGATCCTGGAGACCCGGGATCGAGTCCCACATCGGGCTCCCTGCATGGAGCCTGCTTCTCCCTCTGCCTGTGTCTCTGCCTCTCTCTCTCTCTCTCTCTCTCTGCATCTCTATGAATAAATAAATAAAATCTTAAAAAAAAAGATTTTATTTATTTATTCATGAGAGAGGCACAGAGAGAGGCAGGGACATAGGCAGAGGAAGAAGCAGGCTCCATGCAGGGAGCCCGACGTGGGACTCGATCCCGGGACCCTGGGATCATGACCTGAGCCGAGGGAGATGCTCAACCGCTGAGCCCCCCTGGCGCCCCTGGAGGGGGCAGTTTTTGTTTGGAGACTGTTCCCTCTGACGGGCAGGTCTTCTTTTCTCTGTTCTCCCTTCCAGTGAACAAAAGCCTATACCCCAGTTCCTCTGCTGAAAATTAAGGGTCCTGTGTGACACTAGCACTTTGTGATCCTCTGGCTGACACGTCCCTCACTGGGTAAGTAAACTGCCACCATCTTCTGCAAATACTGGGCCTTCTTCCTCCCCTGAACCCTAACACAGGCCATTCCCCTCCTCCCGATGTCCTTCCCTGCCTCGCCTCCCTTTCCCCTGCCCTCTGTAGTCACGTGTTTTACACCTCTCTTCCAAATGCCTTATCACTGAGTCTCCTCCTATTCCAACTCCGATGGCCTCATCCTTAGCTCTATCCACCTACCCAATCCTATCTTTGCTCCCCGAGTCTGAATTCTCACTTTTTTAAGGCTGGGACTCCCACGCACAGATTAGGTCTCCTCCCTGTTTAAAAAAAAAGAAGAAGAAGAAGAAGGGAAAAAGGAGAGGAAGGTATCATTTAAGTTTGGAAGTTCAAATCTCCACCCAACGGATGAACCACTTTTATCTTGGACAAATGTTCATTCAGCCTCTGCAACCAGAAACTCATGCCCTCTTGCTGAGGCTGTGCTTCGATTTTAAATAGTGCTGTTAGAACTTTTGCCCCCGGGTCTTGGGCTGGCCTTCTGTACTCAGAGTGGACCTGACTTCTCTTGCACATACGTTGGAAGACATCTTTCCCATACCCTGCACCAAGTCTTCTCTCTCATAGGCCTCCTCTATCATCCCTCACGGGGTTATTTAAAGCCCCTTCCCCAGGGGCACATGGGTGGCTCAGTGGTTGAGTGTCTGCCTTTGGCTCAGGTCATGATCCCAGGGTCCTGGTAAGGACCGAAGGGGCAGCCTACTTAAGGGTCAGGGTATGCTACGGGGCCAGGCTATGGGGCAGAAGAGTGATCCTCACACTCGTTCACGGGAAGGAGTGTTTAAGCTAAGATGCATTATGCAGTACACCATAAAATACTTGTGAACTTGTTCATTTGTTTTACTTGCTTGCATTCATCACTAGGTAGGCTATTGAGCATACCAACGGTATACAAAAATTTATGGGAGAGAAACTGAAAATCAGAAAATTCTATCTAACAACTTAAATTACATTTTTTTTTAATCTATGGGGGCAGGGGGTAGTTGCACCTGGGTGGCTCAGTCGGTTAAGTGTCTGACTCTTGGTTTCAGCTCAGGTCGTGATCATGGGATTGGCCCCCACACTGGGCTCTGCACTCAGCTGGGAGTCTGCTTGGGGTTCACTCTCTCCTTCCTCTGCTCCTTCCCTGCTCCCACTCTCTCTCTCTCAAATAAATATATTTTAAAGTTTTCATTTTTCAAAAGGACTTTATTTATTTATTTGACACAGAGAGAGCACAAGCAGAAGGAGCAGCAGGCGGAGGAAGAGGGAAAAACAGGCTCCCCATTGAGCAGAGAGCCCGATGTGGGGCTCCATCCTAGGACCCTGAGATCATGACCTGAGCCAAAGGCAGACACTTAACCAACTGAACCACCTAGGTACCCTCAAATAAGTAAATTAAAAAAAAAATTTTTTTATCTGTGGAAATCTTTGCAGGAAAGATCATTATTATGTAAATTTAGCAGCAGAAAATCTAGGTCAACTCGGTCAAAGAAAACTGGAGTAATTATTTCATCCATCTTTTGGCCTCAGTTCTAAGCTATTCCAAACACTTGACTCTACCTCAGGTTAAAAGTGCTTGGGGCTGAATGCCAGGGCTCAAGGGACACGAAGCCACAGACAGTCTCAAGGGAGTCTAAGACACCATCAGAGAGGTAGAAGAACTGCCATTGTGTGATGTGTCGCAGCAAGTGAGGATCAGAAGAGCATCAGAGAAGTGACCAAGGAGGGGCCAGATGCTACAGAGAGGCCAGAGTGCAGGAAGAACCAGTCATAGTCACTGGACTTGGTAACTGGAGGTCACTGGTAGCCTTGAGAAAGTGCTTTCAATTGCAAGATGGAGACAGTCACCAAAATTCAGAAACACTCAGCATTCACTAGGAAGGATGTTTCACTTCCTCTTTGCTTTTTCATTCATGGAAAAAAGTTTAAATAGCCTAAGATGTCCAACATACATAGAATATTTTAAATATAGATACAATAAGTGGGTATAAGTTTGAGAGTTTTATTTTATTTTATTTTATTTTTTGTTTGAGAGTTTTAAAAATGTGATAGCTGAAGTTTGAAAGTTTTGAAAGAGCTTGGGGGATTATAAAAATTAACAAGGATTTCAAGTTCTTTTTTTGAAAGAAAAGAACATGGGCTCAACTTTTAACTTCACCAAAATACACATCTAAGTAACAAAAGCTGTTAAACCATCTTGCATAATTTTTTTTTTTTTTTAATGATAGTCACACAGAGAGAGAGAGAGGCAGACACACAGGTAGAGGGAGAAGCAGGCTCCATGCACCGGGAGCCCGATGTGGGATTCGATCCCGGGTCTCCAGGATCGCGCCCTGGGCCAAAGGCAGGCGCCAAACTGCTGTGTCACCCAGGGATCCCACCATCTTGCATAATTACTACAAATGAAATAACAATGAAATAACAATGGTTTTTATCCCGCTAGATATTATATGGCCTGGAAAATCGGATCAGCAATCAAGGCCACCATGCACGACTAGGCAAGTTGTATGTACGCTGTTCAAAACCAGAGGGTTCTGTTGATACCAGAGTCCCTAAAATGAGAATGCCTTCTGCCTACCCCTGCCCCTCACAAGAGCCCAACTCCACTTCTGTGTTTTAGGATCAAGCCTCTAAGGCCAAAATTCCTCCTTTATGCTCTTGCTGTTTCCTTTGAGGAGATAAAGTGTGGGTGTGGGTGTGGTGGTGGCAGTGGAAGTCAGGCGGCAGGACACTGAGTGACATTTTATTTCTCTGGCCTATCTGTCCCTGACCCCACCCCCAAAACGTTCCCAGGCTGAAGAGTCCCAGTATCTTTCATTTTATATATATATATATATATATAAAATTTATTTACTTATTTAACAGAGTGAGAGAGCACAAGCAGGGGGAGCAGAAGAGGGAGAAGAAGGCTCCCCGCTGAGCAGGGAACCCGATGCAGGGCTCGATCCCAGGAGGCCAGGACCAGGACCTGAGCCAAAGGCAGTCGCCCAACCAACTGAGCCACCCAGGTGCCCCATCTTTCTTCTTTCTTGACAATGACTTTGATAGTCTTAGGTTCCCCCTTGTTCGGGAGTCAAAGGCTTGCGAGTTAGTCTACTTTTCTGGCTTCATTTTCCTTCTCTATGAATATTGGGTAAGACCATTTCTAGCCCTGTTTCTTACAGTTTTTTCACTTGGGCTCTCTGAGTTCTTGCTGAATTCTTGGCAGCGCCATAAAGAGTCGTCAGTGCTCCCTATCCCATACATGAATGGCCCCAGCCCCGAGTTAATGGACCATGCACTCTGGCAGCTTGTCTGAAGCACACAGGCAGACAAAGCTCTGTGCTTAGAAAGTCCCTGTCCTGGGGTTCCCCACTTGCTGGAGAGAAATGGACTCAGAGAAACCCAAACACTCAGCAAAACAGTAAGTAGCATGATCAGTCTTGAGCAAGTGCTGAAAATGCTTGTTTTGATGGAGGTCCAGAAGGGAGACAAGAAGCTGAACTGTTAGGTTCGATCTATCTATCTATCTATCTATCTATCTATCTATCTATCTATCTATCTATTTATTTGAGAGAGAGAGTATGTGCGAGCATGAGTGGGGGAGGGGCAGAGGGAGAGGAGGAGAGAAAATCTCCAGCATATTCCCTGCGAAGCCTGATGTGGGGCTCTATCTCAAGACCAAGGTCATGACCTGAGCAGAAATCAAGAGTCAGAGGCTTAACTGACTTAAGCTATTCAGGTGCCCCCATTAGGTTTGATTTTACAGGCAATGAATTGGAAGCAGCTGTCAGTACCAGAAAGACGAGATTAAAATACTCCTTGAGGAAATCAATTCTTCCTATTTAATATGGTTTGGAGAGAAAGCAGAGCAGAGCCCTCAAAGAAAACCTACCTATGGACATTTGATTAGGGGCAAGGCCTTGAAATCAGGCTGGGAAGCCTGGGAGGGATATTTGTTTATTAATAAAAGTTTACCTACAAGTTGATTGTGGTAAGGGACTGGGCACATGCCCAACAGGTCCAACTTCTGGAATACTCCACTTTCAGTCTCTTTGATCTTGCCTTTCTCCCTCCTGTTCATCTTAGCCAGCCCAGGTGCCATGTCAGAGTGGACTGTGTTGTCGCTGTCTTTGTCCTTACAGGGTGAGAGCCTGAGGACAGCTGTGTGTCCTCTTCATGCTGAAGTCCCAGAGTCTGGCACAGTGCCCAGTGTGCGGCAGGCTCCCATGACATGCTCGAGAAACGACCTTGCCAGGCCTGCTCACATAACTGGTGTTACTAGAGGTAAATCATTGTCTCAGGAGAAAAGTTTCCCTTACCCTTATTCTACCTCCGTTTCATTTCTCAAATAGATCTCCTGCCCCCTTCAGGTGACATTCAGCTGGTGGCCTCACGCAGGGAATGCTGAGGGGACTGGCACATCTGATCCTCTTATTCTTCTTGATGGCCCCTCCTTCATCTACCCAAGCTTTCTACCCACACACCTGCCTTCAGTAGATCCAGCCTCTAAGGCAGAGAGGAAGAGGAAGGACCGAGGGACAGAATGGCCAAGAGTCAGAAACCTCATGACCTGGGTGTTGACTTAGTCCTGTTCTGTTCATGCTGCTTTTGGAAGCAGAACAGCAACTGCCGTTGAGCAGAGGCCCACGGAGGCCTCCTAGACAGGCGCAGGCGGAGAAGCACAGGATTTAAGTTGCAATCCTAGCTCCGCAACTCTTCCGCCTTTCCCTTGATTAAATCGCTTCTCAGATCCTATTTCCAGCCCCCCTCCCCCTGGGTTAGACTAAATCAGTGGTTGCCAAATGCTGTTCTCAGACTAGCTACTACATCATAATTACCTAGAAAGCTTAATATAAAACACAGATTCCCTAGTTAATGATCAGCCAAGGCTGTTCATGTCACACCAAAAAGGAGACAAGCAGACATTAGGTGCCTCCAGATGGAAAAATATCACACCTATAATAACGAGTATTCCTGCCACCCAAACAAACAAAAACAAAACTCTGAATCTCAAGCCTCTAATCTAACTATTAATTTACAGAAACTGCAAGAGACACAGGAACATATTTAACAATGCGATGGGGCTTCAATCAGTCAAGTTTAGACTGCAGGAAGCTTTGAGAAAACAGCCTGGTGTCACCAACAAATAAACTATAAGCAGGGAGGGATCAGACACCTGCAGATGAAGAGATTTAACTTTCAATCTGAGAGACTTAAACATGCCAACAAGTTGCTGATTTACACACACACAAGACATAACCACATTGAACATTGACTGGATATCTTATGTTAAGAAATTATTGCTACTTTTTGAAGATATCACCTAATCTCACATTTTAGCGGGATATCTGAAAAGATATTTGTATTATATCTTTCTTTTTAAGATTTATTTATTCATGAGACACACAGAGGCAGGGAGAGAGGCAGAGGGAGAAGCAGGCTCCCTGAGGGGAGCCCGACATGGGACTGGATCCGGATCCCGGGATCACAACCTGAGCCAAAGGCAAACGCTCAACTGCTGAGCCACCCAGGCGTCCCTTGTAATATAATGTTAACTGAAAAGAGCAAGTTATAAAACCATTATCAATGGAACAATCCTACTTTTGTAAACCTCGTATTTATTAACTGTGGGTTTACTTAGAGATCATACATATTCATAGCAGAATGACCGAAAGGATGTAAAACAACAGTGGTGGTAGCATGGGAGGGTGTGAAATCAGGATTTAAAAAAAAAATTTTATTCATTTATTTGAGAGAGAGAGAGAGTGTGTGAGAGAAAACACAAGCGGGGGCGGGGAGGAGGAGCAGAAGGAGCCGGAGAAGCAGGCTCCCTGCTGAGAAGGGAGCCCCAACTTGGCTGGATCCCAGGACCCTGGGATGATGACCCGAGAGAAGGCAGATGCTTCACTGACTGAGCCACCCAGGTGCCCCCAAATCAGGATTTTTTTTTTAAAGATTTTTTTAAATTTTTATTTATTTATGATAGTCACAGAGAGAGAGAGAGAGAGAGGCAGAGACACAGGCAGAGGGAGAAGCAGGCTCCATGCACCGGGAGCCCGACGTGGGATTCAATCCCGGGTCTCCAGGATCACGCCCTGGGCCAAAGGCAGGCACCAAACCACTGCGCCACCCAGGGATCCCTCAGGATTTTTTAATTCATGTTTTTCTTGTCCTTTCTGGTTTGTTGTAATACGTAAATGCCTCTTAGAAAAATATTTTTAGGTGTGATAATGGCTTTGTGTTTATATTTTAAAAGAGCCTTTATTTCTACAGACTGATAATAAAATTTTTATGGATAAAATGATGTGGCATGTAGAATTTGCCTCATAGTAATCAAGACTGGGAGAAAGTAGGTAGAGACATAAATGAGTTGATTATTAAAGCTGAGAGATGGGTGCATACATGTGGAGTAATTATACAAATTTTCCTTTTTTAAATAAAGATTTTATTTATTTATTCGTGATAGACACACAGAGAGAGAGGCAGAGACACAGGCAGAGGGAGAAGTAGGCTCCATGCAGGGAACCCGACGCAGGACTCGATCCCGGGTCTCCAGGATCACACCCTGGGCTGAAGGCAGGGCTAAACTGCTGAGCTACCTGGGATCCAAATTTTCCTATCTTATATATTTGAACTCTTCCATTAAAACTAGTTTAGGGGTGCCTGGGTGGCTCAGTCGGTTAAGCATCTGCCTTCGTCTCAGGTCATGATCCCGGGGTCCTGGGATGGAGCCCCTGCATCGGGCTCCCTGCTCAGCAGGGAGTCTGCTTCTTCCTCTCCCTCTGCTGTTCCCCCACTCATTCTCTCTCTCTGTCAAATAAATAAATAACATCTTAAAAAAAAAAAAGAAGTAGATAGCCAGCTTAATATTCCATGGGATATTTCACTTTCTGTCTCATGTGCCTGGCATTGTGTATAGTCTCATTTAATTCTCACATCAGCCCCAGAGGTTGCAATCCCCTCTTTATAATAGGAGGAAGTTATGGGATGCCTGGGTGGCTCAGTGGTTGAACGTCTGTCTTTGGCTCAGGGCATGATCCTGGGTCCTGGGATCGAGTCCCACATCGGGCTCCCTGCATGGAACCTGCTTCTCCCTCTGCCTGTGTCTCTGCCTCTCTCTCTCTGTGTCTCTCATGAATAAATAAATAAAATCTTAAAAAAAAAAAAAGAAGGGAGTTATTAATTTACATGAATATCCAGTTGTAACGCAGTTCTCCTACTTAACTACTCAGGTCATGGTTCACAGGTTAAGGGCACAGGCCCCCACTAGACTGCTTCACTTCAGACATCAGCCACTGGCCACCTAGACTTCTGACCAATGCTACAAATCTGGGGGTTCCTACTAGCCATGGAGCTTCCATAATCCATGAGAACAACCCACAGAACTCAGGAGAGTGCTCTATTTATTTTTATTTATTTTTATTTTTTTTTGAGTGCTCTATTTATAATTAAAGTTTTCTTATAAGTGATACAGACCAGGACCAGCCAAGCGAAGAGACACACAAGGTAAGGTCTGGGGGAGTTCCAGACAAGAAGCTTCTGTGTTCTCAAGACATGTCACCTTCTCAGCATGTTGGTACAGGATTACCAACCAGGGAAGCTCGCCCATGCGTCAGGTGTCTAGAGTTTTTTTAATGTGATTGCACTACATAGTGAATCACTGGCCACATGATTGAATTGAATCTCTAGCTCCCTTTCTCTCCCTGCCACTGGAGGTCAGGCTGATTTCACCTGTCTCCAAGCCCCAGCCCTCTAATCACCTGGTTCATCTTTCCAGCCTGACCCGCCACCATCCTGAGTCATTTGTGTAGCATACACTGACTTATGATCTGGGAGGCCCACTGTGAATAACAATCACATTCCTGTCCCTCAGGAAATCCCAAAGACTTAGAAGCTTCTTCCCAGGAACTGGGAACAAAGGCCAGCCAAATTCTTTACTGGATGATATCAGTAAATTGAATTATATGGGAAATAATTCTTTAAAATCATACTAAAAGGACATTCACTGTAATCTAACTCAGCAGTTGACTGTATATCAGAATCACTTGGGAAATATTTTTAAACACGAGATCTCTGGTAGTAGGGCTTGGGAATCTGTACTTTTAAACATGTTTTTTGTTTGTTTTGGATGTTTTGGGTTTTTTAAAACAATGCTTTCTTAATTTTACTTGAGACAGAGAGGGTACACGTG
Source organism: Canis lupus baileyi (assembly GCF_048164855.1). Taxonomy (NCBI): domain Eukaryota; kingdom Metazoa; phylum Chordata; class Mammalia; order Carnivora; family Canidae; genus Canis; species Canis lupus. Next base: position 3,573,714 of record NC_132862.1, on the reverse strand, counting down.
CACAGAGCGTTTGTTGCTGAGAATGACATGTGAAAGATGGGGGTATTATTTAGAAATGAGGGCTCAGGTGAGGCAGATGGAGTGGACAAAGAGGCAACAAGAAAAATAGGGTGCTGCTCAGATGAGAAGAACCAGAGGGTGGGAAAGAGGCACCCTGGGGAAGCGATAAGCCAAAAACAAAGGTGGCAGGAGCTCACTGCCACTTTGTCTAAGAACCTGGTGATGCCCCTGTGGCCTGGGGGAACCACTAAGAGAAAAAAAAGAACACTTACCTGTCCCCCAAAACACAGGTCAGCAGGAACGAGAAAGGGAAGCTTCTCTGGTTCCCAGGGAAGGGGTAAGCAGCAGGTCACCCTGCAGCCCTTACCCCTGGGGGAAGGATGGGTTAGCAGGGATGCCTGTTGGTTTGCAGGACCTGCTGTTCTTCGATCACCCAGCCCTTGTCTTCTTTATCCCTCCAAGCTTCCCTTCCCCACCCTCCAGATTACCTGTTGATGATAGAAGTTGTTGGCACTTTGTTCAAACCGTTCATCTTTGGTTTCCACAGTTTTCCCCAACTTCTGCAGCACCTGGGAATGTGAGTTGGAAAAGTCCCTAAGGTTATAGTCAGGTCTCACTCATCTGTTGGCCTCATATGACCCTGGTTTTCAGAGTCTCAGATGCAATTAAAAGGCTGTGCTCCTCACAGCCCAATGGAATTAAAAATATAGCACACTGCTGGAAAAAAAAAACAAACAAACCTACTAATCTGGCCTACGCCCAGAAGATTTCATTACTTATGACCACATTTTGTGATTCTTCTCAAATTGGGATCCTCCTGCAGGTATGCAGCAGTGTGCTAGGGGGTATATATAAAGCCTGGAATAAGTATGGCACATGTGTTGGGAATGACATTTATTTGCAGTGGGGTTTTTTTTTGGGGGGGAGGAGTATTATATTAAAAAGAAGGATTCATAAGAAGAATGTAAAATGTGCATTGCTTTTATTTATTTATTTGCTTATTATTTATTTTAGATTCTATTTATTTATTCATGAGAGGCAGAGAGACACAGGCAGAGGGAGAAGCAGGCTCCCTGGAGGAAGCCTGATACGGGACTTGATCCTAGGACCCGGGATCATGACCTGAGCCAAAGGCAGATGCTCAACCACTGAGCCACCCAGGTGCCCCAACGTGCATTGCTTTTATTTATTTATTTTTATTTTTTTGTATATTTTTTTTATTGGAGTGCATTGCTTTTAAAGATAAAATATGAGCCTTGAGGACTTTTCACTTGAGAGACAGTCTTCTAGGCCACAGCCGCAGATATCTCTAGATAGATGAGGTCAGAGAGGCAGGCAGGAGACTTCTTAGGAGGGCCCTTGTGGAAAACTCTGATATAACACATTCAAATAAATAAAAGAAGCTCGAAACGAATGCTTTCCGTGTCTATCCCCTGTCTCCTGGGAGCCCGAGAGCCAACCACCCTACTGGTCTCAGTGCTAATGCAAAGGACAAGGAAATGAGAAAGATACAGTGAGGAATAACTGGCTTTTCTACCTGTAGCCTCTGTTTTGAAAGGAGGCACCACCACCACCCCCCTACCTACCCCCACCCCTTCCAAAGGTGCAAGTAAGAATCTCAGGGGTTACCCTGAACTACTTTTCGCTCACCTCTTTCATCGAGTCCCTCAGCTACCATCTCTGGAAACCCTCCCATGCTTCCTAGTCTCACCATCATGGCTTTGTTCTGGGCGCTGGCTGTTTCTCGCCTGGCGCCTGGCCGGCTACAACAGGCCTTTCATGCTGCTGCTCAAGACCTTCTAATGATTCTCCACTCGTCTGCTCAACAGATTTGTACTAAATGCCCATGCATGTCCTCTTTCAGGTCTCTCTCCCTAACACTTTAATTTCAGTTTCCTGAATATGGGTGCTTGTTGTAGATGCTGGGCCCTCTTTCTGGAATAATCTTCTCCTTCTTGTCTCTCAGACAACTATCTAAAAACAAAACAAAACAAAACAAAACAAAAAAACAACAAAAAAAACCAGTTTAGGGGCACCTGGCTGGCTCAGTTGGAAGAACAGGCGACTCTTGATCTCTGGGTTGTGAGTCTGAGCCTCATGTTGGCCTGTAGAGATTACTTACACAAATAAACTTAAAAAAAATTTTTTTAAAACCCAATTCATATTCCATATCCTTTATGACACTTAACATTCTACTTCACCCCCGTTAATTGAGTTAATCACTCCCTCCTAAGTGTTTGCAACTTCTGCACCTTGCATAAACTTCTATTACTGTTTTGTTATTTGAGTGTATCTAGCCGTGTCTTCTAAGCTGTGGGCTCCCTGAGAATCGGGTACTTACTTGCCTTCTCACCTAGATTTCTCAAGGTCCATATTTAACACTTTTTTTTTATGATTTTATTTATTTATTCATGAGTGACACACACACACACAGAGGCAGAGACCCAGGCAGAGACCCAGGCAGAGACCCAGGCAGAGGGAGAAGCAGGCTCCATGCAGGGAGCCCGACTTGGGACTGGATCCCGGGTCTCCAGGATCAGGCCCTGGGCTGCAGGCGGCGCCAATCGCTGCACCTGATATTTAACACTTCTAACAGGAAGGAGTGGGAGTGTTATAGGAAGGGACTGATGGGCTGGGCCTTGAACTAAGGTTTTGCTGAATTATAGGGTGCCCGGGTGGCTCAGTCGGTTAAGCATCTGCCTTTGGCTCAGGTCATGATCCCGGGGTCCTGGGATGGAGCCCCACATCCGGCTCCTTGCTCAGCGGGGAGTCTGCTTCTCCCTCTGCCATCCCCCTTCTTGTGCTCTCTCTCAAATAAATAAAATCTTAAAAACTAAGATATTTGATAGATGGGGACAGAGTATAAGGAGGGAGAGTGGAAAGAGGACAAAGTCATTGGAGTACTCATATTCACACAGCTTCATGAGATGCCTCAGTGTGGCTGATTTAGGGTGTGCTATGGGGAGTGGTGGGTAAAGGAGCTAGAAAGGGAGACTGTAATTTCACTTGTGAAAGGCTCTGAATCACCTGCAAAAGCACCGAGGTCTTGGCCTGAGGAAGGCTTTACGTAGAGACTCGGACCCATGTGTCCCCATTCTTAATCCTGGGGTTACTATCTCTTCCTGGAGATGGAGCTCTCTCTCTAGTGGTTACGATCAAGGGCTCCAGAGTCAAGCAGATATATGCCCCACCTTGACATTTACACTTATGGCTATAAGCCTCTGGGTGAATAAGCCTATGATATGTCTCTTGAGCCTCCGTTTACAGAACTCCCTTCTCCCCACTAAGTTAACAGCATCTCCTGGAGTTGTTGGGAGAATTAAATATCACACCTGTAAATGCTTTCCCAGTGCTGCCCTGCAGAGAGTGCTCAATACAAATCCACTCTTGTTATGTCCAGTTCAACTCCCTCCCCTATGAGTACCTATTTCCCTCCCAGTTTAGCCATATGTTTGTCTGTGTCTCTAACTCTGCTTCACTCAACACCTGGCCTGGGTATGCAGAGTCTTCCCTGACTCAACCCCCCTCCCTCCCTCACGACACTGTCCTCTACCAGAAAGTTGCAAAACCACCCTGTCTAAGTGGTAAGCCCAGCTCTCACTTCCTTCCTGCTACTCCTCCCTTCCTTTGCCTGAGGCACGGTTCTTCTTCGGTAGAAGGTGCTAAAAGGATGGTCAGTTCAGTCTAGAGTTAATGCAGCACAGCTGACATCCCCGAACCCCAAAAGGCGCAAGGCAAAAAGGCTTAGAAGGGGTGCGAGTGTGCGTGAACACTCCAGCCTCCAATTCTGAAACTAAGAAAATGAGTGTGATTATCCTGAAAGCATGACCCAGTGCCCTGAGCCCAAGGTCATTTGTTGCCATAAGCAACAGGGCCATGTGCCAGGGTGCTTCTACTACGGGGTAAACGTTCTTCCTCAACTAAGGTATAAGAGAATGCACAGGAGCTCAACAAATATCTGGAAGAATTAGTAAGTTCCACCTTTGGATCACTTCCTGATGAAAGCCCACCCAATGCTAGTCCCTAAGTTCTACACTAAGAATTCTCTGTCTTTTTTAAAGATTTAATTTATTTATTCATGAAAGACACACAGAGAGGGTCAGAGACACAGGCAGAGGGAGAAGCAGGCTCCCTATGGGGAGCCGATGTGGGACTCGATCCCGGGACCCCGGGGTCACGCCCTGGGCTGAAGGCAGAGGCTCAACCACTGAGCCCCCCAGGTGCCCCTATGCTAAGAACTCTGCCCCAAGGGGAATACGGACATTTGGAGAAAAAGAACAGGAACAAGGGGCCAAGTGAAGGTGGCAAAATGCTAATACTTGGTGAAAAAGGTAAAGAATATTCCAGGGGTTCACTGACCTATTTTTAACTTTTGCGTGGACTGGGGTATGAGCATAAAGCTTCAAAACAAAATCATTGCAGACATGTTTGGTGGCTACAGTTCCCTACCTTACAGTTCCTTATCCTTCCTCACAATCATTATGTTTTAGTTATCTCTCTCAATTGGGGTAATTTGAACAGGGCCTGGATATCAGATATTATGGAATTTTGTTAAGAATGTTGTCTTAAAAAAAAAAGAATGTTGTCTTAGGGGCAGCACTCTGCCCTTCTCTCTCTCTGTTTCTAATAAATAAATAAAATCTTAAAGTAAAAAAATAAATAAAATAAAGATTTTATTTACTTATTCATGAGAGACACACACAGAGAGAGAGGCAGAGACAGGCAGAGGGAGAAGTAGGCTCCATGCAGGGAGCCTGACGTGGGACTCGATCCCGGGCCTCCAGGATCACGCCCTGGGTTGAAGGTGGCACTAAACCGCTAAGCCATCTGGCCACCCCAAATAAAATCTTAAAAAAAAAAAAAAAAGAATGTTGTCTTAGGTCTGACAACGATGTTGTAGTTTATGGGAGAAATCCTCATTTCCAGGATATATGCTAACGCAGGCCCCTCCTTATCACGGCCCCACTACAGTTTCCATCCTTCTCTGCCACCACTCCCCGTCCTCCAGTTCAGCTGCATTTCTCACTAGTCTGCCCCAAAGGATTTCCACACTCCATGCCTTGCTCACGCCGGCATTCCTCAGCTGGAATGTTCCCCCACCCCCTGCCCCAGGAGCGACTAACGAGCCATAATTCCTACCTCGAATTCCACCTCAACTACAAACGCTCCCTCGGGTCTATACACTCTTTCTCTCTGAATTCCCGGAATGCAGATCCCTCAGGTGACTCATTTCACTCTTTTTATTTTTAACTTGACTGTAAGCTCCTGACAGGTGAGAGGGCCTCTTACTCATCTCCAAGGTGGGTGCAGCCCAGTGTCCCAGAGAAAGGAATCCTTAAGTATTGTTGACCTAACCTTCTGGGAGGCGAGTGAAGTGAAAGTCAGGAGGGGAGAAGACCAACAAAGGAGTCGTAAACAATGGCCCCTTCTCAGGGGAGGGGGGGGAGATTGGCCACAGAGAACCCCAAACAGATGGCAAAAGCACTCGTTTGAAATGTGAAGAAGTCTCTTACTGTAAAACCCCAATTCAGCCTCATGTTGGGTCTGGGTGGAAACTGGAAAATGAAACAAGAAGAATGCTTCATCCCCACTGTGTAGAAGAGCCCCGGGCCTTCACTCCTACCCCCAGAGGAGGAGGCCGGAGCAAAAGCTGCCTCTACTCCCAGTTTTGCTCCTGGGAGATGAGCAGGAAGTGGGCAGGTGCAGATGTCAGGATGGTCTATCAGGAGCCTCGTAGTAAAGAGAGCAGCCTGAGGTTGGGAGCCAAAGGCAGGACACCTGGCTTTCAGGGATAGTTCTGCCATTGGCCAACCTGTTTTGAGTCTCGTTTCTTCATTTCTAAAACTGGGATATTAATAACACGCTCAGAGTGTTGCTAAGATGAAGTGAGATCCTATCATGAGAGTGTTGGCTCCATAGAGAGAGCATGTCTTTTTTAGAATTTCCCTTGCCTTGTCACTCGTAGGCACTTGATATTTGACTACTTGACACCTGCTACGTACGACTCAGAAGATTACTGCCAACTGCTTCCAGAAAAACTAGAGTTCCACGGACTCCTTTCTTTTGACTGTGAAACAAACCTCCCCTGGGCAGCCCCGGTGGCTCACCGGTTTAGCGCCGCCTTCAGCCCAGGGCCTGATCCTGGAGACCTGGGATCGAGTCCCCGCCTCGGGCTCCCTGCATGGAGCCTGCTTCTCCCTCTGCCTGTGTCTCTGCCTCTCTCTCTCTCTGTGTGTCTCTCATGAATAAATAAATAAAATCTTTATTTAAAAAAATTTTTAAATTTATTTATGAGAGACACAGAGAGAGGCAGACACATAGGCAGAGGGAGAGAAGCAGGCTCGATCCCCAGACCCAGGATCACACCCGGAGCCAACGGCAGTCGCCGGAACCAAAGGCAGTCGCCAAACCGCTAAGCCACCCAGGCGTCCCTAAATAAAATCTTTAAAACGACAATAACAACAATAACAACAACAACAAAAACCTCCCAAGGACTCAAGGACTCTGGCAGGCCGGGTTGAGCTCCTCCCCACATCCCAGGCCATTCCCACCATCCCAGCAGCACCCACCCTCTAGGGTGCCCCCACTGCACCTCTCAAGTTCAGTGTCTGCCTGCCCCTGTGTTTATGTCTGGGTTCAGAGCATCTTCCTGTTTTCTGACTTAATCTGAAAGTTACCTAAGGCAGATGTGAAGTGGCTCCTCTATTTTGGGTGTGTGTGGGGGGGCTCAGACTGGGAAGCACAGGGTGTGACCTGGGGTGGCTGGTTCTCCCTTTGGGGAATACCTGCCTCTGAGGTTTAAGGCAGCCCTTGGCCCTTCTGGCTTTGGTATCCTTACCACGTTGAATTTGAAAATTACTGAATATCGACTCTCTCATTTTACAGATGCAGAATCTGAAGCCCAGAGCAGGGACATTATTCATCTAAAGCTTTGGAGTCCGTGCTTAGGAAAGGAAAGAAATCCCAAACCAAGGGCATAGTGTTGACGACGGGCTGGACAAGGACAAAGGTGAAAGAGGTAAAATCGATTGCTGTGTCTTTTTTAAATAATTATTATCCATCAGGTTCTTTTTTTTTTTTTTTTTGGTCTTCTGGGTATTTCTCTCTCTCTCTCTCTCTCTCTCTCTCTCTCTTTCTTTCTTTCAATTTTATTTATTTATTCATGAAAGACACACAGAGAGGCAAAGACACAGGCTGAGGGAGAAGCAGGCTCCATGCAGGGAGCCCAATGTGGGACTCAATCCTGAGAGTCCAGGATCACACCCTGAGCCGAAGGCAGGCGCTAAACCGCTGAGCCACCCAGGGATCCCCGGTCTTCTGGGTTTTCTCTGTTTTTCCAACCCATAATGTAGCTGGTATTCCTGTTCCTCCACACCATTTCTAACTAGACCCACCCACACGCTCTGATCGTTATCGGATTTGTAACTAGACAGCCCTTGAAGACGCTGAAACCACCATTAAGGCGAAGCGGAGGGCCGGGAAGCAGCGCCCTGTAGCCACACACAGTCTCCTTTTCCTCCACTCTCACATAACCCCGGCTTCCTCGGAGACAGCAAAAGGAGAGTCATCTACCAGAGTGCCTGCCCGTGTGTTTACGTCTGGGTTCAGAGCATCTTCCCGTTTTCTGACTTAAGCTGATAGTTACCTAAGGCAGATGTGAAGTGGCTCCTCTCTCTATTTTGGGGGTGGGGTGGGGGGCTCAGACTGGGAAGCACAGGGTGTGACCTGGGGGCTCCCCACCAGGTGGAGCTACCCTGACAGGTGGAGAGCAGAGCGGTTGGGGTCAGAAGGGAAGAACATGACTCTGGACAAGTGGCAACAAGAATGTCATTAAAATGTGTAGAGAAGGGCAGCCTGGGGGGCCCAGCGGTTTAGCGCCGTCTTGAGCCCAGGGCGTGACCCTGGAGACCCGGGATTGAGTCCCATGTCGGGCTCCCTGCATGGAGCCTGCTTCTCCCTCTGCCTGTGTCTCTGCCTCTCTCTCTCTCTGTGTCTCTCATGAATAAATAAATAAAATCTTTAAAAAAAAAATGTGTAGAGAAGCGGGGTGCCTGGGTGGCTCAGTGGTTGAGCGTCTGCCTTTGGCTCAGGTCATGATCCCGGGGTGCTGGGATCGAGTCCTGCATCAGGCTTCTGCATGGAGCCTGCTTCTCCCTCTGCTTATGTCCCTGCCTCTCTCTCCCTGTGCCTCTCATGAATAAATAAATAAAATCTTTTAAAAAATAAGATAAATAAATAAAAGAAAACATTGAGTAGGGCACCTGGGTGGCTCAGTGGTTGAGTGTCTGCCTTTGGCTCAGGGCATGATCTCCGGGTCCTGGGGAGCCTGCTTCTCCCTCTGCCTCTCTCTCTCTCTCTCTGTGTGTCTCTCATGAATAAATAAATAAAATCATTAAAAAAGTGTGCAGAGAAGTGTTCCAGGTGGACAGGCTAACTAAATATTTGCTAGTGCTGGAGCAGGGCCACTTAGAGCCAACCAAGGACACAGTCTAGAAAGAGATGCTCCTTCACCACCCTGGGCCGGGTACTTTCCAACTCCAAAGGGAGGGCACAGAAAGCAGATCTGGGCTGCTAACATCAACCTAAGCAGCGCCCGGGAGCCAGGCAGGGCTGGGTGCGGGGAGGGAACCGTCTGGAATCCCTCTAGCCCTTGCCGATGGGTCCTTCTGGCTGAAAGCACAGCCGCCCATGGCTGTCTCAGGACTGCGGGGAGCCCACCGGCTTCCAGCCTTCAGCTCCCCCATCTGTGAAGTACCAACCCCGTGGACCCCCAGGCCGAGAACAGCCACCTTCGCTCCTTCCTCCCACCTTTCCTGGGGCGCCCTGTTGTTTAGGGTTCCTGTCTCCTCGGCGTCCCCGTCTTGACCCAGATCGGGGGACATTCTCTGTTCTCTTTCAAATCTGTTTGATTGATTGATTGATTGATTTAAAAAAGATTGTATTTATTCATGAGAGACACAGACAGAGAGAGGGGCAGGGACCCAGGCAGAGGGAGAAGCAAGGTCCCTGCGGGGAGCCCGGTGGGGGACTCGATCCCACGACCCCGGGGTCGCGCCCTGGGCTCAAGGCAGGTGCTCAACCGCTGAGCCCCCTGGGGATCCCAAATCTGTTTTAAGGGGACCCCCGCCCCGGGGCCGGCCGCACCCTGCACCCCCCTGGCCGCGCCCGGCCACCCCCGTCGCCTACCTTCTCCTGGGCCCTGCTCAACTTCTTCTGCACCTGCTTGGCGAACAGGCCGGCGGCGCCCCCCGCCCTGCCCTCCGCCATCCTGCCGGCCCCGCCGCCGGCCCCGCGGCCCGTGGTTTTCTGGAGGCCCCGGAGGAAGTGCGGTTCCCGGCATGCCTCGCATCCGCCCGTGGCCCGGGCGCCCCGCCCCACGCGGCGCGCGACCCCCCCCACCCAGGCCTGGCTCCCAGGGGCCCCCCGGAGCTCGGGCGGGCGCACCTGCTGGGAGGCGCTGGACGCGGGGCGGCCGCAGGCGGCGCTGCCTGGAAACCAGCTGCAGGCGCGCGGCCCGGGGCGCCAGCCGGGGAACGCTTGCAGTAGGACCATCACCAGTAGTAGTATTTTTAAAGATTTTCTGTATTTATTCACGAGAGACGCAGAGGGAGAAGCAGGCTCCCTGCAGGGACCCCGACGCGGGACTCGATCCCGCGACCCCGGGGTCACGCCCTGGGCCCAAGGCAGGCGCTCAACCGCTGAGCCCCCCGGGGAGCCCCTATTATTTTATTATTGAATGTGGGCCCAGAGTCTTGGTGCCCGGAGCCGGTTCGCCCTCGCTGACCATCAGCCCCGGGAGGGTAACTGGAACGAAGGGGTAGAAAAGATGGCCATTGGCATCGGAAACGCGAGGCCCTTCCGCGGGCTTGTCTCCTGGTTGCCCGGGGTCGGGGTAAAATGCACGTCCTGGTCCAGGCCGCGGGTTTGCAGGACGGAGGGAGAGGTTGGTTGTAAGCCTACAAGTGGTAGGGGCAGGTGCGGGCAGGTGCGGGCAGGTGCGGGCAGGCGCGGGGGCACCACATCTGGGTTCAAAAGGGAGGGACAGCTGAGCCCAGGGTAGAAATGGGTGGGGGGGCGTCTTAGGGAAGGAGAAGATCTGGCTGGGAAAGGGATCAAGGAGGAAAAGGTGGGAGCCCGAGCTGGGGAGGGGGGCAGACTGGAGGGTGTGGAAGTGGGGATGGGGCTGCCCACATGCCCACATCACACCTGTGGCTTCCCGCAAAGGCTTCCCGATGGAAGCTGACCCGTTGGAGGGGAGAGCTGGAAATGAAGACGTAGGCTTGAAGCAATCCTTTATGCATGGATCTTTACAGTGGAGGTAATGACCCTCCAGGAGGGGAAGAGGGTCAAAATGACTTCCTGGGGGTGGAGAGGGAAGCTGGAGGCCCTTGTCTGCTCTCGTGTTCTAGGCCATTCCCCCAGATAGACATACTGCACTCAGGGTCAGCTGGGTGTCGGGAAACTAAGGATAAATTAAAAAAAAAAAAAAAAGAAAGAGAGAGAGAAAGAGAGAGAGATATCTGTCCTCAAGATGCTTAGAGTCTGGAGGTGGAGCTAGGTGGGTAATGAGATGATTATAATGTTATGTGCTTAATGCATTTACAGGGATGGATACAAAATTGTCAGCTACTAGGTCACTCGGGTTTGTTCTGGATGGCAGCTGTGGGGATGGTCTAGAAGGGGGAGGGTGCAGCAAATGGAAGGACTTGATATTGGAGGGGGACAAGCTCAGGGGACGGTGGGATGGTGGGACTGTGGGAACACCGAGAGAAGATGGCCATGATAACAGGTCTGTCACTGGCAGAAGGAGGCCAACGCCCCTGTCACTTTTGGGAGTCCACAGCGTCCTCAGCAATGCCTCCCAGCCACTGCCTCCTAAGAGACCCTCTCTTCAGTGCCAGTCTCTTAGGAACTGAAATTGGTGGTCACCGAATCATGTGGTTTCAGAGCAGGGACAATCTTTAGACGTTACCCAGGTGAGGAAACTGAGTCACAGAAAAAGCTGGCGACTTGCCTACTCGTTACCCAGTTCCTCGGTGTTGGAACTGAGATGGGAATACAGACGTCCTGACCCAGCTTCTTATAGCGCATACGCGGTTCCAGAAGGCTCTGCTGACTTTGCAGCCTACAAATGCCAGGACTGGTCTTAGCCAGTTTTTCTGGTTATAATGTTAACCACCTATTCCCTCTTGTCTGGTCCTGCGTGATGGCTATGAAAAGCTGCCCCTCATCCTCTGCGCCTTCTTTCGGTTCCCCCTTCAGTCTATTGTAGGCCACTCCAACAGACTGAGCCCAGGCCCGAATAGAGCAGAATTATCAGCTTCCCAGTTCTCTGTGGTTTGCAGAACCCTGGATCCGGTTGTCTATTTTAGTCTCAGCCTTGAAATGCTGACTCACACTTAGTTGGAGGCCCTATACTGCTGTTTCTTCACCCTTTTTGTTCTGCTCAACCTTCCCTTTATTTGTTCGGCATCTTCTTTTCTCCTTGTTTCTATTCTTGCCTCCCTATCTTTGCCTCCTTTGTAAGTCGTCACTCTCTTGGTCTGCTGGCGCCTGACCTACCCCTGAATCCTACACTCCTATCTCTAGGTGTCCTAGTCGTTGCCATTCACCCAGAACTTTGGGGTGAGCACCTGTTCTAGGCACTGAAGCAGGGAACGAAGGAAGGGTGAGGCCACAGCCTACCTGGAAGAGTCAGGGCACATTTAGTCACTCGAGAACATTTGAAAGCACTCTGTGCCTTTGAATATAGCAAATACACGTGGAAGAGCAGATGGGCCGATCACCATTGATCCGAAAGGAAGGAAGATCCGAAAATAAGGCAAAAAGGATCATGTAAAACTACTCCCACTCAGCTTAGTTTGTGAACTGGTAGAGGTGGCAGGAAATGGAAGAAGCAGCGCAGAAATGTGGTGAAATCCCACTGTGGGTCCCAGAACTTCATTTCCTTTGGAGGGCTCAATTACAAACCAAAAAAAGACACAGGATGAGAATGTAAATTCTGTTTTATTTGTTTTTCTGTATCTGGCTCAAAGGTCTTTCAGAACATTTTTCCCCTGATGGCCTCAAGTCCTACTGTGGATCCAAGCATCACTTAGGAAGGCCTTTGGGTTCAGGAAGATGTTCAGTTGGAGGCAATGACCTGAAGGCAAAGCCAATATGTCTACAGTCAGTAACTTCTGCCCACCTCCCTTCTGTTTTCTTCCAGGGCTCCTGGTTGAGGATGGCCCTACACTGGGTTTCTGGGGGCGTTGCAGGGGAGGGCAGGAAGTAGATTTCAGCTGTGTCAGGACAGTTCAGTGTTAGCGGCACATACCCAGCACTTAGTGGCAAGAGCAGGCCTTGAAATGGTTGTGAATCAGAGATCCTGCCACCAGACTCCAGAGTGTGTTTGAAGGCTGGAGGGCATAGTGGGATGATGGTGAAGCTCCACCATCAAGTCAGTGTAGGTAACGTCTCACCTAACCCTCAGGCATTGTCTGTAGCAAGAGGGAGGTACAACCTCTTGCTAAAAGGTAGAGCGAATCCTCATCATGCCCTGAGCAAGGGCTCATGGGAGAAGATGTTAGGGACTCTTCCCTTGCCCAGGAACACATGGGCCATTCTGCAGCCATGTCTCCCTTTGGCTTTGACTTAGGACAGCACTGATATGTGCCCAGTTGAAGTCTGTGGTTGGCACCGTCTTACCCTAAGCAGTAAACGCGTTGGTGAGGCCTGAGTGGGCACGCAGAGGGGACCTCAGGACGGCAGCATTACTGAGGGGGAGTGTGCCGTGAAGGCAAAGGCAAGGAGTTAACAATGAATGTGGTGAGGAAGATGGCGGCCTCCCTTGTCCAGCTTTTGCTCCCCAACCCAGCAGAGCAGGGGTCTTCAGGAGACCCGGTTTCAACCTGTCATTGGAGGAGACTCACGTTGTTTATCCAGGTGATGTAAGCAGAGACCCGGGTGAAGACTGTGGGCTTCCTGGAGACGTTACAGCCCAGGCTGGACACAAAGCTGGTCACTCCATGGACAGTGTACTTGCCATTCACCGAGCAATGGAGGGGGCCCCCAGAATCACCCTGCAGGGAGGAGAAGGTAGGTCCTAAAACTCCATTTTAAAATCTTTGAACCTGGGGTATCCCGGGTGGCTCAGTGGTTTAGCACCGCCTTCGGCCCAGGGCATGATCCTGGGGACCTGGGATCGAGTCCCACATCGGGCTCCCTGCATGGAGCCTGCTTCTCCCTCTGCCTCTGTCTGTGCCTCTTTCTCTCTGTGTGTTCCTCATGAATAAATAAATAAAAATCTTTTAAAAATTGTTTTAAAAAATAAAATAGAATCTTTGAACCTTTACTTTTGCTTATACCCCCTCTGCATTTCTGCTTGTAAAATCCTGTGCGCTTTTAAAGCTCCAGTTCGAATCCCTCCTTCCTTCATATCCCCACAATCCCGATGAAATCTCTTCTTCTTATCGGAACAACCGCAGTACCTCTTCCTTTCTTTTGCTGCACTCATGTCATGTATTTTGGTTTCATAATTTGTTTCTACCTGCCACGCCTACCTACGAGCTGCTTGAGACAGGAACTGTGTCTTACTGATATGGTTCCTCTCCACAAGGGCAGCATAGAACTTTGGCATCTTAAGCTCAGTAGCTTTTATTGACCTAAATAGAACCTGGGAGTGGGGGGAGTAGGACGTTCTAATGTTTTTTTTCATCTCCAGCATTTAGACCAATGGTTCTCATTAGACTTAGAGTTTAGACACAAGGTGGGTAGTCAACACGTTAAACTAAACTGGGGTAAAGAAAAAAAACTGGGGTGAAGAGGAGAGAAAATGACATATTGGGTAGTGGTTACATGCTCAGGCTAAGAATCAGGAACCTGGGTTTGTAGAATATGACCTTGATACTCTTCCTTACTCAGCTGCCAAGTTGCTAATTCTATAATTCCGGGCAGAAAATTGAAACACAGTTCTTTGGAAAATCTGACCAGCATAAGAGGGAAGACCTAAAGATACTGCCATTGGAGATCCCCTACTGTAACGGCCTCACTAGGTCACTCTACAGACCAGGTCACTGTGGATGAATCCCACTGAAGACTCAGAGCTACTGGTCAGCTTCTTATTACCTCACTCTGAAATAAGAGCAGATGTTCAAGGAGTACCAAACATCTGAAGAAAGCCTCTAACCTAACAGTAAAGCTCAAAACAAAGAGACAAAGAAATAAAAAATGAAGGCAACCAAGATTTGCAGGGAGGAGGAAACAAGCAATAAAAAACTATGATAAATATTGCATCCATGATATGAGAACAGCATGCTATTAAATAGAACATTAAGAAAACAAAAAGAGCCTTTGGAAATTATGACTATCATCTTAGAAATGAAAGATGGGAAGGGTTGGAAGATAAAATAGAATAAACAAAATATAGAGAGACTTAGAAAATAAGAGGACTATATAAGGAAGTAAATAGGTGAATAACAGAAATTCTAGAGAGAGAGTTTAAACATGGAGGGGAGGAAGTCATAACAAATAAACATTTTCAGAACCAAGTTGTGGAGTTTCTAAAATGAGAAACCAAGTCTCTTTCACAACGAATGCAAATAGACCCATACCAAGACACAAAAGACCGGGGTCAAGAGAGGATAAAGTAAGTCCCTTACAAACTGGTGGACAATCCGGGGCTGAATTTGCGATAAGTTGAGTATATAGTATGCAAATTACAAAGAGTTATTAACTCCAGGAAAAACAAAGTTCTGCAGGAAATGAAAAGTAATTTTAGAATAGAATATGGATGAGAGGTCAGGCATGAGAAAAGAGGTACTCTTGCCGTTTGCAAGGACGTGGATGGACCTCGAGGGCAGGATGCTCAGTGAAACAAGTCAGACAGAGAAAGACAGATCCATTGTGATCTCTCTTCCATGCGAAATCTAAACGCAAAACAAAACAAGCTCACAGACACAGAGGACAGATTGGTGGTTGCCAGGGGTGGGGCAGTGGGGGTGGAGAGGTGGAAAAAAAAACTGCTTCCCTTTGTCATGAACTGACTGATTTGCAACATCAAATAGTGTTTAAGACAAGAAAGAGAAATAGAGGGGGACCCGCAATAAAACACACTCACGCTCGTGTGTGTCAAGCATGTCTCTGGAAGAACAGACAGCCAAGAGCAGCTGTTGACTCCATGAAGATATATATAATTCACTTATAATGCTACTTTTGATCACAAAGCACTCTTCCAAAATGTGCCAACTATTAAAAAATGACAACAACAACAACAAAAAAATGACAACAGGCCCAAAATAGCGTCACTTACGCTAAGCCCTTCCAAGACTTAATACCTAACTTAATTGTAGCTTCTGCTTCTCCCAGAAATGTGACCTTTAACCAGCCAACCTGGAATTTCCCTGTCAGCACTAAGAGGGCAATCGGCTGATAGACCTCCTAAAACAAGACATTCTTTGCTAAGAGTTTCCTTTTTCCAATCTCTCTTTGCCTTTAAAAACTTTTTCTACAGCTTAATGAAGCTCCTTTCTATTTTCTAGATTTGATGATATCTGATTTACGAACCGTTGGCGCCACTTTGATCTCTAAATTTATTCAGCTGAATTTTTGTTATTTACCAGATTTGGTGGCAGAGGCCAGACCAAAGGACACTTCTGACAGCTTTGAGGACACCAAGAAACAGGCATGGTGGCATTCTAAGAACACTTGTTTACGGTCTTTCTTACCATTTCCAAGGGCGATGGGTAAGTCCCCTTGTCAATTCCATCATAATGAATTCTCATCAGATCTTTAAAAATGATTTAAGATCATCATCATCTGATCTTAAAAATCAGATCTTTTTAAGTCTTTTATCATTTACGAAAAATTATTGTTTTACTCAGATGATTTTACAAAAGCTTCCTGCAAATGTATTTTATCTTCAGAGAAATTCATGGAAAAGAATCTGACAAGTACTCTAGAATACAGGTTTCTGATACTTTGATACTTTCAGATTGAGCAACAGACCTGGATGAAAATATCCAGAACTAATGAAAAAAATGGATTCAAACGGGACAAATGTTAATTACATGGGCCTGAGTGAATTGAGGAGGATGATTATAATTTGTACGACTTTTTTTTTTTTTTAATTTTATTTATTTATTTACGATAGTCACACAGAGAAAGAGAGAGAGGCAGAGACACAGGCAGAGGGAGAAGCAGGATCCATGCACCGGGAGCCCGATGTGGGATTCGATCCCGGGTCTCCAGGATCGCGCCCTGGGCCAAAGGCAGGCGCCAAACTGCTGCGCCACACAGGGATCCCAGTACGACTTCTTATTTAAAACGTGGCTGGTTCTCTAACGTTTTGCTTTTCCAGATTTCAGTAAACCTTTTATTCCTTTCTCTTCAGCTATCAATAATTTGGTAAGATACATCTTTGTGACCAAAGATGAAATATTTGGTTTTTTTTTTTTTTTTTTTTTTTTTTAAAGATTTTATTTATTTATTCATGATAGTCACACAGAGAGAGACAGAGACACAGGCAGAGGGAGAAGCAGGCTCCATGCACCGGGAGCCCGATGTGGGATTCGATCCCGGGTCTCCAGGATCACGCCCCAGGCCAAAGGCAGGCGCCAAACCGCTGCGCCACCCAGGGATCCCAAATATTTGGTTTTGTGACCAAAGATGAAACATTCAAGAATTCTCCAGTATTCTTTTCATAACAATATACCATCAACCCTTGACTAACATGGGGAGTTAGGGACACTGACTGCCCCTTCCTGCATAGTAAAAAAATTCCCGTATAATCTTTTACTCCTCAAAAATGTAACCACTGGGAGCCTACTACTGACCAGAAGCTTTACTGATAATAGAAAGTTGCTTAGGGCAGCCAGGGTGGCTCAGCAGTTTAGCGCCTGCCTTCAGCTCAGGGTGTGATCCTGGAGTTCCGGGATCGAATCCCACGTCCGGCTCCCTGCATGGAGGCTGCTTCTCCCTCTGCCTGGGTTTCTGCCTCTCTCTCTCTCTCTCTCTCATGAATAAATAAATAAATAAAATTTAAAAAGTTGCTTAAAACGTATTTCATATGTGTTCTATACTGTATTCTTACAGTAAAGTAACGTAGATAAAAGAAAATGTTATTTAAAAATCATAAGGAAGAGGGACACCTGGGTGGCTCAGCGGTTGAGCATCTGCCTTTGGCCCAGGGAGTGATCCTGGAGACCCGGGATCGAGTCCCACGTCGGGCTCCCTGCATGGAGCCTGCTTCTCCCTCTGCCTGTGTCTCTGCCTCTCTCTCTGTGTCTCTCATGAATAAATAAATAAAATCTTAAAAAAATTAAAAAATTAAAATCATAAGAAAGAGAAAATACAGTTATTCTGTATTTATTGAAAAAAACAAATCCACATATAAGCAGACCCACACAGTTCAAACCCATGCTGTTCCAGGGTAACCATAGTTCATTATTTACATAAGTTCCATGAAAATCTGATCTCTTTGTAACAAGACACAATTGGAAACATTGGTTATATGACCAAAGTTCTGATTAGAATATCATATTTGAGAAGGTTGTGCATAAACTCAGATATGACCAGACAGTTTTAAGGAACTAAAGTTGACTTTACAGAGCCAATAAAACCTCATGGAAAAATTGACCTGGTACTTTGCTTACAAGGGTCCAGACGGGGGTAATCCCTGTCTTAAAAAGAGCTTATGTCAAAACGAATAATATTAGTTAATTGGATTTAAATAAAGTAAAATAAAAATGTTTAAAAAAGAGCTTATGTGGTCGATCACTATTCTTGCTGCACTTATGTAAATAATCAGGCAAAGTTTAATGCAAACAAATTAACAATAAAAAATGAAGGTAATTGTAGAGAGAAGAAATTATGTTTACACTTCATCTGTATTAGATTCTAATCCTATTAATTGTCTTTGAGGTTCAATTATATACCTGTAAATTGGACTGGATCCTGAATTCTTTTAGTATCTTAAAAAATCTGTGATTTCAATTTCTTTTTTTTTAATTTTAAAAAGATTTTATTTATTTATTTATTTGAGAGAGAGAAAGAGAGAGAGAGAGGCATGAGCAGGGAAGAGGGGCAGAGGGAGAGGGAGAAGCAGACTCCCTGCCGAGCAGGGAGCCCCATGTGGGGCTTGATCCCAAGACTCTGAGATCATGACCCAAGCTGAAGGTAGATGCTCAACCAACTGAGCCACCCACCCAGGTGCCCCTGTGATTTCAATTTCAAAATATTGAAACTACTGCTTCCAATTTTCTCTCGCCCTTCTGATTTGGAATCACTAAGAACAAAGACTGCCCTTGAATCTCCTTGGAAGGGACTACACCAAGTCCTCCTCACCACCCAGATGGCAGCCAGACTCCAGGGACTTAAACCTTGGATCTCATAGCTGGAGAAGGCTCCATCCGACATTTGGTCCCACACAAGTGTCACAGACTTCCCAATCAAAGTGACTAAGTAGCAGACATCCAGGTAGACTGCTTCTTCCCCATAGGCCAGATCAAGACTTCATACTTCAGGATCCCCGGGTGGCTCAGTGGTTAAGCGCCTACCTTCAGCCAGGGGCGTGATCCTGGAGACCCGGGATCAAATCCCACGTCAGGCTCCCTGCATGGAGCCTGCTTCTCCCTCTGCCCGTGTCTCTGCCTCTCTCTCTCTGTCTCTCTGTCTCTCTCTCTGTCTCTCTCATGAATAAATAAACAAAATCTTAAAAAAAAAGAGAGAGAGAGAGACTTCATACTTCAGCTAAATATGAAGCCTGACCCCTGGCTTGAATGGGCAAATGTAACAATCCCTGAGAATGAATCCACTGACAGTGCCACCTTATTGAGACGTGGTTTGTGTCCCGAGAGGGTTTATCTTTGTCTGTGGTGGTTATCACTCTCCTTGGGCCTACAGAGGACAGGATAGCTGGCACACAGCCAGGGAGTGCCTTTTAGGTTATCCAAGTCTGCCTCCAGCTTTCTGCAAATGAACGGAGACACTTCACTGTACAACTCCCCTGGATTTACATCATCGAGTTAGAGGAAGAATTGAGTTAGAAGGGAATCATCGAGTTAGAAAGGAATCATTCATGACTCAGGATTCACTTCCTTTGGCAGGGCCACACTTCCCTGGTTAGGAGTAGAGTAAATGTACATCAGAATATGATCAGAAACCTCTCTGTAACTCTTGAAGATATTGTAGAATCTGTTGCCAAGACAATAGCTGCCCAACAAAGACCCTTAGACTCTCTGGCAAAAGTTGTTCTCTATGATTGGATAGTCCTTAATTATCTTTAGCTGAGTGAGGGGATGTCTGTGTTGTGGCCAACACCACTTGATCCACCTGGAATAATCCACTCCAGATAATCCTCCTCCAGATCCACTTCTGGAGGAGTTGAAACTCAGTTATGTAAGATCACTGAGCAAGCCACTTGGCTTAAAAGGGTGACTCCTACAATGGGGTCCTCAACACCCAAATGGATCAAAATCAAATAAGTCAAAGAAAGACTCCATTGTAGGGTTAATCCTGCTAATAGTAATCATAAGAGTCTCCCTGGTCCATTGTTATCCTCTCAAAAGCTTCAAATGCATGTTCATTTGAAGCCACTAACCACGAAGCAAATGCTCTCTCCAAAGCGGGGGCACCAAAAAAAGGAATAAAGAGAATGAACAGCTTAAAGGTTGTGAACCCGAAGTCATGTGGCCTGTGAACAGCGCAGGGGCCAAGCAAAGAACCATCATGACCTCTGAATACTGCACAAAACAAAATTTCACAAAAAGCTGTGACAACTGCAGAGCAGTAGCTGAGAGTGGCACTAATGCCTTACATTTTGACCATACCTCTCAGTTAGCCTGAGGATCTGATAATCAAAAGCGGGGGATTTTTTTTAAAGGAGAAACAAGTTTTTTTTTTTTTTTTTTAAGATTTACTTACTCATTTCAGAGAGAAACAAAGAGTACAAGTGGCAGAGGGAGAGAGAGAGAATTTCAAGTGGACTCAGAGTCCCACACGGGGCTCGACCTGGTGACCTCAAGATCAAAACTACGTGATCACGATCTGAACCTAAACCAAGAGCCGGTCGCCCAAGTGACTGCACCACCCAGGTGCCCCTCTTCCACCCAAATACTAATAGGGGTCTGAGAGGATTCCTGGGTGAGAGGAATGGAAGGTAATTAAATTATATATAATACTAATGTCTTCTGCTAATTGAACTGAAGAGATACAGGGGCGCCTGGGTGGCTCAGTGGTTGAGCATCTGCCTTCGGCTCAGGTCCTGATCTCAGGGTCCTGGGATTGAGCCCTGTGTTGGGCTCCCTGCTCAGCAGGGAGTCTGCTCTTCCCTCTGCCCTTCCTCCACTTGTGCTTACTCTCTCTCTCACTCACTCTCTTTCAAATAAATAAATAAAATCTTTTTAAAAAACAGAGCGAATCCTATATTCACTTAGTCATTTGCGTGGTCTCCAACCTCCTCTATCAGTAACACTTTGGAGGCCAATCATTGTCCCACTCACTTTAATTAATCCAGACTCCTACTACCCTTGTTCCTTCATTTTCAGCAAACTGACGCCTAGGTTAGAAGTAAATAGGGGATCCCTGAGTGGCACAGTGGTTTAGTGCCTGCCTTTAGCCCAGGGTGCGATCCTGGAGACCCAGGATCGAGTCCCACATCGGGCTCCTGGTGCATGGAGCCTGCTTCTCCCTCCCTCTCTCTCTCTCTGTGTGACTATCATAAATAAATTAAAAAAAAAAAAAAAAGAAGTAAATAGAAAAAAAATAACGCGGAACACCTGCCATCCTCCAGCCACCAGCCCACACACTCTCATAGCCACGCAGTCTGGTGTCCCTCGTCCTGTGCCGGCTTCACCTGTGCTCTTGCTTCCACCTCTCCTCCTCCTCTGGGGTCTTGTCCTTCCACTATTTCCTCTCTCTGGCTCTACACATCTTTTCTTCTCTGCCTGTTAACATACTCAATTTTAACCTACTGCATTCACCTCCTCCATGACCTGTCATCCTCCTTAACGCTACCAGACTTTTTTGTGCGTGTGTCCCTTTCCTTCATCCAAGATTCTTGGAGGAGCATTCTCCATTCCTTACTATGTTTCTCATGGTCTCTTCATTCACCTTCAATAAAGCTTCTCCCTCCTCTTCTCTACTGACACGGTCTTGCAGTGACCCACCAGCTGTCCGGTAGGCACGTCCAGTTGCCTACCATGGCTCCTGGATGCACTGTATGACACACCGTGTTCCCTGAGATTCTAGAAAACCCTTATTCTCTCGAATCCCTTCTTAAGTCTTACAGGTTCTTTGTCCTCCACCAATCCCTGAAGCACTCAAGTATTCCTGTTATCACAGTTCTTTCCTCAACTTCCCGTTCTTTTCTCATTCTACAACTTTTCGCCAGTGGGATGGGGGTGGGTGGAGAGTCGGGGGTGGAAATCTTCCGCTGTATATGGAGCCCGGCTCTCTCCCCGAGCTCGACTTCTTATATCGAATTGCTTACTGGGCAACTTAGCTGAATATCCCCCCGGGATTTCAGACTCGACTTGTTCAGAACCAAACTCATCACCTTCTCTCCCAAGTCCTTTAAACCTTCTCTCACTGAAGGCAGCAACCCCCTCCCCAAATCACCTAAACCAGATGCCTAAAAGTCACTCCAGATCCTCCTCCTTTTTCCTCTTCTCTACTACCCTAGTTCAAGTCCTCAAATCTATTGCCTAGAGGATTACAGTGGTCTCCTAATCTGTCCCTCAGCCAACCTTACCCTCTTCAAAGACATGCGTACCTTGTCATCAGACAAGGCTTCTAGAAGGCAAATCTGATCATGCCATTCTCCTGTTCATAACTCATCAATGGTTTCCCAGTGCCAAAGAGATAAAGTTCATGCCCCTAAACTATGATGGAGGTCCAGCGCAGGCTGCCCCCAAATATGCCACTTTGGGATATTGACTATTTTGAATTAAAGTTACTTAAGGGGCACCTAGGTGGCTCAGTCAGGGAAGCCTCTGCCTTTGGCTCAGGTCATGATCCCAGGGTCCTGGGATCGAGCCCCTATTCAGCAGGGAGCCTGTGTCTGCCTCTACCTGCCACTCCCCCTGCTTGTGCTCTCTCTCTGTCAAATAAAAAAATAAAATCTTAAAAAAAAACAAACAAACCCAAGAGACATAATTTAAAAAAATAAAGTTACTGAAGAACAGACAGTGTAAGAAGGACATTTTAAACCTACTTTGGGGATCCCTGGGTGGCTCAGCGGTTTAGCGCCTGCCTTCGGCCCAGGGCGTGGTCCTGGAGTCCCGAGGTCAAGTCCCACATCGGGCTCCCCGCATGGAGCCTGCTTCTCCCTCTGCCTGTGTCTCTGCCTCTCTCTCTGTGTCTCTCATGAATAAATAAATAAAAATCTTTAAAAAAAAAAACCCTACTTTGTTCCTCTGAAAGCAGAAAATAAATTTGCCATGTGCCAGGAGGTAAGGAGACATCCTTATCAGTAGAGATGGGAATTTAGGGCTTATAACACACTCTGTTACTTTACCCTGTAGCTTCTTCACTAATTTACCCCAAGCCCAAACTTCTTTGTCCTGTCAATTCTTCATACATTTATTATTTCTTTGTCTAAAAGGTCTTTGTCTTTGAGTCTCATATTTTTATGAGCTTCTGCACAAATGAAATTAAATTTTTCTCCTGTTAATCTGTCTTACGTCAATTTAATTATTAGATGGGCCAAAGAACCTAGAAATGAAGAAGGGAAAAATTTTCTTCCCCTGCACATGGCACTTGAGGCTCTAAGTCAAGAGACTCCTGCTTGCCTCTAGCATCATCTCCTGCCATTCCCTGGTATGGCAATAGTTTATATTCTAGTCTAGGATCAGCATACTTTTTCTATAAAGGGCCAAATGGTAAATATTTTAGATTTTTCAGGCTATGGAGTCTCTGTCACAACTATTCAACCTTCCGAAGCTCTGAAAGTAGCCATAAACAATACATAAATAAGCAAGTATGACTGTACTTATTCCAATTAAATGTGTTTTTAAAAAAGATTTATTTATTTATTTGAGAGAGAGCACAAGCATGGGAGTGGCAGGGAGAGGGAGAAGGAGAAGTAGGCTCTCTGCTGAGCTGGGAGCCCGACGCGGGGCTCAATCCCAGGATGCTGGGATCATGACCTGAGCTGAAGACAGACTCTTAACCATCTGAGCCACCCAAGTGCCCCTCCAATTAAACGCTTTTTAATGAACCTTGGAATTTAAAATTTTCACGTGTCATGACATCATTCTTTTAAAACTTATTCTCAAGCATTTAAAAATGTAAAAACGAGGGCACCTGGGTGGCAGAGTTGGTTAAGCAGCAGACTCTTGGTTTCGACTCAGGTTGTAATCTCAGGGTAGTATCAGGCCCGGCATCGGGCTCCTCACTAAGTGCAGAGTTTGCTTGAGATTCTCTTTCACTCTCTCTCTCTGCCTCTCCTTCTTGTATGATCTCTCTCTCTCTCTCAAAATAAATAAATCTTCAAAAAATCTTTAAAAAATAAGATATAAAAACCATTCTTAGGGGATCCCTGGGTGGCTCAGTGGTTTAGTGCCTGCCTTTGACTCAGGGTGCGGTCCTGGAGTCCCGGAATCGAGTCCTGCGTCGGGCTCCCTGCATGGAGCCTGCTTCTCCCTCTGCCTCTCTCTCTCTCTCTCTCTATCATGAATAAATAAATAAATAAATAAATAAATAAATAAATCTTGAAAAAAAAATCTTAGCTCATAGGCTACAGAGAAACAGGCAGCAAACTGGATTTGGGGGTTTCTGGGCTCTGACCTCTGCTCTAGTTGTAGGGAATGCCCTGCAATTCTCAAAATGTTCTAGATGGTTTCTTGGCCCATGCCCTCATTCATGTTGTTCTCTCTGAATAGCTTTTCTCCTTTTTGCCTGGATTCTCCTATTTAACCATCAGGACTCACTACAGACTCTGCTTTCTTGGGGAAGGCAAGTCTTTTCTGACCATGAGAGATACCGGTAAGTGCCTATGTTTTAGGTTCCTATATTGCCCTATGCATATTTTTTTAAATAACACTTTCCCACGTTGTATAATAATATCCTATCATATGTCTGCTCCTGCCATTCTTCCACTAAACACTTGGTTTGAGTCATCTTTGTATCCCTAACACTTAGCACAGTGCCTTTAATAGGTAATCGAGAACATCTGTTGAATTGTATTAAGAAATCTGTAGGATGGTATATTGCTGATTGCTCTCGTCTAAATGGAAGAAGGTTCTGTTTATCATATATATAAATGATGTAACACTATTCTCTGTTCTTTCCCTTGCCATAGTCACCTGTATATACGCCTGGAAATGCTACTGAGGTAAAGGGGTAGTGGTGGAGGAGCTACAAGAAAAGCTGAGGTTGATGGGAGGAGAGCTTCTTTGTACACAATTACAACCACCACTCTGGGCCGTGAAAGGCCTAGGTGGCTAACAGCTTCTAAAGAACACGCACATACATCAACACACCAGTGTGGGGCCACGCACAAGCTTTTGAGGTCAGGACATGGGGCAGGATGAATTTTAGGGTTCCTTTCAACTTTGAGATGCTGTGAGTAGAGAGTTACTGGCACAGACTCATTCTCACTCAGACCCCAGAGTAGAAAGTCAAGTCTGTGCATGGGGGTGGGCGTAGGTGTGGAAAAGGGAGTGAGGAAAAAGGTGGGTGGTGGGAGGCAGAGGGGGAAGGACCTCGGATGGGATTTCTGCCCCTTCCCGCGTGCGTTCACCTGGCATCCAGAGCGAATTCCGTCTCCTCCAGCGCACACCATGGATTTCTTCACGATGGAGCCCCAGTAGGAGGAGCTGGAGCAGATGGCGTAGTCCACGGTGGGCAGGTACGCCTGCTGCAGAACCTGGGCCAGCTGCCCATTGGCTAACAGGACACACAGAGTTGGAGGTCAGGCCCAGATGCTCTCCAGGGGAGAAACCTTCCACAACCTGCCAAACCTTCCCAAGCTCTGATGAAAGCTCCTGTCTCTGCCCATTGCGTGCCACAGATCCTCCCCCTTCCCCCTCTTTATATGGAAGCTACAGGCCTCTTCCTTCAGGGGTCATCCCCTATCACTGTTCCCAAGCTCCAAACCACCAAGCTCTAATCTCCTACTCCTGCTTTAAAAAAAAAAAAAAATGTTGTTAAAGCAACTCTAATGGTCTTATTTGTTGATAACTCTCCCGCCTTCACCTTACACTGCGAACCGCATGAAGCCGACCTGGGACTGCACACCCTTATTTTCATGTCATAAGAGCTCGGTGCAGTTTTCCTTTATCTGGCTCTTTGGACTTTCCAAAGCCTTTGAAACACGAATTATTTCTCTGTATCCTTACAACAGCCCTTTCCTGTTACAGGTCAGGAGGTTGAGCCATTATAACATTAAGTGAACTGAGAGGAGCTGCGTTGGAGGGGTGTCTCTCTCTCAGCTCCAGGTTTTCCCAGTAGACTGGCTGCTCACGGCAAGGCCTGGCCTCACCTCCAGAGCCCCAGTACTGCCTCCTGGCCCACAGGCTTCTGTGTTGGGCTGACTTAGCCATCTCTGCTCATAGCCCTCCTACCTTTCCGTGTTGTCTAGATGGCATTCCCTACCAGAAGTCTTCCCATGATGATCAGAAGAGGGCTGAGGCCACTTCTGCCTTCATTTCTCTGGACCTACGGCTGCCTCTGGTTCCTTCACTCCAACCCACAGCCCAGCGACTCTCTATGGAGGTAGCATGATGGTGGCATGACCACCAAAGCGGGAGCCAGGACGTGTGGGGCCTGGCCCCAGCTAACTAGCTACTAACTGGTCAACGTGATCTTACACAAGGCCCTTAATTTTGTTGGGCCTTAGTTTCCTCATGTACAAAATGACAGGCGGGGGTGCCTGGGTGGCTCAGTCACTTAAGCACCCGACTCTTCATTTCATCTCAGGTCGTGATCTCAGCGTCGTAACATCGAGTCCCCTGTGGGGCTCCACGGTCAGCACGGAGCCTGCTTGAGATTCTTTCCTTCTCCTTCTGCCCTCCCTGTCACGCTTGCTCGCTCTCTCTTTCTCAAATAAATAAATAAATAAATCTTTTAAAAATAAAATAACGAGTACAAAATATTATCTGAGATAAGGTTTTTGGGTTTGTTTTTTCTTTTTTGTGGCTTTTTTGGTTGTTTTTTAGTTATGAGTCTATGACTCTCCGACTTGACCATTCCATGGCCCGTACTTGGCTTCATTTCACGCACCAGTTATTTTATCTCTGGTTCCTTATTTCTGGCTATGAACACCTAGGACCACAGAAGAGTGTGCCCCGGAAGCTCAGCTGCCTACTCAAGATCCCAGCGGTGGATGGTGCCAGTGTAGGTGACTTACTCTTGGTCAGGCCCCAGCCTGTGATGTAGCAGGGACTGTTGTTGGCCAGGATGGCTCCCTCCTGCGGCAGGACACCCAGCTGGACATAGCTGTTGAGGGTAACTTTCTGGGCCAGGCGCAGCAGGGCAATGTCATAGCTGTGGGAGGAAAGGAGCCAGCTCAGACCTTCCTACAGGTCAGCCTAGGGGCAGGCCCTCACTGAGCCTTTGTGACACCGCAGCATTAGAACTAACCGCTTTCGGGGTGCCTGGGTGGCTCAGGCAGTGGAGCCTCCGACTCTTGATTTTGGCTCAGGTCATGATCTCAGGATTATGGAGGGGAGCACTTGCCAGACTTTCTCTTCCTCTCTTTCCCCCTCCTCATGCTCTCTCTCTAAAACAAATAAGTTGGGGTGCCTGGGTGGGTTAGTGGTCAGAGCGTCTGCCTTCGGCTCAGGGTGTAATCCTGGGGTCCCGGGATCGAGTCCCGCATCCGGCTCCCTGCTTGGAGCCTGCTTCTCCCTCTGCCTGTGTCTCTGCCTCTCTCTCTTTGTGTCTCATGAATAAATAAATAAAATCTTAAAAAAATAAAATAAATAAAATAAAGAAGTCAATCTTTAAAGGGAAGAAAAAAGAAAAGAAGAAAAAATTACTAAAAAAAACCCCCCAACATTCATGACTTTGCAGGAGGAGGGGTAGGACTTGCGGGGCTCCAACTGGAGTTGGGTTGTAGGGCATTCCTTGTTTAGCAGCAGCACCTGCTGGTGGGGTCTTGGTATCGCAGTTTTGCCGTGACCTTTGCCACCCAGGGGAGGGGAGCTTACATCTTCCAGTTATTGGGGGTGGGGGTGGGGGTGGGAGCCAGAAAAGAGCAGAGTGGCATGATCTTGGTAGCAGAGAAGAATTCTCAGAGAAGAAAGATGTAAAATGCTGCGTGGTCGGAAAGCTCTGCAGAAATATCCCAGTCACTTGGACCCCCCCGGCCCCCACACTCTAGAGAACCATGATTTTAACTACCATTTAACACCTTTCCTTTTCAAAGGTGTTCAGCACAGTCTTGCAGTTTTCTCGTATAAGATTAATTTTTAGAAACTTATTTTTGCTGGCGTGGTCTACTCCGTAAGACGCATAATAAACAGCAGCACACACGGAAACACCCAACTCTGCAGAGGAGGAGCTCCAGGTAACCCAGATCATGCAGGCCAGCCTAGATGAAACAAATCCCTCGGACCTTCAAAAATTCTCAAGCCTCCCCAAACCTGAATTCTCCGAGGCCTTCTGAATGAACACGAGGGACGCCAAGGCCGTGTTGGCGGCCAGTCAGCCCCTCTCCCTCCCCGCCCAAGGCCAGCCCAGCCTTGGCCTACCCGGCAGACACGTCATTGCTGTTCCAGTACGGATGCACCACAATCTTCTGCACACTCGCGGACTGCTCGGTGCCGTCGTTCTGGCTCAGGTTGTGCTCTCCGACCACCACGCGGAAGGTCATTGTTCTGGAGTGACGGAAGGAAAGGAAATCCTGGATGACTCAGGGGGTCTTTCCCCCTAGAGGAAAGCTGGGAAACCATCTCAGGTCCGGTCTGCAGGACGGGGAGCCTTCTTCTCCGGCCTGGGCAGAGAGCAGACCAAAGAGCCCGGAAGGGGAGGAGGTCACAGGCCCTCTCATCCTCCAATTTATTCACAAGCGAGGGTGACAAAAACTGCCATCGACCTCATTGCCCAGTTTATTAAGCGGAACATCATAGACTGAATATCTCGTGACCTGGGGGAGGTGCGGTGAGCCTAAGTGAAATAACTGCTCTCAGCCCACGAGGGATTTGGAGGGAGGTTATAAACCAGTAGTTCTTAAAGCTTGAGCCCTGGACCAGCAGCAGCGGCGTGACCTGGAAGCTTGTTAGAAATGCAGATGACCAGGCTTCAACCTGAACCTACCCCGTGCGAAGCTCTGCTGCCCAGGACCCAGCAAGGACCCTGTGCCTTGCGGGTGATGCTGGTTCATGCTCAGATTTGAGAACGATTGTTCAAGACCGTGGAAGAGATGGTTACCAGCCAGTCATTGACCAGCCACTGAAACATTCGCCTGGTCAGAAATCCTCGCGGTAACTCTACGAAGTAGGTGTTACTACCCCGCGTTAGAAAGAAGAGAGTGAGGGCTTAGAGAAGCTAAGGGACTCGTCCAAGGTCACTAAGGTAGAAGAAGGTAGAATGGGATTTGAATCTCAGCTTGCCTGCTGCCCAAATCTCTACTTTTCATTATATTCTGCTACCTCCCCCCAGGCCCCCCAGTGCTCAAAGTCCCGCCCCACGTGCTCAGAGATACATATCCCTCCAGAAGGGCCAGACGTCCCCCCTTCCAGGGGCTCAGCAAAGCTGCTTTTTGTTTTTCCCACCTGTCCACGCAGTGAGCAGCTGTCATCACCCAGTTCTGTCTGATGAGGGTCCCTCCGCAGGTGTGATACCATTTGCCCCCGGACAGGTACTGGAGGGAGATCTAGAAGGGGAGGAGACAAAAGAGAGAGAGAGGCTGGTGTTTCTTAAAAAAGGCTTTGCCCCACACTACCTGTTACACTTCACTCCCTGCCCTCCTTCAGAACAGTCTCCAGCTCCGTGGGCTAGACGTGGCCCGTGGGTTTCATCCGACCTGTCAGTTGGTACTGAGTGGTTGCTAGTGGCTCCGGGAGTGGTGGCGAGGAGGGCTGGCAGCTGGGCCTGGGGCGGCAGGAAGGAGCGCTCCCCTGGCGGGGATGTTTGCCGGGGAGACGTGGCCATGGGTGGCTCCGTCACCCAAGCCCACAGGCTTAGGCCTCCTGAGCTCCCCTTCCGAGGTCTTTAAGACACACCCTGTCCCCCCGACTTTAGGGCACACTCCAAACTACCCCTGGAATATCCATTCTCATCAGTTCGCAGCTTCTTCAGCACCTCCTATTCCACAATAGCTCTGCCTCTGAAGACTGGGGTGCAAGCGTTTGTGAATGGCATTTCATTCTCATTGTAGCGACCCCTCTGAGTTGGGTGACCATTCCCCGGTTCATTTGCCAGTTTTACACCCTTAGAATTGCTTAAAGCACAGCCTGGCTGCCCTGTTGCAAAAGTAGAAACTCTAAATCGCCAACCAAAGAAGCAACATGCTCTACTTGGGGTTGGGGGTGTGTTCGAAGGCCGAGGCTCACTGTGTGGAGTGGTGTGTGTGGGTGTGGGGGGGTCTGAGGTGTGGGTCCGGCGCTCAGTCCTGCTAGTGTGGCACAAGTGGGGTCTCTGCGAACGTAAACGTGGTTTGTGTTTGGGCACGTGCCTGGGACAATGAGTGTGGTTGGTGTTCACATCCCCTCCTGCAAACCTTTTGCATGCCTTTGCCACCTAAGCCTGGTCCCGTTCGTCTTTTTTTTTTTTTTTTTAATTTTTTTATTTATTTATGATAGTCACAGAGAGAGAGAGAGAGAGAGAGAGAGAGAGGCAGAGACACAGGCAGAGGGAGAAGCAGGCTCCATGCACCGGGAGCCTGACGTGGGATTCGATCCCGGGTCTCCAGGATCGCGCCCTGGGCCAAAGGCAGGCGCTAAACCGCTGCGCCACTCAGGGATCCCCCCGTTCGTCTTTTAAATCTAGAATCCGGACAGTCGGAGAGCTTCTTGTTGGTAAGGACGGACACAGGCGCACATCGTGTCGTGCAGCCCAGCACAGAGGCGACACGGCCCTGCTAGGAGTCTGGAGCTGGGAAGGACACCCACCTGAGAGGGCCAGGAGTTCCTCCGGGCCTCAGTCCCTCCAACTACCCGGGCATTGGTTTCTGGAACGTCCTGGGTGCTGCGTCCTTTGTGGGGCAGAAGAAAAGTGAGTGATGACTAAGCATGGGGTCAGCTCAGGGTGGGGGGCAGGGTGGCAGTTTGCTTTGTCTGCAAATTCACGTTCCTCCCTAGCAAATGAGGGGCCCAGCTGAGAGTTATGAGCCCCTTTGGAAAACAGGGGAGTCCGCGTGACTTCAGCCCTCCCCGGGGTCCTCCGCAGTCGGGCGTGCTATAAAGGGACCCATCCCACAGGGGCTCCCGGTGGCCTCAGCCTTGCTGGGGTCATCCCACGGCCCGAGGCGACCTCCCCCCACCCCTCTACCCACACATCCAGGGCCTTGGCCGGGTTCTCCAGGGGCAGGGACAGCAGTGCGCATCCCGCTCAGGCACCTGCTGAGCATGTCTTCCTGTCACTGAGGGTGGTGAGAAAGCCCAGGCCCCGTGAAAGAGGCTCCTCTGCCCTATGGCCCAAGTCCTGCCAACCAGGGGGTCCTGCACGAAGAGTCGCCCTGACTGTCCCTATCATGGGCTCCAGGAGGATAATAAGGTTTTGGCGAGTGATCCATCCTGCCCTGGGACAGGGAACAGGCCTGGGTCTAAGGAGAGCTTTGACCCTCCTGTCCAAATGCTCCTCCTTAAAGAACTCAGGCCAGATGACCCACTTACCATAAAGGACCAGGGTGCTGAACACCAGGAAGCGGAGCATGTTGCCAGCTGAGTAGACCACTGCCCCCTCGCCATGAATTGCCATGCACCAAGCCCTCTTTATATTCCTCTTATCAGCAGCTTTGCTGACCTCCTTGCTGCCAGCTGGCAGGGCTGCGGATGGAAGGCGGGAAAATCACAGGTGACATGGAAATACAAATGAAAAGATTTATTTTCAAGTAAACTAATTTGTCTGTTGTTCAAAGACAGAACAAGGTCAGGTTAGGGCTGAATTAATCATCTGCTTTCAGTTGAAAAGCATCCAATAAACTCTTTTTCAGAAATCAGAAGGAAGGGTGCCTGGGTGGCTCAGCGGTTGAGCGTCTGCCTTCGGCCCAGGGCATGATCCCGGGGTCTTGGGATCGAGTCCCGCATCCTGCTTCTCCCTCTGCCTGTGTCTCTGCCTCTCTCTCTTTGTGTCTCACAT
The DNA here is from genome assembly GCF_048164855.1 of Canis lupus baileyi. Taxonomy (NCBI): domain Eukaryota; kingdom Metazoa; phylum Chordata; class Mammalia; order Carnivora; family Canidae; genus Canis; species Canis lupus. The sequence goes on along the minus strand of NC_132862.1, from coordinate 3,542,493 downwards.
GAATAAATAAAATCTTTAAAAAAAAAAAAAGAAAGAAAGAAATCAGAGCGGGGACCAGGACTGGCCTTTTCCTCAGGTGCTTCCCTTAAGGACGGTCACTGTCTTACTGTCCCCAGGGACACTCTAAGTGCAGAGGTACATTCCATGCTCTAGGAGGGAGGCAAGGGGTAGGTGTGTGGGGCGGGGAAGAGTGTTTAGCAAGCAGGGAGGTGGGACATGCCCCCAGGACGCAGACAGAGGTGTAAATGCAGGGGACAAAGCCAAGTGATAGGGTGGAGAGAATCCTGGTGGAGGGAGGTACTAAGAAACAGGCTTGGGGAGGCTCAGCTGGAGACCCAAGAACAGCTCCCAGAGAGGGAGAATGTGAGGTGGGTGAGGTGGGGGGGCTCCCAGGAGAGGGATAGTCTAAGGGCTGTGAACATGGAGGCCCAGGGGGACACATGTCCTGCAGAAGAGGGAAGGCTCTGCCCATCAAGGTCAGAAGAGGAGGAAGGAGGGACGGGCAGGTGGGCAGAGGACCCGGAGACAGGCCCATGAATGAAGCTGTGATTTAGGCGGAAAGAAGTCAGGAAGCCTGGAGGGAGGCAGGAAAGTCACCTGGTTCACCTGGGGGCCTCTGGGGCCTAGATACTTTCCAGAATTCAAGTTCTGTGTCTGCAGATGATGGAGAGGCTGGAAAAGGCTGTTGGAAGGAGTCTGCACTCTGTCATTGAGCTGTCCCGGGGCATCCCAGGATGGCGCTCAGGTCCCCTGGGGGGGCCTCTTTCCAGTCCAATCCCCAACTTTCTAACAGAAGTAGATGGGGAAGAGGGCTGAGCTTGGCCGGGGAGCGAGGGCCTCTTTTGTCATCCTTCCCTCCCCCCTCCCTACCTGCTCTGGCCTTAAGGAGACAGCTCTGGCCCTAGGACAAGGAGCCCAAGGGAGGGTTTAGGGCCACCTAAAGGTTACCCCTCCCCATCATATACTCCAAAGTGAGCCTCTAAGGGCAGGGTCAATATCATATCAACCCCTGCACCTTTGGCCTCGCTAGGAGGAGTCCAATCTGTATTTACATAAAAACCAAACTCCTTAGGAGGACACCTAGGGCCCTCACAGCCACACCTAGCCTGCATGTGGTGGGCCTGGGCTCCCGTGCTGCTCAGACTCTTCTATTCTCACCCTTAGGGTTAGACATTGTGGGGGTTTGGTTTAAATTTCGAGGCACTGCGTTTCTTCTGACCAAGCAATTCTAATTCTAGGAATGCATCCTTCTGAAATGAACACAGGCACAAAAATAAATGCACAAGGATGTGGATTATGTAGTTTGTCACCAAGTTGTCACAAAATTGGGAAAAGCCCACGTATTTATCAGCAGGGGAAGGTGAAAAAAATTGGATTTAGCTGTATTATGGAATACTCTCCAACTTTTAAAAAATGAGTTAGACTTAAAGGAACTGACGTGAAAAGATGTCCTTGAGAGTAAGTGGGGACATCAAATTGCAAATGATACGGTCCTGGGTGTGTGTATATTTGTATATTCGTAGAAAAGGGGGGTGGAAGGGTTTATATACAGAAGTTATTACTTCTAGAGTGAACCAATCGGTATGGAGGCGTTGTAAAGATCGATTTCACTTTTGAAACTCTTACTTTTCTGTATTATTTGGCTTTTCTACAGCATTACTTTTGTAATTAAAATAAGAATATTGGGACGCCTGGGTGGCTCAGTGGTTTAGCGTCTGCCTTCGGCTCAGGGCGTGATCCTGGAGTCCCGGGATAGAGTCCCACATCGGGCTCCCTGCGAGGAGCCTGCTTCTCCCTCTGTCTCTGCCTCTCTGTGTCTCTCATGAATGAATAAATAAAATCTTTAAAAAAAATAAGTTAAAAAAATCTTCTGGGATATTTAGCTATTTTTGGCAATGGCGCCAATACTCATCAAGTGGGAAATAGATCCCAAAGAGGGACCAGCCACTCATTGCTAAGGGGAGGGTTTTCTGGGGCCAGGAGATAGTAGCACAGGGCTAGTGTCAAGGTTTTAAGGTTTTAGGTTAACTCTGAGAATGCTCAGAGGGGTGAATTTTAAGGAAGAATGTAGATCTTGGGTTAGGGCGAGCCCAGCCTCAGCTGAGGGGAGATTATGGAGCCTTATACCACCCCATCAGAGCCCTTGCCCTCTTCTTGACCACCTACCTTCCCGTCTCCCACCCCCAAACCTGGGCCGACTCTCTAGGTGTGGTGTTTGCTTTTTTCTCTTTCTTCTGCTGCACCTCTCACTCCCTGTGGGTTACTCTTAGCTGACTGCCCCCCGGAGAGGTTATGGTGTTTTTGTGTTAGGGGTGAAGAAACTTGGGGCCACAACAGAGCACATTGGTTGGGCCTATATCCTAAGACTGGGCTGGAGGGCTGTTGGGCGATGCCATAGAGAGTGTGAGGGATATTGGGATAAAAGGCAAACAACCAACACCTGATTAAGTGTTTGGATGTTTAGTGCAACCAAGAGGAGGGCTAGGATTGGAGTCAGGAACCACGGCTCCCTATGGTTTACTGTATTAGCATGGCCTTCAAAGCCTTCTCAACTGGGCCCCAACCCGCTGTTCTACAGGATAGACGTAACCAGTAGCGCAGCAGGCACAGCAGGCACAGTGCCCAGGACCCACAGATTTAGTTTTTTAAAAAAATCAGAAGAAATAAAATGAATCATATTCATCTTTATACCAATGCAGTTATAAAACACAATTTAAGAATTTTCTGGTGAAGACAAAGGGACCTAGGTCCCATGAAAGTCACAATGTGGCCCCAACCCTCCAGCTTTCACATCCACTGCTCGGCCGCCCTGATGGTCCCTTGGTTTCTTGGGAAGCCACCTGCAGCTTTGTCTCTCTGTGACTTTCCTCATTCTAGACCAGTGCTTGTGTGAGATCCCACCTGAGGACTCATCCCTGAGGCCAAAGGTCAAATGTCACCATCCTTGTGAGACCTTCCCGGTTCGCCTAGATGGAAGGAATCGTCCTTTCCATCTCACCTAGCACAGCTCTGAACACCTCCAGGCTTGTCCTGACTTGCTTCCATCTGCTTCCCCAGCTGGAGTATGGGTTCCATGGGGCAAGTCTCATCTTACATCTCATGTCTACATGGGCTTGACACACAGTATGCAGGCTAGATCGGGTGCCAGAGGATGTCTGGGGATAAGAGACAGTGATGTGATAGAACTTTTCAGATGTGTGTGGCTCTACACAGCCTGAATCAACTGACTTTCCAATGGGTCAGCCACGGGACAACGGGAGAGGAGGAACCAAAGGTGAGTTTCCTTTCCCAATGCCATAAAACCTTTATTTTTATTGGGATCTTAGGTCCAGTTTTTCCTTTTTCCACTGTGGCCATATCCTGGCCAGTCTCTCCTCTCCCTCTGACTGGGCTACCCCAGATTGCTTCCCCTATAGGGTCCTGAAGGCTCTTGGGAATTTAGGAGACCTCCTGCAGTGTTGGGGGGGGGGGGCAGGGAGAGGCAGCTGTGATCCCATGGCACCCTCACGTGGTGAAGCCCAAGATGACAGCCTGCTAGAAAGTCTGGAGCCTTCTGGAAGGAATGTGAACTCTCCTCTAGGGAGCCGGGCTCTCTAGTTCAGGCCAAGCGCCCATGTGTGGTGGGGTCCAACTTGCTTGGAGAAGAGCTGACACGCATGTTGGGTCCGCTCCACGTGGGGACTTCATGCAGGTACAGCAATCATGGCTGGTTATGCAGTCACGCTCAATTCTACACACCGTCCCCGCTTCCTCACACCTCCCAGGGCTCTCGTTAGCCTCATCCAGGTTCTGCTCTCGGGTTGCCAATACCTTGCCGTGTGGTGTCAGACAAATTACTTATCTGGCCTTGGTTTCACAATATGAAAATGACAGGGTTGGATAAAAACAAGTTTCAGATGTTTGCTCGCAGACCTTTAGAAGTTCTGGGGCTGTTGGGCACGGTCTTCACCTACCAACAACTTCACCCACTGCCACTTGGCTTTTCATCTACATTATGTACGGGGCATTGAAAAAAGGCTTGGCGGGGGAGGTTCTTAGACCTGAGAATCACTGGTTCCGTGAGCTTGCTTTCCACGAACATCCCAGGATCCCCAAACGAGGCCGGCCTCATGGCTGCCTGGCACCACTGTTCTAGGCTCTACGGAGACCAGCCAGATGTGATCAGCATGGAGGGAAAGAGGAAGGCTTACGCCTGATGTCTAGTGTTCTCGGGGTGTGGAAGAAGGAGCTCTGGCTCAGTGTTTGCAATCAAGTCTCAGTTGGCTCCCGCCATCCACTAGCTGTGGGACAGACAAGCCCCTTTATCTCTACCTCTGCTTTCTTATCTGTACAGTGGGCATGGGGGTTCCCGCCCTGTCTTGCTCCCAGGCTTACTGTGCAGGCGGAATAAGATAAAGGACTCCTGTCAGGGTGCTTTCTGTAAACGAATGGCTCTACCAACATCGGGCAATATCAGCAGGGAGACTCTTGTAGACCTCTAGTGTCTCCGTTAGAAGGTGCCACTTCACTGGTCCTGTGAGTGCTCCACACGACAGAGGACTCAGGACTTGGCCGCAGAGGTACTTTTCTTGAATTTAGCATTGCTGCCCTGGGCCCTGCCCTGGGCCCTGCCCAGGCTGCCTTCTCTGCCTGGAAGTCTGTCTCAAGGACAGAAGGCAAGCGCTAGGCCAAGTATCGCAAGTTCTAACGGGTTCTTCCACCAACACGGGAGAAGGAAAATGGGCCCTGTGTTGTTGCAAGGAACGGGAAGGTCCTGCCTTGATATCTGCTGGGTTTAGAAATCCATCTTTAAGGCCTACGGAGAAGCTGGTAATCAGGCTCTCAATCATCAGCTTCCCCCAAATCCTGTTTCCTGAGAGGCTGGGTTCCCCACGGGAACTCCCACGGGGGTGATCGGGGGTGTCAGTTGAAGACCCAGTGCTGGTGGGGGTCCCTGGGGTTGCAGGCGGCCATCGCTGGCTTTTTGTCCTCAGACGTCAGGCAGGTCCCGGATGCCCGGTTCCTGATTAGCTGGTCCTAAAAGATGACACAGCAAAAAGTCAGCCTGGGCTTCAGAGAGCCAACGGTGCTACTAGGGGGCAATGAGATGGGGCGCAATAAGTAAAAAGCAAAGGGAATGCAACAAGACACAAAGAGAACACTCTTCAATTTTTTTCTTGGGGTGTCAGATACCCTGATGGGATGAGTTCCTGAGTTTCCACCTGCATTCGGTATCAATTTCCCACTTCAGGATTTAGCCAGAGCAGCTGGGATAGAGGAAGGTAGGACCATGGGGCTAGTATTTTCAAGGGCCCCTCCTCCAGATGGCCAGGCTCAGAGGCCTGAGCCCCTGTTGTATACCCCCACTTTCTGCCTTCGATCATATTTACACTCTTCCTTTCCCTGCGGCCCCAACATCAGGCTTCTTTCCCCCTAAGCCAGAGCCTGAAGACTGGGGTAGGGTGGGTTGTGGAGGCTCATGGGTAGGGCTAGTTTGGGTCCAGCACTGTAGAAGTTACATTCCATAACCTGAGGCAGTGTGGTACACTACAAAGAACCCAGGCTTTTAAGTCAGAATGATCTAGGTCTGAATCTCAGGCCTGCCCCTAACTAGTGGTGGGGCTAGGGCCGGTCAAACTTGCTGAGCTTCCACTGGCTCATCTAGACACATGCTTGGGAAGAGCCTCTAAAGGATTAACCACACTTGGTGCGTGTGAGTACACAGCTTTGTACCTGGCACACAGAGAGGAGGCAGGAACCACGCGTGAATCTTCACCTCCATCTACTTGGGTTCAGCTAAAAACCCTTGAGCCATGACAGCGATGGCCATGGACCATTAACTCCCAATCTCGACTTTCTATCGGCCAGAGCCAGACCTCACCAGACGTTACTTATGCCCTGAGAACCCTTTCTGTCACCAAGCCCACTTTCTCCATACTTCCTCCACTGTTGCGCTCCACCCGGGATCCACCGTACGGCAGGAGATGCAGCAAATAAGGAGGGGGGCAGCTGTGGCCGCACGTTCTTGATTCTGAGCTTTCCGGGCAGCTGACTCACCTGGGTGAATTCCCATTCCTCATCCTTGGGGACTTGGCTATTTTTGCCGGTGAAGTGACAGCTCCTCAGGCCCAGGGTGCCAGCACTGGCATGTAGACACAGCTGCTTTGAGATGTTGTGGCGAAGGTCCCTCTGGGTTGTGTACTCAAAGTACTAGAAGTCAAGACAAGAGGAGGCGGAGAGTTTGCCCACTATCTTCCAGAGCCAACTGCCCTAAGACTCCAACCACAGCTGACCTTCTGGGGAAGGAAGCGAGCGGGGGCCAAAACATCAGTAATTCCTGCGCTACCTTTGGGATTTTGGCCACTACCTAGGTTTTACTGGGATAACAGTTACTTAATATGTTTTCTTTAAAATCATTAAAAAATTTACTTAGCTTCGTTTTTATGTGTTATTTGTGAAATCATGTGGGCTTGATGTGCTGGTTTCTTTGTTTAAAACAAACAAATGTTCACCGATGTACTACCTAAAATGGTCGTGTAGGCCGGTGGTATAGGAAATGGCTTGATGATGACTTGGTCTTGGCTGCATATGCTGGCAGCCTGTGCAGTGGCTCACGCCACTCCTTTCCTTGCTTCGGCTCTGTTCCAAGTGTACTTACCAGACACTGGGCATTCGGGGCAGGCCGAGGGACTGGGTTCCGGGAGGTCACTAGTTAGCCCTCGGGGAAGAGCCGGGGCACTGTAAGGCATGGGGTAAATTCCCAGCATGCCAGGTAACTGTGACACGTCAGTAGATGGTTGTTATTTGGGGTCACTGCTGGGTGACAGAGTCAGAGCAGCAGTTTCTGGGCAGGGGAGGCATTAAAGCTGGGCGTGGGTTTAAGCAAGTGCTCACAGTTTCCATACTTACTCTAAAGCCTCACTCGGCACCTGGCACCCTCTAGGAAGTCTTCCTGATAAACAATCCTGCCCTCCCGCCCCCTCTCTGTCACCTATCGCCAACGCCCAGTGCTCCCCGGGTGTCCCTACCTCATGCCTCAGACCTTGTCTATCTCTGTCATATGTTCCAACTCAGACTGGGAGCTGAGGGCAGGGGCGCTATCTCCTTCTCTCCCTGGGTCTCCCGACCCTAATCCTCAGGAAAGGGCTATTTTTGTTTTGAACTCAAGCACACTCCCAGCTGAGCCTGATGTAGGACGCGATCCTATGACCCTGAGATCATGACCTGAGCTGAAATCTAGAGTCAGACACTGCATGTTTCTCCGACTGAGCCACCCCGGTGCCCCAGGAAAGGGCTATTTTGAGTGGAGAAGAGGCCTGTAAAGAGGGGTTGTTTCACAAGTGGGCTTCTCTTGGGCCTGCCCGGTGTGGTAGGGCCGGGTACCTGGTTGCCGCCAAGGCCATGGCAGGTGTACATGATGAGGGGCTTCCCCCCGTGGTTGTTCTCCCCCACATCCAGGCACTGGTTGATGCCGAGGTTCCTGATCTGCAGAACGGTGAGAGAGAGGGGAACCGGGATAACACAGTTAGGAATTTTGGGGTTTGCAGTGTGGGGCTCAACTGGTGTAAATGTGCATGGCCGGGGTTCTCCTCTGCTCATGACCCTAGAGGCCTGGAGGTAACAGCGAGGGGAGGCGCTGAGCCCAGAGGCTGGGGGACCTCCCAGGCTGCCAGGTCTCAGAGGAGCCCTCAGTGCGTGGGAATTTCCTCATGAGCAATGATTCTCCGAGAGTGATCCCCGGACCGTCAGCAGCACCTGAAGACTTGTTAGAAATGTCAATTCTCAGGCCCCGTTCCCGTCCTACTGAATCAGTAATCAGCAATCTGTTTTAACGTGCCTTCCAGGTGATTCTGCTGCAGGTGGATGTTTGAGAACCACTGCTTATGGGCTGTTTCCCACTTACAAGTTCTTGGTTAATCTCTAGAAGTCCCAGTGGCCTTTCAGTCTTCCTTCAAAGGGGTGTAGGGAGTGTGCCATCCCTTGTGGGGCGAGTGCTTCTGAACTACCCCTGGGGGTTCCTGTGATGATGGGTGGGCAAGCTGGTTGTTAAGACTTACAGCTCCATAGAGGGTGGGCTTCAGGTCGGGAACAAACATCTCCGGATAGATGTTGTGCAGGAACCAGGAAAAGTTGTGACAGTGTAACTGCTCCCTCAGCTTCAGGCGTTCCGAAATGTCCCCGAAGGATTTCTGTCAACGAAGCCAGCCCCCAAAGGGTCAGTTCCACCGGGCCTGACCTGCCCGTATGGCTGAAGTAGCCCCGAGGTTCTGCGGTCACTTGCTCCCAGAACGGGTCTCCTGCTCATTCCTGGTCAGCACCTGTTGGGGCTACTGGCTTATCCCATCTAACCGACCCCCCCCACCCACCGCCTTGGCCTCCTTCCTCCCCCATCTCCCGGGACTTCCCTATCCGTCTTCTCCCAGACCTCAGTTCTGAGCCCTCTCAGAGCAAAGCCCTTCCTCCTGGAAGAGGTTCTTCAAATCTTTTTCCCTCCTCTCCTAAAAGATGCCAGGACTCTCGGGGGGGCGGGGGGTAACAGAAGCTCCTGTCCTCAGTGCTAGCCTTCAAGCTCTGGCCTCCCTGAGCTCACGGGGTCTGAGGGGTGATGGGAGGCACCAGGTAGTAGAGACGTGCGGATTTCTACCATTAAGTCCCTCATGAGGGTCTGGGATGCTACACTGCTCTTCACCCAAACACCTCCCAAGCGCCCTTTCCTCTCACCTCTTGGGCCATCTTTGCTGCCTGCATGTTTCTCCGATAGAAAATCTCCTTGTAGTTATCCATCCAGACCTCAGCCAGGCGCACTTGGTTGCGAGCAATGACACTGACGCCCTTGGGGAAGGTGTGGGGACTCTTGGTACGGAACACATGGCCTACCACAGAGCAGGGGATGATCTCCAGCTGGCCCCCACATTGCCACACCTGCCAAAAGAAGACAAGAGATAGAGCCTTGAGGGGTGGGTAGGGGGTCACTGTCCCCCCAAAGCAGCTCTGTTCTATTCCCAGGGTGTGAGGGTCCCAGGTCTAAGGACTCAGGGAAATGGTGCTCTCTCCTAGAAAAAAGGACATCGACCAGGATTCTTCGTAGGCCCATGACTATGTAATCCCTGGCTCTATGATGGTAGTTCAAGGCTGATTCAGGCCAATGGAAATCTGCAGGGTGCTCCGGGTTGTCAGAGCCCACATTGGAGAAAAAACAGCTGGCTAACTTTGTGTCTGTATACCTACTCCGAGCTCCGGCCACTTGGCTTGTTGACCTGGAAATGTGATTTTATCGGCTCACCCAGGTGTTACTGGAAACCCAAGCTCCCTCAAATCAAGATGGACTTGTGACCCAACTAGAGCATTGGCGCATCAATTATAGCAAGGACGTCAGTTTCCGGGTGGGCTGTGGTAGTCACCTGGGCCGTTAGCACATTAGCTTCCTGAGAGAGACTCAACAGCGGTCGGAGGCTCATGGATGAGCCTAGAATCAGAACCCTGGGAGTTCCGGTGACTGACCTGGTGCCCCTTCTCTATGCTAGTGGGCTGGTTTAAGACACGCCCCCCCCCCCCCCCATCCGGGTCCTCTCTTTTTTACATTTTATGTTAGTAGATGTGTTGTTATTCGGTTTACTACAGCAGCAGCAGAAATACATGATCATAGTCATAACAACACAGGCACCAGAGACACGCTTGGTGTGTGCCAGGCACCGTGAGAAGTCACTTCGTAAATGAGCTCATCTGCTCGCTAATGACCCCAGCGTGGGGGTTCATGTGGACGGCACGGAGAGGAAATCTTTCTTCCTCACCCAATCCTGGTTTGCCTTACTCCTGGAACCCTCAGTTGTGGGGTCCACCAGGGTTTGGGCCTCCATCTTCAGCGATGCAGGGTTTGCTGGGGGGGACACTTCAGAGGCCACCAGGGCCTGTGTCCTCTGACCTGCTGGCTGATCTTTCCCACCCTCATCCTAACACTTTTCCCACAGACCTCAAGAAAGATGTCACCAGGCCCCAGATGTCTGGTTCCCCTAAGACATTCTGGTAATTTGTTCTAAGTTGTCCACTCGGATCCCCAAAGCCCTACTGCTACGGAGGGGTGGGGGGAGTAGAGGAAAGGTGATGCCACGACGGGAAAGAGCCACCCTTTTAGGTCCAGCTCCAGATGTCACATCCCTGAGGCTGCCACCGCCTGGGAGACAGGGGCTCGGGCTGGGCCCCCCGGGAGGCCGTGGCTCCCCCCCAAGCCCTCCTCACTCTCACCCGGAAGGACATTTCCACGTTCTCCCCTCCCCAGATCTCCATCTGATTATCATAGGTACCGATGTGCTCAAAGTAGGACTTGGAGATGGAGAAGAGGCCGCCGGCAAACGTCGGGGATCTGGAGAGACAGAGGGAGAAGCATGTGCATCTTTCGGGGGGAAGCCGGGCCACCCACGGCCGCCCCCGCCGCAGCCACCGCCCCGGCTCACTCATTCAGCCCAAGTGTCCCGGGCTTCACTGGGCTCTTCCCCCCTCCTGGCCCGTCAAGCCCCAGGAGGCGAGCATCACCGTCCGCGAAGAGGCACCCGTTCACGGGCCGCGGGGACCCACGGGGCGCAGCCACGCGGCCCAGCGCGCTGTCGTGGGAGCTCGGTCCCCGCCGCCTGCGGCAGAGGCAGCAAAGTTCTAGAGCATCACAGACCCTCAGTTGTCAGAGCTGCGCGGAGCTGTCTTCGGAAGGGGGAGCAAACCATGAACGAATGAGCCGGGAGGGACCCCATTCTGTTTCGGAACCCCGGGCCTTCCCACGGACTCGAGAGCCCGTGCTCTGGGGCCCCGGCCGCTGCGCGGGCATCGGAGGTGACAGGTGACAGGCGCTCCTGGAAGCAGTAGAGGGGACGTGGAGGCAAGCTCAGGTCGGGCCGTGGGAGCGTCTGCAGGCTCCAAGGAGGGAAGGCCCCGCCAGCCCTTGGCATCCCGCCCGGTCAGCCGGGCTTTGGACGGGGCTTCGGGGCCCTCGGTGGGGGGCTCCATGTGCTACGGCCCAGCAGGCCTCCTCCAGGGCTCCCCCGACTGATGGGCCAAGAAGCCTGGCCCGGCGTCAACCTGCGGCTGCTCCCGTCACTGCTCCGGGCAGGAGCTGCCTCCCAGAGCCACTTTCCAGAAGGAATTTCAATCAGAAGACCCTCATGCTCAGGCAGGCTTTCTGGCTTCCCCCAGGCACTCCGAGCACCCCGAATGAGTCCTGGGGAGGCCCGGGGAGCGCGGGGCTCGGATGAGCACTGTGCAGCTCTCTGCTGCTTCTGGGGGGTGTCTCTGACCGGCCTGTCTCTTGGCCTTGAGAGGCTTCTCTGCCCAAGATGACCTCCGGGCATAAACCCTGCCCGGGGAGCCTCCGTGCAGCCCCACACCCAGTCCACTTCCGGAGACACCCTGTTTTTCCTTCTGGGCCCCTTACCTCTCCCCTTGGCCACCCGTGAGCTCTGAGAGTGGGGGATGGGAGGGGACTGCCTGCCGGCCTCCTGGCGGGGGTGCTGTGCAGAATGCCTGGGGGGACCCCACACGCGGGGGCACTGAGCCCAGGGAGCAAATTCATGCCTCAAACACTGGAGCTTTGTCTTCTGCTTGCGTGGTCCTCGGACATTGGAGCAGGGGACAGCAGTGATGGGCGGGGAGCAGGTGCCTGGCTCCCCGGTTTGAGGGGGGGGCGCTCAGCTGTCGAGCACAGCAAACAAAAGACCTCCGTGAAACAAGCAGAGGGCCGATGGGGAGTTCAGATTTCTTTTCTCTCTCCTGCCTAATCTCTTCTTCTTTCCCCCTGTGGTTGCTTCTTTTCCTCCTTCTAGTGGAGACGGAGCAGCTGGCCGGCCAGGATCCACGGGGCTGCTCCCTGGGGTACCCACGGGTGCACTTCACTGAGGCTCTGGGCAGCAGTTCTGAGGCTGTGGGCCTGGGGCGGGGGACGAGCTCACCCTCTCCTTTCAGGCCTTCCCTCTTACCCTCTGCTCCCCGCATCCCCAACCTCTGCTTCCCTCCATCCCTGGTGTACGTTCGGTTAAATTTCCCGGCCAGTGTGGGAAAACAATGACACAGGCGATCCCAAACCAGGGGATTCTCTAAAAGTCACTGCCCAGCTCAGTTTGGCTGAGACACCTGTTCAAATAAACTTGTGTGGGCGCCTGGCTGGCTCAGTCGGTAGAGCATGCGACCCCTGGTCTCAGGGTCGTGAGTTCAAGCCCCATGGTGGGCGCGGAGTCTACTTAAAAACAATGAATAAATAAAACGACATAAACTTGTGATCTCTAGCAACACCACGGGGTGACGTGGAGAGGGAAGGAGGGGGTGGGTGAGCGAGCGGCAGACCCAGCTGGGCACGAAACAGTGGGTGAGCTTTCAAGTCTCCGCCCTATAGGTCAGGGGTGGGCAAACTATGGCCTACAGGCCGAAGCTGGCCTCATTTCATAAGGCTCTGGGCAAAGAATGAGTTTTCACACTTTCAACGGTTGTTAAACAAAAACAAGCCAACAAGGAATAATATGCAACAGGCTGTCCGCAGCTGGCAGAAACTAACTTCCTTGCTATCTGGCCCCCTCGCGGAGAAGTTCAGGGCAACTGTGACAGCGCAGACAGTGGAACCCTTGTCTGTTTGCTTTCAATAGGTTTTCAGTCTTTGCAAAGACTCCCGGTGACCTGGGAGTCCACGCCTCCCCGTGACAAGGGCGATTCCACAGTGGCCTCTACGCCCCATCTCCCGGGGCCTCTGCATGGCCCGGTCATGCCCTTCTACGTGCGGGAGGGAATAAATAGAGGCAACAAGTGAGGCCCTTAGTCGGCGCCTGGCCCACGGTGAGTGGTGAAGAAGGGCCAGCGGTGGTGGGAGGCGGAGCAGGGCCGCGGGTGGGACGCGGGCTGGGTCCGGCCGCCGGGATGGGCATGCTCACTCCACCGTGTGCTACTGCATCATCTGGGGCCGCTGCCCATCCCTAGGAGGCCGTGCTCTCACCTGTGAAACAGGCTAATGCCAGCCCCCAGCTCGGAGGGGACGAGTAAGGGAAGTGTGTCACATGCTTCATGGAGCGCCCCATACGCGCGGGCCTAAGACGGTCCCTGGGAGCCGGCTCGGGGCTCGGTAGGCTCTGGTCCTTACTTGATGGGGTAGGTCTCATCCTTGCGCCTCTGCTTCTCGTGGGCAGGGATAGCCTCCCAGCCGAAGGTCAGGCTCCAGTCAAAGTTGCCACGGCTGTGGACTCTGCCCCTCTGGACGGGCTTGGAGAACTCAAAAGTGTTCAGGTCGATGGTGACGATGTCCGGGCTCACCACCACCGTCTCATCCTCAGCGATGCGAGCCAGGAGCGGCTCCAGCCAGCCATGGAAGCACTCACCTGCAGTGGGGACCAGGAGTCGGCAGTCAGGGTCGGCCCGCGGCTGAGCCCATGCCCCATGCCAGCAGGGAGGCTTGGGAAGACCAGAGAACCTTCCCCGGGGTTAGAGACACACAGGCAAGCTCCACAGTTGTAGAAAGCAGAGAGAGATTTCCTGAGACGCTCCTGTCCACCCTCCCTCACCCAACCCAAAGGTGGAGGTGACTTCGAAGGGAAGAGTGGAGCTCTCAGGGGAGTAATGTGGTCAACTCAAATGATGCAAACCATGGGGAAGGCCCTGGGTGGGGGACCCACCCTTCAGGGTTTCCAGCTTATCCACTCAATCAGCCCTTCTCACTCACATGTGGATTTCAGAAACGGGGGGGTACCCCCTTTCCCCGGGGGACCAAACCTCAAGCTCCAGCTCCAGCTGTGGAATAAGCATCCCTTCCACTGCTCTAGCCCCTTGGGATTTTCAGTAAACTGCACAGATTACTGTATTTGGCCTTTGGAATAGTTAATCTTGTTGGTGAGTAAAGTCTGGTCTCCTCATTCCCATTTTACAAATGGGGAAACTGAGGCTCAGTTACTGGCAGAGCCAGGAGGCAAACCCAGGTCTCCTCACTCTGAATCTAGCGCTTTCCCTAACATATCACCGCTTTCGGGGAACAGATTCTTCCCAGACAACGGTGGGGAGGTGTTGGCTTTTGGGGCAAAGGGGAGGCCTCTGTGGCTCCGCGTGGCTCTAGGGGGAAGCTCCACACAAACCAGTTCCCAGTGGTGATGAGTGGGCTCTCTGAGGGGCTGAGCTCAGAATGAGGTACAGAGCAAGAGGGGGGGGGGCGGCGGAATCTAGGCTCCAGAGCACACGCCCTGTGACTGCGGGGCGCCAATTATTTTAGGGCCTTGTGCATCTGCCGATCAAACATCCCTGGGATAGGGATGAGCAGAGGGCATGAGAAGCTGGAGTGAGTCCCAAGCCACCCCGAGCCCCAGAGCAGCAGGGGTCCCGTGAGGCACCCTCAGGCCTCCCGGGTGCCAGGCTGGTCTCGTACTCACAGTGGGCATCCAGGAAGGTGAGCACCTGCGCCTGGGCCACGCTGGCCCCCAGCAGCCGGGCGGTGATCAAGCCCTTCCGCTCCTCCTGCCGCACCACCCTCACCACCTGCAGCTTCTTCACGTACTGCTCCAGCTGCTCCTTTAAGTATTCTGGAAGGGACAGCGACATCGGTGCCAGCTCATCACTGTGTCGCCAACCTGCCGGGAGCACCCAGCGTGCAGGCCCGCGTGCGGCCCCCTGCCAGCCGGGCCCCCCGCGCCGGGAGACTGCTCCGCAGCTCCCACCCTGGGCCCATCTACCCAGGAACCCCTCTAAGCAGGGCCAGGACCTGGGGTTGGGTTCCTCTGGTCTCAAAATTAAGTATAAACTGCCACCAAAGGCTCTCAGCGGCCCCTTGGTCTCTGCCTCTTCTTAGCTACCATCTTTCGGAACCGTGACCCAGTCTCCTGGCCCTTCCGCACCCGGGGTGGTGGCATCATCTCTCAGGAGCTGTGACTCCCCGCCTCCCGGGCTCTGCCGAGCGAGCCGACAGGCACACACACGCAAATGGTGATTCCTGGCTTGCTGGTCAGCAGCAAGAAGTCGTGCTCTAATCCTCTTTATTAACTCCTCCGCATGGAGAAATCTTTAAGAAGATGAAAAGAGACGGAGCAGCTTTTTTACTAAATTAAAAAAACGTGGGGCTCCGGGGTGGCTCAGTCGGTTAAGCATCTGCCTTCGGCTCAGGTCATGATCCCGGGGTCCCTGGATCGAGCCCCGTGTCGGGCTCCCTGCTTCTCCCCGTCTCCCTCTGCTCCTCCCTGCCCTGCTTGTGCACGCTCCTTCTCTCTCTCAAATAAATAAATAAAATCTTAAAAAATAAAATAGATTAAATAAAGCATGTACCAAGTGTCCGCCCCGTGCCGGGCACAGTGGTGAGCCTGCTGCCCAGGAAGTGGCGACTGCAGGTAGGTGATCAGTGACCTGCCAGCGGCAGTGCAGGGCTGGGGGAGCCTGCCATGGGCACAACCGTCCCGAATGTGGGGGGAGGGATAGCTCTGCTGAGATCTCCAGCTCCTTCTGAGCAGGGGCTTACTTCATGACCCTGTTATTCATTCTGAAATCCTCAGGGCTTTCAGAACAGCTCTATTCTGAAACAATCCATCTTGAAACATATTCCAAGTCTTACTTCTGGTTTTTAACTGCTGTATGGTTTATCCGTGCCGCTGTTCTGTTCCTGGCTGTGCAGAATGGGGTTGCCTACAGTTTCAGAAGAGGTGGTGAGGGCAGGCGCCACAGGTGAGTGTGGCCGCCCTGTTTGGGGTTGTGGGATCAGCCCAGTGCATAGGCCCTGCTTCAAAGGCAGTGTTAACAAGATGTAGGGCCTCAAATCAATCAATTTTGGGGGTGTGTGATTCATTTTCTTCTCTCTCTCCCCCCCACACACATACCCACATGCTATGCCCAAATGCTTGAGCACCTACCATGTGCCAGTCATTGAACCAGGTTCTTGCATGTTGACTTTCTTACTTAATCTTTTCTACAAAGATTAAAATGTTCTGAAATCTGGGCATTGTTTCTGATGTTTAGGAGTCAAAATCAGCCTCATTTGGCATCTTCAGTCCAGCACTTAGTAAAACACGTGCTAACACACTGCCCGGTTGCCAGACATCACCCAGGGCAGGGACCGGCCTGGTCGTGCCCTGAGGAAGCTTCTGGATTCATAATCCAACTACAGTCCCAAGTACTGGCTCTAAAAGGGAGGAGGAGGGGGGAGCACCAACCAGGAGCCTCACCTTCTCAGCATGAGGTTCATGTTTCCCCTGAGAACTAGCTTAACTGTGCTCAGAGGAAATTCATGGTGGTGGAGATAACCTAAGGACAAAGCATCATAGGAAGTGGGTTTTGTGGTAAGAGACTGAGAAGCGCTGAGCTGTGAACCCCAGGGGGTGCTAAGCAATACAAAGCCCTTCTCCCACGCCTTCCTTCCAGTCTCAGGGGGTCAGGCTGGACCTGGGGATTCTGAGCATGAGCCTCAGGCCCTTCTAGGGGAGTGAGACAACTCCCCTCAGTAACTGCTGTCCTTCCTGTCACACCCCTGGATCCACTGGACATATGCCCGGGAGATGAGAACCGCGAAGTGTGGAGACACAGGCAAACCCATCCATACTCTCTTATGTCCCCTAGGCATTAACCTTCTAACTCAGGTTCAACAACCCACCAGCCCAACACAGTTCCATTCCTCCTGACTGGGGTCTATGAGACTCCTGGGAACCTCTAATACTCATGCATCACTCAGTCCCACGGTGTGAAGTCGCATCTATACGCAGATGGCTCCTAGGGTTTTTCTACTGGCCTTGCCATCTTCACCTGGGTGTGGAACAGAACCACAAACCTAACACGCCCAAAATGCAACTACAGACTGCCTGCCAACCTGCCTCGTCTCGTCTTCCGGCTTCAGTACGTGGTACCAGCATTCCTCTGGCTGCTTTAACCCAGGAGTTGCTGCATCCTTCCCTTTTCTCACCCATCACAATCAGCCCATCGGCCAGTACTGATGCTCATGCTCTCTCAAATAAATAAGCTCTTTTTTGAAAAAAAAAAAAAAAAAAAAAAAGAATAAAATATCTAGGAATAAATTTAACCAAAGAGGTGAAAGACCTATATTCTGAAACCTATAAGACATTGTTGAAACAAATGGCAGATGACACAAGTAAATAGAAAGATACACCACCTTTGGATTGGAATAGTGAATATTGTTAAAATGTCCATACTATGGGCAGCCCGGGTGGCTCAGCGGCTTAGCACCGCCTTCGCCCCAGTGTGTGATCCTGGAGATCGGGGATCGAGTCCCACGTCGGGCTCCCTGCATGGAGCCTGCCTCTCCCTCTGCCTGTGTCTCTGCCTCTCTGTCTGTTTCTCATGAATAAATAAATAAAATCTTTTTAAAAAAAGTCCATACCACCCAGAGCAACCTAGAGATTCCATGCAGTCCCCACCAAAATGCCAGTAGCACTTTCTGCAGAACTAGAACAAATGATTCTAAAATTTGCATGGCACACCACCGATCCCAAATAGCCAAACCAATCTTGAGAAAGAATAACAAAGATAGAGGTAGCAAAATTACAGATTTCAAACTGCAAGCTAGTGTGTTTAAAGCACAAAAATAAACACATAGATCAATGGAACAGAATACAGAGCCCAGAAATAAACTCAAGCTTATATAGTCAGCCTATGACAAGGGGGCACAATTATACAATGCAGAAAAAAAACACCTGTCTCTTCAATAAATGGTGTTGGGAAAACTGGACAGCCATATGCAAAATAATGAAACTGGACCTCTTTCTTATACCTTACACAAAAATGAAATAAAAATGGATTGAGGTCCCAAACGTAAGACCTGAAATCATAAAATTCCTAAAAAAAATAGGTGGTAATCTCTTGAACTTCACCTTCAGCAATATTTTTCTGGATATGTCTCCCTAGGCATATTTCCCCAGGGAAACAAAAGCAAAAATAAACAATTGGGACTACATTAAACTATAAAGCTTCTGCACAGAAAAGGAAACTATCAACGAAATAAAAATGAAACTCCCTGAAAGGGAGAAGATATTTGCAAATGATATATCTGGTAAAGAACTAATATCCAAAATATATAAAGAAGTCATACAACTCAACACTGAAAACCAAATAATCTGATTAAAAAGTGGGCAGAGGGGACACCTGGGTGGCTCAGTGGTTGAGCGTCTGCCTTCCGCCCAGGGCGTGATCCTGGAGTCCCGGGATCGAGTCCCGCATCGGGCTCCCTGCATGGAGCCTGCTTCTCCCTCTGCCTGTGTCTCTGCCCCTCTCTGTGTGTCTCTCATGAATAAATAAATAAAATCTTAAAAAAAAAATAAGTGGGCATCTTCTTTTCCAAAGAAGACAGACAGATGGCCTACAGACACATGAAAAAAAAAGATGCTTAACATCACTCATCATCAGGGAAATGCAAATCAAAATCACAATGACATATCATCTGATACGAGTCAGAATGGCGAGTATCAAAAAGACAAGAAATAAGTGTCGGTGACGATGTGGAGAAAAGGGAACCCTGTGCACTGTTGGTGGGACCAGACATTGGTGTAGCCATCATGGAAAACAGAATGGAGGTTCCTCAGGAAACTAAAAAAAAAGAAGTACCAAACAATCCATTAATTCCACTTCTGGGTATTTACCTGAAGAAAACAAAAATGCTAATTTGGAAAGATATATGCACCCCTATGTGTACTGCAGCATGATTCACAACCACCGACATATGAAAGCAACCCAAGTGTCCACTGGTTGATGAAGGCACACAGGTGTGGTATATATACACAAGGAATATTGCTCAGCCATCAAAAGTAATGAAATCTTGGCATCTGTGACAACATAGATGGACCTAGAGGTAAAACGTTAAGTGAAATAGGTCAGAGAATGACAAATATTGTATGACGTCACTCATATGTGGAATCTAAGGATGTAATTTTTCTATTTGTTTTAGAGATAGAGAGAGTGAGCATGAGCGAGGGGAGGAGCAGAGGAAGAGGGAGAAGCAGACTCTGCACTGAGCGCACAGCCCGATGCGGGACTCGATCCCAGGACCCTGAGATCATGACCTGAACTAAAACCAAGATTCGGAGGCTCAACGGACTAAACTACCTACACACACCACTCACACGTGGAATCTAAAAACTAAAACAAACAACAACAAAAAGAGAAAGAGTCGGGATGCCTGGGTGGCTCAGCGGTTGAGCATCTGCCTTTGGCTCAGGGCGTGATCCTGGAGTTCCGGGATCGAGTCCTGCGTCGGGCTCCCTGCGTGGAGCCTGCTCCTCCCTCTGCCTGTGTCTCTGCCTCTCTCTCTCTCTCTCTGTGTGTGTGTGTCTCTCATTAATAAATAAATAAAATCTTAAAAAAAAAAGAGGTACAAACTTTTAGTTCGAGGACAAGTCATGGAGACGAAACGCACAGCATGAGGAATATATATCACAATATGTAGTAATATTGTCATAACTTTGGTGACAGATGGCAGGCATTTCATGATGTATATAACCGTCCAGTCACTGTGTTATGTGCCTGAAACTAACACAATATTGTACGTCAACTACACTTCAATCAAAAATTTAAAAAGGAAGGAAATCTTGACGCGTGCTAAGACACGGACGATCCTTGAAGACATGATGCTAAGTGGAATAAACCGGGAACGAAAGGACAAATACCGAATCATTGCTCTTCTAGGAGGTACTCAGAGTAGTCAAGTTGACAGAGGCAGAAAATATAATTCTGGTTGACAGGGTTGGGGGAAGGAGGGCGGAGGGAACCGTTGTTTAAAGGGGACAGAATTTCAGTTTGGGAAGAGGAAGGAGTTCTGGTGATGGATGGTGGCGATGGTTTCACAGTATGAAGGTATTAAATGCCACTGAGTGGTGCACTTAAAAATGGTTAAGATGGTAAATGTTATGATATGCATATTTTACCACACACGCACACACACGCACACACAATCCAAACACTGATCATTGCTCACAAAGGTCTTGTGACTCAGTTTTGTGAGTCACCTCTTAAGCTTTTCCTTTTAAAGATTTTATTTATTCTTGAGAGAGAGAGAGAGAGAGGCACAGGCACAGGCAGAGGGAGAAGCAGGCTCCACGCGGGGAGCCGGACGTGGGATTTGATCCCGGGTCTCCAGGATCACGCCCTAGGCTGAAGGTGGTGCTAAACTGCTGGGCCAAAAAAAAAAAAACAAAAAACAAAACAAAAAAAACAAACCACTGGGCCCCCCGGGCTGCCCCCTTAAACTCCCTTTGTACCTTTGGCACACGTAGCTTCAGGGCCTTTGCCGTTCCCTTTGCAGGGGGACCAGTCAGAGGAGCCTTTCCTGGCTACCTTGACTCAAAGAGCTCCCGGATTATTCCCTGGCCCATCACCCTGCATTCTTTTTTTTTTCTTCTTTTTCCTCTAATTTTTCAGAGCACTTATTTCCTGCAAGTATTTGTTTTCTGCCTTTCCCATTAAAAAAGTAAGCTGTAGGGGTGCCTGGTGGCTCAGCTGGTTGAGCGTCTGCTTTCGGCTCAGGTCATGATCCTGGGGTCCTGAGATGGGGCCCCACATCGGGCTCCTTGCTCAGCGGGGAGCCTGCCTCTCCCTCCCCCCTCTGCTCCTGTTCTCTCTCACTATCTCTCTCTCTCTCAGATAATAAATAAAATATTTTAAAAAAGGAAAAGTAAAGCTCTAAGAAGATGGAGACCTTGCCCAACCTGTTCACTGCTGTACCCCCATGGCCTGGCACAGGGTGTGCTACCTGGGAGGTAACTAAGAAAAATATTTATTAAGCAAATCAGAGAATGCCTGGCTTTGTTTACTCTTCTCTTGTGGGCTGTCCCACTCTTCTCAGCTTCTGAAAAATCTAGAAAACAACAACAGAAAGCCTTTCTTGTAATCAGGACTTCCTCATTCATCCCTCCTGTTTTGTTTGTTTGTATTCTATTTCCATGCCCATCTGTGTTCTATCCAGCCTTGAGTCTAGCTGCAACGGGGAAATTTTTCTTGATTAATCCACTTGGAAGGATAAAAGGAGAAATAAGCAAGTACGACACCCCTTGGGGGCACACTGCAAGTCACTGGTCCAGAAAGAACAGGAGGACACGGGGCCATATCTTCAAACCTGATTAGAATCAAGATTCACTGTCGGCCGCTTTCCATTTCCAGGTGGAAGCAGTAGAGCAGCAGACGCAATTGACAGGTGGAAGCGGAATTTCTCTACGGGCAGGAACAGAAGAAAACGGCGACGCCAGGACACAGAGTTCCTATAGAGAGGCCTTCTGATATCATAAACCAGGACAGAGGTAGGAGATAGAGGTGACAAAGCGACTTTACCGGTTGAGAAACACACTGGAAGTTGTGATCCAGCTACAATCGGAGGCTTTGAAACGACTCCCGACCTGCAGGACTTGGGAGTCTCGGAGGCCCTGAGAGGCCCGGCTGCTCCGCTTCTGCGCAGCAAGGGGAGATGGAAGTGGGAGGAAGCCCAAGCTAGTGCAAAGTGCTCTCCAAACGCCTCTGCCCCGGCTGTCACCGTGTGTTTCCCCAACGGCGGGGCTCCCCTTCCTACTGTACCCCGCGCTGGCCAACGCCAACTCCTCACTCCTCTCTCTCGGGGACTTGCTCACCTCCTAAGGGTCCGGGCCCTGGTGTGTCTGATTACCTCTCATCCGTCTAGCAAATCCCCACAGGGTGGAAGCCTAGGTTATCTCCTCCTCAAGCCTGCCCAAGGGGCGGGACAGGGCTTTCCGCACAGGGGTGCCCTGTTGGGGGCACGGCGCACCCATGGGCCTCCAGGGCCGCTTTCAAGAAGCCTGCGGAGTGTGCCAGACCCGAGCGGACCTGGAAGGAAATCCGTGCCCGGGCTTCGGACTCCAAAGTGGGGAAGAAACAGCTCCCCGGCCTGGCACCAGGCCCCGGCGCCCCCAGCCCGGTGTCACACGCGTGTACCTGCGGGCGGCGCCAGGAGGAGGGCAGGAGGGCACGGTCGCCGTGTTTCTGCAGAGACACGGGCCTGGTCCGTGCGCGTGCCCTGAGCCCGTTGATCTGATCAAGCCGTCGGGCGGGTGGGAAACTCTATCCTGCCGTGGACCGTGGAGATTTCTGAGCACAGATCTGAGGTTTTCCCTTTCCCCCACTGACCTGAACGCTGCTGCCAGTGTCTCTGGAGCCTGAGAGCCCGGGGGGGGGTGGGGTGGGGGGTCGTTATCGGAGGGTCTGTAAATCGCCTGGCATTACACGCGGCCCTGCGCACACTGACGTGGCGACCGTCCGCTCTTCTACGGGGGGCTCAGCTCTTAACAGGTTCTCACAGAGGCCAGGGTGCAAAGGAAAAAGAAAAGAACAACTGCTTTACGTTTTCCAGGCGGGGGATTCCGGGTTCCTGGAATGGGCTCTAAGACAGCCACAGAGAATGGGAGCGCGTGTCCGGTGGCCCGACCGGGGGACAGGCCGTTCGGAGAAGCCCGCCCACCGGGCACACACTGCCATGCCCGTGCTGCCCGTGCCAGCCCGCCGGTATGTCACTTGCGCTGCCTGGTGGGAAGAGCTGTCCCTTGCGGATGCACAAAATTCTGGACGGCAACTTCCACCGCATGTGATTCAAGGCAAGCGGCCTCTGCAGGATGGGTGCGCAAGGCCTGCGAGAGAAGGGTCTCCAGAGACCCCAGTTTGAGAGGAGGGGCAGGTGATACACTTGCTCTCGGTGCAACCATCCCATTGCAACTGAGATTCCCTGCAGGACCCCCCGACGCCCCCCCATCTCGGCTAAAGTCTTCATTCCTCCAGGAAGACCAATCCCCAGCTCCTTGTCCACTAGGCCCTACCATTGCACCCCTGATACCCGTCTGCCCTTGCTTTTGTTAAGGGCTGCTGCTGGGTGTCTGTCCTCCCCGGGGAAATGCGAACACCCGGAAGACACGGACTCGGGGGTGCTCACACTCAGCTCCCCCCTCCCCATTTCCGTTTGTTGGCATCAGCCTTACTCTAGGGCAGGAGGGAGACTGGGCAACAAGGCAAGGAGAGAGCAGAAAACCCGAGTGGCCCCAGGGCGTACACTGGGCCGTGTGGGATCAGTTCCTGCCCGGGAGAAGGGGCCCTGGGGGCCAAGCCAGGGGAGCCACAGATGCCATGTGCCGCAGGGGGAGACGCCAAGCCTAATGAGGACACACTGGTCCCACAGCCCCCGTCCTCCTGCCGGCCCCTCATCCCACTCTCAAGTGACTCTAAGACCTTCCTCTCTGGAGTGGGGGGTCCCCTGCCTCCCTTCCTGACGCTGACCCTCCCCCAAAGCCATCATCCCTTCTAAGACAAGGTCATTCTCCAGCTTAAACACCGAGGACTCCTCGTTCTTTTGTCCCAAATAAATACTCTTAGCCTGGCACGAATTTCAATTCAACATAGTTTTAGTGTCATTTCCTACAAGAGGCGTAAGCTTCAGGCACATCAAACCTCTGAATTTTTCACGGCCACACCTACGTCCCCAGGACTCTGCTTATGCCATTCCCTCGGAGATGACACCCTGGGGCGCGTTGCTCCCACACAAAGAAAACCCTGCAGCTACTGCCTATGGAGCTCGTACTCTGCTAAGTTCCCTGTGGCGCCTGAATGATCTCACTTATCCCCCTTCTCTGATCCCTGGACCAGCACGTGAGGGAGTCGGTCCTCTTCATCTTTGGGAAAGGAAACTGAAGATCAGAGAGGGTAAGCATCTTGCCCAAGGTCACAGAGCTGGGAAGCGTCAGAGCTAGGATCTGAATTCCTCAAGTCCGAGCTCTTTCATGTTTGCTGGGGGTGTGCTCTGGGCCACACGGCTGTGACTGGTGCTGCAAGCGGCCTCTGACCTACGTGGGTTGTTGGCCTTCTCGGGGCAGGTCCGTCCCATTTGTCAGTGTATCCCCCATGCCGAGGTCAATGCCAGGCAGCCTACTCAGTCGATGTTAGTGGCATTTCCTTAAAGGGTGGAAGTCTGGGCAGCGACCTCACTTACCTCTCACCAACTACGACAAAGAGGGCCTGGGGGGTAGATTCTTTCCAGAGTGGAAGAGTGCTCCAGCAGCGGGGGGAGGCCCGTCTCCACCCACTGCCCTGACTTCGCCCAGCGTTTCTGGCTTGGGGTTGGGCTTGGCAGCTCTAAGGGTCTTAGAAGTCAGAAATGCAGAGCTTTCGGAGCTCACAGGCCGAAGCGGGGATACAATTCAGGCTCTGGGAATGTGGTCTACCGCCTGCCCCCGTCCCCTGCCTTCCTCCCCATCACCTGCACCTGCCTTCGCCCGGCTCCTGGCGTTCCTGGTGAGCAGGGGGGCCAGGAAGCGGGTGTGAGGCTCGCTGCTCCCCGAGAGAGCCCACCCTCTTTCCCAGAGGCCGGGGGCACACCGGCCCCCTCCTCAGGGCCCCCTCCAACCTCACCATCAGTGCTGGCGTCATCCACCAGTATGATCTCCTTCAGCAGGATGGCAGGGGTGGTGTGTAGGACGCTGTACACCGTTCGCAGCAGCGTGGACCAGGCCTCGTTGTGAAACACAATGACGACGCTGGTGGTGGGCAGCGGAGGACAGCGGCGGAACTTCTGGTCCACACATCTGGAAGGATGCAAGCGTAGAGGTGGCTCTCCGGGTCCCTGGGGGCTCCAGGGGCGGCGAGGCTCGCCCACAGGTTGCCACAACCATCTTCTGCTCTCTGCTGCCCACGCCTGCCTCGCTCTGGCTTCCCACCTACCTGGGCCTCTGCACAGGTCCTGGGGACCCGCTCCATGTGCCCCCCGTGGCCGGCTCAGTGCCCCCGCCCCTTCCCTCATCTGCTCTGCGCATTCCCAGGGCTGCCTCCCTCCCTTCCTCAGTCATGTGCCTCCTGCAGCAAGGGTCATCCAGTCCCGAGGACCCCGAGGGGGAAGTAATAAAGGGCAAATTTGACATCTGAGAAAAGTGACCACAATTTCCTTAGTCGAGGAGAGAAAAAGGCTCTTTTCTTGACAATTTACAGTGCTTCTCTAACGCATTTCCTCACGAATTCCCTGTAACCCGATGCTACCATCACACACAATTTCCTGTGACCTTTTCTCTGTCTTCGTCTACGCAGCTATGCTGGGCATGTCCACGCCGCCACGCTCTTGACGCTCCACCTTGGCCAGCGGGGAGAGAGCGTGAGTCCCAGACCTCAGGGAATCATGGGGCCTGACACCTTCCTACCGTCCCTCTGCCGTCAGAGAGACCTCTTATGGATCCTCCAGAAGGGACCCCCAGCTTCCTCACTGGCTGCCCTCATGCCCGATGCCCCCCAGGAGCTCCTGAGAATCCGAGAGGCCCCACCCTCCAGGGCTCCCATCCTTGGTCCCCGGGTTCACGGCCCTACGGAAGGAATCATGAGCTCGGGGAAAGGGGCGGCCATGCGAGGAAAGGCCAGAAAGGGTGGACTCTGGAGTTGGGAAAGACAAAATCCCTGAGGACACACCGAGGACAGGGGCAGCACAGCACGGCCGGCCTCGGGGTGAGGTGGCTCAGACGTCCGGGTGCTGGTTCGCAGCCCAAGAGAATAAGGACAAAGGGCTTCAAATAGAGGTGGGATGAACTCGTGCTCCTGTGGGCCCTTCACGGAAGGAGCCCGGGAGCGTGGGGACAGTCCTGGCCTTCCAGGCCGTTGTCAGGAAATGTCTTTTGCTCAGCAGCTCAGCAGCAGAGTCCCACAGGCTCCGCGGAGGGCAAGGCCTCCCAGGTGCCCTCCTGCCAGGGCCTGCTCCCAAGCCCTGAGCTCCTCCTTCTGTATCCTGTCACCTTCACAAGCATAATTTCATAATTTGTCATTTTACTGCCACAGTCTCCCTGGGCCCCGGGCCTGACCACGACACCAACCCCGAGGATAAGGTCAGGCAAAGAAGGGAGGGGTTAGAGCAAAGCCCTGCCTGTATCCTAAAATGAGCATCAGCTCTTTACCTGGCATTTGGCCCATGGCCATGACCATACCACCCCCTCTTTGGCAGAGCCCTGGCCTCACCCCAGGACGTGGGGGCTACTTACTCGGGGGGTCGGGTGTCTGGCCCCAGCGCCCTCTGCAAGGAGATCCGATCGCTGGCAAAGGCATTGAAGCAGTGCTTCTTATAGCCTTCTTCCTTCTCCTGGGTCTCCTGGTGGGTCCACTTGTCCTTCTGGAATGCCTTCCCATCTGCCCCAGGGCTGTTGGGATCCTGTGGTGGCCGTTCCCAGAAGGGCTTCAGCTCAGCTGGCGTATAGAAGCCAGGAAGACAGGACTGGTTTGTGGAGACCGAGGTCTCCTGGGGCTCCGGAGCCCTGATCTGGAGCTTGGGCATCGAATCTCTAAGGTTGTTCACGGCTCCCAGCATGAGGTCCAGGACGTGGTCTTTCTGGCTCACCAAAGACCTCAGCCACGGTTTCTCTGTGGCCTGTTCCGTGCTGCTTACATCCCTGTGCAGGATGAAGAGGAAGAGCACAAAGGCACTGCCCACCATGGCCAGGCGCAGGGGCATGTGGCGTCTGCGGAGGAGCCGCATCCTCGGGAGCCGACGGGGACCCTGGCTGGGTCAGCTCTGCGTGCGGGGCCCGGCCTTGGAAGTAGCTTGATGTGTTGTGGTGGTCACGCCTTGGGGCCTCAGCCTGGGAAGGGAAGAGATGAGAGAGAGAAATGAGCCAAGGCAGAGGTGTGGAGGGAGCCAGGGGACTTGAGTTGGGGCTCTGCTGATGAGTGGTGACAACACCTTGGCCCGGTCACTTAACTTTTCTGTGCCTAAATTTCCTCTATCTGTAAAATAAGGAAACCAGTCTCAGTGTTTCTTTCCTGCTCTAAGATTGTGACACTATGGATCTAGGATTACCCAATGCCGAAACCCTGCATGAAGAGGTTTAATCGACGCAACACTTTGGGAAACAATTTGGCATTATCAAGCAAAATGTAAACTGTACACACCCAGGAGCACCCAGGGGGGCTCAGTTGCTTAAGCCTCTGACTCTTGGTTTTTGGCTCAGGTCCTGATCTCAGGGTTGTGAGATCGAGCCTCATGTCAGGCTCCACGCTCAGTGGGGAGTCTGCTTGAGATTCTCTCTCTCTCCCTCTGCCCTTCTCCTTTATCTCTCTCAACTCATAAATAAATAAATCTTTTAAAAAATTGGTAAGAAGAAAAAAAACGTACACACCCCATGATGCTGCAATTCTACGAGTTTTATACCCCAGCTGAACTCCTGCGCATATGAGCATATACAGGAAGGTTTCTAGCAGCGCTGACTAAAATGGCAAAAATTGGAAACAATCCCATGTCCATCCACAGAATGAACAAGTATGAAATACCCACAGCACGGAGTACTTGACAGCAGTGACAAAGAACGAGCCACTTCTACAAGCAGCTAGCTGTGTGGGGTAATTGCTGAGACCAGACAGCAGGTTGCAGAAAGATACATAGAGTATGAATCCATTTATAGAAAATTCGAAAACCTGTAAAACTAATAAATATACTGTTTTTTTAAAATAAATATACTGTTTATGAACACAAAAATGAATATGTGGTGGGGCACCTGGGTGGCTCAGTGGGTTAAATGTCTGCCTTCAGCTCAGGTCACGATCCCAGGGTCTTGGGATCGAGTTCTGCATCGGGCTTCCTGCTCAACGGGTAGTCTGCTTCTCCCTCTCCCTCTGTGCATGTGCTCTTGCTCTCTCTCAAATAAATAAAATCTTAAAAAAAAAAAAGAATATGTGGCAAAGCTATAAAGAAAAATGAAGGAAAAAAACCCCTGAAAGAATAATAAAACCTAAATATCTGAAGAGGGAGGAAAATGTATGGGAATAGAGGCACATAATAGATTTGAAAGTATTTTTTCTTAAGTGGATGGTGGAACTGTTATTCTCTACACCCTTACATATTTCTTCTGTATCTACTCATATTTAATTTATTATTATTTTTAAAATATTTTATTTATTTATTCATGAGAGACAGAGAGAGAGAGAGAGAGAGAGAAAGAGAGGCAGAGACACAGGCAGAGGGAGAGGGAGAAGCAGGCTCCATGCAGGGAGCCCGACGTGGGACTCGATCCCGGGGCTCCAGGATCAGGCCCTGGGCTGAAGGCGGCGCTAAACCGCTGAGCCACAGGGGCTGCCCTACTCATATTTAATTTAAAAAACCCTAAGTTTCTACAACAACATCTCAGACAGACATGGGATCACATGTTCATCAGCTTCCACCCTCAGGCACATAGTCCCATGGCTCAAAGGATGAGAGGATGAGTACTTGGAAAACTTCTGTGGGGAACTCTGGAAGCATAAGGTTCATCGGTTACACGCTAGATGTTGGTGGCTAGAGACCTGGGTACAAATCCCAGTTGTGCCCCTTCTAGTAATAAAGCACCTACCTTCTAGGGTGTTGTAAGTATTACAGTTCGGTGAAACAATTCATGGAAAAAGTTTAGTAGTCTCTGTACACGGTGAGTTCTCAAAAAGCATCAGTTTCCATGATTAGCATCTACGTGACCCTGAGATAAAGTAGTTCATCTCTCTAAGGCTCAATTTCTTCATTTAAAAGGTGAGGGTAACTAATACCTAATGCACAGGGTTGCAGTGAGAATGAAATCAGAGATAATGCACGTAAAATGCTCAGCAGAGTGCCCGGTACATAGTAAGCCCTCAATAAATGCCATCAATTATTTCTACTATTATAACTAATAAATCCCTGCTCAGCTTCCCAGCAATTATCCTTGAGTACCTGGTCCGTGGCCAAAGCCACATTCATCCCCCATGGCATGTCTTGTTTAACGTTAATGCCAGTTGAGCTACTTAATGCTGTTGTTTAAACACACAAGCCCCTTCCTGCCTGCGGAGAGGAGCCTGGTGTCTGGAGTCACTCGGATCTGGGGAACAGGCGTCTGTCATGATCTCAAGAGGCAGCAGGGCCAGACAGGTGGTTTTCTGTTATAACAGCGGATTCAACAGCATCATCAAAATCAAATGAAACGAAATCTCTTCGAGCAACTATTTTGTATCAGCAGTTGTCTGGGAGACGGGAGAGGAAGTGTGTTCTGCGTTGACTGAATACCTGCTACCTGCCAGGTACTCTCCCCATGGGTGTGTTAAGGGCGAGCTTATGTACTGAATTACGAATATTCAGATTATGACCTGCTGAATCAGGAGGCGCAAGCCACCCGCATGGCATCCGCAGGTAGTTCCGTCGGCCTCTGACGTCCCGTTTTGGGGAAGTGAAACCCATGGGGTCATTCTGACTGAATGCCCAGTTTCAACACACCCACACAAAGGAAGCAGCGGCACAAGATTTATTATTACCTATGGAGCTCAGAAGCAAGGGGGCGCAGTGACCCGGGGCGGGGGTGGGGGGGTGGGGGGGTGGGGGGGGTGGGGAGGGCAGTCCTGGGAGCCGGGCCACCAGCAGGCAGGAGACAGAGATAGACAGCTAGGACCTACACTTAAAGGAGATTGGGACAGAGGTCAGCAACTTTTCTCAGGCTTAACTCTAAGTGGTTATTTTATGTTAAAGATTGATTGATTTGAGAGAGCAAGCGAGAGAGGGGGCGTGAGCATGAGGAGGGGCAGAGGCCGAGCAGGGAACAGGACTTGGGGCTCGATCCCAGGACCCCGAGATCTTGACCTGAGCCGAAAACAGACGCTTAATGGACTGAGCCACCCAGGTGCCCCCTAGGTGTTTTTTTTTTTTTTTTTAAGATGTTATTTATTCATCCACGAGAGACACAGACAGAGAGGGAGGCAGAGACACAGGCAGAGGGAGAAGCAGGCTCCATGCAGGGAGCCTGACGTGGGACTCGATCCTGGAACTCTAGGATCACGCCCTGGGCCGAAGGCAGGCGCTCAACCACTAAGCCCCGCAGAGGCCCCCTAGGTGGTTATTTTAAAAGGTGCCCCGCTACAAGCAAAGCCAGAACTTTCGGCAGGTATTCTAAACTCAAGTGCTCAACTAAATGTCCAGGCTCTGGATGTGCGTAGGGTTATCGTACTGTAAAATGCCGAGGCAGCAGCTCAGAAAAACGAAGCTGTCTTCTTCATCTCAATGGGAGAGACAGAGACCACACAAACCCAGCCTCCAAATTGCATACAGTCAATTGGGAAAGTCAGATTTTCTTTTCTTTTCTTTTTTTTTTTTTAATTGAAGTCTAGTGGAGCTGGGAAGTCAGATTTTACCTGGCGATCACCCAGGGAGTCAGGCAGCCCCATGCCCCAGGAGGGGAGGCAGGAAACTCAGAAAGTGGGAGAGGGCGGGGTCCGCGAAGGGAGGGAGGGGCCTGGGCTGAGCACGGACCCCAGGAGGCCTGGCCCGACCAGGTGAGCACATTCCAGGCAGAGGGAAGGGCTCAGACTAAGGCCTGGAGGCAGCAGATGGCTCGGCCAGGCAGGGCTCTGCTGGTAGTAGGGTGGGAGGGAGTGTGGGGTCGCAGAGGATAGCTGACGGTGGGCCTGGAGATTGCCCTTGACCTGAGGCATGGGAGCAAGAAAAGATTAGCCAGAGGGATGCCTGGGGGGCTCAGCGGTTGAGCTGCTGCCTTTGGCCCAGGGCCTGATCCTGGGATCCCGAATCGGGCTCCCTGCAGGGAGCCTGCTTCTCCCTCTGCCTGTGTCTCGGCCTCTCTGTGTCTCTCCTGAATAATACACAAAATCTTAAAAAAAAAGAAAAGAAAAGATTAGCCAGCATTACAGGAAAACAGTACGACAGCTGGTGGAGGGTGTCCAGGAGATGGATCTGGTCGGCAGCTGGATGGCCAGAGGACAGGACCTGGGGAGGGGGCGGTCTGACCCAGAAAGGTTGGGGTGTGGATGAGGACGGAGCACATGGTGCCAGGAAAACACTCCTGGGTGACGGGATGGGTGAATTTGCCCTAGCTGGGACACAGGGACGCGGAGGGACAGGAGAGAATTTCTCTCCCCAAGGGATTTATTTTATCTTTTGTTTAGTTTTAGATTTTTTGCATCAAAAAATTTTTTTATATGGTTTAAAAGATTTTATTTATTTGAGAGAGAGAAACAGATAGTGACTGAGATAGCACAGGTGCAGGAGGAGAGGGAGAAGCAGACTCCTGGCTGAGCAGGGAACCGGATGCAGGGCTCCATCCCAGGCCCCCGGGATCATGACCTGAGCCGAAGGCAGATGCTCAACTGACCGAGCCACCCAGGCGCCCCGACCCCAAAGGATTTTAAGATCTATTTGGAGAATAAGAACTGCTAGCACCGGGTCCAGGTAGCACCTGTTCCAGGGAGGAGACGGGAGCAGGAAAAAGAGCTTTCACTGAACACCCTTCTGTACTTTGAACCCTGACTACATTACCTATTCAAAAATTAATAAAATTAAAACTTAGTAATAGTACAGACGGTAAGTGCTAAGTTGAGAGAGGCAGGTGTTTCTTTGGGCTTAAAGAAGGCTTCGAGGAGGGAATGGGGATTCAGTGTAGAGGTAGATTTTCTCCCCAGAGGTTGAGCTATGCTGCGCCAGCCCAAAGGGTTGAGCCAGACAATTCCTCAATTCTGGAACTGCCCCAGCTAAGCACAAACAACAGGGCCCGAAAAGTGGGGAAGTGTTTGCCAGGGCAGTGTCGAACCCCCCTGCACCTTCCCTGATCCTTCCTGTCTACCTTCCCACTCCAACAAGGAAGAGGGAGCACAGTGGGAAACAAAGATCTGGTAACAGCTTAGTCACCAGCTGCTTCCAGGTGCTCAAGACTCACCTCCGCTAGGATGGCCTCCCTGACTGGTTCACTCAGAATCAGCCAGGTCACTCCAATTCCCTCGTCCTGGCATTGCCTCGTGGTCCTTTGCAGTGGGCTTCACCTTTGCTCCTTTTATTTCCCCCGGAGAGAGAGAGACCTAGGGTTAAACTGAGTCCTTCCAGGCGTCTGCTCTCTCAATCCAGCCTGCCTGTCTAAGCCTTGCTCTTTGGAGTCTGCAGTTCCTCAAGGTACTAACCACATCCTGAAATGAAACGAGACACCTGTGATTAGCCGTGGCAGTAGGGACTAGGTCTCTGTTTGCTCAGCATGTGGGCCATAGGCAAGAGTCCGGGAGAAGGGACGCAGGATGGGATGGAAGCCAGAAGACTTTGGGATTAAGGATTCCTGACCTCTGCGTGGGAGATTCCCAGAAGTGTGGTTAGCAAGGGTGGGGAGTCAGCCCTCCACCAGCCTGGAAGAGGAGCAGCCCCTACCGTAGGTGGCAGTACGCGGTCAGGTTCACAGGGTCCTCCGCCCAATGCCGCGGACAGCTCCCCCACCCGGCCTCCAGGACCTCCAGGACCTCGGGCCAACGTGTGCATGGCCCTCATCCACTCCCCTCCTGCTACTGCTGAGCATTCATTCTCGACTCTTTTTCCTCCAGCCACCCTTGGGATTGCCCCACATGGAACCACCTTGGGTTCGGTACCAAGAGGACACCAGAAAACCTCTTGTTCCAGGAAGCTTTCCTAGATTGAACAAATGGGACCTGCTTCTCTGGCCCCACGAGGCAGAGCACAAACTTATGTTCTCTCACTGAGGTTTCACCCAGCCCAGCGTCTCCCCAACCACTGATTACAACCCATTGTGGGATTGTGGAATAAATTTAAAGTGCTCCAAATCAGCATGAAAAACGTTCTTTAAAAGATCAGAATAGAACAGAACAAGAAAGAAAATACCAAAGTGTATCGCAGGCAGTACGGGTAAGTATTGTTTTGCTAAAATATCAGGTCAGTTATTACATATACGCACGTAGAGCATAAGACCAAAAGTCGTAGCAGTTTCAAGCTTTAACACCTTCAGAAGTATAAATACTACAGACTTAAAAACATCATCTGGAAGTTTTATTAAGACTTCTTTTACCTGACTTTTATGAATTCTGAATAACAAATTTTTATTTTAATGCTTGTCCTCGCTCAGTGGAGATGATAAACATATCGTGATATACAATTAAAATGAAAATTTCGTTATTTAAAATTCATAAAACTTGGGACACCTGGTGGCTCGGTGGTTGAGTGTCTGCCTTTGGCTCAGGTTGTGATCCTGGGATCTTGGGATCAAGTCCTGCATCAGGCTCCCCTCTTGGAACCTACTTCTCCCTCTGCTTAGGTCTCTGCCTCTCTTTCTGTCTCTCGTGAATAAATAAATAAAATCTTTTAAAAATAAATAAAAAAACTTCGAAGTCTGAAAGCCAGTGATGCAGTGCAGTCCCTCCCCTTTATATCCCCGCCTCCTTCCAGAAGCCCCCTCGGATCTCCCAGCAGAATTCATGTCTCCCCTGTCCAGCCCCTTCTGCGTCCGGGCTTCCCTGCAGGTGTGTCCGAGGAGTCTGTTCTCTCTCTTACACGGTTGGGACCACCTGGCCAGAGGGGCAGCTCGTTCTCACCTTCTCTATCACTCGCAAAATCTCGCCCAAGTTTTTCAGGGAAGAGCTATTCCATGAACTCTTGTTAAATGAGATGAGGCCCAAGGGGCGAGAGCGAGCTGTCCCGGGCTCCAAGGGTACGCCCTGACTTCACTGGACAAGATCTTGAATGCACTTACACACAGCAAGCCCCGGAGTTGCACGATATTCTGTTGTTCGTGCATCAGCGCGCCACTCTGGGTCTGTGAGTCCAGCGCCCTGCCCTTACAGGAGAGGCCGGGGGTGGGGGTGAGGGGGTGGGGGTGTTAGGTGACTTCTCTAGTATCGCACGCCTAGTGGCTCTTGGTGATGGGGGAGCAGAAGGCAAGCTGGGCACGAAGCACCAGTGGACACCCCGCAGAGCCCTGGCCCCCCACTCCTGGGTGGGGTGTGTGTGACATACCTATATTCCAGAATTACATCATTAGGAGTAGATGCCAGTCCCCCGACTCCCAGGCCGCTGCTCTGTCCCCACACTCTTACCTCCCTCTTGGAGGTCCCCGGGGAGGGCCTGGGGATTGGGTTAGGCTCTTGAGAGTCTTCCCAAATCTCCCCGCCACCACCCACCACTCCACTGTCATACAGCCCCCTCCCCGCCCCGCCCCGGCCCTCCCCCAAATCCTATCTAGGACGACAGACGCTCTAACAGTGACTAAATTATAACAGTGACAAAATTATAAGTCGCAGGCGAAGTTTCAGCTCTTGTGAAAACCAGAGTCAGCCACCGAGAACACGCCCTTGCTGGCCAGGTGGCCTTTTTTGTAACAATGTTTCTTTCTGTTTATCAGCTAAGCTGCTCACCTCCGGGGACGGGGACGTGGCAGCCAGGAAGGAAGCAGTCGACACCACCACAGGGATGTTTGCTTAAGTTACTCAGACTACGGCTCAATTACAGGTTCTTCCAAAAGTGATGACTGTCGCCGTTCTCACCCAGGGCGCAGGTGTGCGGAGCCAGACATCATGTTGGGAAGGGGACAGGTCGATTTCAGAGCTGCTGGTGGGGGAGGGCACCCAGAGGCCCTTCGGGGCCAGAGGAGTCTTTCTTTGTCACCAGCACTTCTGCATCACACACAACACTCATTTCACTTCCTCTGTTCTAGTGAATAGCAAATTCTCTCCTGCAAACCCCTCCCTCCTCCCACCCTCTGACCCTTTTGATTACAGAACGCTGGGAGATTTTCACTTTCCCCTTAATTACACCTTCAAGACCTTTCAGCTTTCCACCAAGACTCAGGCTGCCGTCCTGCGGCGTGTTTTCCCAGAAAGATGCACTGAAAAGTTATTTCTGTAGCCAGTCTCTCAAGTTATCCACCCCCCCTCCCCCGGGTATCTAGGTTCATTTTGTCTGCGGAGCAGTCTAGTAATCCTAGGTTACCCAAACACGGATATTCCACGGAAAAACTCAACCCAAATTTGCTCACAGGTGTACCTACAACAGGGCAGGCCACGCGGCCAGGAAATGTCTGGTGATTTCTTCCAAGGCTGCGAAAGCCACTGAAAATCAGAATAATAGGCCCGAGCAGAGTTCGGAGCTCCCAGGGCTTTCACTGGAGGACCTCCAGGCCCGCCGGGCGGGGCGGGGATGTGCAACTGTTCTCGAAGGCAGCCTGGAACCTGCAGCTCCTCCGTGGGGGGGGGGGGGGGGGGGGGAAGGAGGAGTGGGGGGGGAGGAGAGGGAGCCAGCCCCAAGGGTATTCCGGAAGGCTTGGGCTGGACCCCAGGTGTGATGAGGGGGAGGTGAGGGGAGTCAGCAGAACTGGGGCTTTCCCCCTTCTCTCCTCACCCCACATGGGGCTCCCGGGAGGACCCGCGCCCAGGACCACCCACACTCAACCTGCCCCACCTCTAAGCTGGGGGGCCTTCCCAATTTCCGGGGTGCTGCCAGCGGCCTGGGAGTCCTGGAGGCAGCCCTGCCCCACTCCGAGGCCGCGTCACGCCCACTCCCAGGGCCCGCTGATTCATTCCCGGCCTCGGATCCTCCTCTTCCTCTCTCTCCAAACCGTCACCACCTCCGGAGCCTGCATCCTTATCTCCCAACATCTGGAAGATCAGCAGAAGCTGGGGCCGCCTCCTTTGCCTCGGCCCCTCTCCCTTCCACAATCTGAAAAGCTGTCTTCTGACTCCTTTAGCACATTGCCAGGAGCAGAACCAGGGCCCGGGAGGAAGGCTTCCCAACCCTCCCTGGCGTACCTTTCCCCCTCATAGTCTCGCTAAACCAGCTGCATTCTTTTCTCTTCCGAATTCTTCCCCTGACTCTCCAAGAATCCTTCCTAGACTAAGGGCCATCATACTGCCCCCACGGTCGCGGTGTATCTGAGATCCACTGCCCACACTTCCCCCTTGTGGGACTGCCCCATTAGATTTGGTGAGAGAGGGAGAGAACCAATAGGCCTAGACTCGGGTAGCCTAGACCCTGTTGGCTTTGTCCTTCCCAGTCCTCAAATTTCCTGGTCCTCACTCTTCAGCCTCCAGAATGCTTTTCCCGGCCGACCCACCTGGCCTCCTCAGCCTCGTAGCACCCCAACAGCCCTGAAGAATTTGGTCATGCTACTCTACTGCCTTGGTCTGTCTGTCCTTTGTTCTGTTATAGGTAGAGCTGAGGGTAAGGATTGGGTTTCTTCCTTCCTTCAAGCCTACCTAGGGCCCAGGACCAGGTTGCACAGGGTACCCGCCCCCCTGGGGCTCTCAGGTGCCACAAAAGAGTCTTCTAACAGTCCTTCCCCTCCCCAGACCGAACCCAACCTTGTTCACTCTGCGAGCCCTTTTCACAGCACAATTAGAGCATTGAACTCAACACAGAGACAGGCAGTGCCCCGCACTTGACCTCTCATTTATTCAAACCCTCGCTCTCATTCCCATTGAATGAGAAAGGACGTTTTGGGCTTTCCCAGAGGGGGACAGAGGGCTGTATGATGCACTGAGTTCACCCAAGTCTTTGGCATGGCCATTGGCTGGGTCCCTCCGGCCCACAGACACCCTCTCTGATGCTCAGCCTCGCTTCCAGAGCTGGTGAGGTCTGCATGGGCCCGAGGAGGCTGAGGGCGATACCACCAGCACTTTCGATAGCACCACTCTCCGTTGCAAGTCAAGAGACAGTTAAGTTTTCCATTTTACACAGAAGGAAACCGAAGCACGGGGAGGTCATGTAACTTGATCAAGGTCACAAAGCAAGGAAGTCACAGCGGCAGAATCTGCACTCAGTCCCACGTCTCTCCAAAGCCCGTGACACCGCACTGCCTCTTATCCGGCCGCTGCCCGGAGCTCTCCCAGGGCACCTTCCTATACGCCTTCTCCTCTGCGCCCCACCCAGGGAGTGTTTATGCGACTTGGCCAAGGTTAGAAGCTAAACTAGTGACAGTGCCAAGTCAGCTGCCTGGTGACTCTCAACTGCCTCCCCGCAGGGGAGGCCCCGGGTTCTAGGGTTAGCTGCCCCTCCTATACCTGACTTCTGTTCTAGGCCATGGCCACCTGGACTAAGCCTCTGGTCATCTGTCCTTTCCAGGTTTCTCCCAGCTGAACTGGGGCCGAGATGTTTCTGACCTCAGACGGCATCCAACATGCATCGGCATCTCCCCTTTGCAGGCGTGAGTCCTTCCACGCTGCTGCGGGTAGGTGTCAGCCGTCCTGCCAACTGTGGGCAGTGATGACCAGGGACGAGGCCGTCTTGGGTAGCCTGGGATCCTTCATGGTTCTCCTGGCTCCAGCAGAGGACTCTTCTCTTCCACATTCCTGCCCTTTCTGGCCTGATGTCTCCAAAGCTAGTTTGCTCTTGTTACCTCTGTGTCCTACAGGAATGGCATCGTTGAGGAACGGGAACTAGGGAGGTATCTGCTGATACTGGCTTGTGCAGGAGAATATGAGCCAAAGTATATATTGAAGCCCTCACCTTACCTTGTGCTACCCACCACGTGAATCTGCCTGTCTCATGCGTTTTGCCCTTCCTGTGACCGGGAGGGGGAGGGCCTGCGCAGCGCATACACATCTCTGGTAAAATGAGCAGAAGCCCCAGGTTCTTTGGTGGGTCTAGAGCTGTTAACCTCGTCCAGGCACAAATGTAAACTGCATTTGTGGGTCTGGAGGGGCAGCGTTAAAACCCTTCCTGGGACTGCTGCTAAGAGGTGTTGGCCAACAGAAGGGGTCTGTTTCAAGCTTTGCTGAAGACTGAGCCCCCCTTTCCCCATACACACGGGACAGTCCTGTCCTACCCTCTGCAGAAGTCAGGGTCTGGGATGATGAGCCACCTCTGGGGGCAAGTAACAAATGGCTTCTCCTTTGGGCTAGCCTGGGGCTTGTCGGAACAAGTGACGGGGAAATCGGGAAGTTGGTGACGGTCACAGGCATGAACAGCCATGAGACTCCCTTCCCAGAATACCACAGAGCTCCCACTCCCAAAAGGCCCAAGAACCAGAGAGGACATCCGAGACCGCACCTCTATTCCGGAGCAACGTAGCACTGGCAGGAAGAGACGTCTCTGAAAGATTTTCTGTAGCAGAGCGCATGGGGTGGCCCAAGAAGAGGAACAGAAGGGGCGCGGGGGGGGGGGGGGCAAGGGCAGGTGAGGGGGAAAGGCGGCAGCACCCGGGAGGGGCTGCGATGGCTTGTGCCTCTCCCACCCACCCAGCCCTCCAAGAGCCAGAGGTCTGAGCTTTTTCATTCATCTTTTAAGGAAGGCGCAAAGGTGGGGGTGGGGGTGGGGGTCCTGCCGAGGGAGGAGCTGAAGCCGCCACGACACGTGGGGACCCGTCTGGCCCAACCCCTTCATTTCACTACGGGGTGGGGGGAGGAGGAAGTGGAGGGGAGAAGGTCGGCGAGGGCGAGGTGGGGCGCAAGTCCCGAGGAGCGGAGAGCCGGGGTCGCGGGCCCCGGGGGCGGTCGCGAGGGCCTGCGAGGGCCGCCGGCGGCTCCGGCCACTTACCTGTCCGCCGAGGCAGAGCCGCAGCCGCTCCGCGGGGCCGCGGGTTTCCCGACGGGACGTCCTGGAGGGCGGGGCCGGGGCGGGCCGTGCACGGCCACTGGGGCGCGCCCTTCGCGCCCCTCCCCGGCGAGGTGCGGGCGGACCCCGGCGCGCCCCCGAGCGCCGCTGCACCCGGAGGCCCGGAGGCCGGGGGAGGGCGCCCCCGCCCCGGGCATCCCCCCGCCCCGCCGCTGCTGGGAGCCCGGCTTCCCCAGCCCTCGGCCACCCGGGGCTGCAGTCTCGGCGCCGGAAGATGCGAGCGTCCGGTCACCCCAAAGACCAGAGGCGCCGACCGGGCGGCGGGCGCAGCGCGTGCAGGGAACCGCGGGGGGCGGCGCGGGGCGGAGGGGTGCGGCGGGTGGAGGGGTGCGGCGGGGGGCGCGGGGCTGGGGCTGCAGGGCTGGGGGGCGTGGGGCTGGGGACTGTGGCGGGGGGCGCGGGGCTGGGGCTGCGGGACTGGGGAGCGCGGGGCTGGGGGGGTGCGGCGGGCGGAGGGGTGAGGCGGGCGGCGCGGGCAGGAGGGGTGCGGCGGGCGGCGTGGGGCTGGGGCGGGCGGCGCTGGGTGGAGGGGTGAGGCGGGCGGCGTGGGGCTGGGGCGGGCGGCGCTGGGCGGAGGGGTGAGGCGGGCGGCGTGGGGCTGGGGCGGGCGGCGCTGGGCGGAGGGGTGCGGCGGGCGGCGTGGGGCTGGGGCGGGCGGCGCTGGGTGGAGGGGTGAGGCGGGCGGCGTGGGGCTGGGGCGGGCGGCGCTGGGCGGAGGGGTGAGGCGGGCGGCGTGGGGCTGGGGCGGGCGGCGCTGGGCGGAGGGGTGAGGCGGGCGGCGTGGGGCTGGGGCCGGCGGCGCTGGGCGGAGGGGTGAGGCGGGGGGCGCGGGGCTGGGCTGCAGGACTGGGGGGCGCGGGGCTGGGGGGTGCGGCGGGCGGCGCGGGGCTGGGGGCTGCCGCGGGTGGAGGGGTGCGGCGGGGGACGCAGGCAGGGGGGTGCTGCGGGCGGCGCTGGGCGGAGGGGTGCGGCGGGCGGCGTGGGGCTGGGGCGGGTGGCTCTGGGCGGAGGGGTGAGGCGGGTGGCGCGGGCTGGGAGCTGCGGCGGGCGGCGCTGGGCGGAGGGGTGCGGCGGGTGGAGGGGTGCGGCGGGGGGCGCGGGGCTGGGGCTGCAGGGCTGGGGGGCGTGGGGCTGGGGACTATGACGGGGGGCGCGGGGCTGGGGCTGCGGGACTGGGGGGCGCAGCTGGCAGCGCGGGGTGGAGGGGTGCGGCGGGCGGCGCGGGGCCTGGGGCGCAGTCCCGCATCTGCTTCGGGTTGCGGGGGAAGGGGGCGGGGGGAGTGTCTTGGCCAAACGCTGCGTCCCTTCTGCGCGTCCGTCGGTCGGTCCAGGACGAGGGCAGGCAGTTCGGTGCGGCGCACTCTCAACTCCTCCCCGCGAGGGCCTGGCGCGAGGGCCTGGTCCCCGGGGCTCTAGCAAACCCCAGCCCCGGCCAACTGCGGGCCTGGGAGCGCGGTGTGCGCGGGAGACGGCTGCTCGCGGGGCCAGCGTGTTGCTCTGGGTGTGGGTCCCGGACCGGCGGCATCGGCCTCATCTGAGAATTTGGGAGAAACGTAGGTTGTTGGGCCCCACCCCAGACCTAAATAATATGAAACTCTGGGGACGGGGCCCGGCAATTTGCATTCTTAAAAGACCTCCAGGTGACCCTGGCGCACGCTCAGCTCTGAGAACCAGTGAACAGGTAGCGGCAGGGCTAGACTTAGAATCTCTGACTTGGGGGATCCCTGGGGGGCGCAGCGGTATCCTGGAGACCTGGGATCGAGTCCCACGTCGGGCTCCCTGCATGGAGCCTGCTTGGGTCTCTGCCTCTTTCTCTCTCTCTTTCTGTGTCTCTCATGAATAAATAAGTAAAATCTTAAAAAAAAAAAAAAAAAGATTCAGTGTCTTCAGTGCTAAAGCACCTGCTCTGAATCCTCCTGCCAGGCCTCGGGCCACCCACTTGGTTCTGTCCAGTTCTAGGGCTTCCATGATGTCATCTTTTAGGTCCTTATTCAGTTATAGAGAAGTAACACGGATGACTACAAAATAGCTAGTAGTTTGGAAGTTTTCTCTGGTAGGAGCTTGGACCCCTGATTCTGGTTTTCTTTCTGAGTATTTAAAGGTGCTTGTATTTCTAAGCGGGTGAGACTCTGGAGCACAGGGGCGGGTGGGCAAATCTGAGCGAGGAGACCGCTCTCGCCGAACTGGGAAGGGCAGGGACGCCGCTTGGGGATCCACAGCCGGCCTCGGGGAAGTAATCTTATTTTCAAATCTGGGACGCCGAGGTAGGATCAAGCTCTTCAGAAGGAGGCCAGGTGATGGGGTCTGGAGACAGGAGGCAGCCCGGCGGAGCCTGAAGACCTTGCCCCGCCACACTAGATCAAGGGACTACGAAGGACAGACTTTCCCCAAACGGGGAAAGGAGAGGAGGCGTCCATGCACTCCTGGCCGGTCACCTCTCTGACCTCCATTCTCCTCCCACCCCCAACTCCCTTGCTTTCACACTAGACTCTCTGGGGTTGTAATCTCCTGAAGAAAGACCTTCTGCAGAATTTACCTGGATCGTCCACCTTAGCCCCTTTACAGACCCTCAGGGCTGTAACTGCCACTTCTCCAGCTGCTACCATTCTTGTCACTTGCCTTATTCCACAGTGTCTTACTCAGACCAAGGGCATTTTCTATAGAAGATTGTGGGCCGCTGCCCGGGGGCTGGACACTCCTGGGTGGCAAGATCCTTCTGTCTCTGCCCTGCCCTTCCTCGAACTCCGCTCTGGGACCCTTGGGGTCGTGTGCTGCTGACCTGGCCCTTGAGCCTTAGTCAGGACCCAACCTGACCTGCGGGTGATGGGCTAGGCTGGACTCACAGCCTCAGTCTGGCCCAGATCCCGACAGAGTCGCGGCCACCAACCCTAGCCTGGAGTTCCTGAGAGGGTGGTGTCCGGCCTTTCAAGGAAGCCGCATCAGTCTGTGTTGTGTGCTCCACGTTCCGGAAGCAAATTACTCATCCCATTTTACTTCAGCGCACTCAAATCTTACTCATGACTTTGAGCTTTAGAATAATTAGCGGCCTAATTTGGAGGTGCATGAGTGTGCAGGATGTGTGACCCGCCCCCGGTGTGTCAGACCCCGAGCTGTTCTCTCCTGGCTGGGAGGACGGCCTGGGCTCCTGCCCCCCGCTCCAGGAAGGCCTGGAGGTGAGCTGCTGCAGAATGGTGACTGTGACCTCAGCCTGTCCCCGGTGGCAAGCCCATTAAAAAAAAAAAATTTTTTTTTCTTTAATTGAAGACGTTATATAGGCACGTGGTTAAAAAAAGTTTTTCAAGCACTGCAAAAAGGAAGACACGTTTTCTCCCTCCCGAGACCTTTCTGTGCGTGTTCCTGACCGAAACTTCCCATCACTAAGCTCTTCCGTAGAACACGCCCGAATTCCCCGCGCCTCCAGAAGTCCCGTGAATTTCATTATTTTCTCACTGTCTTATTTTTATTTCTTGGCCATTTTAGATTGTGTTTCTGGGCGTTCTGAGTTTCACCTTTTACAGCCGCGTGTTTTAGGGGGTTCCCCCTTACGGCAGGAAATGCGCTGGGGAGCAGCTCTGTTGAAGCAAGCGAGACAAGGGCAGCCCTGGAGGCCGCTGACACCAGCGTGGGCCCTTATCAAGTCTCTGGCGTCCACATAGAGTCCCAGAGAGGGGACGCCCACCTGCAGAGGGGGCGGGAGGAGGGACACTCGCCCTGTAGGCAAAGTTTACAGAGGAAGCCGCCCCGAGTTTGCCAGGCAGATAGTGGGGGGGGGGGTGCAGCTGGCCTGCGCGGTAGCCTGCCCACCCTAGCTGTCGCTGCACCCCACCTCCGCCTCCCGCAGGTGGCTAACCAGCAGAAGGAACTGAATGGGTCCCTGGGAACCTCTTATGTCTCCGTTCCTTATCTGGAAAGTGAAGTTAATGATGCCCAGTGTTGTTGTAAAGCCCGAGCACATAACTGATGTGAAAGTGTGATAATTTGGTTCTTCTATTACATCTGTTTCTTTATCTTTCCCCCCAAATTTCCCCTTCCTCCTTCTCATCTCACTTCACTCACGCCTGAAAGAGAAACCCTCACGGCAAAAATGTTTTAGGAACACAAGCAGAGCTGTCTCAAGTTCTGCCCTAACCCCTCATGTGTTACCAAGTCACTCAGCTTGGTGGGCCTCAATTTCCTGATCTGTAAAATGGGCATGGATATTATTTTTATTATTGGGTTGTTAGATGAAACAAGCAAAATGGTTAGCCCAACGCCGGTTTACCCAAAAAACGCTCGGTAAATATTAGAATGTTGGCCATTGTCATTAGCTGTTTTCTTTCTTCCTCTTTTACCATTAGGAAAACAACACTGGGGCAGGCCAGGTGGCTTAGCGGTTTAGCGCCGCCTTCAGCCCAGGGCCTGGTCCTGGAGGCCTGGGATCGAGTCCCACGTCGGGCTCCCTGCATGGAGCCTGCTTCTCCCTCTGCCTGTGTCTCTGCCTCTCTCTCTTTCTGTGTCTCTCATGAATAAATAAATAAAATATTAAAAAAAAAAAGAAAATGATGTTGGAGCCCACCATATGCCAGCCTCTGTACTGGGTAGGAGACAGAGATAGAAAGGTGAATAAGCCCATCTCTCTGTTCAGGACACCTAGAGTAGAGGAAGGGAGGCTGATAAATGTATAAACCTACACAAACCATTTTACAAAACAGCTTTATAGAAAATAAATTTGTTAGTGGGACAGGAAAAAAAAA
Source organism: Canis lupus baileyi (assembly GCF_048164855.1). Classification (NCBI taxonomy): domain Eukaryota; kingdom Metazoa; phylum Chordata; class Mammalia; order Carnivora; family Canidae; genus Canis; species Canis lupus. The sequence continues at coordinate 3,499,521 of NC_132862.1, read as the reverse complement.
CGTCAAGAGGTTGATGACTGGGGCAGAGCCAGGACTGGGGTAAGATGAGTGAGGTACTAGCCTTTGGTGCAAAATTGAAGTAGACACCGAAAACCTCAGGAATCGAGTAATATTTCATGTAATATCTTAATACACCTGAATTGATGCAAAAAAAATTCTTTCTTGGACAAAATATCACCAACTGTTTTTTGAAATGTTAGAATTTTTTTTTTGGTAATTATTTACGTTGCAGAAAATTTCAAGTCATCCTTTAAGAACCCATTCTTCCCTCCTCCACCCAAATTCTTGGTAAAGAGCTCTTAAAGACATGCCGTTTTCTCTCTTCTGTATGAAACTTTATCAAATAAAAGCAAAGAACTGTGTATATCTTGCTATAAAATGCTGCCTAGGGCTGTGGAGACGGTGTCTGCTTGGGCTCCTTTTTACTGTCCAGATCCTTAAAGGCTCTTTACCAAGCAGGTCCACCACCTGCTGGGTGGATCATCTTGAGGGTAAGAAACGTCCTGAGGCTGGGTCCCGCCTCTTGCCTCAGCTGCTCGTAGGCAGGCCCTCAGCATGCCAGCTTGGCATAAGCTGCGTGGCGTAGCAAACCAGGCTTTCGGGGCATGAGCAAAATAGTGATTGCTGGTGAGCCCGTTGCCTCTCCCACCTTGGCTTTGGAGCTGTGCTTCTGGACTTTCATCCTACACTCCGACCGTAGGGTTATGGATATGGAGGTTCCATCGGTTTCTGAAGAAGACAAGGCCGTGAAGGAATGGGTAGCATCAGCCATCGTGTCTCTACCCTCTTGTCAGGGCAGCTCCTTTGGCCCGACCTCGGATAGGCCACGGTGCCTTGTTTCCAGTGAATGTCGTGTCAGGTCAAGGGTTGTGAGAGAAGAGTGACAAGCTGGCATCTTGGTGGTGCCCCAAAATATCAACAGTTTAAAATAAACACCTAGTTCCCTGCGGAGCCCTGTGGGAGCCTGAGGCAAAAGGAAAAGGCGCATGCACCCCATATATATTTTAAGCTATATTTGTCAGTGGTACGTTTTTCTAGAATGTTAAAGTCTTTGAGAAACTATTGAAAAATTGAGAAGTAGGACCTTGTTTTCAGTTTATTTTTTATTTTTATTTTTTTAAATTTTAATTTATTTATGATAGTCACACAGAGAGAGAGAGAGGGAGAGAGAGAGAGAGGCAGAGACACAGGCAGAGGGAGAAGCAGGCTCCATGCAGGGAGCCCGACGTGGGATTCGATCCCGGGTCTCCAGGATCGCGCCCTGGGCCAAAGGCAGGCGCCAAACCGCTGCACGACCCAGGGATCCCTTATTTTCAGTTTAAACATTTAGCCTGTCTCTGCCTCTCTCTCTCTGTGTCTCTAATGAATAAATAAAATCTTTTAAAAAATTTTTATTTGAGATGATCACTTGGTCAAAAGAAGTTGTCAAACAGTGTCAGACAGTGTCTCGCTGGAAAGTGCAATAAGCAAGGACTTAGATTTTAAAAATATTGTTGATAAGTCTGCTTGCATGAAAGCCAATTTCTTTTTCCCATAGGGTTCCGTGTGGCTCAGCATGGCCTGAGATTGGGGGCTGGACAGAGAACCTGAAGAGAATGGAGCAGGGCATAAGAGAGAAGAGGATTAGAAGAGTTGCAGGGGTGGGTAATATTGTTTATTTATTGTTTTCTCTAACTACTCAAATGTCATATGTTCTACATACAAAATTTAGAAAGCACAGAAAATCACAAAGGCAAAAAATAAGCTATTCATAATTAGGACATCTAAAAATAACCTCTGTTACAATTTTGGTATAATATGTTCTGGCTTTTTCTATGTATAATTCACATGCACATATATATTTCATCAATTCTGAGATGCTTCTTTTTTTTCACTTTTTTACACTTTTGAGATCAGGATGTCTTTTTTAAGGATTGATTGATTTATTTATTTAAGAGAGAAGGAGTGTGAATAGTGAGGCAGGGAAGGGTGGAGGGAAAGGAAGACGAGAATTTCAAACAGACTCCCCACTGAGCACAGAGCCTCATTCTGGGCTCCATCTCATGACCCTGGGATCATGACTTTAGCAGAAATCAAGAGTCAGCTTAACAGACTGAGCCATGAGGCACCTGGAGATCAAGATGTATCTACAAATGATGATGTTATAATTTGATTAGCAATGTTTCATTTACTGGTATATAAAATAATAATTTGTATTACAAATCTATGTTAAATAACTATATAAATAGTCATGCAGTTTTATATATATGTACAGAGTTACATATGTATGTAATTACTATATGCATATTACAAGCTGGGATCATACTGAATATGCTGTTTTATAACCTGATTTTCTGACTAAGTATTTCTCAATATTTTGTGAGGTGATGAAATAATCTCATGCAAGATCATTAATCATTGCATAGTGGTCTGTTATGTAGACAAGTCTTTTTTTTTTTTTTTTTTTCTAGCTGATCCCTTATTGCAGGACACTAAGGCTCATTTTTTAAAAAAATTTTTCTTTTATGTGTAGCTGGAGGTTGAATCTGTACATGTTTTTCTTTCCTTCTTTTTGGCTCCTCAAGGGTGACAGGAGCCAGAAAGCCACTTTGGTGGGTATTTGTGGGATACCTCACCTCTGCTTGAAGTAGCTCCTTACCTCCAAGAGTAGGTGTGTGTGTGTCGGTGTCTGTGTGTGTATGTGATAACGACCCTGGGAAGCAAGGAGGGACCACAGAAAGTAGTCATCTAGCCATAGGAAAGTGAGATGCCACAGCTCCATCTGTGTTAGGGGAATCTCAAAGGAGATACCTGCCTGGACACCTCCTGGAAGGAGGTAATAGTCTGAGTGGTAGGTTCAGGAGAACCCCTTGTATTAAGAGGTGGCTGTGATGATCAATATCTGTGTCAACTTGACTAAGCTATGGCACCCAATTGTTTAGTCAAATGATAGTCTAGATGTTGCTGTGAGGGTATTTGTGGATGTCATTAACATCTATAGTCAGTGGACTTTAGGTAAAACAGATAATCCTCTATGATATGAGTGGGTTTCTTTTCTTTCTTTCTTTCTTTCTTTCTTTCTTTCTTTCTTTCTTTCTTTCTTTCTAAATTCATGAGACACACACAGAAAGAGGCAGAGACACAGGCAGAGGGAGAAGCAGGCTCCATGCAGGAAGCCCAATGTAGGACTCGATCCCGGGACCCCAGGATTACACCCTGGGCCGAAGGCAGGTGCTAAACCGCTGAGCCACCCGGGGGGGCCCATGAGTGGGTTTCATCCAATCATTTGAAGGCTGGAAGGGCTCCTCTTCTCCTGGGAAGAATCAGCTCTGCCTCAAGCCTGCAGCATAGAAACCTTGCCTTGGTTTCCAGTCTGCTGGCCTGCCCTGCAAGTTTAGTTTCAGACTTGACAGCCCCCACAGTCGCATGAGCCAATTCCTTAAAATAAACCTCTCTCTCTCTCTCTCTCTGCATAACTTGTTCTGTTTCTCTAGAGAATCTGACTAACACGGCAGCCGTGCAGGAGGTGTGACTGTGGACATTGGAGAATCCGCTCGAAAATACAGCTTGTTGGGGCACCTGTTAACCCTCACAACAGTCCTTGAAAGCAGATATTGCCTTCATGTTGTGTTGAGGAAACAGAGAGGTTAAGAAACTTGCCCAAGGGGATCCCTGGGTGGCTCAGTGGTTGAGCGTCTGCCTTCAGCTCACGTCGTGATCCCAGGGTCCTGGGATCGAGTCCCACACTGGGCTCCCTGCGTGGAGCCTGCTTCTCCCTCTGCCTGTGCCTCTGCCTCTCTCTGTGTGTCTCTCATGAATAAATAAATCTTTAAAAAATAAAAAAAAAAGAAAATACAGTTTGTCAAGAAACCTAACTTGTCTAGGCCTCTGCCCCATTGATTGAGGAAAATGCTGGCATCTTTATCCTCTGTGAAACCCAGCGTGACACAGACCGCCTCACAGGTACCAGTGCCCCCGCTCTGCAGGCATCTCTCTGATGTTCACTGCTGTAGCAGGTACTGCAAAGCACCTCATTTTTACAAGTGAGCTGTCTGTCTATAGGCTCAGCAGGTGCCTGTGACGCCAGGGTATGAGGTCTTTGTCGGTACTTTCTGCAAATCCCTCCATCTATTCAAGTCCCTATTTTATGATGATCAGAAATTTTTTTCCTGGTGTTTTCCCTCCCAGATCTGTGCAGTTCTTTATTTTTTTTTTTAATTTTTATTTATGATAGTCACACACACACACACAGAGGCAGAGACACAGGCAGAGGGAGAAGCAGGCTCCATGCACCGGGAGCCCGACGTGGGATTCGATCCCGGGTCTCCAGGATCGTGCCCTGGGCCAAAGGCAGGCGCCAAACCGCTGCACCACCCAGGGATCCCCTGTGCAGTTCTTTAAAAGATCTCTTGGTATTTTATATTTTGGTTGCTGGTGTAAATATTATCTATTCCAGAGGACGCTTGGTCAGTTTTTCTTCTACATAACAGAAGCCTCCTTCTATGTTACAACGAATAGTTCTTCCTCTTTTGGAAAATCTCATGGGACTGGTGAACTGTGACCATGGACTCCTCTCCATAAAAGCACTCAAGATGCCCTGGATCTAAGTGTACCCTTTGCAAGAGAGAACTTTAATTATTAGAATAAAGCATTTAAATGCTCTTAAGGTTTTGCTGTGAGAACTCTTTCTGCCTCAAATTAATGATGTCTTATTGTTTAATAGCTTTCTTTAAAAAAGAGAGAGAGAGAGAAAGAGAAATGCACATTGAACCTTCTGAGACAGAGGTAATTGGATCTTAACCTGACAGTCATTTTATCCAGAGGGAAGTAATAAAAGGAGTAATAAACTATCCTCTGGAGCAAAGTAACCTCCAGGTAACAGCAAAACCTTTGTTAATCTATCCCCAAAAAATAGGAGGGGGAGTTCCTATCTTCTTATACATTTGAAAAAAACAGTAAATTTCATTAGAGAGGCTTCTACCTCTGTACCTAGTAGCATCTAAATCTTGTTTAATATTCTTTTAGGTTGAAAATTATTCAGAGGTGATAGAATAACTCAACAGTAGTTCTAACGTCCTGATGTTTAATGTCCCATTAATATCCCTGCTAATATCCTGAACATTTTTTTAAAAGTTCTTTTACATTTATTTATTTATTTTTTTTAGTAATCTCTACACCTAACGTGGGGCTCGAATTTATGACCCTGAGATTAAGAGTCGCATGCTCCTCTGCTCCGACTGAGCCAGCCAGATGCTCTGATATCCTGAACTTTTTGCCTCACCGCTTATTAATCCCATGGAATTTTGATTTTCAATAGGTAACATATTCATAGGGCACAACAATCAAGCGTTGAACAGTGAGATATAAATCTCCCTCCTACTCCCATTCCCCGTCACTTAGTTTCCTCCCCAGGGGCAGCCACCCTTGCTGGTTTCTTTTGATTCTAGAAACATAGCCCAGAGAAGGAGTCACCCCGATCTGAGCAGGTACCTTAAGGAGTAAATTGTTTCATCATATTGTCTGAAATGGTTAAAGTTATTTGAAACACAGTCAACTTGCTGAGCTCTCTTTGTCGCCCTGATAGGGTTTTGATGGATCCTCTTGGGCTTTCTAGGTAGACAGACATGTCAACAACATAGAATTTTGGCAAAGTGCAAACAGTTTTGGAGCGAGACCTGGGTTGAATCCTGGCACTTCCAGCTACCAGATGTCTGATTTTTAAATCCAGCCTTTATAAAATGAGGCACTCTCCAAAGGCAGGGTGTGGGTACAGAGTGGTCCTTCCTGCCCAGATGTGGTGGGGAGAGTGGATGGACGCACAGAGCCAAGAACCATCCCTCTGTTCTCTTCTGGGTTGGTTCCACCTGGAGCTGTGGAGAAATCCAGAGGGCTTTGATCTCAGTGATTTCTGAACACCCAGAGATCAGGAGGAGAGACTGAAAAGGAAGCAAACTGTAAACTAGAATCAGCTTTTCTTTCTCCATGAAAGGAGTGTGGCTCATGTTTTCTGAGAGCAGGTTAAAATAGATTTTGGTATTTAAAACTAGAGATTTACAGAAACACTTTAAAGAACTACTGATTAGGGACGCCTGGGTGGCTCAGCGGTTGAGCATCTGCCTTTGGTCCAGGGTGTGAACTAGAGACCCGGGATCGAGACCCACGTTGGGCTCCCTGCATGGAGCCTGCTTCTCCCTCTGCCTGTGTCTCTGCCTCTTTCTGTCTCGCATGGATAAATAGATAAAATCTTAAAAAAAAAAAAAAAGCAACTACTGATTATCAGTGTGGCCGCATCAACTCCCCACAGGTGGTGGGAACAGTTGGACACAATGGGGATGTGCACAGGTTTTCTCAGAGGTGGGACCTGCTGCCAGACAGGGGAGTTGGTATTCGGTGAGGAGTGGTACTAAGAAAAATCCATGCTTGGTGAGGGAAAGAAAACACATTCCTGTTTTCACAGTCCTGTTCCTGGGCCCACTTCTGACGTGTGTGTGCGCGTGCGTGCGTGCCCGTGTGTAGTCTTCCCTACATCGACAAGTTCTCAGACAGCAGCTGGCTATCCTGCAATTCAACTCAGTTCTGAAACTGCCCAGGGCTGGTCTCAGATTCACAGGTTAAGGGGTCGATCTTACAAGACTGCCCCCTCCCAACACCCCAACTTCAGATGACAGTTGCAGACCCATGTTGTTACCCGTGCTTCTGACGGACTAGTTATAAATCAGAGATTCCCAAGATCCCCCCACTTTTGGGTTCGATTAATTTGCTAGAGGAGCTCATGGAAGTCAGAGAAACATTTTACTTACTAGATTACTGGTTTGTGATCAAAGGATATAATTTAGGAACAGCCAAAAGGAAGAGGTGGGTAGGGCAAGGTGTGTGGAAGAGGTGTGGAGCTTCCAAGTCCTTTCCAAGGCTCCTTTCTGAAGAGTCAGAGGGTGATTGCGTGAAGTCTCTCCGGGGCTGGCAGTTCTGTCGTGTGGGCAAGTTGTTTAACCTCAGAGATGATGTGGGTCTGCCGTGAATTTTAGAGGAGATGATGTATGCAAATCACTTACTTGCTCAGAGATGATAGACGCTCTGTGTTCAACAGCAACAACAACAACAACAACAACAATAACAACACAGGCACCCAAGGCCACTCTTCTCCCCCCGCCAGGAGAGCCATTGAACTCTACTAAATGTGCTGGGGCCACTCAAGCCTAAAAGGGTCAACGTGTAGGCTTCTTGGTATGCATCTGTAACTCCACCTGAAAGTTCTATTTACTCATTTTCAGAGTCTGAGCAGGAGCCTTGCAGCTCCATGAACTTGACTGACCCATGAAGTTTGGTCTGGGTTTGAGGCTAGGCAAGAATGACCAGTTGGATCCTGGCTCAAAGTTCTTTCATTTTGGTTTACTCCCAGAGCCACTGAAAGCAGGGCACAGGATAGAAACGAGACAAAGGTACATCCAGGTGGGTGGTGGCCGCTCCCCACGGCCTCCTGCGTCAGTTCACAGAGACACGCCCACCCCAGAGTTTGGAGGCGTTGGCAGTCGATGGGGAGCAAGATGCCTGCAGGACCAGAGCAGCGCAGCACTGCGGGTTCGCTACCTTTACAGCCCAGCCACATCATACCCAGGAACACAAACACACCTCATAAAGCAATCATGCTGATACTCAAGCCACGTCACTCAGGTCTAAGTCCAAACTTGAAATTCTTCCTGTGTCAGCCTTGGGACTAGCACCCCCTATCTGTACCCCAGCTGCGTGTAAGTGGCCATTAGCTCCTAAGAAGCCTCACGAATTCTTAAAAGCTGTATGGATTGTTAAAAGGCCCCCCTTTCCTCTGGGCAGATGCAGACCTGTGTCAGGACACAAGCTGTGCAATGACATGTGCCAGCCCAGGGGTCAGGGCCCGGGAGTCCCCATTCCTGCCCAGGGCCTGCCGTAGTGGTCTGTGTCTTCGGGTAGCTAAGGGAAGCAGGACAAACCCTAGGACTCTTACTGCTTAGCTGTTGTTGCTGTTTCTCTAAGAGTAGACCCAAATCTGGTGTCGGGGGCTTCCTGCAGCTTGACAACAGCTTTGGAACCCGGGGCCGCCGCTTGAGCATAAAATTGCCAGTCTTTAGAAGTTGACTCCTCACCAAATGTAGGAGAGATTGGGAAGCTTAACCAAGCACGAGGGGTTGGGACAGACAAGCGCAAAGGACCGCCTTCCTTGTCTAGCACATCATCAGGGGACAACCTCTCTTTGATTCCCAGTCCATGAAGTTCGGATGGGGCCCAACTTACTCCCCAGTACTGATGGTAGACCTGGGATCCTTTAGCCTCAGGGATTGGTTTAGGGTTGGGCCCTAAACCCCAAGCCAGACCACTCAGAACCTTCTCTGAGATATTTCCTAGAACTAGCAGGAAAAAGGAAAAAAAGGATCCCCTTCCCCCTGCCCATGTGTCCTATGCCTCACCCACACAACCAGTATGGAATCATCAGCTGGGAAGAGGATGTCATTTGAGAGCTGCTAATGGCTATCCTGGCCATAGCATGAGGAAGGAGAGTCAGCCTTAGCATGAAGCCAACACTGAGAAAGCAGAGCATAAAGGTAAAGAGCAAGACTTTTGGGCTCCTGGATCCTGCTGTGCCTGAAGCCATTTATTCCTAGACATCTCCCTTTTCAACTTTTTTTCTTTCCTCTCTCTTCCTTCCTCCTTTCCTTTTCTTCTTTTCTTCTTATTTTGGGTGAAATTGTTTGAGTGTGTTTTCGTTATTTGCAACAAAGAATCGGACCAATAAATAGTATATACACTTATTGCTAGGGGGATCTGGTGAATTAACTTATTGCTAGGGGGATCTGGTGAAAGTGTTCTGTCTGTGTTCACTTAAAACCAAGCCTGGCAGGGAGGAAGCCGAGAGAAACTCTCAGGAAACACTTAGAAAATGATGCTTTTGGATCTCTAGGGAGCAGAGAAGGGGAGCCAAGTGGTGAGTCATAGTGTGGGAGGTGAGGACATATCCGAGTGGGAAGGATGGATCACTCATCTTTCCAGGCTTTAGCCTATGAGATGCCTTTGAACCAGACCGTCTCCCTGGTAGGACTTGCAGATACACGGGAAACCAGGGGAACCGGTGGACTTCCCCTTGGGAGACAAGGTGACCCCCAAGATTAGAGAGTCAAGAGTCTGGTCAAATGTCTGGCCTATCTCCAAGCCTCTCAGGGCCTGCCGTACCTCGTCTTTGTTAGTGCTGGCTCAGCGGGACACATCACCATTTCTTTACTTCATTTCAACCTTGGGCTCAGGGCTGTTAATGTTCTATGGTCAAACATGTCCTTCACGTTGGAAAGGTTATACCCAAATCCCACTCTGGGGTCTCCACTGTTACCTGTAAATAGTGCTGCTGTAAATCCCCTTTATGCACAGCTCTGGTCATTTTCCTAGGGTCAACTTCTAGGAGTGGAACTTGCTGGGTCAAAGGCTACAGACATTATTAAGGTTTTGATTCTTATTCCAGGAGGAAATATTATCCATTACTAGAAAAGAGATGTAAAAAGTTTCCACCCTTGGCAACTAGGAGACGGCTGATGGCCAAATAAGTAAGAGGTGACCTGCTTTTCAGAAAAACAGACTCCTGTCACAATGTCTATAATAAATTAAATTAAGGCCATAAAGTGTGCTGTGGATGCAGCCGATCACATGGCATTAAACAAATTGGAGTGCCTGGTTCCCGGGAGAAATGGGATAGAAAGCACCAGAGAGAAGTAATGGGGTTATCAGGGTGCTTCCTTGAAAGTAAGAACCGTGGTGGTGGCAGCCACGGTGGCTGCATTTACTGAGGGCGGTTCCAGTGTAAATGGGGTGAGAGCCAGAGCAAGGCAAAGAACAAGCATGTCTCTTGGGGAACTCTTTGTTTAATGAGGGAGATCACCAGCTACAAATAAAATGATCTCAGGTGAGAGATTTTTGTCCTGGAATAAGCAAGAACATTCTAGCATTCTATCCGCCTTTGGAGAGGTTATAATGCATTTGAAAGCACCGTGGAAGCCATAGAGCGTGACCACTATGGAGTAAGTAGGGAGTACAGTGCTATGTGCTAGGGAGCCCGAGATGGGAACCAGAGTCCCTCCCTCCCATATAGAGTCCCTATCTACCGAACCCTTTCTTTCTGTTCTGTTGTGATTTCTTTAGAATGTCCAAGAAAGTGAGGGAAGCCACAGAGACCACAGCGCAAGGCCGTAAGAAGCGATCCCATTGGCCTCTTTCTCCTCAAAAACCTTCCTTGACCTTAGTGTCTTGATCCCCTACTTACCCCAGTAGTTCTTCCCCACTGGGGTTCTTTAGAGAATTCCTTTGTTTGTGTACGCCTTTCTGCAGGACAGATACTCGTCAGACTTGATTCTTATTTTTATTCCTCTCTTATTTTTATTCCTTTTGCCCTGGTGTATTTACAGCTTTACAGAATCACAACAGGAGCAGAGGAACATATGTAGGAGGTCGGGTGGGGGGACCACAAAGGAGGGAGCCATTGACTTCATCTGCTGGAGGAAAAGGTGACATGACGTAGCTCGTGAAGAATGAATAGAAGTTCACCAGGCGGGTGAGTGGGAGAGGTGCAGGTAGAGTGTGTGACCTCGGTGGCCCTCCTAATCTGGAGTACAAATAACATGCCCCAGCTAGTCCACCGAGTTTCGTGCTCCAGGCCCTATCTGCAGTGACATCAGATCCAAAAGTCCAGTCTGGGGTCCTGTGGGGCTGCACTCTCTCCCCAGGAACCCTGGGGTTACAAGTGTTGAGTAACCACCAGTGTGGTGCTGGCTCAACAGGCTTGCTGTAGCACTGGGCCGGGAGCCCAGACCTGTCAGTCCTTAGGCGGAAGCTGGGTGAGCTGGAGGCCTTTGAAAGGACAAAGGTACGGGGCCATGTCAGGCCCTGAGGGTGTGTCCCTCAACCTGGGCTCCTTGCTTGGGAAAGCACACTCCTAGCTGAACTGGTCAGAAACCTCCATTGAAAACCCTCTTGTTTTCCCACAGCCAGCTGCTCAGTGTCCTGCCCCAGTGGTATGCAGCGCACAGATTCTGATCATAGAAAAAAAATTAAAAAAAAAAAAAGATCCTGCTCATAGACATTGTGTTAGTCTCCTAGGGCTGCTATGACAAAATATCACAAACTAGGAGGCTTCAAACAGAAATGTATTGTCACACGGTCCTGAGAAATCTTCAGGGCTCCCTCTGAGACCTGTAGGGGACCCTTCCTTGGCTCTTGCTGGCTTCGGATGGCTTCCAGCAGTCTTGGTAGTTTCTAGGACTGTAGAGAGAAGAGGAGGATAGTCCAATCCTTGGCATCCACATGGCTGTCGCCCTGAGTCTCTCTGTGTCTTCATATGGCTGTCTTTTTATAAGGACACGGCTCAGGGGCTCACTCTACTGCACTATGACCTCATCTTAAATAATTACACCTGCAACGACTCTGTTTCCAAATAAAGTCATATTCTGAGGTATGGGGCAGCAGTGGCGGTGGGCGGGGAGTGCCATTTAGGATTTCAGCATCTTTGGGGGTGGGTGCAGAGGGCCCAGTTAGAGCACGAACAGCATCTCTCAGATGTGTGGCAGAGCTTTCAGACAGTAAGGACTGGAGCTCCCAGTGCTCTGAAGTGGGAACATGGTGTTTATGTCTCTGCTTTTTAAAAAATATATATTTTATTTATTCATGGGAGACACAGAGAGAGAGAGAGAGGCAGAGACACAGGCAGAGGGAGAAGCAGGCTCCATGCAGGGAGCCCGATGTGGGACTCGATCCCAGGACCCCAGGACCACGCCCTGAGCTGAAAGCAGACACTCAACTGCTGAGCCACCCAGGCGTCCCTACGTCTCTACTTAGAGACCCAAGGCTGCCCAGGATTGTGGCTGGAGGAAGGTGTGGGCTGCTAGAGCCACAGCAGCACTGCGGGTCTGGAGGGAGGCATAGAGCTGTGTTCCTGTCAAGGGAGCCATTGCAGGGCCTTTTCCCAGCTGTTCTTCAAGGAACGAAGCTCCCAGTATAATGCTTTTGGTTTTTTTTCAAGATTCCCTGGATATTTTTGCCTGCCCTCAAAATAAATAAACCCAGTTGATAATTTTATTGTGTTGTCCTAAAATTTATAGAAGAGTAAAAGAATTAACGTCTTTAATAAAATAGAGTTTTTCCTACCAAACAGAAGGTGTGTCTTGCGATTTACTCAAGATTTTTGGGCCACTCAGTAGTGCTCGATTTTTTTTCATACAGTTCTCGCATGTTGCTTGTTTGCTAAGACCTTTTTTCTCTTTGCTTATTACTGTAATTGGAATCTTCTCTCATTCTATTAGCTAATCAGTTGTGCGTAGGAAAGGTATTGATTTCTGTAGAATAATCTTATGCCCAGCCACTTTTCTGAATTGTCTTATTGTTTGCAATAGTTTTCAGTTGATTCTTGTAGGTTTTCTAGGCTTATACAGTCTCTTCCTTTCTGATTTTTTTTGTATATTTTATTTTTTTCTATTACCGACATCCATTGGCTAACCCCTTCCTATCCATTATGTAATGGAGGTGATTGTGATCATTCTTAACTGGTTTCTGACTACTGGAATACTTGTAGTGTTTTCCTGCTAAGAATAAGGTGGCTTGGATTGTTCTGGTAAGAATCGCCCACAAAAGCTTCTGGGCTTGAATTCATTCTCCTTTTAATGGAGGGTATTTGAAACTTTCTTGTTGTCCCTATGCCTGCCCACTGCCCTCCATGGTTTGGATTTTCTTTTCTTTTTTTTCTTTTCTTTTCTTTTCTTTTTTTTTCTTTCTTTTCTTTTCTTTTTTCTTTTCTTTACTTTTCTTTTCTTTCCTTTCTTTTCTTTTTCTTTCTTTCTTTTTTAAAAAATATTTATTTATTTATTCATGAGAGACACACATAGAGAGAGGTAGAGACATAGGCAGAGGGAGAAGCAGGCTCCATGTGGGGAGCCTGACGCAGGACTCGATCCCAGGACTCTGGGATCACAACCTGAGCAGAAGGCAGCTACTTTGCCGCTTAGCCACCCAGGTGCCTCAAGAATTAGTTTTGAGTACATTTTTTCCCCTGCTTTTTTGAGATGTAATTGACGTATAACTTTGTGCAAGTTTAAGGAGTACGATGTGGTGATTTGATACATGACTTGGACGGCTTGCCAAATGATTACGACAATAAGGTTAGTTAACACATCCATCACTTCACATACCTTTCAGGCATATAATACATTATTGCTGACTATAGTCACCATGCTGTACGTTAGGTCCCCAGAACTTATCTTACTTTTGTACACTTTGACCAACATCTCCCTATCCCCACCCCCGCCCCAGTCCTTGGCAACCACCATTCTACTCTTTCTATGAGCTTGGCTTTTTTAGATTCCACATATAAGTTATACTATATACTATATATAGTATAGTTATAGTTATACTATAACTATACTATAGTTATATAACTATATAACTATAGTTATATAATACTATATAACTATAGTTATAGTTATACTATACTATATAGTATTTTCCTTTTGCTGTCTGACTTATTTCACTCTGTAATGCCCTCAAGTCCATCCACTTTGTCACAGAGGGCAGGATTACTTTCTTTTTTCATGCCTAAATAATATTCCTATGTGTGTGTATGTGTATGTATATATATTACATTTTCTTAACCATTCATCTGTCTATGAGCACTTAGGTTATTTCCATGCCTTGGCTATTGTGAATAATGCTACAATAAACATAGGGATGCAGGTATTTCTTGGAAAAGTATTTCATATCCATTAGGTGTATATCCAGGAATGGGATTGCTGGGTTACATGATAGTCCTATTTTCAGTTTTTTGGGGGAAACACCATACTCTTTTCCATGTGGCTATGCCAGTTTATATTCCCATGAACAACGGTACACAAAGGTTCCCATTTCCCCATATCCTCACCAATGCTTGTTACTTCTTATCTTTTTGATACTAACCATGCTAACAGGTGTGAAGTGGTATCTCATTGTGGTTTTGCTTTGCAGATCTCTGAGTGATATTGAGCATCTTTTCATATAACTGTTGGTCATATGTATGTCTTCTTTGGAAAAATATCTGTTCATGTCCTTTGCCCATTTTTAAGTCGGATCATTTTTTTTTTTTTTTTTTGCTATTGAGTTGTATGAGTTCCTTATACATTTTGGATATTACCCCCTCCAGAAAAAAAAAAAAAGATTATTTATTTATTTTAAGATTTTATTTATTTATTCATGAGAGACACAGAAAGAGGCAGAGACATAGGCAGAGGGAGAAGCAGGCTCCCTGCAGGGGAGCCTGATGTGGGACTCGATCCCCAAACCCCAGGATCACCACCTGAGTTGAAGGCAGATGCTGAGCCACCCAGGTGCCCCTATTTATTTATTTTTAGAGACAGAAAGAGAGAATGAGGGGAGGATCAGTGGAGGAGGGAGAGGGACAAGCAGACTCTGTGCTGAGCATAGAGCAGCAGTGCCCAAGGTGAGGTTCCTTGATGGGCTCCATCTCACGTCCCCAAGATCATGACCTGAGCTGAAATTAAGAGTTGGGCACTTAACCGATTGAGCCACCCAGGTGCCCCTGTAATTTCATTTCCTATGAATGACTTACTTAAGAGTTTAAAAAATTCTATTTAGTGGAGTTAAAACAATTTTTCAAGTTTTATTACATCATCGTAATAGAATGTCTTTTACTCTATAGAGTTTATATCATTTTCTTTTGGCCTAATAATCAATTCTGGTGACTTTTCCATAAGCCCTTGAAAAGATATATTTTTTGTTTTCAAAATATAGAATTCAATGTATATCAGATCAATCATCATTGTATTACTCAAGTGTATTTTTAAATTTTTATCTTGCTCTGTCACAGTCTAAGAGGGGTAAAAGAAACTCTTCTTCTAATGATACATGTGTTGATTCTTTCTTGTATTTCTAGTAAACTTTGTTGTTATATTATTTGGTTGCACAGGTATTTGTTAGATCCCCACAATAAAGTAAATCTTTTTTTTTTTTTTTTTTTTTTATGATAGTCACAGAGAGAGAGAGAGAGAGAGGCAGAGACACAGGCAGAGGGAGAAGCAGGCTTCATGCACCGGGAGCCCGACGTGGGATTCGATCCCGGGTCTCCAGGATCGCGCCCTGGGCCAAAGGCAGGCGCCAAACCGCTGCGCCACCCAGGGACCCTTTTTTTTTTTTTTTTTAATTTATGATAGTCACACACAGAGAGAGAGAGAGGCAGAGACACAGGCAGGCTCCATGCACCAGGAGCCCGACGTGGGATTCGATCCCGGGTCTCCAGGATCGTGCCCTGGGCCAAAGGCAGGCGCTAAACCGCTGCACCACCCAGGGATCCCAGTAAAGTAAATCCTTATTATTATAAAGTGCCTGTAATTTTTGCTTTGAAATCTGAATTACCAGAAGCTAAGATCATGCTTTCCTGCTTTCTTCCTTCTTTTCTTCCTTCCTCTTCCCCCCGGCCTCTTTCTTTCTTTCACTTATGTGACATGCTTTTGTCCATCCTTTATCTTTAAAACTCACTGAGTCATCTTGCTTTAGGCATGATTCTTATATTTTGGGGGACAATCTGTACTTTTGGCATTTGGCCAGCTCAGGGCAGAGATGTCCTAAAGTAGTGCCTACTGGACTGGGAATTTGCCTGTTTGATGGAGGTCTTTTTTTTGTTTAATTATTTGTGTTTTCAAAAATGTCTTTATTTCACTTTTGTCCCCCACCTTTTGTGGCCCTCTGGTTTTCAACTTTTTTTTCAGGAGAAATTTTTGTTTTGTTTTATTTTAAGGAATAACACCTTGGCACCTGGATGTCTCAGTGGAGCATCGAGCTCTTGATCTCGAGGTTGTGGTTTTGAGCTCCATGTTGGGTGTAGAGATGACTGAAAAATAAAATCTTTAAAAAGAGAGAGAACAGTATGATTTTAACATTTTTAAAAACTGAACTATAGTGGACATATTAGTTTCAGGTGTACAACAGAGTGGTTCAAGAATTATATACAGTATGAAAAATTTCAAACATAGAGGGAATATGAAAAACAAGGACAATGAACATCTGTAAAGCCTCCACTAGATTCCACAATTGTTGACATCTTGCCATATTTATTCCTCTCTATCTAGGCGTATCTGTTTCTATACCTATATTGCTCTTTTTTTTTTCTTCAATTTTAAAAGATTTTATTTATTATTGAGAGAGAGAAAACATGAGTGGGGCGGGTAGGGGCAGCAGGAGAGGGAGAAACACGCTCCCCGCTGAGCAGGGAGCCGGTGGTGGGACTTGATCCCAGGACTCTGAGGTCATGACTTGAGCTATAGGCAGCCACTCAATTGACAGAGCCACCCAGGCGCCTCAACCTTAGTTCATTTTGTCTATCCCACACAAAGCTGATTGTTTCTTTTTAAAATTATTTATTTATTTATTTTTGAAGATTTTATTTATTTATTCATGAGAGCTACAGAGAGAGAGAGAGGCAGAGACCCAGGCAGAGGGAGAAGCAGGCTCCATGCAGGGAGCCTGACGTGGGACTCAATCCTGGGTCTCCAGGATCACGCCCTGGGCTGAAGGTGACCCAAGGATCCCCGCTGATTTTTTCTATATCTGTTTTAAGGACTTTTTTCTCTGCTATTCATTGGCTTCCCATCTCATAGGTCTGGTTGTTCTTGGTAAAGCTAGCAAATACTCCCTCTTACATTTTATAAGAAAAGACCAGAGAAACTCTGCATTCTTTAAGGAGGAGGCTGGCCTTTTCAGTTTGGCAAAAGATTAAAGGTAGGAAAGGATAAATCAGGGAAATACATTCAAAATCAAAATCTATGTCTATTCCATTTTGCCCCAGTGCAAATGTCTGAATGGGTCTCTTTTTTATTAACTACAAAATGAAAGACCTCAGGGATGTTTCTCCAGGAGTAAGTAGCTTGGACTGAATTTATATCTGTTACTTAACGCGTGCTTTTAGAGATAAGAAGCAGTAAGAGTTATTTCCAGAAGTTCACTAGAGTTTGTTCAGTAAACTAATGAATGGGTATCACTGACAAGCTTCCCAAAGTGGAAATTATATGAAACTGTCATCTGATAGGAAAGGGGTAGCCGGGGAGGGACTCTGGGCTTTTGCTATGGGGAGTTAATGTCAATTCTCAAGTTGATTCTCATTTTTGCTGTTCAGTTGAAATAAATTCAATTTTGTGCAGGAAGTGGCTGAGTGGAATTATATTTCTAGGAAGCCACACAGTGAAGTGGAAAGCATTAGTAGTTCTTGACCGAGCTCTGCTATTAACTGGCCCGGGCAAGTCCCTACTCCAGCCACACTTCAGCTGTCTAGTCAAGCTCATGCTTCTGTGTACGTTTACAGACCCATTGAAGAGAAATGGGATAAGGTGATTAAAAAAAAAAAAAAAGGTTGAGGGGCACCTTTGGCTCAGGTTGTGATCCCGGGATCCAGGCCTGCATTGGGCTCCCCGCAGGGAGCCTGCTTCTCCCTCTGCCTGTGTCTGCCTCTCTCTGTGTGTCTCATGAATAAATAAATAAAATCCTTAAAAAATAAAAAGAAGGTTGAGCATATAGGATTATACAAATGCGAGGTACTGAATGTGCTGCCACCTTAAGGATATCCTAGGCACGTTGGCTGAAAGTGAAGCAAGAATTTCTGTAGGTAGTCTAACAAACTCAAGCTCAAGAGGTCTTATCTCCACGCAGGTAAGATGTGGAATGAAACCACCTGATTTCTTTTTTTTTTTTTTAAAGATTTTATTTATTTACTCATGACAGACACACAGAGAGAGGCAGAGACCCAGGCAGAGGGAGAAGCAGGCTCCATGCAGGGAGCCCGACGTGGGACTCGATCCCGAGTCATCAGGATCACACCCCGGGCCGAAGGCGGCGCTAAACCGCTGGGCCACCAGGGCTGCCTGAAACCACCCGATTTCGAAGCAGGACTGGGTTTAGTTAGAAACAGAGAAGACGGATGTGCTTAATTAATGCAAACGTATTTGGATCTGATATCAAGGACTTGGCAAAGGGCTCTCGGGGAGCACCCAGCTCTCCCCAATCCCTGAGTGATTGCCCACCTGCATCTGGAAGTCTCAAGCCTTCTTTCCTCAAAGGCTTGCCTTCCTCTGTGCTCTGCTTCCTCTTTGGTCCCTTCCCCTTCCCCGGCCTCTGCCTCGGCCCAAACCACTTCCTCGTGATTCTAGAAAACGCAGAGGGTAGGTTTTTGCCATCGTAGGTGGGTTCTGTCCACTACAGCCTTAGTCCCGAGCAGCGTGTCAAGGAGCACAGCCTGGGAATTTCTGTGGATGGTGTTGACGACGACCAACCGAGGGGGCAGGATTTGCCAGTCAGGAGTCAGTCTTTGTGGCACTTCGTTGTTCTTCCCTCGACGTGTAGCGTCCCAGCCTGCAGCACGCTGTGCACGGAGAAACTGAACGCACGCTTGGCAAAGGGCTGAAGGCAGGTCATGCACCTGCACAACCTCATCAGCTTGACAAGGAAGCCTGGCTCTCCCCCTCCCTTCACAGGAAACGCTCCCAGACGGCAGCACCACCAAGCCCTAATTAAGTCTTTCCTTGGATCCTGACGCCTTTTCCTCTAATCCGTGCTTGGGTTTAGATTGTGTGATTAAGAGGAAGGGGTGGGGTGGGGTGGGGGCGACAAAAATCAGGTATACGGCACAGCTGGGAATTGGGAGCTACTTAATAGCAAGTAAAGACTAGAATCTCGGTTCTGGTGGCTCTTTTGGCAGTTTAAAGGGAGCAAGGGATATGGTAACATGATAGGGAAATTAAGATGCTTTTTTTTAATTTTTTTTTATTTTTATTTACGATAGTCACAGAGAGAGAGAGAGAGAGGCAGAGACACAGGAAGAGAGAGAAGCAGGCTCCATGCACCGGGAGCCCGACGTGGGATTCGATCCTGGGTCTCCAGGATCGCGCCCTGGGCCAAAGGCAGGCGCCAAACCGCTACGCCACCCAGGGATCCCCTAAGATGCTTTTGATGAAGAGATTGGTTGCAATTATGTGAGAGCATTTGCTCAGACATTCTGAGTTCCTTGTGTTTTTGCCTTTTTTGTTTCTGAATAAAAGAATTTTAATGTTTTTCAGCCAATATTTATTTATTTATTTATTTATTTATTTATTTATTTATTTATTTATTTATTTTCAGCCAATATTTAAAGATAATACATGTAAGGTGCCTGGTGCTTCCCTGGGAAAGCTGTGAACACTCCCTTACAATGAAATGAGAAATTTGGGGCTTTGTGTACTTACCTGAAAAGAGAGTCCCACTGATTTTATCATGTCCCCAGGGGGTCCAAGACATGCTCTCTTCCCCAGACAGACCCATGGGAGAGGCAGGGAGCGGGTAAGCATGTGTACTCTGGAATCAGATACATCCGAGCTCAGATGTGTGTGTCTTTATTTTTTTAACCGCGCTGTGTGACAAGGGCAAGTTACATCTTTAAGCCTCAGTTTTCAGTTTTCTCACCTATAGAATGGGCTGATAGAACCTACCCCATGAAGTTGATGCAAGCATTGAGGTCATCCGAGCGGCATGCCTCCTTGCTTTCTTGTCGGTGTGTGTGGGCTCTTGCGTGTAGTCTCTGTTTATGCACACTTTGCTTTTTCCTGCGCATTGTAGGCCTCCTTCTGGGCCAAGCACCCTGTGCAGGCCTCAAGAAGCTCTGCATTCTATTCCACTGTTTTTTCTGCTTTCTTTAGAACAAATAATCATTGTGAGGCCGTGTCCTCAGCCGAATATCCTCCTTCCAGCTCCTCTAGAGCCTGTTTGCTGGCCACATTGAGAGCTGCTTATTTGCACTATTCCAAGCAGCCTAGGAAGCATTAGAGGCTAGAATCCTAGAGCCTGAGGCATGGAGCCAAGGAGCCGGCCTCCTTCGGGAAGGAGAGACCACCACAGTGCTGCCCAGAGGAGAGCCTGTCTTCTGCAGCGCCTCACGTAGTAGCTGCCTCCCGTAGCCTCAGAGGCTGGCGCTGTGGCCTCATTTCTTTTGTAATTTGCACAATAGACCAGAAGATGGGGCTCTTGACCTTGGAGTCAAGGGCCAGAGGCTCTGACTTTTTCCACCTTTGAAGAAGAGGAAAATAGAGCCACCAGAGCTCCCAGGGATTCTCTACCTCCTTAGCCCTCTCCCTTCCTCTGTCCGCTGGGGCCTACCCCCATGGCTCAGAGCTATCTTTTTGGGGAGTGGGGAATTCGGGGCACATCTTCCCCTTGAACAGCATCCTTGGCTTCTCCAGAATTACCAGGTTGCCGGAGTCATTCTATCTGACCCCCTGCCCCAGCTTCACCTCCTGTAACCCACCAGGCCCAGATGCTGGCAGGATTGCATGGTGGCCAAGAACTCGAGTCAGACAGACTCATCCTTG
The DNA here is from genome assembly GCF_048164855.1 of Canis lupus baileyi. Taxonomy (NCBI): domain Eukaryota; kingdom Metazoa; phylum Chordata; class Mammalia; order Carnivora; family Canidae; genus Canis; species Canis lupus. The sequence goes on along the minus strand of NC_132862.1, from coordinate 3,479,164 downwards.
ATTCACCTCCTCAGAGGACCTCTCACCGATGATCACCCCATCTAAAGGAGCTCACCCCACCCCCCATGCCAATTACCCTCTATCACATGACCTTGCTATTGACTTCTTAGCAGCCATCATAATCTGTTGTCTGTTTACTTACTTACTGTCTCCCCACTAGACTGTAAGGCCCAACAGGGCAAGACCCTGTTTGTTGTGTTTTTTGTTTGTTTTAGAGAGAGAGAGAGAGAGACAGAGACAGAGACAGACAGAGATAGTGAGAGGACAGCGGGGAGGAGAGGGAAAAGCAGACTCCTCACTGAGCAGGGAGCTTGATGACCTGGGGCTTGATCCCAGGACCCCAGGATCATGACCTGAGTTGAAGACAGATATTTAATTGACTGAGCCATACAGGTGCCCCAAGAGCCTGTTTTATTGTTCTTTCCCAGACATGTAACATGGGCCTGAACACAAAGGTCCTTGGGAAATGTATTTTGAATTAATAAATGACCAAAGCCCAGTTTCATAATTGCCTGACCTGAAGAAAGCTGCTAAACTTCCCTAAGCCCCAGTTTTCTTACCAGTGAAATGGAGATATAATAGAGATATTATAAATATCACATAACACAATGCATTTATACAACAAAGCCTGGGTCCTGGGTCCTGGTACATGGAAGCATTCTCCAAAACTTTCAGCAGTCTTACTTTCTGTCCTGGAGAAAAGTAAAGTCTGAATTAATTGGGTGGCTCTTCATAATTTAGCCATAGTTGGTTTTTGTTTTTGTTCTTTAGAGAGAGCCATAGAGTGTGCTTGGAGGGTGCGGGGAGGAGTGGGGGAGAGGGAAAAGGGCAAAGGGAATCCTAAGCAGGGTCTATGCCCAGCCCGGAGCCAACAGGGGGAGGGGGAGAAGGGAGGGTCTGTCTCAAAACCCTGAGATCATGACCTGAGCCAAAATCAAGAGTCCAATGCTTGACGTTAAGGGACTGAGCTACCCAGGCAATCCTGTTTGGTTTTTTAGACCACAATTTGTACTTCCTACTGTTCTCTCTGACTTTTTGCTTTGGCTCAAATCATGACTTACTCTGAATGGGCCACATAGATTCCTATTTTTTTTTTTTTTTTAAGATTTATTTTGGAGAGAGTGCGCACAAACACGAGTGAGGGGAGGGGCAGAGGGAAAGTTCTGTGTTGATAGCTCAGTTCCTGAGCATGGAGCCCAACACAGGGCTCAATCCCATATCATGAGATCATGACCTGAGCTGAAACCAAGAGTTGGGCACTCAACAGACTGCTCCACCCAGGCACCCCCATTCCTATTATTAAGTCTTTGTCCAGTAGTCGAGATGCTTGCTCTCCTTACCTTGGCTCAATTATTTTCAGATTTAGCTCTAACCCATGTCCTCTGTGTCATGTTCCTGAAGTGTCCCAAGTCATAAAGATCATTTCCTCTTCTGAATTTTTATAATCTTTGTTGTCTACATTACTCATATGGCTCTTATTCTATGTTTTATTATCTTGTCATCATATTCACATGTTTTCTGTTTCCCTGATGAGACTATAAGCCCTTTGGAGATACATATTTTATTTTATTTATTTATTTTAAAGATTTTATTTATTTATTCATGAGAGACAGAGAGAGAGAGAGGCAGAGGGAGGAGCAGGCTTCACACAGGAAGCCCGATGCGGGACTTGATCCCAGGACTCCAGGATCAGGCCCTGGGCCGAAGGCAGGTGCTAAACTGCTGAGCCACCCAGGGATCCCCATGTATTGTATTTTAAATGTCTGCATCTTCAGTGCCATTTAGGCCTGTACTTAGTAGGTGTTGAATATGTTTTTGATTGAATTAAAAGCACATATATTTATTGAGTACTTTCTATATGCCCAGCATTCTTTGATGCTCTGTGGAGTACAGAAGGACATAAAAAAATTATCTTTTTTTATTAATTTTTTTTAAATTTATTTATGATAGTCACACACACACACACACAGACGCAGAGACACAGGCAGAGGGAGAAGCAGGCTCCATGCACCGGGAGCCCGACGTGGGATTCGATCCTGGGTCTCCAGGATTGCGCCCTGGGCCAAAGGCAGGCGCTAAACCGCTGCGCCACCCAGGGATCCCCCATAAAAAATTATCTTAAAAAAACTTACAATATTATATAGTAAGGTAAAAACATATAAGTGAAGTACTTAAATAACCATAGCATGGTAACTGTCATAAGAAAGGTATGGAGTCCTGTGAGGCTTCAGAGAAGGGAGAGACGATATCTCTAAGAGGTGTTGGAGTGGGATAAAGAAAGGTTTCTTGGAAGAGATAACCTTTGAGATTGACTTTGGAAGATGGTTAAGATTTTGATGGGCAGGGGCACCCGGGTGGCTCAGGGGTTGAGCGTCTGGTTGTGATCCCTGGGTCCCGGGATAGAGCCTTGCAGCAGGCTCCCCGTGGGCTTAGAAACAGGACCAGGGGCCTTAGATCAGAAATATGGCTCTGCCCCAGGGACACTGAAGCACAACCTTGTTTCAAATGTCAGGGCCAATGCAAGTTGTGCTAGGCAGGGGTTGAAATGTAACATGTACCCGACTATTATGTTCTCCAAACGTAATTTCTTTTGAGGCCAACAATCCTTTGGACCGTTTTTCCCCCCTCTAATAATATGGACTCACCTACAGGCTTTTGTGATACTGCATGTAAAGCAAAAGGCCCCTTGCCTCCTCTTGGGAACGGAAGATTGGTTGGATTGTGGCCAGCATCTCTTTGCTTTCAAGTCCAAATCAAATTGAATGCATTACTCATGATTTTCTAACCTTGCCTTAGATCAGTAGTTCTGTTGTTAGATAATAATTTGCCTTAGATCATTTCTCGGAAAAGTTGGAAGCGTTCTTGCAGAATGATTTCAGCCATCAACCTGGGCTCAACTCTTGTGACTTCTCTGCCAGCCTAAGACCCAGGGAGAAGACCTAAGAGGTAGTGAGCCTTGGAGGGGGCCTGACACTGCCCGCCCGCTTCTCTTCAACTCCCTCTTCATCTGGCCACTAGTTCCGAGTTTCACGAGTAATTTTAGAAGGCCGGTCCCCTCCTCCTCAGGTACTTCCCTCTGCAATCCCCGGGGCCTGACCTAAGTCATAACATCAGAGTGACACAAAAGCGACACTTTCCCAGTTTTCGAGGGTCAGGTGCGGCCGCAAATAGCACGAGATTTTCAATTTCTAGCGAGCAGTCGGGAGGACCTTTAAGCCCAGAGGCCCCCGAAGGGAGGGCGGCGGTTTCCCGGGCAACCGGGCCCGGAGCGGTAGGCTCCCCGGGCTCCCTCCTCCGCCGCCTCCCCCTCCCCCCTCCCCTAGCCCGGGTACCGCCGCCCGCCCCCCCTCCCCTCCCCTCCCCTCTCCTCCTCCCGCGGCCCCTCCCGGGCAGCCCCCTCCAGGTAGCCCAGGTACCGCCCCCCTCCCCATCCCTCCCCCCGTCCCCCTCCCGACAGCCCGGGTCCCGCCAGCCGCCCCCCCTCCCCGGCGTCCCTCTCCCCCCTCCCCCTCCCGGTAGCCCGGGTCCTGTCGCCCCCCTCCCCTCCTCCCGCCCGACCCTCCCGGTAGCCTGGGCCCCCACCCCGGTCTCCCTCTCCACCGCCCCCCTTCCCGGTAGCCCGGGTCCCCCCTCCCTGCCCGTCTCCCCCCGCCTCCCCCTCCCCCCGCATCCCCCTCCCGGTAGCCCGGGTCCCCCCTCCCTCCCCGCCTCCCCCCTCCCCCCCTCCCGCCTCCCCCTCCCGGTAGCCCGTCTCCCCCCTCCCTCCCCACCTTCCCCCTTCCCCCCCCCCGCCTCCCCCTCCCCCCTCCCGGGAGCCCGGGTCCCGCCCCCCTCCCGGGAGCCCCGGTCCTCCGGCGGCGTCCTCCCGAGCTCCGCGCGCTCATTGGCCGCCCAGGCCGCGCGCCCATTGGCTGCGGCGAGGCCTCCGGGCCGGCGGCAATGGAGGCGGCGGCGGTGGATGGGTGACGGCCGGCTCGGAGGCGACGGGAGCGCGCGGGCTGCTGCCTCTGGGCCCCGAGCCCCGGAGCCCCGGCCGCCCCGGCCGCCCCGGCCGCCGCCCCGCCATGCCCGCGGGCAGCGGCGAGCCCGACGGCGTCCTCCGCTACCAGGTAGGGCCCGCCCCGCGCCCGGCCCCCGCCCGCCCCCCGCGCGCCCCGCCCGGCCCGCGGCGCCCCGAGACCCAGGCCGGGCCCGCGCGGGACAGCAGGGGGCGCCCCGGGCGGCGGGGGCGGGCGCGGGCCGCGACCGGGTGACCTTGGGCGGGAGCGGGAGCGGGAGCCGGAGCCGGAGCCGGAGCCTCGCTGCACCCGAGGCGGGCGGGGACCTCCGTTCCCCTCGGGCGCCCCCCCCCCCCAGGGACGGGGACAGGTGGCCGCGGACCGGGCTCCCGGGGGGCAGGTCTCCTCTTTGTTGTTTTCATTTCTGGAGACCTCTGGTTCCTCCAGTGGCTGCGAGAAAGAGCTGGAAAGAGCGGAGGCTGGACCAGACCCCTCAGTGTGCTCGGGCTTGCGACCGCCTCGGTTGGTTCCATCGGCGACAGCTGACAACCTGGGGGGGCGGGTCAGGGAGGTCAGGAACAGGTGTTCAGTTAAGGGAGTAAGTGGTGACCCAGCCGTTGGGGTGGCGGGTGGCAGGTGGCAGGAAGAACCCTGGACTAGGGGTCAGGGACCGCAAGGCTCAAATCCTGCACCTGCCGCCACCGCCTTGCGACCTTGAGGAAGTCGCTTGCCTCCTTGAGCCTCAGTTTCTCCATCTAGTAAAATGGGGATGGGGATAGCGGCCTTGCCCACCTCACAGGGTTGCCCTGAAGGCTAAGCGAGGTGCTATTTGTGGGAGGCTTTACTGTGTGACAACAGCTCATTGAACTCTCACTCCCCCCTTTTCCTGTGCAGTCAGGTGGTCCAGTTAACTGCTCTGGAAAGAGATCGAAGGGAGAAGGTCAAGCCAGAAGTGGAGGGCTGTGAGGAGGACTATGGGACTTCCCAGGAAGGATGATGGGCCTTGGAAACAAGGGCCATGTTGATGTCAGCGATTGCTTGTGTAGGGAGGCAGGGGAAGCATTCCAAGTTTGTAGCAAAATGGGCATCAGACACTGACTCTCTTCTTGCTGGCAATGGTTTGCCACTAGAAGATCCATGATTCCTCGTTTGTTTGCTCCATCAAAAAATGATGAAAACCATATCTAAGATTTTGGAAGATCTTTCCGTATCTGATCCTCCCAAGGCCCGCTGAGTGTATTCAATGTATGTTGGGGATATACAGCAGTGAGCAAAAATAGGCAATGTTCTTGCCCCCCCCCCCCAGAACTCCTTGTCTCGGAGGGTGGGGAGAAATAACTATTTTTAATCAAATAATCACACAAATAAATGTATTATTTGTAACCATGAAGAGTGTTTCGAAAGAAGGATAAGCAGTGCTCTGAGTGGTTCCAGCCTTGGTCCTAGATGAGAGGAGAGTTTGCCAAGGAAGAGAATTAAGGATCTAAAGGCTAAAATGTCAACTGAGGGAGGAGGGAGAGCAAAGGACATTGGAGACAAAGACAATAGCAGAAAGGAGCACATCTAGGTAGAGGGCCTGAAAGGCGGCCAGTGTGGCTGGAGCCACAGGGAGCTATGGGGGGAGTGGTGTGAGATGCACTCTGGGGTCGTTATGGGCCATCCTGAGAAAGTTGGGATTTATTTGAAGAACGAGGGGAAGCCACCAAAGGGGTTTAGAGAGGGAGGGGAAGGAAGAGAGAGAGTGTGAGAGAGAGCACAAGTGCATGAGAGTTGGGGGGGGGGTAGTATGAGAGAGCAAGTGCCAATGAGATCATGATCAGGTTCTCCTAGTGAAAGATTTCTCCGGCTCCAGTGGGGAGACTAGAATAGGCTGGAACGAGTGTGAGGAGACAGTGTCCTTAACATGCAGAACGTGTACCAGTTGTATTGTCAAGATCGGAATAACCCATAAACTTCTGTTAGTGCTCCGTGAACGTGATAATGCCTGAGTGCTTCTGGGGTGGAATCAAAAATAATGATCTCCTTCACATCTAGTTCGTGTAACTTTCATGGTGGTGGGGTGAGGAGAGGAAAAGGGATAGAGCAGAAGCTGTAGGACCTCTTGAAGGCTGAGTCAGGTGATGGGCAGACGGGTACCTGAGATCTAGGGAGGAAAAGAAATGAGGGCAGGAGGAGGAAAGGAAATAGGGATGACTTGGGGGACACACAGTCAACCGACTGAAGTTTACCGATGAGGCCTCCTATGTGCAGCTGGGTTGTGTGTGTGTGTGTGTTTGTTGCAGGGGATGGACCTTGCAAAGCCAGGAGATTGTGTAACTTGATGTAAACAGAGATTCTAGGCATCACGTCTAAATATATTAAGTCTAGGCTGTTTTCTCTGGTTTTGACTACTCTACTCGCGTCCTACACTCTCCTCTGCTTTCTCTCTTGCTTCTATTTTTTTTTTAAATAAGATTTTATTTATTTATCCATGAGAGGCAGAGACACAGGCAGAGGCAGAAGCAGGCTCCATGCCGGGAGCCCGATGCGGGACTCGATCCCGGGACCCCGGGGTCACGCTCTGGGCCGAAGGCAGACCCCCCAGGCGTCCCTCTCTCTCGCTTCTACTGTCCACTTTCCATCTGGCAGCCAGAGAGAGCTTTTAAAAACACAGGTCACGCCCGTTCCTATCTTGAGACCCTTCCGAGGCTTCCCAGCGCGGGCGAGAATGAGATCCAAGCTCCTCAGCGCGGCCCACCGAGCTTCAGGCCTCTCGTCCTGCACCTCTGCTGTGGGTTTCTTTCTGTGTCTTCGATATGGCAAGCTCCTGCTGCTTCAGGACCTTTGTTCTTGTTCTCTCTGCCTAGGACATGATTCTCTCCAGGCTCTTTGTGACTCAGCTCAAGTGTTGGCTCCTCAGAGTGGCTTCCCCTCACCTCCACCCGCAGTCACTCTCTCATGTGATCCTGTTGTAGATGGTAACAGCTCTTCTAACTTACCTGAAGTGTTCTTGTTCCATCTCATTATTACCTTTCTGAGTAGAAGCTTCATGGGGGCAAGCGCCAGGCAGGAAGTCTTGTCACGCAGCGCAGTTCCTGGCGTAACACAGGGGCTCGGTTGGGTGAGCGAATGAGTGACTTTCCTGTTTCCTGAGCCGTCGTGCTTCTCCTGAGGAGCTCGTGGTCTTGTCAGGATTAGCACAGAGCATCAGGTGCCCATTGCCTGGTCACACAACAGCTCTCCCTTGTGTGTGGCTGTGCCTTTGCTCAGGTGTTCCAGCTGGGAACTCTTTCCCCTCCTCTTCACCTAGAATATTCCATTTAGCTTTCAAGGTCCGGCTCTGTGTCACTGTCAGAATTCGTCACTCGGTCTTCTCTGCTCACAATGCCCACCAAGAGCTATTACTGTCTCCGGAGTATGTGCCTTTAATCCCTCTGCATGACTGTCGTTTGTGTCTTTGAAACCTAGACCAGTGTGGCTTGGAGTGAGCCCTTAATGAGTGTTTGGGAAGATATATGGCAAGGTGTACAAAGGGTGTTTTGGATTGGGCAGAGACTGGACTGAGGAGGCCAGCTAGGAGCTGTCGGGTAGGATGTCTCAGTGAAGGCCTGCGGTACCCAATTTTGATGAGATCTCTGGAGGTGGTAACTGAAAGCTAAGGAGTCAACGAGCTCTTAAAGGGGCCAGGTGGTAAGGGAGGAAGAAGATCAGAGAGCTTTAGGGAGAGCCTCTAGCTTGGACTGGAGCTGAGGACATCTGGTATCTTCAACGTTCTCCTGACCAGCACTTGCAGAACTGAGCAGAAAGAAGTGCTGGAGGAGAAGCCTGGCGTGGTGCAAACCATCAGCACTTGAGCCAAGTGGTGCTGCGAACTACAGGCACGTTGAGGCGTGGTGTCAGTGACGGAGAGGGGAGCAAGTGAGTTTGGGTGGTTACCAAGGCTTTATGTGAATCAAGCCTGCTCAGAATGGAACATTCTACAGAAACCTTTAGAAAACCAAGCCCTGGGAAATGGGTGATAGTTGGGGATGACGGCTGGTGAGAAGACAGTCACGTTCCATACCTTCTGTGGACCTGAGAAAACTCCTTCTGGCCAGGACTTCCCGAAGGAGACCTGAACGCTAGCACCTAATGCCTGGCGTGTGTCCGAGCCCAGTAAACATTTGCTGAATGGGACTGAATGAAAGTATCAACCATAGCAGTTTCTCCTCTGCTACGCTCCAGTGTACAATGCTTATTCCTCCACCGTCTCCGAACACACACTAGGTGTTCTTTTCCCGTGTGTGTGTGTGGGTTGGGGGGAACTGTGAGCATTCTCTGTGCTTGGCTTTACCAACTCTACTGGGGAGCTTCAGTAGGAGAGATGTGGGCTGTCCTGCTAAGCGGAGAATCGGGGTAGTCTGGGGGACCATTCGGGGTGCCAATCTACTTCCTTCAGAATCTGCAGATAATTGCTTTAGCTCAGGTTTGCCTTGGCAGGGTAGACAGGGCTCTCGGTCAAGATTACCACGTACTGATCAGGACGCAGAAAGCAACCATGTTTATCTTAGATCCGCTGCCAGGTAACGGCAACAAATCTTGGATAATGGAGAGGTTGGCTGTTTCACGTAAGGTACTAATAAGTTTACTCTGGTCTTGGTAGTTAGGGAACCACATGTGTGATTTAGTTTCTATTACCAGCATAGCACATTACCACAGATTTTGTGACTTAAAACGACACACGTTGATTATCTCCTAGTTCTGTGCGTCTCAAGTCCAACGCAGCTCTCACTGGGCTATATCCAAGTGTGGGCAGGGCTCTAGTTCTTTCTGGAGGCTGTTTCCGTGACTTCTTCAGCTCTGAGGACTTCCTGTATTCCTTGGCTCCTAGGAATGAGAGGGTCTTCCACCCTCCTTCCACCTTTTAGGGATCCTTGTGATTACGTTGAGCCTACCAGATAATCTAGGATAATCTCCTCATTTGAAGTTCAGCTGATTAGCAACCTTACTTCCATTTGCCACCCTAATCAGGAGGCCATTTATTCTCCGTACCACCGCGTACTAACTAGTAATCAGAACACCGAACAGGAGTGACTCCAGGTGAGGTTCAAGAAAAGAATCACCGAGAAACCAGAGCTACTTTGAAATCTGAGGCCCCCTTCAAGGCTGCTAAAGAGTCAGAATAGGAAGCTCACAGGTATTCAGGAGCTCACGGCCACTGAGAGGAGGTCCAGAACAGCTGCACGAGTCCTTGGAGAACCTTTTTTTTCCTGCCAAAGCAGTCTGAATTCAGCGAGGAAGTCAAATTGAGGGCATTAGGCAGATGGGCATGTGTGGGCCGGATTCACTGACAAGGGTGTACAGGGAGCCCAGAACTCAGAGACCTTGCTGGCTGAAGAGGAGGATGGAAGTGAATGAGCTGGAGAACTATTGGAAGTCTGCTCAGTAAAAGGCAAAGTGCAAGTTTCAAGTACCAGGTTCTGGCACACTAAGGATTTAAGATGGTGATACTGTGGATCTCGCGCTGTGGACATTAATGCATGATTAGGTGACCTGGGCTCTCTGAAATAACTGGGTTTTTTGCTTTTGGCAATATTAGCATATATTAAGAATATAGAGAGGCTTGAGTTTGAGTTCCTCCTATCCTACTTAGCTCTTGTGTGATCTTCCTTAGGCTTAATTTAAGATTGCTGTAAGGATTAAGTGGGGTAACAGACGTATAGGAAGTGCTCAGTAAATATTTGTTCCTGATACTGTATCAACTCAGTTTGCTGATCAGAAGCCCTGGAAGTCACTTCTATATTTGTTGTTTTAAAAATGGTTAGATGTAGCTCAATAAATGCTTGACTCTTTCTTGTCTGGGGTGAGGATGGGAGGGTAGAGGGCTATAAGGCTGTTATATACAATTTCTGAAAACATTGATCCTTAGGAAAAGAAGATGAAAGGGGTCTTTGGAGGTGAAAAGCCTGAGACTAACTGTAGGATAGAAGGGGGAGTTGAGTTTGGCAGGTCCACCACCCGCAGGGCCAGAGTGGCGCTGCAGGGGGCATGAGTCAGGGAGAGGGCTCAAGGTGGGCTCCACCCTCTGCTGCCTTCCCCCTCCCCTGCAGCCTCTGAGGCTGCTTCCAGGAGCTGGAGCCATTATGTGAGACTCAGCCCTGCCCCTGCCTTTTAATTTGTCCATTAACTGTAAGTAAGAATCTGGTCTGCTACTCAGGTATAATTCATTCATTTCTCAAGGCTTATAATAAGATGTGCCCTGCAATGTCAGTGTTCTAATGTGTATTTAACCTCCTTAGTTCTTTTTATCTTATCTCATCCTTGAGGTAGGCACCCAAATCAATTCACATTTACATGGTGGGTCGTTGTCAGTGAGCTAGCGGTAAGTACAGAAAAGAGGAGACTTAGAAACACCACCTTGTCTCTAGTTCTTTCTTCTTTCCCTCCCTCCCTTCTTTCCTTTTTCTCCTAAACTTATATAATGAGGTTCTCATGATTCCAGGGTTTTCTGAGTCGCAAGCTTCTCTGAGAATCTGATGAAAGTTATGGACCTGCTCAAGAAAAATGCACACTCACACGCAATCCTGAAGACCATACATGGGAACCCTAGAAATCTATGGATGAGAAATTCTCTCTACCAGAAATAATGATGGTATCAGAGGCAGTAACAGCCAACTGGTGAGGAATCTGCAACAAGCACAGACCCATGAGACTCGATATTCTTTTCATTTTTTAAATAATTTTATTTCTTTATTCAAGAGAGAGAAACAGAGATCATGACAGAGCATGAGTGGGGAGAAGTGGGAGAAACAGACTCCCCACTGAGCAGGGAGCCCGACATAGGTTTGATCCCAGGACTCTGAGATCATGACCTGAGCCGAAGGCAGATGCTCAACCGACTGAGCCATCCCAGGCGCCCCCATTTTTTGTGATTTTTTTTTTTTAAATTTTTTTTTAAACTTTTATTTATTTATGATAGGCACACAGTGAGAGAGAGAGAGAGGCAGAGACACAGACAGAGGGAGAAGCAGGCTCCATGCACCGGGAGCCCGACGTGGGATTCGATCCCGGGTCTCCAGGACCGCGCCCTGGGCCAAAGGCAGGCGCCAAACCGCTGCGCCACCCAGGGATCCCCATTTTTTGTGATTTTAAATAAACTTTGTATATACTTGAAATTTATGGAACATTTCAAGCAGATAGCAAAGTAAGTCATCATGTACCCATGACCTGGCTTGTTTCATTATGTCCCCACCCATTCTCCGAATCCCAGACATCATATCATTTCATCAGTAAAAACTTCAGTATGTGTCACCAAAGATTAAGGACTCTTTTAAATGACATAACTACCATATCGCAATATTATTGTTATTTTTAAAAATTAACAATAACTCCTTAATATAATCAAACATCCATTTAGTTGTTTAAATTTATGTCAGTGTCTTATAATTTTTCAAATAGTTGGTTTATTTGAACAGGGATCCAAATGAGGGCCACACATTCACATTCAAGCCTGACATTTCAAATGCTTTGGCTAATGGTATTTGACAGTGGCTCTGTTTTCTTTGGCAAGACAAAGAAAGTGGATGAACAATTCAGTGAATTTCGGCTGTGGTTAACTAATTTCAGTTAAAGAAACAAGTTGATTTTTCAACCTGAGTATTTCGGATGATTGGCCTTGCTCTCCATATTTTGTTTTTATAGTTCTTAGAGTCATAAAATCAATGATCCCACTCTTCCCTTACCCCCTTCCTCCAGATTTCTGCTGTGTTCTATGCTGTGCTGGGTATCTGTGGAGAGTGCTAAGCATTATTAACGCATGGGTCGCTGTCCTTTGGATATTACAAACCTATGGAGAACCCAACATGAAAAATCACTCATAAAACAAACAACAAACCAAAACTCATATATATACATATATATGAAGTTTTATGGGAAAATATATGATCATGTGATAGAGTTCAGAACCCTAATAAATATTTATTCATCACAATTTTTAGATACTTACACAAACCGGACATTATACTAGCTGCTAGGTACATAGTGGTGAACATAGGCACAGAAACTCCCCTCTGGGACTTACAAGAGTGCAAACTACTTACAGTGTTAAGCTACTATATTGGGCTCTAAGAACATAAAGATGATAAATTGTGGCTGCTACCACAGGAAATCCATGATCTAAAGGATAAGCTAGATTAACAAATAATGAATCTAAAATAAAGACAAGTTTTTCTGCCTAAATGTTATTCTTTTACTTTATATGAGTCTTTCCATTGATGGTAAAGATATTTTTGAAGATTTTGGATAATTTTAAATAATTATAAAATGTGAAAAAATAACATTTCTAAGTTAATATATTATTTTACATATCTGTAATCTTTCAGTTATCTGTAAATAGTTCTGTGTGTATCACTCTGAAAGATACGAATTCTTTTTTTTAATTCAAAAATTTAATTTCAGTATAGTTAATGTACGTTTTATTAGTTTTAGGTTTATAATATAGTGATTCGACAATTCCATACAAAAAAGATAAGAATTCTATAAAAAATAAGCACAGTATCACATGAGGAAAACATAGCAGTTTCTTTAATATAATAAAAGATCTAGTCAATATTCAAATTTCTGATTGTCTCAGTTATTAAAAAAAAAACTAAAAAATATTTCAGTTTATTTGAATCAGGATTCAGATAGAGTCCACACATTGAAATTGATTTGTCATCTCTTTTAAATTTCTGCTTTCACCTTCTCTCTCTTACTCTCTCTCTTTCTTTTATTGCAATTATTTATTTTAAAAAAGGGGCAGGCGCAGGCGAGGATTTGTTCTATAGTTTTCCAGAGTTTGGATTTTGTTGATTGTATTCTCCTGCTGGTGTTTTTCCATGGAACTCTGTTTCACTGTATTGTCAGTAAATTGGTATTTGGATTTAGAGGCTTGATCAGATTCAGGGACAATTTATTTGTTAAGATTACCTAATGGGTGGTGATATGGCCTCCCATTAGGAGACATAGAATGTCTGGTTGTTCCTCTTTGTGATGTTAGTGGCTGTTGAAAATCAATGCAGTCCATTAGGGATTGCAAAATGGTGATGTCCTAATTCTAACATTCTTTTTAAATTTATTCTTTCCTATAATAAGAAACTTCTCTCATTTCTTCTATGTTATTACTCTATGGTGCAATTTATATAGGAGAGCCAGGATAAATTTTTGACAGTTTTCAACATAATGAGTTGGCTTGTTAGCATTATCCTCCAGTGGTAACCAATTAATTTTTAGAGTGACATTGTGAACTCATGGATTTCAACATATTTGATATATTTAATCTTTTGCAATTACTACTTTTGTTGATACTCAAATTATCCTAAAAAGCATGGGATCTCTTTAAGTTGACTCCTGAGTCCTTTTGACACAACCCTCGTTGTCTGTGGGTACCTCTTAGTAGAAAATGGCATTTTCAGAGACCACAATCTCGGTGCTAAGAATGCTCATTGCTTTTGGCTGATCATTTTTTTTAGGCTTTTTGAGTGGACAGAGCTAGAAAATGCAAATTTAGAAGTTTAAAGACATTTAAAGATTAAAATATATGTTTTTATTGACACATTTGATTCAAATTCAGGACTACATGTTTTCTTTTCTTTTTTCTTTTTTAAAGATTTTTATTTATGTATTCATCAGAGACACAGAAAGAGAGGCAGAGACACAGGCAGAGGGAGAAGCAGGCTCCCTGTGGGGAGCCCGTTGCAGGACTTGATCCCAGGACCCCTAGATCATGCCCTGAGCCAAAGGCAGATGCTCAACTGCTGAGCCACCCAGGTGCTCCAGGACTACATGGTTTTTACTTAACTTCTATCTTAGGACTGTATTTTTACCCCTGCAGAGAATGCCAGTTTTCAGTGACATTGAGAGTGACAGAACAAGTTTACATAATCACTCATTTGTTTATCTCACAATGCACAGCAGTCTTAGAGTGATAGCACCAACTCTACCACCAGTAGGTAACTAAAAAGCAGTTTAAGATCTTCTGAAATTCTTTTCATCTTTAGGGTATATGCCCCTATGGATGTTCAGTCAATTTATTATATCTTAACGTTACTTGGAATAATTTCTCTTGGAATAGTTATACCATCAATTTGTCATTTGCTTTCATTTCGTTTCTCATTTCTGGGAATTGATTTTATTTTATTTTTTAAGATTTTATTTATTTATTTGACAGAGAGGCAGAGAGAGAGCGAGAGCGAGAGAGAGAGAGAGAGAGAGAGAGAGGGAGCACAAGCAGGGGGAGCACCAGACAGAGGGAGAGGGAGAAGCAGACTCCTCACTGAGCAGGGAGTCTGATGCGGCTCCATCCCAGGGCCTTGGGACCATGACCTGAGGCAGGCACTTACCTGACTGAGCCACCCAGGTGCCCTTGGGAATTGCTTTAAAAATTTTTAGTTTTGTTTTAAAATTATGTATGATATTTATAAAATCAGGTATATTCAAAGATATCTTTTTTTTTTTTTTTTTTTGTCCTTGTCTCCTAGTCTGCCCTAAATCCTCACTCCTCTGTAGGTAACTATTCAAAACAATTGTTCATGGCTTATTCTTCCTTGATATGTTTTTAAGTATAAGCAGATGCTTATGTTGTAACATACATATATATATATACCCATATATATGCTATATAATATATATGTAAAAGAAAAAAGGTATCAAAAATATATGTTTATTTTAAAGTAGGATCTATGCCCAACATGGGACTTCAACTCATGACCCCATGATCAAGAGTTCCATGCTCTACCAACTGAGCTAGCCAGGTGCTCCCAACACCCTTTTCTTTGATAAAAGTTAGCAAATTATAGCAATTTTCTCTACCTTGCTTTTTATTTATTTATTTTTTTTATTATTATTATTTTTTTAAATATTTATTTATTCATGAGAAACACAGGCAAAGACACAGGCAGAGGGAGAAGCAGGCTCCATGAGGGGAGCCCGACATGGGACTCGATCCCAGGTCTCCAGGATCAGGCCCTGGACTGAAGGCAGCACTAAACCACTGAGCCACCCGGGCTGCCCTACCTTGCTTTTTAAACGATATTATATCTTGAAGATTATTCCATAGTAGTAAATAATATGTAATTTTAAATATCTATGAACTAAATTCATAAATAAAATACTATAAATATTGGAAGCAACCCAAATGTCATCAATAGATGATAAAGAAGATAAAATACACACACACACACACACACACACACAGAGGACTGTTACTCAGCCATAAAAAAGAATGAAGTCTTGCTGTTTGCAACAACATGGATAGACTTGGGAGGTATCATGCTAAGTGAAACAAGTCAGAGAAAGAAAAATACCATATGATATCATTCATATGTAGAATTTAAGAAACAAAACAAATGAACAGTTAAAAGAGACAAACAAAAAACGTCAGACTCTTAAATACGGAAAACAAATTGGTGGTTGCCAAGAGGATGGGTGAAAAAGATAAAGAGACTTAAGAATACACTTACCTTGATGAGCACTGGGTAATGTGTGGAAGTTTCGAATCATATTATACACTTGAAGCTAATTTAACATGTATGTTAATTATACTTGAATAAAAAAAAGAAATAGAAATATACTTGAATTAAAAAAAGAGTAGCATATCTATGTAGACATTTGACTTTCATCTACTTACTTAAAAATTGGTTTATTCAAGTTGCCCTCAAAAATTTTTTTGAGTCTTCTCATTAGGAAAATGGATTGCTTTACATTCAGGGTTGCCTTATTTGGGGACATAGATAATAACTGAAAAGGAAAAAAGAGTAAAATTAGGGCAGTAATCTGGAGATTTGAGCAGGATCTAGAAGGTGGTCAGGATTTAGTGAAGAGTTGGGGATGGGGTGGGGCACATTAGATGACAGAACATGTGAACAAAGGCATGAAAGCGTGAATGTGCACAGTGCCCATGAGATCGGTGAACTTGACTGCAGGTTTGATAAGAGAAATAGATTGGGAGGAAAATCAGTTCAGATTTTTAAAAAATAATTCAGGGTCTTGATAAGGCAGGTGCCATTATATTCATTATTTTAACAAAGAATTATTAAGTCCCTACTACGTGAAAAGTCTGTGTAGGATGCTGGGGAAACATTGGTGAGGAAGACAGACAAGGGTCCTTCGCTTGAGCAGAGACATTTCATTATGAAGGAGAAGTACAGTGTGCTATGAGGGCATATAAATGGAAGGACCTAGCTTGGTTCAGATGAGGCTAGTCAAGGAAGTCTTTCAAGGAAGTGCATTGAGGCTGAGATCTGTAGGATGAATAAGTACGGGCTGCTGGTGGTGGAGGTGAGCAGGGAGAGGGTGATAGTTCTAGGGAGAGGGAGCAACACTCAAGGAAGAAAGTAAGTGTGGTTCCAGAACTGAAAACATGTCCAGTATGACTGAAGGAGCTGGAGAGTGCCCTAGAGTAGATGAGACATGAGAGTGGATTCAAGAGAAATTGCAAAAGAAGACTCAATAAGGGAGAAAATGATCTCCCCAACGGCATGTGATGGGCACTCAATATACATGGAATGGATAAATAAATACACTTGAGATTTCAAACGTGGACTAAGGAATGATGGTGCCAGGGTAAGCATAAGTAAATGAGCACAGAGTGCTAGTTTTGGAAAGATTAGTTTGGTTTTAGGCACATGGATCTTGCGGTTCCCATCTCAATAGTTTATCAAATACTGAGTCAATAGTTTCAATAGTTTCAGGCTACTGTTGAAGTTTTAGACTCAAGTGAGGGAAACAAAAGGTAGAGTGCTCTTGCTTGGGAATTATGGTTAGAGGAAGAAGATGAGCCTTTGGTTGAGAGAGGGGAGACTTGATCAGAGGAAAAAGATGGAGAATTTCAAGGACAAGAGGCTGAAATACCGTAGAGGTTGAGGAGACCAATTTACACTAAATGAAGTGATGTGGTTGGCACCACTTACAAAATGCAGATGTATTATCCATTTGTACAGGTGGAGGGGGGAGTTGGAAAAGGCATGAGATCTGCAGTCACAAGACCTGAGTTCAGTCCTACCTCTGCCTTTTACCACATTAGTGCCCTTGAGCAATAATTACTTCATTTTCTCTGAGTCTCAGGTTGCTAAAATGAGAAAGAGTGGCTGTCATGTTTGTGTCCCAAAGTTAATGTGAAGTTCAATGAAAAACATATGTAAGCCATTGTATTTGCTCCCCCAAGGGTTGCCCAAAGGGTCTGACATACATGTGCAACTTAAATGAATGTTTGAATGAATGACTTTATATTACTGGGGCTACTTAATTATGTTTCAACAGAGACCAGATGAAGAAGCTGTGGTGGATCAGGGTGGGACCAGTACAATTCTCAACATTCACTATGAGAAAGAGGAGTTGGAAGGTAAGAACTGTGGTTTTGTGTGCGTGACCGGGGAGAATTATTGAGAGCAGACTGGTATGGGAGGAGAGCTTTGCCATCGGAAGGCCTGAGTTGGAGCCCTCTCTTTCTTACTAGCTGTAGGACCTTGGGGGAAAATCAATTCATTCCCCGTAGGCTCTATGTCCTTATCTGTTAAATAAAAGTAGGGATATTAATGCAGAGAACAAACTGGTGGTTGCCAGAGGGATGGGAGGTGGAGAGGAAGCAATGGGTGAAATAGATAAAGGGGATTAAGAGATACAGACTTCCAGTTATAAAATAAATAAGTTGTGGAGATGAGAAGTATGGCATAGGGAATATAGTCAATAATATTGTAATAATGTTGTTTGGTGACAGATGGGGACTACACTTACTGTGACGAGCGCTGAGTAATGCATAGAATTGTTAAATCATCATGTTGTACGCGTAAAATGAACACAGCACAGTACGTTAGTTATAATTCAATGTAAAAAGTGGAGATATTAATACCTCACTCTTAGGATCTAATACCATGTGAGACAATGCTTTGGGTACTATAAAGTCCGGCATAAATATTAATAAATGATCTATTCCTTGAGAATGTAGAGTACTCAGATCAGTTTGTCAATTCTTGACAACTGCCTACAAATATAAATGTAAATTTATACACAATTTTAAAAGGAAATAAAATACAAATAGTTTTTAAGATCAGATTTGTTATATTCAGTTTGTTATATTGTTCAGTTTGTTATATTATTCAGTTTACCTAATCTCCGATATTTGCTCTTCCCATTCTAATTATACCCATTCCTGCCTGGTGTTTTCATCTAAACAAGACAAGAGAAAACACACACACCTGTAACGTATTCTTTAGGAATTCGTAGCACAGAGCTGTATTTTAAAAACACCCAGCGAAAGTGGAAGGGAAAGAAGAGTCATTTTTATTGATATGCTCTGTGTAGTTTCCCTTGACCTTCTTTTCCCCTGTCCAACCCTTAGTTCCAGCACATTGGTGCTGTCCTTCTGGTTTCCTGATAAGTGGCGATGCTCAGTTTTATTAGACAAAGGCTCGTGTCCAGTATAGCTTTAATGAGAACCCACATTTGGCTCAAAAGCCTTTGTGAAATCTCTGCAGCATCCCCTGCAATGGCTATGATACAGCAACTTTCTAGTGACTGAGACAGCATGTAAAATGTTCTCGCGGTACTGCTTGTTCTCGTGACGTTTTTCATCAAAGTTGTATAATCCCCAGAGCAAACTTGTCCTTTGGATGGGGAGAGTGGAAGCTGTAGAGGCTGATTCAGCCTCTGGGTCTGTTACCATGAGAACTTCTGTGGGTGGCTTCTGGAGGTCAGTGGAGTTTGGATAGATCAAGGTCAAGTTTTCCAAGTTATTCTGACCAGATGGAAGAAGAGCCAGTGTGGGTTTCGACAACTGGGAGAAAGGGAGGAAAGGGTGTGGAGGTGGGAGGCTAACATTTATGGAATGCCCCTTGGGTGTTAGGCATTCGATGAAGCATTTCGAACAAGTTGTCTTTTTCATCTTCGCAGCAGCCCGGGCCGGTAGGTACCATCCCTATTTTACATGTGGAGAAATTGCTCATGGTCATTTAGCCTAATGGCAGGTGAGATTGGGATGGAATTCTGTTCATTCTGTTCCCCCACACTGCCTGCAAGGGAGGACAGTACTCGGCATTAACCACCCAGCCTCAACATCTTGCTCCGTCACATGAACATTTTTATATGCTATAAGCATCATATGAATATTTATCATGTTGCCCTACCCGTCCTTCTCCTCTGATCATCCTGTTGCCTCTCACTGCACCCTGAGGGCACTGTTATTCTCAGTTTAATTGTCTGGGCCTACCAGACCTTTGCCCTCAGCAAGGAGGTAACTAACCACCTATGAACACTCTTGTCTGCTTGGAAGTAGGCCAATGAACATGGGGAAGTTCTCTTGGGTCCTGAGGACTGGGCTCCATCCACAGAGGCCAGCTGAGTAATTGGCAACTGGAGCTTCTTTTCAAGACGGCGTCATCTGTTCTTCATGCACTCACCATTTTGCTATTAAAGAAAGCTATCTATGATGTCATTTGTAGGGGATAGGAAATGATCCTTCATACATAGAGCTTTTTGAAAACTAGAATCTTATTGATGTTAGCCTTTTTTAAATAAAGCACAGTTGGCACATGGAGGACAAATGGTTCCCGCTTCTCAGGCCTGATGTGGTTCTAGGGCAGCTCCAGGGAGGAGAAGAGGGAGAGCTGGGATTTGCTGTAGGCTTGGTCATGTTGGGGGCTCTACCCTGACTCACTGTGAGGGAGGCCCTAGGACTCAGGTGTACCTAGAGTAGTGTCATTTCTTGAAGGGTTGAAATAAAGTCAGTCCCACTTTGATAGAAGACAGAAGTAGATTGTATTCTGATTCAAAGTGTATGCCATGATATAGGGTTCTGTGACTGTAGATAAATCCCTGGCTCTTCCTTCCCCTTTATTCCATACCCTCTGCTCCACATAATGTAACGATCCCCCTTTTCAGAACTACTTCAGAGATTTAGTCTCTGGACATTGTTACAGACTTTTGTAAATGTGGGTCTTTTTGCATAAGTTAATTCCATCAGTAGGAGAAGGTGCATTAAACCATGACATTGCTTCTTTTTATATATGAGAAGCGTCCAAAGCAAGTATTAGAACAGATTTCCCAAGATAAACTCACAAAGAGCAATAGTCCATGATGTACTTCAGTGGACCCTCCCACTCCCAGAAGGACATGGAACGGTTGTTTTAGTTTCAGAAATGGTTTTTTCCATTTTTTTTTTCCTGGCACATCACTATTCCTGAATAACTATTAGACTTAGGAATCTTAGACTGGGTTTGTTGCCTTCTAATAAGTTTTTAACAGAGGTTAAGAACCTTTTGATCCTATTTTTAAGTCATGAAAAAAAAGGCTTATATCTTCTCTGCATGTTAGATTCCCCCCTCCAGTTATTGACTTTGAGTCATCCTGTAGCCCAGGGGGGTGGAATAATTTTCAGTATGTGCTAATGAGTTCTCCGTGTGTGCTGGGTAAACAGTGTTTATGACATGCACTCTACGTTGGTAGGCCCAGTCTCCATCTGTAAGGTAGGTCACAGCTGTGATTTCTGTCCTGCTCCAGAAGATTCAGCCCCAGTTCACTAATGGTTGCTCTCTATATGCACATACATACTTATTTTTAAAAATATACACTAGCATTACATCTCTCCCATAAGTTTTACTGAATGAATACTTGTATTTACTCACAGATAGCTCCCAAAGCATAGGTTTGACAATGGCTGGAAAGAAAGAATGGGGAATTGGATGGGGATTTGACAGGTAGATGGAGGGGAAGAAGACTGAGTGGGAGAGCAGTTGAATGGCCAGCCAAGTGACCACAGGATTAGTTTAGTGAAGTCACCAGATTGCCAGAATCCAGTGAAATGGTCTAGATTTTATTGATGCCGTATTTGTTTCCGAGTGTCCATTTGTTTGTCATCATTTCTGCAGATTTCACTCAGAATACCCAAGTCCCTGTTTCAGAGTCTTCAGCTTGGAAACCGAGGCCTAATTTTCTGACAGCCACTTGGTCCTTCTTAGCTCTGACCCCTGCTGGGGCTTGTTTTCATTTCTGCCTGTCTCCAGCATTTCAAAAGGCAGGCACTGCCGTTGGTTTGGGAGAACTGATTGGACCAAAAAAAATTGTGGGGGAGAAAAAGAGTCTTCCTTCCCTAAGATTTATACTTGACCTTACTTCCTGCAGAGCCACCAAAGGCACCTGAAGGATGTCTTCCTCGTTATCCTCAGACTTGCCGAGTGGGAATTTTAGGCATCAAGCAAAACCATACATCATTGGCTCAACAAACATTTACTGGGGGCGCCTGGGTGGCTCAGCTGGTTAAGCATCTGCCTTCTGCTCAGGTCATGATCCTGGGGTCCTGGGATTGAGTTCTGTATTGGGCTAAGGGAGAACCTGGACTAGCCGTGAGAAGTCATTTGGTCCAACCTCCTTGTTTTACTTTAATAGTGACAGTGAACAAATGAACCAAGAGAGCTCTAATAACACAGATTCCAAAACCTAGTCACTACCCCTCAATTTCTATTTAGAATATACTTAAAATTACATAATATTAGCAATATACCAACAGCCCAGTGGAAGTATTTGGAATGTGCTTAAAAAGTATAGGTCCTAGCCTGGCCAATAACCCTCTGGGAGATTTGTTGGGAACAAGAAGCTCAGGGTTGGGATGGCTCTATTGGAGGAGTTAAAGTCACCCCTTGGTGAGGCTTTTCTTCACTTAAGTCTAAGCTCTACCTAGACATACTGGATTTTACAATGCCTAGGTCACTATTTTAGGGACTAGTTGAAGTGGTTCAGTGGGATCTAATTATGTTTTTTCACTGCCCATGGGTTCTTCATGATCTGCCCCTGCCTGTCTTTCTGACCTTTGCCTCCTCCTCTTCTTTCCTCTTTTACCTTGCTCTGGTCCTCCTGGCCATCCTTTTCCTTTGGAATTCGCACATGCCCACTGTAAGGCCGGTGCACTTGATCTTGCCTTGTCCTGGAATGCTCTTTTCATGGCCTCTCCTCATCATTCAGATATTGCCTCTAACCATCTTAGCTACAATCTCCCTTCTCCATCCTACCCTTTACCCCAGACACTTTACCATTTTTTAGAGAAAGAGAGACCATGCACAAGAGTGGGGCATGGGGGTACAGAGGGAGAGGGAGAAAGAAAGAGAAAATATTTTTTAAAAAAAGATTTTATTTATTTATTCATGAGAGATAGAAACAGAGACACAGGCAGAGGGAGAAACGGGCTCCTCTCAGGGAGCCCGATGTAGGACTTGATCCCCGGATCCTGGGATCACATCTTGAGCCAAAGGCAGACGCCCAACCACTGGAGGCACCCAGGCATTCCGAGAAAGAGAGAATCTTAAGCAGACTCCACACCCAGTGTGGAGCCTGATGCCGTGCTTGAGCTCATGACCCTGAGATCATGACCTGAGCTGAAATCAAGAGTTGAACTCTTAACCGACAGAGCCACCCAGGGGCCCCTACCATGTTTTTATTCATAATAATTATCAGTACTTGAAATAATATGTTATTGTTTTCACGATGTCTGTCTCCACTAACTAGAATATGTGTCTTGAGGATAGGGACCTTGTGCTGTTCACTATTGCGTCCCCAGCCCTTGGGACAGGACCTGGCACAGTTAGGTGACTCCAGCCTGGGTTGGTCTCAGTGGTGTACTACAGGGAACTAATTAACATACTAGAGTGGAACATCATTAGTTAACAGATGGTATTTTATTAAGATGGTATTCAATTTAGTCATTTTCACACTTTATAGTTTTCATTGATAATGTCAGAGGTTTGGAATCTCACATCTTAGCAGATGACTTCTTCTGGCTCTGTATTTCTGTTTCGATAAAGTTGCAAGATGACTACATTATGTTCAGAGATCTGCCATTAGAAACGTCCTGAGATGTGCATGAGTTAATACAGGATGGGATGAGGATAGGAGGTGTGATTCCTCCAGATACTAAATGTTTTGGCCTCCTACCTCTCAACCTTCTAATAAATCTCTGATCAGCTTTCCCTCTAATTCTGTTCCTTTTTTTTTTTCTTGAAGTAGAGTTAACATATAGAGTTATGTTAATACAATATAATGATTCAGCAGTTCTGTACAGTACTCAGTGCTCATCATGATAAGTGTACTCTTAATCTCCTTTATCTACTTCACCTATATCACCACCTCCCTTTTGTGAACCACTAGTTTGTTCTCTATTTAAGAGCACATGTATGTGTGTGTGTGTGTGTGTGTGTGTGGTTGGTTGGTTGGTTGGTTGGTCTCTTTCATCTTTGTTCATTTGTTCTGTTTCTTAAATTCCACATAGGAGTAAAACCATATGGTATTTATCTTTCTCTGTCTGATTTATTTCACTTAGGATTGTACCCTTTAGGTCTATCCGTGTTATTGCAAATGGCAAGATTTCATTCTTTTTTATGGCTGAGGAATATTCCATTGTTTGTGTGCAAATTGATGCAGCCACTGTGAAGAACAGTATGGATGTTCTCCCCAAAATTAAAAATAGAATTACCATATGATCCAGTAATTCCAGTACTGGGTACTTACCCAGAGAAAACGAAAACACTATTCAAAAAGATATATGCATTTTTTTGCATATTTGTTGCAACATTATTTATAATAGTAAAGATGTGGAAGCAACCCAAGTGTCCATCCATAGATGAATGGATAAATAATATGTGGTATATATAATCCTGTTTCTTTTTGTTTTTCTTTATCACTTGGGAGTTTGGAAGGCAGGAGAGGACAAAGAAAAGGAGAGAGAAATAGAGAAAGGAATGAAGGAATGTAGAGCAGCACTCCAAGGCATATGAATTAACTTCATGTGTAAGTAGTGGAGTCCAATTTGGGACCTTGAGAAGCTTGCAGATGATGAATAGTTGGAGGTATTAATTCTAGTTCAAGGTGTAAAATAAGTGCATAAGAGAATGCTAGCCAAGGGCTCTGGGGGTTTAGAGGTAGGTTGCACATCTGATTGGGGAGATCAGATATAATATCAAGAAGGAAGGTGTGTTTGCTGTGAATCTTGTGGGAGCGAGCCAAGTCCGTGTCTAGAGGGCACTGGCACATTTGTGGAATAGTGGGTTGATTCAGAGAGAGGAAAGAATGGGAGAGGATGGCGGGTGGAGCAGCCAAGGCTGTGGGGAGGAGACAGAGTTGCTGGGGTAGATGCAGAAGGTGTACGTCTCTAGATTTCCCCCTGCCCCCAGAATGTTTAAGTGCTGTGAGCCTGTGTGGGATTTCCACCTCCCAGTCTCGCTTGAACTGATTGCTCAGTTCTTCTAGAGGCCCTTCCGTTTATTTTCTTATTAAATGTACAATTTTTTCTAGTGAAGAAAAGACTAGAAAGGAGGTTGGGGTCTGAGCATCCTGGAGCATGAAGGGTCCTGACTGCACGGAAGTGAGCTGTGATCAGAGCAGTGCTTCAGGAGGATTCGTTTGTAGGATTGAATTGGTGTGGAAGGCAGGAAAGAGGCTCCTACTGTTGTCAAGGTGGGAGGAGAGAAATCCTTGACATCCTTAATCTGTAGGATATAGCACTAAGGAGCATGGGGAGAGGTGGAAATCTAACGTAACTCTGAGGTTTCAGGCCTGGGAAGTTGAGAGAATGGTGAAGCCATGAACAGAAACATGGAAGAAATGGGTATGAGCTTGATTTGAGATAGAGGATGATGGGTTTGCTTTGGGATATATTGAATCACTGTAGATAAAGATCTGGGGGTCATTTGTAGAAGAAAACTTTCAAATCATGAGAATAGATACCAATAAAATAAAAGAGAGAGAAGGGCCCAGGACTGAAATCCAGGGAACTTTCCTTTGGTGGATTGTGGAAGGGATGGAGAAGCATAGTCAGTCAAAGGAGTGCAGATGAACTAAGGAGGCATGGGTATGGGAGCTAAGGGACCCTGGGCCACCAATGGGAGGACGTAGTCAAAGAGTCAAGGGATTTGGATTCTGCCTGGTACGTGGTGGGCTCTCAGGAAAGGCTTTTGAGTGACCTGAGAGAGACATAAGATGATAGAGATTTGGTGATTAAGTGGTCCCTAATGAGAGCACTTTTAGTGGAGAGCGGCTGCATGCAGAGGGTAGGCAACAAGGAGATGGTGAGGAATAGAGAAGCTAGGTGGGTAGGTTGTTCTTGAAAGTGGTTTGACGGAGAAGGGAAACGGACAGGTATAAGCTTAGAGAGTAGCACTAGATTGAGAAAGTTTCTTTTTAAGAGAGACTTGGGGCACCTGGCTGGCTTAGTTGGTAGAACACGCAACTCTTGATCTCAGGGTCATGAGTTTGAGCCTCACGTTGGGCGTAGAGCTTACTAAAAAAAATAAAAAGGTAAGAGAGAGTTGTGATCAGGAGAAAACTGTGGAAGGGATGGATCAAAAGGAGAGACTGAGGATAGTTGATGGAATAGGACCCCAGAGGTGTGGGAGGCCATACTCGTTAGCCTGGCAAAGAGGAGAAGCTGGGGGAGGAAAGCAAGCCAGGCTGACTCTGCCTTAGTCTTCTAAGTAAAATATGAAGCCAGGTCACCTACTCTGAGGGAGGAAGTGTAGATCAGGGTTGTGGGTTTGAGGACAGCAACTGAAGACTGGAATACTTCTGTGGTGGCAGAAATGGGGAGTCAGCCTGAGATCTAGGGTGCTAGCAGCAGTAACTGGGCAGCAATGGGGAAGACTAAAGCTCAGTTGTTCGGGGTGGTAGCATTCTGGAAGCTACTGGTTCAGGGCTTCAGGCTGGCAGTAAGGCAAGGGAAGCCAGGTGGAAGTGAGAGAGAATCCTGGCAGTCATGAGCAGAAAAAAATAAGGCTTATAGAAGGAACAAATGAGTGGAAAAGGAGGAATTGAACAGGAACACTCTTGGATCACTTATTTTCCCACATTCTTCTCTTTTTGTACAACACTTACTATCTCTCCCTGTAACCCCAGACTCATGCTTCTTATGATTTGTGACTAGTCTCTCACTACTATTCTAGATTGTGCATTCTACAGGGCAGAAAGAAGGGTAGTAGAAACTGGTCCTAGAAAGTAGTGGCTGCTACAAGTTATTCAAGACATTGGTTAAGCATTTTGTATACATCATCTTATGTGCCGCTCATGAAAACCCTCTGAGTTTAAATACTAAGCTTTTAGTATTATTTTTTAAAGACTGAGAGAGATTAGCTAACTTGCTTAAGGTCACATGGTTAGCGAATGATGAAGTCAAGTTTCAGACCCAGGCAGGTTGACTTGAGTATTTAGTCAGTTCTCCAAACTGCCTCCCTGCCATGACTTGCTACAGTTGACACAGTGAATGTATTGCTTTTTTTCAATTGCTCAAATTGTCATAACAGCAACTAGAATCCTTGTTGGCTTTTAGGGCTTGCAAATCAAGTTCACGCACATTATTTCCTTTGATTTTAACACTCCTGTGAGGTTTGCAGCCACGTGCAGGGTGAAGGAGGGCGTCAGCTCCAAGATCTCTATGTCTTTGCTCCTGAAGTCTTTGAAGTTTTGCCATTGCAGAGTTGTGACCCAGCCAGAGAACTATGATTTTTTTCTCTCTTAAATATGCTCACTTACTTTTAGAAAGGCATTCTCTGGGGTGCCTGGCTAGCTCAGTTGGGAGAGTATAAGGCTCAATCTCGGGATCATGAGTTAGGCCCCACATTGGGTATAGAGATTACTAAAAATAAATAAATAAAGACTAATAAAATAAAATAAAATAAAATAAAATAATAAAATAAAATAAAATAAAATAAAATAAAAATAAAGGCATTCTCTGCACAGACCTTCTGCTTTGTTCCAGGTCATAGAACTTTGTATGTGGGGGTTCGGATGCCACTGGGCCGGCAGAGCCATCGCCATCACCGAACCCATGGCCAAAAGCACCGCAGACGAGGGCGAGGCAAAGGAGCCAGCCAAGGAGAGGAAGGCCCAGAGGCCCTGGCCCATGGTAACATTCTCAGGAGGAAGGGCGGGGGTCCATGGCTGGGACCTTGGTGAGGCTGAGGGAACGTGTGATGGACATCAAGTAGGTGGTCTTGATTCTCTAGCCCTTTTGCAGAGTTTTTGGAGCTTGCTTCCCAGAAGAAGAAATGCCTCCAAGAATCAAATATCTTCCTGAAAAACTAATAGTTCAGGCCTCCCAAATCGATTACCATAGAGGTGAATGAAGTCATTTGCCAGAAAAGTAACCATTCTTTTTGATCAACTTAATCAGATTTTCAGTTGTGGATTTTCCTCAAGTGGTCTTAATTCATCATTTTTTCCTTCCATTAACTGCTTCCATAGAATAGTGTTTTGGTGGGGGGTGGGTAAGAATAACTAAATCTTTTTGATTTACATTTAGGATTGTTTTTTGTTCCTGAAGTTATAAGGCCTCCAGGTGTGCTAAGTATAGCAGA
Organism: Canis lupus baileyi; assembly: GCF_048164855.1. Classification (NCBI taxonomy): domain Eukaryota; kingdom Metazoa; phylum Chordata; class Mammalia; order Carnivora; family Canidae; genus Canis; species Canis lupus. The sequence goes on along the minus strand of NC_132862.1, from coordinate 3,451,845 downwards.
ATGCTATTTCTGTTCTAAGTTGAGCCTAGGAGCAGACCTTTCTCTGTGGTTGATTTTCTAGATACACCATCTCAGCGTGTTCAGTTCATTCTTGGCACTGAGGAAGATGAAGAGCATGTGCCACATGAGCTGTTCACAGAGCTGGATGAGATCTGTATGAAAGAGGGAGAAGATGCTGAGTGGAAGGAGACAGCTAGGTAAGGCCCTAAAATATCCTGATTCACGATTTGCTTGGGTAGGCAAACGTATACCTTTTAGCAAGTGACAGGTCTGTTTGCCTTTTATTTCTTCGTGGGAGAAGTGATGGCTGACATAGGGACTGATGCTCCAGAATCTTCTATGGGAAGTCTTGATTTTGGCCTCTTTGTGATGTCTCTGGTGATACCTATACCAGTTGACCTTGAGCCTGGGATTGGTGACAGAAACACAGAACCTTTAGGGAGTCCTCTCATTTATTTAGGGCCCAGAATTGTTCATGGGCTATCTTGATATTATAGGTCTGATTTTTTTTAATTTTTTTAAATTATTTTTATTGGAGTTCAATTTGCCAACATATAGCGTAACACCCAGTGCTCATCCCGCCAAGTGTGCCCTTCAGTGCCCATCACCCAGTCACACCAACCCCCCTGCCCACTTCCCCTTCCACTACCTATTGTTCATTTCCCAGAGTTAGGTGTCTCTCATGTCTTGTCACCCTCACTGATATTTTCACTCATTTTCTGTCCTTTCCCTTTATTCCCTTTCACTATTTTTTTTATTCCCCAATCTGATTTAGAAGATGCCTGATGGGCCACCTTGGTTTGGACCTACCCCAGCAAACATAGCATAGGTGAAGACTTTTCTGCAGGTGAATGATAGTGTTTTAATTCATTTGGATTTTGAGTCACTAGAAGTTTCATAATTTTTGAGACGTCTTATGGAGATAGCTCAACCTCATGGAGACCTGTGGGAATTTATAGCTGGCCTGACAGCAGGCTTCCTGGGGTAGCTGTAGAGTGAGCCTCTACAGCTCATGCTTTGCCTGAGGCTCAAACCCCAGAAGAGCCCTCAGATTCACCAGGGCCATGTCTAGGCTCCTCTCATAATTGATCAGTGAGCCCCATGAGTGATACAAAGTCAGCATGCCTGAGCTTCAGGGAAGAAGGCAAGGTGGGTAACTAGCAAAGTGTGGCTCCAGCTCTCACTGGAACAGCTCTTCCTGGATCCTTGCTATATCCTCCACGGGTGGAGAGGATTAAGCAAGCCAATCACCCTGATACCAAGTGAAAAGGCAATTAATTAGTCTTGTTATTCTGTCTTTGCCAACTTGTAAAGGTCACACAGAGGCTTTTTCAAAAAGAAAAATATTATCATTTTATTAATCTATCCAAACAATATAGATTAGATCTTTTTAATTGCACAAGTAATATATGCTCATTATATGAAATTAGAAAAGAAAGATAAGCAAAGGGAAGATGAAAATTATGTATAAATCTACTACCTCAAGGATAATGAGGAATATAGCATTTGGCACTTTATACATGTGTGTTTGCATTTTAAAAATTTCTTTAAATAGAAATGGGATCAAATTGTACTCAAGTTTGGGCTGTTTTATAACCTGCTTTTTTCACCTATCAATGTACCCTGAATATACAGATTAAATTATAATGTTTGATATAATTATTCAGGTATCTTCAGTGTGGCTTACATTAAAAATTCTCTTGTGAAAACTCCTCATTATCAGTCTTTGGCATCCAGTTGTTATTAATGCTTTCAGGTGGCTGAAATTTGAAGAAGATGTTGAGGATGGGGGTGAACGCTGGAGCAAGCCTTATGTGGCAACCCTTTCACTGCATAGTCTCTTTGAGCTAAGGAGCTGCCTTATTAATGGAACAGTCCTTCTGGATATGCGTGCAAATAGCATAGAAGAAATTTCAGGTAAGATTAGATGAGGGAGAACAGAGGAGTGTCTGTGTAAATTAAAAAGAGTCATATGGAGAAAGGAATAAAGTAGCTGTGTGTCCTCAGGTCAGTCATTGAACCTTATCGACCTCAATGTCTTCAGCTGGAGGGATTTTTTTTTTTAGATTTATTTATTTATTCATGAGAGACAGAGAGAGGCAGAGACATAGGCAGAGGGAGAAGCAGGCTCCCTGTGGGGAGCTCAATGCAGGACTCAATCCCAGAATCCCAGGATCATGACCTGAGCCAAAGGGTCAACCACTGAAGCACACAGGCACCCCTGGAGGGATAGGTTTTAAACTAAGAAACTACCATTTCACAGCCTTATTATGTGAAATAGAGTTTCACTCTTCCATTTGCCTGTTCATTTAGCACACATTTAGTCTGTATCTATTTATGCTTGATAATGTGCTAATAAGCACAGAGAATAAAGATAAGATGCAGTTCCTACCCTCAGGAAACTCACCTTCTAGTGGGGAAAATAGTCATGGGACAATTCAAATAAGTGCAACCACAGAGATATGTCTTGGTAGTACTTAGAGAAAGGGACAACTGGGAATTGTGCAGAGAAAAAGGTGTTAAAGGTTTTTAGACATGGTAGGTGTTATGGTTAGGCCTTTGATTCATTTTGAGTAAAATTTTATATACGATGTAGTGTAGGAGTCTAACTTCAGTCTTTTGTAATTGGATAGCAAGTTGTCCTAAGACCATCTTATTGAAGACTATTCCTTCTACCACTGAGTTGTACTGGTGCCCTTGTCAAAAATGAAATGACCATAAGGGAGCCTGGGTGACTCAGTCTGTTAAACATCTAACCGGCTCAGGTTATGATCTTGGGGTCCTGGGATCAAACCCAACATTGAGCTCTGTACTCAGCAGGGAGTCTGTCTCTCTCCCTGTCCCTCTGCCACTTCCTCCCCTGCTTGTGCTGTCTCTATCAAATAAATAAATAAAATCTTAAAAAAAAAGATTTTTTAAAAAAAACTTTTATTTTTTGTTTATGATAGGCACACAGTGAGAGAGAGAGGCAGAGACATAGGCAGAGGGAGAAGCAGGCTCCATGCACTGGGAGCCCGACATGGGATTCGATCCCAGGTCCCCAGGATCGCGCCCTGGGCCAAAGGTAGGCGCCAAACCGCTGCGCCACCCAGGGATCCCCCCCCAAAAAAAGAATTGACCATAAAAAGATGGCACCTAGGGAAGACATGTAAGAAATTGAGCCAAAGTCCCCTGATGTCTTCAGTAGGATGTGCAGGGTGATATCTGATGGGGTTTTGTGATGTGGTTAAGTGTTGTTACTGCATTTTGGGAATGGCGTTTGAGAAGCATGTGGGTGCACGTGAGGATTTTTCCCTTAGGTTGGCTCTGTTTGGCTTGGCAGGTTAAATAAAGATTTCTTCACAAACTTTTCTTCAAGTATCCAAGTATTTCTGTCTCTTGTGGGATCACTTGGGAAAGCAGGGGAGGGGTCAGCTCTGATGAGATCCTGGGTCCCCTCTAAAGGCTCTAGGGTAAAGTTATTCCAGCTTCTGGTGGCTCTAGGTGTTCCTTCTCATGAATGCGTAACCCAATCTGCGTTTTCAGGTGGACTTTTCATTTGTGTTTCTCTTGTGAAGATATTTGTCAGTATCATCCAAGATGATCTTATCTTGAGATCCTTAACTTTATTACATATGCAAAGACCCTCTTAACAAATAAGATCAGTCGCAGGTTCTGGGGGGTTAGTATACATAGATGTATCTTTTGGAGGGGGCACCATTCAACCTATTACAAAGGCTAAGAGAAGAGAGAGTTTCAATCATCAGTGTTAGATGCTGCAGAAAGGTCAGGTAAATATCCATCAAGATTTAGCAACTGGAAAGTTATTGATGATTTTATCAAAAGCAGTTTCATTGAGGTAGCAAATTGCAGGGGACTAAGAAATTTTTCTTTTGAGAACTTTAAGTGATAAGAGAAAGAGGTAAATAAAGGGGGACCTGGGATGGACATTCTTTTTCTTCTTTTTAAATTTTCTTTTGAGATGTAGGATCCTGAAGCATATTTAAAATATGAGGGTAATGAACCAATCAATATGAAGGTTAAAGATAAAGAAACCATGGATCTTCAGCTTGAATATTCAAAATAGATTTTACTTGTCGCTTCTAGTACTTGGGTAGTCATGGATGGAGTTGGGGTTGAGAATAGGTTAAAGATTTTGCGAGGCTTGGGGATATGTGTGTAGGATTGAAGTATAATTGCTATATAGTTCCTGATATATTCGTGTTAGTGATAAGGAAGGTCAACAGGATCAAGTATCACCTGTGAATCAGCACCTCATATTAATTTTGTATTAATTTTCCATAACAAGTTTTGAGAATGGTTGATAATATTAGCTCTACACTATAGATGGGGAAACTGAGGTATGGAAAGCCTATGTGACTTGCCCAAGATCACACAGAAAGTGGTATAAGTGGGATAGAATGAGGGCCTTTACACCTAGGACTCCTACTCAGTAGCAGGTATTGGGATATTTTTTTCCCCTTCTATTGCTCTGGGCTTGATAAATTAAAGGTTGGTGCTTGGTGGCAATCACTTGGGGTGCTTATTAACTTAATCATACATGTAGGTTCCACCTTCAAATTGTCATTTGGAGTGTTCTACAGTTACTGTTCCTCTTGACAAACAAAGCAATGTTGAAATCTCGGAGGAAGGGAATATAGAGGAACTTTGGCAGATAACAGAACAAAGTGGGTATTAATGTGGGCTTTTGAGTCAGACAGTCTAGAATTTGAACCCCAGCTCTGCAACTTATTAAATGTGAGATTTTGGGGAATTTTGTAATGTTTGGGCCTGTTTCCTGATCTGTACAGATTGTTACAATATCACCTACTTCTCAGAGTTTTTATTAGGATGAGACTGGATGATCTATGCAAAGTTCATAGTACAGTTCTGGCACATGGTAAGCGCTTGATAGTTTCTAATAATAATGATTTATTACATGAACCAAGTATAACTTGTCACAGTTGCTGTCATCAAATAACTCTTTTTGGACACTAAAGCATAAGCTTACCTCAGTGACCCTGGTAGGACTCCTTCCCCTTCTCCTTGCCTCTCATCCCTCACCCCACCAGATGCTGGCCTCTTTGGGTTCATTGACTGTCAGTTTGAGTGTTCCTGTTTGCACCTGCTTTCCAGACCTGATACTGGACCAGCAAGAACTGTTCAGTGACCTGAATGACAGCATGAGGGTTAAAGTACGAGAAGCCCTGCTCAAAAAGCATCACCATCAGAATGAAAAAAAGAGGAATAACCTCATTCCCATTGTTCGCTCCTTTGCTGAGGTTGGCAAGAAGCAGTCTGATCCACACTCAATGGATAAAAATGGTAAGATTATCACCATTAATAATCTTATTAATCAGGCATTTAGGAACTAGTTGGGGATGCTAAGTTACTAGAGGGTACAGGCTATACTTGTCTAATATGCTTCCGTACTCACTTCCACGAGCAAGTTGGAGGGCTGGGACTGATGAGCATCTATCTCTTGTGGCACTAGAGATGCATGCCTCAGATCTCCGGCAGATCTTAGATTAGAAACACAAAATGCACTAGTGTTGGTTCTTTTTTTTTTTTTTTTTTTTTCTAGTGTTGGTTCTTAAGTCGACTCTTATGCTTCAGATTCAGGCTTCACTACTTGCAAAGTATGTGACCTTGGGCAACCTCCTAAATCTCTTTAAGTCTCACTCTCCCTTCTGTAAAATAAGGATAATAATAGCATCTACCCCATAAGTTTATTGTGAGGCTTCAATATGGTAATCCATGTAAATCCCTTAACCAGGTACGTGATGGATTACAAACACTCTGTGAATTTCAGTTGCTGATTGGTTTCCTGTTCTGTGGCCAGGGAGGGCCTAATCTATATGTCTCCCTGTCCCCACATTCACTGAATCACAATGTGCAGGGGATATGCCTGGGAATCTACATATTTGAAAAGCTTTCCAAAGGAGTCTCTGATGTGCGCTCCTGATTGAGAATTACTACCTTAATAGAGGAACTAAAGAGAATCACAAATATGTTCAGGAAGAAGGTACAGAAGGAGTGAGACTTCTGTCCTCCCTTTACCACTAACTGGTGGGTAAGGAGATACGTATGTGTGGGTCTTAGCTTCATAGTCATCTGAACCTCTTCTGTGTACGGGCCTCTCAGGAGACACGGCCATAGCCAACCAGTGATGGATGGGGTGTGGCAAAAGGATGAAAAGGGCAGAGACTCAGGCAATTGTTTTCTCCGAATAGGTCAAACTGTATCTCCTCAGTCTGTTCCTACTACAAGTCTTGAAGTAAAAAATGGAGTGAATTATGAACACAGTCCCGTGGATTTAAGCAAGGTGAGCAGAGACATAGGAACTTAGCTTATAGGCCTGAGCGCATCTGTAGTGGGACTGGGAGCCCAATTGCTAGAAGCTGGGTAAGCTTTGGTATTTCAGCAGCCTTTGTCTAAGCTCAGAACCCCTTCTGCAGGAAAGGAGGCCCCCGCTCAGGTCTCCTCCCTTTCACCCCAGTCTAGATGGGGCCAACTCCATTTGTTCCACCAGATGCAACGTGATGGAACTGGGAGTAGCCCCTGGTGATCCTCGCTGACACAGACCTCCTGATTTTTCCAGAATTTTTTGGGGTACTTGCTCTTCAGCAGCTCCTTCTTACCTCCAAGGGTTTTGCTGAAACAGTATTTTTGCTCTTATCTCCTAAAACTACTTGGTGGTCTGTGACTTGGGTATCCAAGGCCTTGTGCAGTGGCTGTGCCTCACTGTAGCTGCTGGTTTAAGCCTTGGTCTCCCCTTCTCCAGCCTTTCACTGCCTTGGCCTATCCTTGACACTATCTAAAACACAGATGGTGTCATGTCACTTCTCTGCTTGCAAGACTCCCTGTTTTATTTAGAAAAGCCGAAACCTCTGACAAACCATTCAAGTGTTTTAAAATGGAAAAAAATTTGACCTAGAGCTTCAAAAACCATCTTTGGGAGAGTTTGGTGTAATGGGATTCAAATCAGAACACCTGGATTTAAGTTCTCTCTCCCAAAAGCTCTATTGGGCAAGTCAACTTCACCTCTCTGGGTCTCAGCTGCTTCATTTTTTAAAATAAAAAATGAGGCTAGTAAAACCTGTTTTATCCACTCTATAGAGTCATTGTAAGGGTTAAATGAAATAGTATGAGAAAACATTTGTTAAATCATAAACATGACAGTTGAATGTAAGGTATGAGAGGGTGATTGATGTTTGAGGTCAGAGGGTTCTTTTGGACTTTCAGGTGGATCTTCATTTCATGAAAAAAATTCCCACTGGGGCAGAGGCCTCAAATGTCCTGGTTGGAGAGGTGGATAGTTTGGACCGCCCCATTGTTGCCTTTGTGAGGCTGTCTCCAGCTGTTCTTCTCTCTGGCCTCACAGAAGTGCCCATCCCAACAAGGTAAAGACAAGGACAGCAAAACGCAAGGCATTTTAGTCTAAATGTACAGATTTGTGGGAGCTCTGATGGAAGAAACCAGTGAATGCCAAAATTTAGGATTAATTGGGGAACGCTGTTTAAAATTCAGCTGTGATCTTACTGGGGTTATATTTGATTAATCTCCATGCAGAAGGATTCTAAGACTTTTAAGGCTATGACTATAGAGTACCTACAGCCCTGGGAATGGAGAACTGAAGAGCATCCAAGGGCATAGCACGGGCTAATCACTTGTTATGATGGGAAGCCTGAGTCTTACTCTCCCAGTTCTACAGAGCCGTGTCCCAGGGAAATGTCTCTGAGCAAAGGTATTGATGTCTCTTTCCCCGGTTCTGGCAGGATGTGTATGGTTTGCAAATATGTCCACATTTGTTCAAAAGGCTATTCATGCACTCTGGAGATGGTGACTCAGGTGATTCAGAGCCCCATTAATTACAGAGTATTCAGATGTCCAGAATACAATTTAGACTCCTCTATTGGACTTGATCATTTCTACTTCCTTATCCCTCCCCTCTCCCCATCATTTTCTTATTAGAGCAATGAATGAGATGCAGAAAGCTTTGAATTTGCACTACAATGGCATGTTTTGAAAAACACATTTTTTTCTATAGCAAGGAATTGTGTCTATGGAAACCCTAAGAATTATAACCACATTATTAAATGGAGTCATACAAAAAGCTTCCAGTGCTCATAGTGGAGTTCTTAGGTCAAGGCAACTTCTTTTGCTCCATCATTAGCCTGTCTCCTTTTATTGAGGTCTTTTTTTTTTTTTTAAGATTTTATTTATTTATTCATGAGAGACGCACAGAGAAAGAGGCAGAGACACAGACAGAGGGAGAAGCAGGCTCCATGCAGGGAGCCTGATGTAGGACTCGATCCCGGGATTCCAGGATCATGCCCTGAGCCGAAGGCAGGCGCTCCACTGCTGAGCCACCCAGGCGTCCCTCCTCTTATTGAAGTTACAACAGTGATTTCTGTTTGATGGGAAAGAGAAATGTTTTGTTATTTGGAGAGAAATAAGATGCTACTTCTTTATGTTTACTTACATAATTTATAATTTCATTCTCTATATGTGTTGCCAGATTTTTGTTTATCCTATTGGGTCCAGTGGGGAAAGGTCAACAATATCATGAGATTGGCAGATCCATGGCTACCATCATGACAGATGAGGTATGTGTCACTTTGGCTTTTCATTCATGCTGCAGATATTTATTGAGTATTTACTCTGTTTATTTACCCTGTGTTATTTGTTGGAGATAAAATAATTACCATTCTGAATAATTATCTTTTGGGAAGCAGTTCGGGTCACTTCTCCGAATGCCTTTTGTTGGGAGGACCAAACCTTCTGGGGGTATTTCTTCCTATGTCATCTCTCCCTTTTGGAGTAATCAAGGATGCAGAGGAATCCTTTTCTGGGAAAATTATTATTGCCAATTGGGATACCTAGAGAGAAAGATACTAAGGCTGATGACTTTCTAGAGAGGATGGTTAATTACATGCATAAAAGCTATTTACATAAATAAACTTCACTCTTATTCCATGTAAACAGGACCAGTTTGTGTAAGAGTTAGTAGTAGGAGCTTGGACCCTGTAATGTGAGTGTCCCAAGGCAACCGGAGATTTTGGCTACGATGGTGCTAAATCCCCACTACATACCCTCGTGAGGCCTGCACTGCTCATGTAAACTGTAATGTAGAGTTTTTAAGGCATGTGTTGTAGTAGGTACAGGAAGATGGGGGTTGTGTTTTATCATCTCTTTTTGACTGGGAAGCTTATTTTAGAGGATGACCTTTGTTGGTTTTTCCAACCATTGTGATCAGGAAATTTTCCCACGCATTTTGCTTTTTGTTCCATGACAATGACACAATGTTAGAATCTTAGCTCTTCTTTTTTAAAATTTAAAAATTTTTAACTTTATTAATTTATTTATTCATGAGAGACACAGAGAGAGGCAGAGGGAAAAGCAGACTCCTCTTGGAGAGCCCGATGAAGGACTCAAAGGCAGATGCTTAACCACTGAGCTACCTAGATATCCCGAGTCTTAGCTCTTCTTATTCTCACATACATATATCTAGTTCTTTTTTTTTTTTAAGATTTTATTTATTTATTCATGAGAGACACAGAGAGAGAGAGGCAGAGACACAGGCAGAGGGAGAAGCAGGCTCCATGCAGGGAGCCCGATGTGGGATTCGATCCCGGGACTTCAGGATCACACCCTGGGCCGAAGGCAGGCACTAAACCGCTGAGCCACCCAGGGATCCCCATATATCTAGTTCTTTTTGTCCCATCTCATCTTCAGGTTCATTTTTAAATTCTTTTATCTTTGCATTTTTAAAAAAATTTTAAAATTTTCAGATCCCCATGACAGAGATAAAAATCATGAGGTTTATCTGTCCTTCACCGTATTCTTTGGTGATTGTCTTAAGTGAAATTATTTTCTGAGGGTTTTTTCTTCTCTGTAGATTTTTCATGATGTGGCATATAAGGCAAAAGAGCGAGATGATCTTCTGGCGGGGATTGATGAGTTCCTAGATCAGGTCACAGTGCTCCCTCCAGGGGAGTGGGACCCCTCCATTAGAATCGAGCCACCCAAAAACGTCCCTTCCCAGGTAATGTATACACATTAGCCAATGGTAGCATAGTGCTGCTTCTTGAGTACCCATCATGGACAAAGCAAAGACCATGTGGGTATATGCTAAATAAATCAAGACACGGCCCAGTTTGGGGCACCTAGAAAAACAGAACAGTTATAAAAAATAACTATACCATTACATATCAGCTCAGGTCTGATGCAACCAATCAGGATTACTCTGGGATAAATTTAAAGTGGTTTTTGAAGATTTGATGTGGAATGGCAGAGAGGGGAGGGAAGGACATTTCTTGGGAGTATATTGCGAATGAAGCCGTGCAATGAAAACAGCAAGTTGCAGAGAGAGAGAGAGCAAGTAGAGTCCCCCATACTTTTGGACAGGCTAAAGGTGGGAAAGGAGCTTTTGTATACCAGCCACCAGGCCTGGTGCTTTATAAGCACTAACTCAGCCTTGCCAGCAACATCCCCAAGTTGGTATTTTTACCCTTAATTTCACAAATAAATAAAACTATCTTCAAAGTTTTAAGGTCAAGTAAGATTACACAGAGGGAGATTTGAAGCAGGAACTTGGGTCATACCTGATGCCAAAGCTTCCATATTTCTGCTTCTGGACAAAGAGTTAGGAGAAGGGGAGAAATTATATGTTGTTGTCGTTTTTCAGCAAAGTCAATAAACTGTCCCAACTCAGTAAATGCTTTTGAAAACTACAGACAAAAACTCCAAAAATTGGGTATTTGGGGGCTGTTTTTGGATTATCTTCTTACCACTCCCTGCTGTTAGCAGGCAGGATGGAATAGATGGCTGGCTTTACTCATTTTTGTGGTCTTTTGTTAAAAGGAGAAAAGGAAAATGCCTGGAGTTCCAAATGGAAATGTTTGTCACATAGAACCAGAACCACATGGGGGCCACAGCGGGCCAGAGCTTCAGCGCACCGGGCGGTAAGTTTGGGGACGTTTCACGGCTCATACTGCTTATTGGGCTGAAGGTGTGCAAAGGAATGAGTCCTACTCTTTGCTTTCACTCTTCTCTGTAGTATACTGGCTGGGAATGACTTTCCAAATGGAACCACCGACTATAATAGTATCAGATACTGTATTCATTCATTCAAGTTTCTCAAACCACCTACCACTGTCTGTCTCCCCTCCAGTTCTTTCTACACATTGTTCCCTGCTTTGAACAGTTGCCCCCTTCCTCATCTCCCAGCTAACTGCTACTCATCCTTTGTCTCAGCTTAGGTGTCACTTCCTTTGGAAAGCCTCCTAAGACTTTATAGATGAGGTTAGGTATTCCTGCTATGTGGGGTCACAGCTCTGAGCTCTGCCTTCACTTGTCTGCTGCCCTCCTCCTACCCCCACCCCCATTAAAGCCCTTCTCATTCTTCATTATTATTGCTTGACTTGTTTTCCTGCCAGAACATTTGCTCCATAAGGCACGGGGTGCCCATTATATTCCTAGCACCCAGCACGGTGCCCTGCACAGAGTAGGCACTTAATCTGATGAGCTTATGAATGAATACTTATAAAATGATCCCTGTTCTGTAGCATCAGTGGACTAAATACAGATAAATATGGAATGATTAAGTTAAGAAGCTCCTCTAGGGTAGGAATATAGGTAGTATTTTAGGTATGTGTGTGTCTCAGAATAGTCAATCTACTCCTCTTTTTTTTTTTTTAAAGATTTTATTTATTTGAGAGAGAGGTTATGAGCAGGGGGGAAGGGCAGAGGGAGAAGCAGGCTCCTCGCTGAGCAGGGAGCCCAATGTGGGACTCCATCCTAGGTCCCTGGGATCATGACCTAAGCTGAAGGCAGATGCTTAACTGACTGAGCCACCCAGGCGCCCTCAATCTACTCTTCTAGGCCAAGATTCTACGGACAGATGCTTAAGGAGAAGGTTCTCTATAGAAGATTAGATGAGATCTCAGGTTTCCTTTGGTGTCAGATGAGAATAAACCAGTCTCAGGCCTTTTGAGGAGGTCATTTATAATCAATTCCATGTGAGTGTTTGGGAGACCATTAGATTGGATCTCAACAAATATAGATTCTCAGAAATGGTGCCTGACATCCCCAAAGAGGATTTCATATAGCCCGATGATCGCATGCTTACTCACAGTATCAAAGTACCCTTACTCACAAATTCACATAGGGTTTGAGGAAGTTCTTGTCACGAAGTTCTGGAGTCATAAGGCTGAAAGGAAGGGTTATCTAGGCTCAGAGCCTCAGTCTATTTGGTAGGGGAGATACTTCCTCTTCCTGAGCTCCTGAAATTTTCCTTAGAGCCCTTAGTAGAAGACCTCAAGACACATGGCCTTTCTCCCATTGTAGCCTTGTGGGTCAAGTGACTTAATACCTGGATCAGAGATTATAGTGCCGTGCCAACTCTTGCCCCTTCCCCAATCGAGTATTGAGATCACTCTCAAAGAGTGAATGTAAACTCGCCCATATAGGTGGACATCCTAGAACTTTCTGATCTGCCTGGACTGCACAGACTAAAATATGTTAGCTTGGGTTTTTATAGTTCTTCATACCATTAGTTGTGTTTCTTTGAGGTGGAGAAATCTGCTTTTTCTACTATGTTGTGTAGCCTGGGGCAAAACTTGGAGACTCAGAGGATGTTCTACTTGTTGGACGGTGAGATATATGAAGATGTGGGAATTTAGACTCTAAGAAGGGGGGCAAGAGATGAGTGGAAAACAGTACCTTGAGTTCTGTATTGCCTGACCCGCCATGCCAGGGCTCAGACAGCATCTCGGACCTCCCTGATGTTGATGCTGATGCGTTCCCATACATAACAAAGAGGAAAGTCTGACTAGAGTGTTCCTAGGACACGAGCTTCATTCCGGGGAGGATACTGTAGAGAGGGGTTTTCCAAGGAATATTTATGTACCTTATTGGGGGTGCCGCTTTTGGGAAGGGTTAATGAAATAAAGAATCAGGAGCTGCTGTCTTGATGATCCCCGCCCCCATCCCCCACCCCACCCCCACTTCAAACAGGTTTCTTCCAAAGCAGAGCAGACAAATGGATGGCTGTCCTGTCCCTACAGCCCTCAGAGAAGGGCTCCCTAGCTCAGTGCTCCAGAGCCTAGTGACCCTCTCCATGGGTAAGTCCTGTCTCACATCAAGCTTAAATTCGTATCCCGTGTGCTTCCTATCCCTACAAAACTTGAACATCAAAGGTAGTGTTGGAAGGGAAGGGAAGTCTCAAATGTGGGGAGAAGCATCGGTGCCTGATCTTGTGGTAAATGTGCGATTATGGTTGGATTTTTATGCATGAGCGAGGTATAAGCAAGGTGACTGTAAACAGTATTCAGAAATTATTTTATTAATTTATACGTACATGATCGATAAGAGCCTCAGATCTTTTCTACCCCCCCCACCTTTTTTAAGATCTTATTTATTTATGAGAGACAGAGAGAGAGAGAGAGAGAGAGAGAGAGAGAGGGGCAGACACAGAGGGAGAAGCAGGCTCCATGCAGGGAGTCCGACAGGGAACTCGATCCCGGGACTCCAGGATCAGGCCCTGGGCTGAAGGCAGGCGCTAAACTGCTGAACCACCCAGGGATCCCTCTTTTCTTTCCCCCTTTTAATCACTGCTAGGCAAACAGATGTCCTCCCTTTCTATTGACTTCTCATGAATCCATTTCACATAAATCTTTTGTCTGTTACTCACAGACACTCTTCCCTGAAGGTGCCTCCTGCATCCAGAGGCTGAGCAGTCATGGCAGCATCTCTGGTTGCCTCGTGGGGTGAGGCTCATTACTGCAGAAGATTATTCTCCCAGAATAACACCCTTCAAAGGAAGGTCATCAATGATTAAGTGATATTCACATGGTATCAAGATTCTGTGTTGGGAAAGACCCAGAAACACTTGTATCTCGCCCCAGACAAGTCACAACTGCCTATGAGGTCCTGTTTACCTGGAGGAGAAAGCAAAACATAGTGACACTTTATTATAGATTGGAGCCTTGGTTCCAGTCCCCGAGGTGGAATTCTCACACTCTAGGTTAGCCCGTATAGATAGCTCCTTACCTAAGCCAGATAGACTAAAAACAAAGTCAGGTTTGCCTCTCTTCCCTAAGCCAAGGCCCAGATTGTGATGTTACTGCTATAAATTGAAGAATGGTGAATCCCAACTAATCCCACCCAAACCAGAGGAAAAGAGCAAATGGGTGAGATAGAATAGCATCTGTCCTGTGTCCACCTGTACCCTCATTGCATCTGACTGGAGGAGAGGAGGCATTCAAATGGAGAGAGAGAGAGCTGGCTGGGTCTTCTCCCCTGGCATACCCTGTTCCAAGCCTCATGGGTCTCCTCCAGGATTCCAAGAAGAGAGAAAGAACTGGCCAAGACTCCTTTCATGAAGGAGTAGCTTGTTTTTTGTTTTTAGAATTCTATTATAGAAAATTTCAAACACATAAGAAAGAGGAGAGAATGGTATAATGAACCCCCATGAGCCCATCAACAGTTATTAACACTTTGCCAATCGTGTTTCATCTATTTCTCCCCACTTAATGGTTTTATTTTTATGTTTTCTAGATTATTTTAAACCAAATCACCGGTATCATGTCATTTTACCTGTAACTACTTCAGTATGTATCTGTTTGATGAGGCCACTTTAAAAAACAACTATCACGCCATTAAAAAATCTAACACAATTAACAATAGTTCTTTAAATTTTCTAATGCTCAGTTCGAATTCAGCTTTTTGTGATTGTTTTAGCAACAGCTTTTTAGAGTTCATTTGTTTGGCATAGGATCCAATCAGGGATTGCCTTTGGTTATTATGATCCTGTTCTATGACAACTCTCCTTCCTGTTTTTCTATACCATTAATTTGTAGAAGAGACCAGGCCATTTGTCCTGTAGAATACTGAGTGGCTCTTTTTTGTGACTCACCTACCAACTTTCACTCTGGTACAGTGACTCCTCTTAGAAAAAGTGACTCCGTTTGAGAACACTATCCCTCCTTGGTGTGGGATATCTTGCTCTTGATCCGTTTCATCCTTGGGAAGTGGAGAGGGGTCCCTGAAGTCCCGTCACCAAGTCCCGTTGATTCTACCTCCTGATTAAACCCTTGAGTCCATCCACTTCTCTTCCCAATCCATTGCCTCCAGTCTTGCCCGACATTCCATTCCTTACACCCTTGCTGGATGATCCTTCCAGAATGCATGTTTATGTTATTCCTGTTTACAATCCTTCAGTGACTTGACATGCCATTAGGATAAAGATCTAACTCCATAAAACCATTTACAAGGCCCTTTGTGACTTGCCTCTCCCAGCTTCTCCATCCTTGTCCATTGGCATTGGTCCTCAGACTCTTCCAGCCGGATCTTCATCAGCCATGTGCTCTCACCTCTAGGTGGCACCCATACTAGCCCCTCTGCCTCATCTGCCTGACTCCTGATCCTTTCTCCGCTGAAATGTCCCTCCCTGTCCTATGCCGCCGTGGCACCTTCACAGCACTGTCTATCCCCTGCACTGTCCTGCAGAGAAGGGCTGTGTTGTCTTGCTCACTGCTGCCTCTGCAGTCCCTGGCACAATGCCTGGCACGAAGTATCTGCTACTACTTGTCAACTGCATGAATGAATTATTATGCTAATTTCTCAACAGGAAGGTGGGTAGTTGTTCAGAGTAGGACAGTGCATGTGATGGGGCTTTTTATCTAGACTTACACATACTAAAACTAACAATTTTAATACCTTGAATTGGTTTCACACACTTCCTCCTAACAGCTCAGAATTTGAAGCTATTACTTAATTTCACGTTAGTTTTTTGAAACTTCTTATTGAATAGGTAGTATGCACACCCAAATTAATTCTTTTCATGCTTGGGATAATCATTCAAACTCATGCCCTTGATTGCAAATAGATTCTGTGCCTGACCCCGAGAGATCTCTTGTATGAACTTGGGGTCAAATTGGAGCCAAAGTATGTCTTCAGTACGGAAAACATTTGAAGTGCTTTTCAAATGGGTGCTGTTCACATACTTTCATGGAAGAAGGACCGTGTTAGAGGCCTACCTGCCATGTTTCCACAGGCTGTTTGGAGGCTTGGTGTTGGACATCAAGCGGAAGGCCCCCTGGTACTGGAGCGACTACCGGGATGCACTCAGCTTACAGTGTTTGGCCTCCTTTCTGTTCCTGTACTGTGCCTGCATGTCACCTGTCATCACCTTTGGGGGACTGCTCGGAGAAGCCACTGAGGGACGCATAGTAAGGACTTTTAACCACTTCTGTTGGTCCCAGACAAGACTTAAAATACTGTGTTGGCGGCCAAGTCCGCTGAGGAGAAAATCCCTTGGGCTAGGACTGAGGAGATTGGATTCTTTCTACTGAGTTACTGTGATCTTCTGTCTTCATACTAGGCAGCAACACAGTTTTCCCTTTAGAACAGACTTTATTCTGCTTGAATATCAATTGCAGTAGCTGAGTTACCTGGTGCTCAAAGGGTGGAAAGTGATATACCGATGTCATTTGAAATGTAGGGTAATGGCTCGTAGTGTGAATGGTATCATTGTGCTTTCTATGTATATTTCAGTACCTAATTGAGTCACTGAAGAACAGGACTTAGTTAAGGACTCCTATGTGGTTGGATTTGGGCACCTGAATTATCAAAGCAGTATCCGTTTACAAGAGTATTAGGCAGTGTGTACACTTCACTCTTGCTAAGATGAAATACAAGCAAATGGCTTGTCAGGGCACACAAGAGAGCTAAGTCAGGAGTGAACAGAAGCCCACATTACTGGTTACAGATGGGCTATGGACTCTGATGATTTCTTTTCCCCCCTCAGAGTGCAATTGAATCCTTGTTTGGAGCCTCCATGACTGGGATTGCCTATTCCTTGTTTGCGGGACAGGCTCTCACCATCCTGGGAAGTACTGGGCCAGTGCTTGTATTTGAAAAGATTTTGTTCAAATTCTGCAAGTAAGACATTTGGTTTTCTGAAAACTCTAACTGGATGTGTTATTGTGCTGTTAGGATTGAATGCCAGGATCCTAGGCAAGTATAAGCAGGCAAATATTACTCTGAACCATAAAAACCTGAAGGAAGAACATCATTAGGTCTGTTGTCCTGCCCCCAGGTAGTACCTAAAATAGCAGATCTCTCGGTCTTAACAAGCTTTATCAATGTCCCTCAGTCACTATTGAAATCTTTACTTTTTATCTTTAAAAAAAGTTTCCCTAGCTAATTCAGATTCCTCTATTTTCATTTCAACTCCATTTTAAAAAAAAGACTGTATTTATTTATTCATGAGAGACAGAGAGAGAGAGAGAGAGGCAGAGACACAGGCAGAGGGAGAAGCAGGCTTCCGTGCAGGAGCCCGATGCGGGACTCGATCCCGGAATTCCAGAGGCAAAGGCAGACGCGCAACTGCTGAGCCACCCAGGCATCCCTCAACTCCATTTTTAATTTGACCTGACATGCCCCCTTCATATTCTGGTTGCTAGTGATGGTAGGAACTTGGCAGTGCTCTTGTTTCCCTACTTTTCCCATAAAACCTTTTCTTCATTTTGAGTTGGAAGTAGGAGCACGTGGATTAGGGGCCAGCTCCTTTTTTCTAACTGCAAGAATAAGATCTGAATCACGTTGGCCAGTATCGGCAGAAATGGGTGAAGGACAATTCCTTCCTTCTCGCTCCCCATGTCCTTGCCGTGGCAAATGCCACCTGAGGAGCAAATCTCTTGTCACAGCTGTCCCTGGGCAGCATTTAGGAGTGAAGTACAGTCAGAATTAGGGATAAACTGGGTTGCAGTACTGGAATGGGTACTATGAGATGAATTAACCACATTTTTGACCGTTGTTCTCGTAATTCATCCATCCATACTCTCTGATGAGCCTTGGTCTTGTTTCAGAGACTACGCTCTTTCATACCTCTCCCTGCGAGCTTGTATCGGACTATGGACCGCCTTCCTGTGTATTGTCCTCGTGGCAACTGATGCCAGTTCCCTTGTCTGTTACATTACCCGCTTCACAGAAGAAGCGTTTGCCTCCCTGATTTGCATTATTTTCATCTATGAAGCAATAGAAAAGCTGATTCACCTAGCAGAGACCTACCCCATCCACATGCACAGCCAGCTGGACCACCTTAGCCTATATTAGTAAGTATGCTTTCTGCTTGTCTTTTTTTTTTTTTTTTTTAATTGAGCAGAGGACCTGAGTTTATTGGCTGGATACAGTATACCAGGCAGTACTTGTAGCTTGTGTCAAGGAATAAGGAAGTGTCTTGACCCTCTCACTGGGAAATAGGGCTCAGAGAGGGAGGTGGAGACCTGGGAGAGGTGCCAGAAGAGAACAGTCAGAAGTGATGATAGAGAGGGTGGATTAAGAGTGAAACTCAGGCGACATGAGAGATGCTTTCCACAGCATGGCTTTCGGTTCAGGCATGAAACAGGAACAGGCCGCAAAGGGAGCAGGGAGAGTTCAAGCTAGTTGTTGGAAGGAACTTCTTACGAGGATTTGTGAGTCCCTGGAGCATGTTACCAAGATTCTCCGCAAGTATGTACAGGCTACTTACTCTTTGGAATAATGAGGTAGAGATATAATAATAATTCATTAGAGATCCACAGATCTCTTACTGTTTCCTAAAGATCTATTTCCTTATCTGGATTTCAACCCAAGAGACTATTGTCTTCACATGTTTAATAGAGTTTGGATCAACTGGAAAAGAACCCCAGTATTTGGCTGTGTTTTCAACCATCTAGGAGCATCTGGTCCTATTAGACATTTCTTCTCTGGAATAGTATTTTCCAAATTATGGCTAAAGTCCCTCAAGCTTTAGCTCTGTACATCAAATTGCCTCCTTTCTGCCTATACATTTCTGATGTGCCATCTAGCCATGGATACGCTTCTATAGATTTCACTTATCCATTTATTAACCTTTTTAAGGTCTGAATTCATTAAAAATTTGTTATTTTTGAAATTATTTTATTACAAAATAACAGCCATTAGGGAGTATGATCTTTAAAGCCTCATGGATTGCCAGTTGGTATTGTGGTAAGGCTCATTCTTTGACCTTTTAAAAAATTATATATTCATATAACAAATATTTATTGAGCACCTACTATGTGCCAGGCACTGTTTTAGGCCATGGAAACATAGGGCACGACAGACAAAGGATCTATCTTCATGAGGCTTATATCCTAGTGGGAGAAGACAGACAAAAGTGAGCAGCCCCAGACTGAGTAGACTTTGGATCTGGATACTGTAATTCTGTGTTAATGAAGCTCAAGATGATATTTTTTCTTAGTTGCATTCCACTGTTGGAACTGTGAAGCTAGAACTCTCCAACTCTTTAAATGATTTTATGTTTTGTGTGGAACTGATTTTTAAATTTTTAATTAATTTTACAAAAGATTTTATTTATTAGAGAGAGCAGGAGAGAGAGAGAACAAGAGCAGGGGGAGGGGCAGAGAGAGAGGGAGAAGAAGACCCCCCCCAGCACCCACTAAACAAGGAGCCTGCTGTGAGGCTCAATTGGGGGACCTCGGGATCATGACCTGAGCTGAAGGCAGATGCTTACTGACTGAGCCACCCAGGCATCCCTGGAATTGATTTTTGAAGAGTTTAGCTTCACAGCAAAATTGAGCAGAAGATGCAGAGAGTTCCCATCTGCCCTCTGCTCCCATGCATGCAGTCTCCCCTGCTACCCCCATCCCCTGTACTAGAGTGGTAAGCTTGTTGCAACCGAAGCTTGTTGCAACTTACGTTGACACATCGTTATCACCCAAAGTCCATAGTTTACATTAGGATTCATTCTTGGTATTATAGGTTCTGTGGGTTTTGATGAATTTATAATGATATATCCACTATTATAGTATCATAGAATAGTTTCACTGCCTTGAAGATCCTCTGTGCCCTGCCTCCTCATCCCTCGCCAGCTACCCCTGGCTACCCCTGATCTTTTTAGCACCTTCATAGTTTTGCCTTTTCCACAATGTCATATAGTTGTAATCATGCTTTCAGACTGGCTTTGTTCACATAGTATTATCTCCTTAAAGGTCTATTATGTCTTTTAATGTCTTGATAGTTTCTTTTTAGTGCTGAGTAATAGTCCATTGTCTAGGTGTATTATAGCTCATTCATTCACCTTCTCAAGGGTATTTTTGTTGCCTCCAAGTTTTAGAATTGATTTTTTTTAAGATTTTTTAATTTATTTATTCATTCATAGAGAGACAGAGAGAGGCAGAGACACAGGCAGAGGGAGAAGCAGGCTCCATGCAGGGAGCCGGATGTGGGACTTGATCCCAGGTCTCCAGGATCACGCCCTAGGCTGCAGACGGTGCTAAGCCGCTGTGTCACCAGGGCTGTCCTGGAATTGATTTTTTTAAAGGTTTATTTATTTGAGAGAGAGTGAGCGAGTGAGTAAGCATGGGTGGGTGGGGGGCAAAGACAAAGTGAGAGTCCCAAGCAGATTCCATGCCAAGTGCGGACTCCAATATAGGGCTTGATCCCCACAACCCTGAGATCACAACCTGAGCTGAAACCAATAGTCTGACACTCAACCAACTACACCACCCAGATACACCTGGAGTCAATTTTTTTTGTACCTAAATATAGGACTTTATAGCTTTCCCTATTACTTTTCATTTTGATGATTTCCTCCTATTACAATCTGTTGAGATCTTTTTGTATTTTAATTTTGTCATACTATATCCTTAGAAGGCATGCTCGTTGAATTTACAGATGATACAAAGTATGTGGGAATGGCTATGGTAGTTGTATATCCTCGGAGCCAGTTGAAGCATGAAGCATGTTGGGACTGGGAGGCAACAGGGTGGCCAGGAGAACAAATCTGATCTGATCTGGTCTGGTTAGATGGAAGAGGAGGCCACTGTGGTGGGATACTACCAGGAATAATGCAGTATCAGGAAGAGCTTGCATCACAATTTGGATTTTTTTTTTTTTTTTAAATTTTTTTATTTATTTATTTATGATAGTCACAGAGAGAGAGAGAGAGGCAGAGACACAGGCAGAGGGAGAAGCAGGCTCCATGCACCGGGAGCCCGATGTGGGATTCGATCCTGGGTCTCCAGGATCGCGCCCTGGGCCAAAGGCAGGCGCCAAACCGCTGCGCCACCCAGGGATCCCACAATTTGGATTTTTAAAGCAAGAATGTGATGGAGCATATGGAGCAGGAGCAGGAGATATCCAAGCTTGCAGGAGATGGTTGAGAGCTGATAGGTGGACCAGGTCCTCCTTGCTCTGTAGATTGAATTCCACAGGAAGGGCCTGAGAGAAAGAAACTAAGCAGGAGACCACCAGGGATCATTCTGGGCACATGAGGTGCCAAGCTTGGTTGTTGGCACAATTTAATTCAAGATCTACATGCTGATCTCTGTCTCTCTTTAGTAATGGCTGATGTGTGGTTGGGTGTGGTTGGGGCTTGTGCGTGGGCCTCGAGCAACAGGACCAACCTCAGGGGCCTGAAGTGGGCCAAGGAGCAGGCCCTGACGGAGCCCCTGGCCCAGTCACGACTGAATGGGTTTCATTGAATATTTGCCTGCTTTTTCAGGAATCTTTCTTTCTCTTTCCTTAGCTGCAGGTGTACTGTCCCAGAAAATCCAAGCAATCATACCCTCCAGTACTGGAAGGACCACCATATCGTGACAACAGAAGTCCAGTGGGCCAATCTGACTGTTAGTGTAAGTCCAGGAGCTGCATTATAGTGCTGGGACCTCCAGGTTTGAGTGCCATGGCCCTTCAGCCAGGTCTGGCATTTTCAAAGATAAAGGTTTTTAAATTTATTTGCACTAGTCTTACTGACCCTTTTCCCCCCTTCAGAAATTCTCTTGTAGTATAAAGAGAAAAGAAGATTTCTCTTCTCTCCCATGTGCCCCTTTCCCAGTGACCCTGCAGGGATATGTGAGCACGAAACCAGGCAGGGCAGGGGGCACCCCCAGGGCTTATGAGACCTGAAGAGCTTTCAGGTTTGGAAGTGCTCGGTCATATACACAATACGAATTGGCAGGGCCCTCCCAGCACTGCATGCTTGCTTGGGACCATCCTGGCTTCATTTCCAAAAGTGCTGAAGGACTAGGAGTCGTCACTGTGCTGGGACGGGGCCTGTGCAAGCGACCGCGCCACAGTGCACAGAGGGCAGGCAGATGCTGCCGGCAGCCTGCGCTCCCCCACGCTGTGGGGTGACAGTGGGTGGTGGGCTCCAGCAGCCAGAGATGCTGGTTCCCTCGTGCCTGCCTGCTGTCACCCAGGATGCTTGTTCCTCCAGGAATGCCAGGAGCTGCATGGAGAGTTCACGGGATCTGCGTGTGGCCATCACGGACCCTATACTCCTGATGTGCTCTTTTGGTCCTGCATTCTCTTCTTCACCACCTTCATCCTCTCGAGCACTTTAAAGACATTTAAGACAAGCCGCTATTTCCCAACCAGAGTACGTAGCACACTCACACATCTCTTTTGCATTAGAATTCTAATGTAACAGAGTCTATTCTCAGCCTCCATGCTGCCTGCGGAGTGGAGTTGCAGGTGGCAAGCTCCACATGTCCTGGTAAGCCACACCATGGCATTCTCTTCTTCTAGGGTCTGGCAACCTCTCATAAATGTATGGTGGGATGAGGAATTAATACTTAAAAAAGGCGACAGGTGATAAGCACCTTGCTGGCCCATTCAGTAGAGCATGCAACTCTTTTTTTTTTTTTTTTTTAAGTAGGTTCCATGCCCTGTGTGGAGCCCAACACACGGCTTGAACTCACAAGACCTGGGCTGAGTTGGTATAGCACCTGACTCTCAGGTTAACTGAGTCACCGAGGCCCTCTGAGCATGAGACTCTTGATCTTGGGGTCATGAGTTCAAGCCCCACACTGAGGGTAGAGATTACTTAAAAAAAAAAGTCAGAGGGTTTAAGGTGATTCTCTAAAAGCTATTAATGCTTATTTCCAGAATGCTGTTAAGTTTTCATTTCTAGAATGCTGGGATATGTAGCATGCAATAGCTAGAGCTGGCTCCTAAATATAGTAAATTGGGATAATTAGTTTGGATACATGGGAGACCCTGAAGTCTCTTCCCAGGGATGGCTCTTGTGGCACCTTTGAAATCACTGGTCACATTGATTGCAGCAGCCAAAGTACTCCTGACTCGGTTTCCATGACTGTTTGAAGCTCAGCTGTCTTTCCTGATGCAGATGGCACTGTTTGATCATGACCAGTTTCAGGCCAGAATTAGAGACTGGGTGTAGAGTGGCCAAAAGGGGCCACTTTTACTTTGAAATAGAGTTCAAATCAGGAGAAATGGTGGCTTTTCTATAAGTGCGGGTTTAATCCAGGTATATTTGTAGAGCAGAAAATCCAAATGGGTGGGGAGCTCAGTTGATAAGATATTTATGGTACACACATGTATAGCTAAAACATATTCTTAGATTTCAGTGAGACTACAGAGTAGTTAAGGGAAACACATATTAAGTAAGTTCAGGGTCATTATTTCTAGTCTGGACAAATAGTTAATAAGCAGCAATTCTCTACTAGCTGCTTGCCCAGGCCTGGGTTAAGTGTTAGCGGGTACATTAAAAAAAGTTTTTTCAAAAAAAGATTTTATTTATTCATTTAAGAGAGAGTGTATAACCTTGAGAGAGCATGCATAGGAGGAGGGGCAGAGGGAGAAGCAGACTCCCCGCTGAGCAGGGAGCCCAAAACAGGGCCCTGGGATCATGATCTGAGTCAAAGGCAGACATTTAACCAACTGAGCCATCCAGGTGCCCCCAAAGAAGTTTAAAACATGGTTTCTGCCATCATATAGGAAGGGGAAACACATGAAGCATACAGGTTCATATAAGACATTAGTAGAGAGTTGGGTGTAAGGGCCATAGTAGTTCAGCAGAGAGAAGGGCCATTGCGCCCCAGGCTGGTCAGATGAACCCAAGATGGATGGTTCATGAGGGTGGGAGCAGGTACATGTGCAGAGAATTTGTGTAACATTTAGAAGAGAACTAACAAAACCAGGGGCAGGGAGCTGAAAACCTCAGGTTTCAAAGGAAGGCAAAGTCAGGTTAAGATATATTTTGGCTAAGACATATTTTGCTCAATCTCTGTTGTAAATTCAGATTAAGACAGGCAGTGGGCATTCTAGAGGCATTGTATTTTATTAAAGCTACACTAAACTATTAAAGGCCTCTTGGGCACAACACGGTCAGAAGTGCTATAGAGAAAATTAAGCAGGAAAGGAGTTTAGGAGATGCCAGGGTGGAGAGTGGAGGGTGGTGACCAGCTTTAAGTAGCATCAGAGAAGACCTCAAGGAGAAGGTAATGTTTGCATGAGCATAAAGAAGGTGAGGGAGCTACCCAAGAGGTCACCCGGAGAAAAAGCATTCTAGGTAGAGAGATGAGCGAGTACAAAGACCCTAAGGTGGGAGTGGGTCTGGCATGTTTAAGAAACAACAAGGGAGTCCATGGGACTGGAGCAGAGTGAGTGAGTGGAAGAGTTTTAGAGGCTCAGCTCAGAGGGGTGATGATTTCAGTGTGTGGGCTCATAGGCCAGGGGCTTTTGGGTGTTTGCCTCAGTGAAATGAGGATCCATTTCAGGGTTTTTGTGGAGGAGTGACCTGATCCAACTTATGTTTTAAATGATCAGTCTGGCAGCTTTAAAGGAGAACAGAGCAAGGTCAAGGGTCGGCTGTACTTACCAAGACAAGAGCTGATGGTGACCTTGATCTGGGCAGGAGCAGTGGAGGTGGTGAGAGGTGCTCAGAGCCGGGATGTGTTCTGAAGGTAGAGCCAGCAGGACTTGCATGCAGGTAGATGAGGTGTGGGACATGAGGGAGAAGAAGAGTCGATGCTGATGCCAAGGCTCTTCTGGGCTGGCACAAATGGCCCTTGACTGGTCCCAGAAAATCTTATTCCAAGTTCTCAGAACTATTGCTGAAACCCAGCCATGAATGCTCCAAACAGAACTCTTCACAGGGTGGTTACATTAGAGGTTGATGGATAGTCTGTTCTTCCCCCATCATATCGACCCTTTTGGGTATTAACTTGGGCATATTAACATATTTCTATTGTTTAAATATGCTTATATTAATTCAATTATAAAATTAAAGCAGTCTTCTGAGGATTTAAAACCTTTTGTAATACTAAATTCTTTTCTATTGCATTTGACCTAATAAAACATTTTTCCAATCCTTTCTCATGCCAGGTACGTTCCATGGTCAGTGACTTTGCTGTTTTTCTCACTATCTTCACAATGGTGATTATTGACTTTTTGATTGGAGTCCCATCACCAAAACTTCAAGTTCCCAGTGTGTTCAAGGTAAACAGCTTTCAGGGCACTTCATGCCCTCCTGTGGTTTCCTAGAATTTGGTCCTGAGTTAATTTCAAAGGCCTGACAATATCCTAATCCTGTGTTCTGCAGTCCTCTAAATCTGGGCTTTGCTCCTCATTCCTTACCTTTCAGAAGAGTAAACTCTTCAGGCTTGGATGAGTTCAAGCCAGAACCCTTAGGTGATTTAATGAATGAAAAGTTAAGATTTAGAACAATGGAAGGTACACATGTACTTAAATAGATACCACATATGGTGGAATTGTGGGTCCCTGGTTAACAGCCCTTTCATGGAACATCAACTCTCTAAGGGCACTAAGAAGGATAAAGAAGCTAAGTTAGGACTTGTTCCCTGTCTGCAAGGATCTTGCCAGTGAAGAAGTGAGCGAGCCAGGAGGCCTCATCCACACTGTAGCGCCCCTGCTAGAGTAACCAGGGCAGCTCTTCAGCCCTATTTCATTGTTTCTTTGCATAACTCTCTATAATCTATAATATTTTCCCAAAAATGTATACAAAAAAGTGAAAGAAATGGTCATATGTGGGGCTGTAGATCTGTTTCAGTGTAGGAGTACCCAGTAACAGAGAGGCTGGGAAGGTGAGCTCGGTTCAAGAGGGCCCCGTAAGAGCAGAGGGGAGGGAAAGCCTGGGGGTACTCAGTGACCTGAGATGAATCATGAAATGAGAAGACAGGAGAGGCTGGGGAGGAGGAGGAGGAGGGGAATAAAGGGAGTCCTTGACTTATAAACATCCCTGTACCATGTGCCTTTGTCTTCCCTTTCTTTTCCTCTCCCTCCCTGAAATAGGTGGTTAAAAATATCCTTTTCCATATTGCCTGAAAATTTTTTATTTTATTTTGTTAAATGCACTGCAATGCCATCAGTTAGAAATTTGTGGATTAAAAACACCCTCCTTAAAAATATAATTCCTCCAAGAATATGTCATTCTCACCTTTGTTTGGATGAGTGCAATCAGCTTTCTCTCTAATACCTAGCTGAGGTCAGCCCTCCAGGAGGAACGGATTTGGTGTAAAAATAAGTAATTTGAGAACATTAAGCAGTCCTTGGAAAGGTTCCCTGATGGGTAAGCTTAAGATAGTCAGAAGGTACTGAATTTCTGGGACATCTGGGAAGAGGCCTCTGGGAGGTAGGAGAGAGACGAGAAGGGAAAATGGGAGAATGTCAAGGAAAATGTTGCTCATTGGCAGGCCTCACTTTCAGGAAGCAGAGAAGAAATTTTCTTCCTTCTTTCCTTCCCTATTATGTCACTTGGCCCCTAGTGGTTAAGACCCAGTCTGACGGCTAGTACTATTACTAATGTGTTAATGTCAGTCATATTTTTAAAGATTCTTTTAAAATTTATTCATTTGAAAGAGAGGGAGAGTGAGCAAGTGAGAACACAAGCAGGGAGTGGGGGCCAGAAGGAGAGGGAGAAGCAGACTCCCCACTGAGCAGAGAGCCTGATGCGGGGCTCGATCCCAGGACCCCAGAATCATGACCTGAAGGCAGAAGCTGAAGGCAGATGCTTAACCACACCCAGGTGCCCCATCTTAGTCAAACCTTAATAAATTTTTGTGTTGATCTGAGAATTTAACTATCACTTAGAACATTGTTACTAAGGTGACACAGATTCTATAAACTTTCAGAACTTAACCCATTCATAATTTGGGATTTGATGGCATTATTGATGAGTCTTTGAATCCTAGAATCGTGACCAATATGAACCCAACTACTCTGGATGTAACAGTCTTTGCTTTGTCCATTGAGTTGGGGTCAATTCTTCACTAATTTGTGTCCCTGGCCTTTTATCTTCCATTACTACTTGCCAAACAGGGAGAACTTTTCTTCCCCAGAGTACCCTGGAGGGGGTTTGAGAATCTAGGAGAGTTTAGGTATGTCATGAACACCCAAATAAGATTTATGAACAGTAGTGGTCTTTTTTTTTTTTTTTTAAGATTTTATTTATTTATGGATGAGAGACACACAGAGAGAGGCAGAGACAGAGGCAAAAGGAGAGGCAGCCTCCTCACGGGGAGCCCAATGTGAGACTTGATCCCGGGACTCTGGGCTCATGTTCTGAGCCGAAGGCTGATGCTCAACCACTGAGCCACCCAGGCGTCCCAACAGTCGTGGTCTTATTGGAGTATAGGAGGAAGGGTCCTAGACCAAAAAGCTCCTAAGTTCAGTAGTCTTGGGCTCCTCTCTGAGGTCTCTGGTACCTGGGCTCCTGTTTCATTGCTGATGGGAGAAGGCCCTTGGACCAATACAGTCTAAGCCCATGAGATTCCATGCAACTGGCTCTACTTTATCTTTATTTGTGCTATAGACATACATCACATGGCCTCTGGAGGGGAGCAGTCCAGAAATCTGGAGGAGCATAGTAAAAATTATATATATTTGCCTTCATTATAATCGTATTAAATCCTTTTTTATATGAAGCTATTTTTTGACAACAGATTTTGTTATTTTATTTGGGCTAATGTTCAGATAAAGTTGCTTTCTCTGTATGTGGGTTTGGAGAGTTAGGGGAAGGAAGTGAAAGATTAATGAATATTTTACAGGAAGTTGATAATTGAGGATTGACTCAAAGGGAATTTGGAACAAGATCACACATTTCCTAAAGAGTTGCTGTATTTTGGGCAGCCCGGGTGGCTCAGCGGTTTAGCACCGCCTTTGGCCCAGGACATGATCCTGGAGACCTGGGATCGAGTCCCACGTCGGGTTCCCTGCATGGAGCCTGCTTCTCCCTCTGCCTGTGTCTCTGCCTCTCTCTCTCTCTGTGTCTCTCATGAATATATAAATAAAATCTTAAAAAAAAAAAAAAAGAGTTTCTGTATTTCATGACTTTTTTTTTTTAAGGATTCTCATTTAAGAATAAAAATAATGTGGATATTGTGATTCAGTTGGTTTTGTTTTGCCCCAGTGACTATAGTTAAAATATAAAAATAAAACTTTGGTGTTTTTTTCCCTCCTTTAGCCAACAAGGGATGATCGAGGGTGGATTATTAGTCCCATTGGCCCCAATCCCTGGTGGACTGTGATAGCTGCAATTATCCCAGCTCTTCTCTGTACCATCTTAATATTCATGGACCAGCAGATCACAGCTGTCATCATTAACAGGAAGGAACACAAGCTCAAGGTAAGAAAAATCCGACCTAGAAGGACAAATGACAACCTATTACTTTTTTTTTTACTTTAGGGTAAGCCCATTTAGACCAGGAACTATAGAACCCGAATAAAAGCAGTCGTGGAAGGAGCTCATAAAGGTTTTAGGGGTTTCTAGTCCCTCCGTTAGTGGCAAAGATTGGTTTGGAAATGAAACCAGAGTAGAGCATGATGGAATGGTATGAAGGGAGCTTAGACTCATTATGTCCTTGCAAACCTGTGGGGAAGGTGGGTGGGCACAGTTCCTTGTGGTCCCTACATGGGCTTATCTTCCTAAGGTTCAGTTCAGGGCTTGGGCCACTGTTGCCTAAATCAGATATTCTCCCATTGGCGTCCATTACTGGGGTTTCCAGACTGAGCCTCAGACCCAAGGATTCTAAGGAGGTAGGGTTGATTCTAATACACTTGTTAGTGAGAGGCTTCATGCCTTCATCTCTGTAGAGTAGGTAAATCCATATTTGTCAAGGATCTGGGAATGTTTGTAAGTAGCCATTTGTCTGTATTGTCTACCATCTAGACACTAGAATCGTCAAGAGGTGGCTTGGCCTCTGGTACTCTGCCAAGAAAAGATGAATCTTTGAGTGTGTGAGACTCAGGGTGAGATCTGGGAACACTTGAATAAAAAATGGATATGGCATGTTTAGGACAGGCTAAGATTTTTATTTTCTTCTCTGTTCCCTCCAAACCAGGAGGGGCTGGAAGACTCATCTGGGATCCCTGGACCCCTTCTTTCTTACCCATACACCCCTTCCTGCTTTGGGCCTGAGACAATTAGCTCACTGTTCTATGCCCCACTAAAGCCAGCCCACTGGTGGTGACAGAGACTCTGTTTCCCCACAGAAAGGCTGTGGCTACCACCTGGATCTGCTGATGGTGGCCATCATGCTGGGTGTCTGCTCCATCATGGGCCTGCCCTGGTTTGTGGCTGCAACTGTCTTGTCCATCACGCATGTGAACAGCCTCAAACTAGAATCTGAGTGCTCTGCTCCTGGAGAACAACCTAAGTTCTTGGGCATCCGAGAACAGAGAGTGACGGGCCTTATGATCTTTGTGCTGATGGGCTGCTCAGTCTTCATGACGGCCATATTGAAGGTAACCATTCATTCACTTGTTAGAAAATATTTAATGCCTGATTCGTGTCATGAATTCTGT
Organism: Canis lupus baileyi; assembly: GCF_048164855.1. Taxonomy (NCBI): domain Eukaryota; kingdom Metazoa; phylum Chordata; class Mammalia; order Carnivora; family Canidae; genus Canis; species Canis lupus. The sequence goes on along the minus strand of NC_132862.1, from coordinate 3,422,268 downwards.
TAGGTGCTGAGAATACAGTGATACATGCCAAAGAGATACACATACAAACACCTGCCCTGAAAGAGCTTACTCTAGCAGAGTAAGACAGATAAGATGTAATTAAGGAAGTTAGTTAAGAAAACAAACATGAAGGGTGTCTGGCTGGCTCAGTCAGTGGAGCAGGTGACTGTTGATCTCAGGCTTGTGGTTTTGAGTCCCATGTTAGGTATGGAGATTACTTAAAAATAAAATCTTAAAAAATATGAGGGGCACCTAGGTGGCTCAGTTGGTTAAGTTTCTGACTCTTGATCTCAGTTTGGGGTCTTGAATTCAGGCCCTGCATTGGGCTCCACTCTGAGCATGGAGCCTACTTAAAGAAAGAAAGAAAGAGGAGGAGGGAGGGAGAGTTAAAAAAGAAAGAAAACAAACATGATAGTTATAGACTATGATAAATGATAAAAGGAAATATGTAGTGTTCTATGGTGTGATAGAGAATGAATTAAGGGAGTGTTGTTTTAGTGTGGTCAGAGAAGGTCTCTCTACAGAGATGGTATTTAAGATGGGATGGAGCCAGCCATGCTGTGGATGGTGGGAGATGGCATGGGGGAAAGGAGGAGAGAGCATTCTAGTCAGGCCTGAGGTGGGAAAGAATGATATGTGTTTTAAGAAATATGAAGGCCATGTGGTTTGAGGGCAATGAATCAAGCCAAGAGTGTAGTGAAATGAGAGTGAAGAGCAGGTAGGGGCAGATCATACAGGGCCTTGCTGACTCTGGTAAAGTTAACCTTTGAAGGGTTGACTTTCAGGCAAGGATGTGGTCCATTTAGTATTTTTAAAAGATCACTCTGGTTGATGTCTAGAGAATAAGTTTTTAGGGTTAGGAAAAGTAGAAGCAGAGACACTAGGGAGGCTATTATAGGTGGGAGATGATGGGGACTTGGATAAGGAAGGTGGTAGAAGGAATGGGTAAAAGGGGTGACTTCTCTATATCTTGGAGGCAGATCCCAAGTCTTGCTGGTTGACTGGATGTGGAATGGAGTGGAAAATGGAAAAATGAAAATGCTAGGTTTCTGATTTGACCATCTGGGTGGAGAGTACTGACATTTAAGATGGAGAAGGCTGCATGAAGGAGGAAGTGATTTTGTGATGGGTAGTGGGGCTATGGTCAAGTTTTGGGTGGCAAAACTCAGGAGGCAACTGAGTGAAGAAGCTAGAGGAAGGTTCTGGATTAAAAATATAAATGCAGGAGTCAACAACACTGAGTGGTATTGAAAGCCATGGGAGTAGATAAGATCACTCAGGGAGAAGGGTAGATATAAAAGAGAAGTCGGACCAGAGGCAAGAGCAGAGTCTAAGGAGCTCCAGTATTTACAAGTTGGGTAGAGGAGTTGACAGCAACAGAGACTCAGAGGAGCTGCCAGAGAGGTGGGAGGGAACCCGGGAGGGTGTGGTATCAGGGAAGCCAAGCAGGGGGAATGTTTCCAGAAGTGGGATTGGTTAGAATCTGCCCAGAAAGATAAAGACTAAACCAAGCCATCGGATTTGGCAACATGGAGGCCTAACATAACTCGACGAGAGCGGATTCAGTGGAATGATAGGGTGGAAGTTGAATTACAGGGAAGCGAAGAGCAAATAGGAGGTGAGAAGTAAAGAGAGCGTGAGCAGACAGCTCTTCAAGAGATTTTTCTATGCAATGGAATGGAACATGTGTAGTGACTGGTGTGAGATACGGGGTTAAAAGAGGATTTTTGGAAAGATGGAAGATACCTCAAATGTGATAAAAATATTTAGTTTTGTGGTTGTAAGGTTTGCATCTGAGAAAAACGGGGTGAAAAGGAAAGCTCCCTGGCTGTACTGCCAAGCCCCAAACACTCTGGAGCACTTACTTGGCTCCCTTGCTTCCTTTCCCCATATTTTTGGTGAATTTTCAACCACCCCAGCCTGCACTGCGAGTGCTATTTAAGGGTGACAGCTGAGAGAAATGGGAAAGAGTTTAGAATCATCTTCCTGGCCCCTTACTCTCTGCCCAGTCTTGCCACCTCTCCTCACCCTCCCTACCCCCCACTACTCTGTCCCCAGCCTGGTCCCCACTCCCATGTTTGGTGTAGCTGCCATCTGGAGGAGCCCAAAGTTTGCTGCTCCTCCAGGAAGGTCACACGAGGGCATTGCAGTGGGCACCGCCTGGCCTTCCTAGAACTGGCCCAGAAGGCTTCTTTCAGGGAACCATCATAGTTGTACAAAGTTAGCAGTGAACTGAGATGTCTACTTGCTACCATGAAACAGCATAAAATACAGTGGGCATTTTCTGGTTCTGAGAATTATGTTTGGGAATGTTCTTTAGCCTCAGGATAAAAGCAAGTCAAGTTTAGTCTTCAGCTCTGAGACTTCTCTTGCCTTAATTCCTAGGCCTCCTTTCCCTACCCCATAGATTGCCCTGAAGATTACCGGGATTGATGATGTGATGTGATAGGTGTGTATGTATAGTCAAGTGCAATATGATGTTGATATTTCTCCCCAAATCATTCCCTCTCTGATACCGCCCCATTCCTGCCCTCAAGTCTCTGGTTAGCAGAAAGGAAACTTTTTAGTCCATGTTAAAATACACCAAATCCCTGAGATGATAGATTATGTAATTAGTGTTAAAAGGTATTAGTTCTATAAAAGAGGGATGTGTGTGCGTGTGTGTGTGTGTGTCTGCCTGCCTCTCCCCACAGAGGAGGAGGAGCCAGACGGGTAAAATGTGAGGCTTATGATTTAACCAGGACTGGACTACACTTATGTGTAATTATTTTATTTTAGAACAAAATGATTTTTTATCATTGTCAGCTTCTGGTTTTGCTTCTGCTTCTAAATCGTGCAAAGGCAGCAGAAACTGAATGCAACATTTATGCAGTGGTTTTGGGACTTTGTTTCCTTTTTGGAGATTTAAAAGTTTATGTGGTCTTGAGTGTGCTGTGATATCAAATTTAATTTCTGGTCTTTCTGCTCTCTTGTCTTCAGTTTATTCCGATGCCAGTACTCTATGGAGTCTTCCTCTACATGGGAGTTTCTTCACTACAAGGAATTCAGGTATTGCGTGGTTCGGCCAGGGCAACAGCTTCGCAACGGGAGCTCATCTGTCCTGACCAGGGAGGGAAGCTCTCCCAGGGACGCACAAACCCTTTCTTGAGAACTCATTTCCTAGTCTTGCTGGTTAAGCTATTTTAGATGTTTTTTGGGGCATTGGGCAAGTCATTTGGGCAGTCAAGCTGGCATGAGGGGACAAACACCTACAGGATGGCCTGGCTTGATGTCATGGTACCAGTCATTCATTAATTTTTTTTTAAAGATTTTATTTATTTATTCATGAGAGACACACAGAGAGGCAGAGACATGGGCAGAGGGAGGAGCAGGTTCCCTGTGGGGAGCCTGATGCGGGACTGGATCCCAGGACTCGGGGATCATGACCTGAGCCAAAGGCAGATGCTCAACCCCTGAGCCCCCCCGTGTCCCCATTAATTATTTAACAGACAGTTATTAGGCTTCTACACATGGATCACACTAGTTTTAGTGCCAGGCTACAGGGTGAGAGAGGGAGCTTAACTGGGGCACACTGGTGACAAGATTGGCAGTAGTGGGGGCTGCTTCAGGTAAGCAGATATTACCTCCTGTCATGCTCTGCCTTTTCCCATCTGTCAACTCAATCATCTGAGTCCTTTGAACAGAGAAAATCAGGAGCTTGCCACAGATAACTTGGGTATCCCAGATGATACGATAACCTAGTTTCTTCTTCTATTGGTGGCTGCTTTCTCTTTGTTTTTATGGAATGTCCGGTGGTCACTCTTACCCATTGAGTTTTAATGTGATCTTGGGCAGGTTATTGAATCTCTCTGGGTCTCTGTTTGCTTTTTTATTTATTTTTAATTAATTAATTAATTAATTAATTTTATTTTTGAAGATTTTATTTATTTATTTGAGAGAGAGAGCAAGCAAGCACAAGCCAGGAGAAGAGGCAGAGAGAGAGGGAGAGGGAGAAGCAGACTCCCTGCTGAGTGGTAAGCCTGATGCCACACTCCATCCCAGGACCCTGGGATCATGACCTGAGCTAAAGGCAGATGCTTAACCAACTGAGCCACCCAGGTGCCCCTATTCATTTTTTTTAATATAAAGATGATCGGTCATCTGTTCTATATCCAGGATGTTATGAAGTTTTATTTTATCTTTTTACTCTAAATAATCAGTGAAAAGCTCTAAACTCCTCAAAGAACAAGTAAGAGATCTGGTTTTGATAATAAGCAGAAAGATGGAACTGGCTTATTTGGTTTTCAACCCTTTCTGAGAAAGATCTCTCAGGAGCCAGTGTGGTATAGAAGAAAGAAATTTGAACCTAGGATTAGAAAAGATGGATTTAGGGACACCTCGCTTGTTCAGTAGATAGGGCATGTGAGTCTTTTTTAAAAAGATTTTATTTATTTATTCATGAGAGACACACACACAGAGAGGCAGAGACACAGGCAGAGGGAGAAGCAGGCTCCATGCAGGGAGCCTGACGTGGGACTCGATCAGCCCAGGGCCTGAAGGTAGCGCTAAACCGCTGAGCCACCCGGGCTGTCTGGCATGTGAGTTTTGATCTTGGGGTTGTGAGTTCAAGTGGCATGGGTTGGGTATAGTGATTATTTTTTAAAAATCTTAAAAAAATGATGGATTTTAAATTTTGACTCTGTCATTTACCAACTTCAGCCACATTCAGACTGTACTCTTTGAGACTCAGTTTCCATTTTTGTTCAGTGGAAACAGTGGGTAACCTTTCAGAGCAGGTAATGTAAGAGACATGAATGGGCCTAACAAGGCTTCTGACCCAGAGGAACCTTCTGAAAATAAATGCCAGTTCCCTTCTTTCAGTTCTTTGACCGTCTGAAGCTCTTTGGGATGCCTGCAAAGCATCAGCCAGATTTTATCTACCTTCGGCACGTGCCTCTGCGCAAAGTGCACCTCTTCACCCTCATCCAGCTCACCTGCCTTGTCCTGCTCTGGGTCATCAAAGCATCTCCAGCTGCCATTGTCTTCCCGATGATGGTGAGTTTCAAAAAAATATATTTTTAAAAATAGTGATGAAATCTACACAACACAAAATTGATCGTCTTAACCATTTGTGGGGGTACAGTTCAGTGGCATTCGTACGTTTATGTTGTTGTGCAACTATTGCCACCATACATTTCCAGAACTTTTTCATCTTGCAAAACTGAAACTCTGTACCCATTAAACAAGGACTCCCCATTCCTAGTCCCCTAGGAATATACATACCACAGTTTGTTTATCTGTACATTCATTGATAGACATTTGGATTGCTCCAACTCTCTGGCTATTGTGAATAATGCTACTGTGAACATGAATTGTACACATAGCTGTTCCTGTTCCCGCTTTCAGTTCTTTGGAGTATATACCTAAAAGTGGATTGCTGGATCATATGGTAATTCCACTTTTAATTTTTTGAAGAATGGCTGCGCAATTTTATAAGTACATGGGGTTCCAGTTTGTCCACATCTTTGCCAACAGTTATTTTCTGCTTTGGGGGTTTTAGTTTTGTTGTTGTTTTTTGGTTAACAGCCATCCTAATGTAGGTGAAGTGCTAACTCATTTCTATTTGCATTTCCCTAGTGACTAGTGAGGTCGAGCACTTTTTCATGTGCTTATTGACTATCTGCATATCTTCTTTGGAGAGTGTCTATTCAAATCCTTTGCCCATTTTTTAATCAGATTGTTGGTGTTTTTTATTGTTGAGTTTTAGGAGTTCTCGATCTATTCTGGATATTAATCCCTTCTTGATGGCGAGTTTCATGGTTGGCTCTTGCAGGAGCAGCATTGTTTTGGGACCTTGAAGTGTGGATACATGTGTAGCAGCTTGCCATGTTTACCTTCAAGTCTGGGCCAGTCTTCCTTCCTCCCTAACTTCCTTTCTCTTACCTCTCTCTCATGAATCTGACATGGAGAGGATTCTTCATGTTTGTAAAATTTGCCTACTTCAAAGCAACATAGTTGCAGTTTAGAATTTATTGCAATGTGCCTGGAGTGGTGGAAACATACTGTTTTAAGCCACTGGAAGAGAGGAAGAAGTTGGCCCAGCACCGAGAAGTGATTGGGACATCCTTACCTCCTCTACCTCCTCTCGGACCAAAGCAGAGGCTTCAGAAAAGGGAGTAGGGAAGCTGACCTGAGTGTGGTGCAGCAGGTGACAAGCTGCTTCCTGCCACCAGGGTGAGGATGAAATTCTTGCCACCTGACGTCCTTGCTGTCTCCTCTTCTCCTCTTGTTATTACCTTCCCCTCTCTGGCTCACCCTGTGTCACGAGGATGCTGAGCATTCCATGGACTGTTTGAAAATGACCCAAAGGATGGGCCTCTAGAGAGAAAAGGCAGTGAGACTAATGTTTGGTACTTGTTCAGGGACTTTTGAACTCTATCTTACTGGGAGAATACTCAAGGGTGAGGAAACGGGGGTCAGGGACCCTTCTCCCCTAATCTCCTACACCTATGCCTCCTGATGGGTCCCTGGATTTTGTTGGAGTGCATGTAGGTTTCTGCATTTGGGTGTTATATTCAGGGGTTGACCGTTTGGTTAAAGAAACAGCAAATTCCTGATGACCCCTTGGAAGGGATACTATCAATTTTGGATTTATTGAGAAAGTAGTTATGTAAATGAGGGAGAAATGTGGTTGAACATAAAAAGCCTGATTTGCCTCATTCCTTGTCCAGCCACCAGATGTAGCTGGTGAACACCAGTCAATCCAAGCCGGTCATTCCGGGTTATTATTAATTCCCCTTTGGCAGAAATGGCCTTTTATGGGAAAAAAAGTGGAGCAGCAGTTGAGGCACCCTGTCCGATGTACAACTGAGGAAATTAGATGTCGGATTTTAGGCAAGTACTTTCTCTCCCTGGGCCTCAGTTTCCTCATTTACAAAAAAGAGTGTCAGGCCGGTCCAAAGGGCAGAGATGCAAAACACTAATGATTCATGATGCAGGCATAAAGCAAGGATTCTGTATAGGCAGGAGGATTAGAGGGAATTCAGATGGTCCTTCGAAGTCCCTCCTGCCGCGGTGAGGCATGCTTGGGCTGCGCGTGGCTGGCCTCATCGTAGCTGTGCTCTGGCAAAGGCTCTCTATCCCAAGGCTCACCACAGGGAAAGGCAACTCTTTGGGGCATCTGAGGATGAGGGGTTTCTCTTTTCAATGAGGGCATTTAAATTGCTTGCTCTCTAAGTTGTAGGGTTGTTAGGATGATAGTTAAATAAAACATCTTAGAGAAAACACTCACCTTAGTATCTGGTACAAAGAAGCTACTTCGTAATAGGTCCCTAATAGGCAACTGTTACGATTACTATGGATTTGCTCTTCCTTGAAATGCCCTTGGGTGCTGTGAAAGTAAGACTTTACTTTTTTAATTCCAGGAAGGAAATGAGCTCCTTTAATTCCCTCTTTTTATTTTTCTTCAGGTTTTGGCGTTGGTTTTCGTCAGGAAAGTCATGGATCTCTGTTTCTCTAAACGAGAGCTAAGCTGGTTAGATGATCTCATGCCTGAAAGTAAAAAGAAGAAGTTGGATGATGCCAAAAAGAAGGCCAAGGAGGAAGAGGTCATAGTTCTTGCACCAACTGTACACTCCGGGGCAGCCTCAAGTTACAGAACATAGGAAGGGCCACATGAAAAGTCAGCATGTCTGGAATCCCAAGGGTTATATTTAGGAGCTGGGAAGAGAACTCCAAAGATGTTCTTAGCTGAGAATGGATTAAGGATTCTTGTCCCTGTCTGTCCTTTATTTTTGAACCCAATAATCAGTTGTTTTTTACTGTGTTTGTCTACAGTCTACTCACCAGGTTCATACTTAGAATATGAACATAGTGTCTGCTCTTATTATCAGATCTAATGGTTCGTGTTCCCCCAAAAGGCCTAATTTGACAACTATACAAAACCTATTATTTGTTATGTACCTAATTGCAGATGGTGTCGTGGTTGGCACCAGGCAAAGATAACTCGCATAGGACTTTCTGTGCTCCCTCTTTTCCCTCAGCACTTGGCATCTGCTATCCACACAATGGACCCTCAATCAATGGCTTGTACGTGCCAAGAATGGATGTGTAGCAAACTGAAAATACCAGACCAAGAAATGAATGAGCCAGAAAGTGTTTCCAAATACAGTTAGTGCCTGAAATAGTGTCCTTTGAAATACTTTTTAAATGACATTTTTCCTAATATCTTGAATTTTTAAAATCTTGTATTATTTTTTCCCAGCTTTATTGAGATATAATTGACATATAACACCATGTACAACATAATAATTCGCTATATGTATAGACTGAAATGATCACCACAGTAGAGTTTGTTAACACGTTCATCACCTCACATAGTCATACATTTTTTTTGTGGCGAGAATTTTTAAAATTACTCTCTCCGCAACTTTCAAATACATGATACAGCGTTGTTAACTATAATCACCATGCTGTACATTATATCCGCAGAACATATTCATCTTATAACTGAAAGTTTGTACCCTTTGACCACCTTCACCCATTTCTCCCATCCCCAGCAACAACCAATCTGTTTTCTGTTTCTTTGACTTCAATTTTTTTTGGATTCCACAAATAAGTGAGATCATATAATATTTGTCTTTCTCTGTGTGCCTTATTTCACTTAGTATAATGGCTTCAAGTTTCATTCATGTTGTTGCAAATGGCAAGATTTCCTTCTTTTTTATGGCTGAATGATATTCAGTTGTGTGTATATATGTAGATATGTTACCTTTTCATCCACTGATGGACACTTAGGTTGTTCCTATGTCTTGGCTATTACAAACAATGCTGCAATGAACACGGAGACCTCTTTTCGAGATAGTAATTTCATTTCCTTTGGATATATATATTCAGAAATGGAATTGCTGGATCATAGGGTAGCTCTAATTTTAACTTTTTGAGGAACCTCCATGCTGTTTTCCAGAGTGGTTGTACCAGTTTGCATTCCCACCAACAGTGTAAGAGGGTTCCTGTTTCTCTGCATCTTTGCCAGAACTTACCTCTTATCTTTTTGGTAATAGCCACTCTGACAGGTGTGGAGTATGATCTCATTGCGGTTTTGATTTAAATTTCACTAATTAATTATTAGTGATATTAAGTACATTTTCATGTACCTTCCAGCCATTTGTATGTCTTCTTTGGAAAAATGGCTATTTAGGTCCTTTGCCTATTTTTAAATCGGATTATTATTATTTTTGCAATTGAATTGTATGTATTCCTTACATATTTTGGATATTAACTCCTTACCAGAGATGCGATTTGCAGATGTTTCCTCCCATTTCATAGTTTGCCTTTTCATGGTCAGTTGGTCATTTATTTTGCTGCAGAGAAGGTTTTTAGTTTGATTTAGTCCCGCTTGTTTATTTTTGCTTTTGTTCCTTGCACTTTTGGTGTCATATCCACGAAATCATTGCCAAGAACAATGTCAAAGAATTTTCCCCTATATTTTCTTCTAGGAGCTTTAGTGTTTCAGGTTTTACATTTAAGTCTTTAATAATATTTCGAGGTGATTTTTGTGAATGGTGTAAGATGGAGATCCAGTTTCGTTCTTCTGCTTGTGAATATCCAGTTTTCCCAGTAATACTTATTGAAGAGACTATCCTTTCTCCTCCAAATATTCTTGGCTCCCTTGTCAAATATTAGTTGACCATATACGCTTGGGTTTATTTCTGGGATCCTAAGTCTGTTACATATGTCCATTTTCTATTATTAAGTGAGTTAAAAAAAAAAAACCCAAAACATTTTATTTATTTATTTATTTGAGAGAGGGAGGAAGGGAGAGAGCCCAGAGGGAGAGAGAGAGGGAAAAGCAGACTCCCTGCTGAGCAGAGAGCATGATGCAGTACTCAATCCTAGGACCCTGAGCTCATGATCTGAGCTGAAGGAGCTGCTGAACTGACTGAGCCACCAAGGCACTCCTATTAAATGACTTTTAACAATTATAAGCACAAAAGCAGTGGAGGAAAACTTTAAAGAGAAGAGTGATAGAAATCACTACATAAAATATGAAGCTTTCAAGCATCCCAAAACTCTATAAATAAAATTTTTATTTTATTTTATTTTATTTTTATTTTTTTAAAAGATTTTATTTATTTATTTATTCATGAGAGACACACGCAGAGAGAGAGAGAGAGAGGCAGAGGGAGAAGCAGGCTCCATGCAGGGAGCCTGACGTGGGACTCGATCCCCGGTCTCCAGATTCATGCTCTGGGCTGAAGGCGGTGCTAAACCACTGAGCCACCCGGGCTGCCCTAAATAAAATTTTTAAATTACATATATACACAGAGGCACGTACGCACAGACACAGAGGGATACCTCATTTTATTGTGCTTCACTTCATTGCACTTCATAAATAATGTTTTTTTTACAAATTGAAAGTTTGTGGCAACCCTGTGTTAAGTCAGTCTATCAGCAGCACCATTTTCCCAGCAGCATTGCTTACTTTGTGTCCCTGTGTCATCCTTTGGCAATTCTTGCAGTATTTTGATCTTTTTCATTATTATTAAACTTCTTATGGTGATTTGTGATTAGCATTTATGATTCATTGAAAGCTCAGATAGGGACCCCTGGGTGGCTCAGTGGTTGAGGGTCTGCCTTTGGCTCAGGTCATGATCCCGAAGTCCTGGGATCGAGTTCCGCATCGGGGTCCCTGCAGGGACCCTGTTTCTCCCTCGGCCTGTGTGTCTGCCTCTCTCTCTGTGTCTCTCATGAATAAATAGAATAGCATTTTCTAGCAATAAAGTATTTTTAATTAAAGCATGTAAATTGTTTTTAGACCTAATATTTCTTTTAGATACTTAATAGACTATAGTATAGTGTAAACATAACTTTTATATGCACTGGGAAATCAAAACATTTGACTCACTTTATTGTGGTAGTCTGGAACCAAACCCATAATATCTCTGGGGTATGCCCGTACATACATACACACATACGTACATTTATTTGCTGATTTATATAAAATTTTAGGTAGTGATATGTTTGAAGAAGAAAATAAGGAGGGAGGGAATTACTTTGTTTAGGGTGGTCAGGAATGACTAAGGAGATATCTGAAATCTGAATAAAGTGAGGGCAAGTCGTGAAAGTATCCGGGAGTAGGAATTTTCCAGTTCAGGGGCACGCAAAGGCAAAGGTTTTGAGGCAGGAATGAGCTCGGTGTGGTTAAAGGACATGAGAAAGCCAGAGCCCGGACGTAGCTGGACACCAGAAACCTGTGGCAGCAGCTCAGGCAAGAGGTGCAGGTGGCCGAGGCTAAGGGAAGAGGAGGAGAAGCGGCTGCCCTGGGGACTTCTTGTGAAGAGAGAGGTGGCCGGTTCTGCTAATGTACAGTGAGCAGGGGTGAAAGAGTCGAATCAAGGCGTCCTAGACTTTGGGAGTGAACAATTGGATAAGTGGCTGTGCTACTTATTAAGCAGTTTGGGGAGGAAAATCAAAGCATCTCTTTTGGATGTTAATTTTGGGGTGGGCAGGAAACACTATACTCCTTATTTTCCAAAATTTACTTTATAAAGTTATTTTGAAAACTAAACGAAAGAAAAAAAATAATGAAGACCCCGCCCACAAATGTTATATCGGCATCCAGTATTGTTTATTACTTTATGTTCTCTCTAAGTCCTTAACATAGTTTTCATATAACTTAATAATTGTTTATTTGAGGGGAACGAAGGTTTTTTTTTTCCCTTTCAACTTGATCTCATAAGACACTTTCATGTTTCTATACATCTATATAATAAACAGTCATATTTATTGTTTTAATGACTGTATAATATTCTGTAGTAGAGCATAATATCCTATAGTATTTTCTCATAATTAAGCTTTCTTCCTTTGTTAAAATTTATAGTTGTTTTAGGATTTATTACTAATCATACTACCTTAAACATATTTGTACAAAATTTTTCTCTGTAACTGTTTTCTTTAGATTAGTGGGAATATTTTTTTTTAAACTTTTTGTTATGGGACATTCAAGCATATCCACCCAAAAGTAGAAAGAACAGTCATTATTCATATTTCCCCAATTGCTGTCTAATTTTTTTTAACAATCTCTTTATTCGAATCAGGGTCCAAATAAGGTCTATATATTACAATGGTTGATATGTTTCTTAAATCTCCTTAGTATCTTTTGTATTTTTTTTTTTCTTTCTGTTGAAGAAACTGGATCTGTGACCTTTAGGATTTTCCACCATTTAGATTTCACTGTGTCCCTTGGTGACATTTAACAATATGTTCTCTGTTCTCTATATTTCCAGTAAATTGGTAGTTGGCTCTAGAGGCTTATTCAGAATCATTTTCTTTTACCTTTTAAAAAATACTATTCCAGGGCAGCCCCGGTGGCTCAGTAGTTTAGCGCCGCCTTCAGCCCAGGGCATGATCCTGGAGACCCGGGGCCGAGTCCCATGTCGGGCTCCCTGCATGGAGCCTGCTTCTCCTTCTGCCTGTGTCTCTGCCTCTCTCTCTCTCTCTCTCTCTCATGAATAAATAAATAAAATATTAAAAAAAATAAAAAGTACTATTCCATAGGTACAAATAATCTGGTTCTCTCTTTTTTGGTGACAAGCCAAATTATGAAAGAACATAAGTACACCTTTCTATAATAAATGTGAGAGAAATTAGGTAGAAATTGTGGTGAGAGAAATATGGGTGATGTGGACTCACGGTTTTACTTGGTCTAAGACAGAATAATGTCTTCTTCTCTTGCAGGAGGCTGAGAAAATGTTAGAAATGGGGGGAGACAAGTTCCCCTTGGAGAGCAGGAAGTTACTAAGTAGTCCTGGAAAGAGCAACAGTTTCAGGTAAAACTCCATAAACACCAGGAAATTTATTGTTTTGGTTATTCTGTAAACATGTGGGTTTGTGGTGGACGTGGTGGCAAACATACCTGATGGCATAAAGAGCTGACGTTCAGCCTCCCAGCCCCAACCTGGGAAAACACCTTTCCTTTCTTGGTTTACTGAGCACCTGCTCTGTGCCAGATGCCACACCAGGTGTTGGGAATCACAAGAACAGAGGTAAGGGAGCCCATGTGCTAAGCACCTTCTCTGTGCTGGGAATGTGCTAGAAGCTTTATTAGATATTCTCATTTAATCTTTACAACAACTCTCTGATAAAAGTCATGTTATCCATGTTTGTACAATCAGGAAACAGGCTTGGAGGGGTTTAGGGAATTTGCCCAAGGTCACAACACTGCTAAATAGAAAGTTTAAGATTCAAACCCTGGCCTTTTATTCTTCAGGTCAGTACTCCCTTTCCTTTCCCTGCCATTTTCCAGAGATGGATAGGATGTGGCCTTTGTTTCCAGAGAGTCCTCAACCTGGGGGGTGTGAAATTCCCATGCTTGGGTGAGCCTTTGGTAAGGAGCAGAGGCAGCCCCTCCAGTGTGACTCAGGGCATCTGTGGTCCTAGGAGCCAAGGGGGCTACTGAACTGGGGTCTCCCAAATTCCTTACTTCTGCCAGTAATCAGAGCCCCCCCCTTCTTGAGCAGTTATTGCTCACCACAGGTCACAAGGCGCTGAATTGGTCCATTTGTGGCTTCGTTCCTGGCATTTTGTTTCCACTGTGGAAGAGGTACACATAAACTGGAAGAAGCCCAGAGGCCGAGAGGGGGCAGAAAAGGAAGAAAGGGGATTTGGATCATGTAGCTCCTAGATAATTTATTGCCGAATCATTGAACTGATTGTGGTTCATACTGACGGGGAATGAGGAAAATCTTGTCTTTGGTATTTAGAAATTTTTGATTTATTTGTCTTTGATAAATAAAAATAGATACTTAAGCAATGTGATGTTTTGCCTATATGTACACATTGTGAGATGATTACTACAATCAAACTAATAACATTTTCATTACCTCCTATAGTTACTATTCTTTGTGTGTGTGTGTGTGTGTGTGTATGTGTGGTGAGAACACTTGAGATCTACTTTCTTAGCAGACTTCATGTGTACAGTACATTACTGTTAACAGTGACCATGCTGCATATAGGTCCTCAGAACTTACTCCTAACTGCAGGTTTGTACCCTTTGATCAACAGCTCCCCTTTTCCCCTGCTCCCAGCCTCTGGGAACCACCATTCTACTGTCTGTTCCTATGAGTTTGACTTTTTGGGTATGACTGACCCCCAGGAAATGGAATCTCTGGACCTTAATAAACTTTCTACAACTTGTGAAGGAAGTAGCCATAGACTTTGAATTCTCTGGTAGCAAAAGAGGAGCAGTGCGCCCTCTCTGCTGGGTTACTGCCTCCCCTCCTGGCCTTTTAAAATGAGACTGTCTGGCTTGTAGAAAATTTCCCAGTACTCTGGGTGCTAGGAGACCAAGGACTCTGGATGCAAGGCCTTGATTCTCCATCTACTGACATTTGACCTTGGACGATCACTTAGCTCTGGGAGCTTTGGTTTCTGTACTTTCAAAAGAAGGATGTGAATAATCTCTGATTTGATAGTTAAGATAATATATTGTGAGAGTCCTTTGTAAACCAGGAATGGAAAACATTCGGCCATGTAAGTGAGAAAACTTAGCACCATGAAGAATGCTTAGCACCACGCTTGGCACACGGCGAGCTTGGCACACAGCAAGCACTCAGTAGGTGGTAGCTCCAGAGGCTGTCATCAGCCCCCCAGAGGGGCCCTTTGAAAGAGGGCAGGATTGTGGGGGCAGAGCTGCCTGCCTCTCAGAGCCCCAGCTGAGCCCTTAGCACCACCTCGTGGGCCACCTTGCCTCCCTACGTTCCAGTCATCCAGCTCCTGGTGCTGCCGAGAGCTGTTAGCTGAGCTCCCTCAGGCTTACTCTTTCCCATGCGGTGACGTGCTGATCATTCTAGACTGATATGTGTATTATATCTGTATGTCCTACATTTACTGTCCTAAGCATTGATTTCAGATGCGACCCCTCCGAGATTAATATATCTGATGAAATGCCTAAAACTACGGTATGGAAAGCTCTCAGTATGAATTCTGGAAATACAAAGGAGAAGAGGTAAAAAAAAAAAAAAAAAAAAAAAAACAACTATAATTGCTAATTTTTGTTTATTTCTGGCTTTTAAAGATAGCAGTCACATTGAAAGTAAAATATCTCTTAGTTGCAAGATTGAATTGTCTAAAAAATACCACTTCCAGGGCTGCCGCTAACCTCACGAGAATTGCTAGAAGCCTAAGAAAAGGACACATGTTTTCTGACTATTTGAACAGATGTGCTATTTGGAGCTGCCCCTTTACACAGCCCCAGAGTCAGGCTGGGATTATTTGGGGATGTAAATTTGCTTTATCTATTTGATCATCTTAATCCGGTTTCTAAAAGTTCCCATTTCCGAGGCACCAGGGTGGCTCAGTCGGTTAAAGCATTCGACTCTTGGTTTCAGCTCAGGTCATGATCTCAGGGTCATGAGGTCAAGTTCCACACTGGACGGAGAGCCTGCTCGGGGTTCTCTCTCTCGCTCTCTCTCTCTTCCTCTCCGTCTGCCCCTCCCCCAGCTCATGCACTTGCTCGCTTTCTCTAAAAAATATATGTCAATAAATAAACAAACAACAAAAAAAAACATTGAAAGTTCTTATTTCAAAATTTCCCTGGTTACTGTAACTGCACAAACTAGAAAGTAGCTAAAATGTGCAGGGGCTGAGTGTCAATAGTGTTGATAGAGACTAGTTAACTCATTCCATAATGACAATTACTGCCAACTAAAGATTCTAAATATAGTAACAGTTTACATATTTGGGAAACGAAATTCTGTATATCATTTGCCAATACCATAGATCCATTTTCATCAGGTTTCTGAAGAAAATGGAAGACTCGAGGCGTCTTTGCCTTCACTGAGGTAGGCTTTGCACCCAAATTACTTGATTGATTTAGTCCAAGCTATTTTAATTTAAGAAGTCAGATAACTAAAGGCAAAGTCTTAGGTCTATATTAAAGGCAACTTTTTTTTTTTTAAGAATTGTGTATTTTTTTTTAAATATTTCATTTATTTATTTGACAGGGAGAAGGAGCGTGTGCATGAGCAGGAGGGAGGGACGGAGGGAGCGGGAGACGCAGACTCCCCACTGAACAGGGAGCCCAGTGCAGGGCTCGATCCCAGGACCCCGGGATCACGACCTGAGCCAAAGGTAGATGCTCAACCACTGAGCCACCCAGACGCCCCTGAAGACAACTTTTCTAGTTAAGAAAAAAAGGCAGTAAGTAGGCTAGGAATTAGGGGACCTGGTCTAGCCATTCATCCTTGTATAAGTGGGCAGGCCATTGTTTCGGGGACTCAGTTTATTCAGCAGTAAAGTGGGGATAATAATACCGTCTCCCTCCTGAGAGTGATCTGAGGAGGGGCTGAAGTACTTTGAAAAGTCACAGCCACCAGTGGGTGGTAGTGGTAGGCTGTTTCTTCATCGAATGGGTTAAAATAAATCTGTGCTGAATGTGAGTGAAATATAGAATCTTGTTTCCTTCAGAGGAAAATCCAGGCAGCTGTCGAAATGTATAACGCACATGGTTATTTTTAGCCAAGAACTAGTCTACTTGTAAATGAACTTAAAATACAGCCAAATCCAAATTGTGGTGACATCTTCAAAGTATTGTGTTAAAAGCAGGAGTGAATCATGTGTTCCCTTTTTGTCTAATTGTAACACTTTTATTCAGTCTCTTCAACTAAAAGTCTTTGCTGGGAAGGAAGATTTGGGCCGTGAGGTGCCTCAGGGAAGTTCCGGTTACAGAGAAGATGGCGAGTCTCTCCGAGAAGAAGCAAGACCAAGCCTGGCCCTGTCCGCGGTCCCGTCCAAGCCATGCCGAAGCACTGCGTTCCCCGTGCTGTGCGTTGGAGGGCACGTGCCATCCCCATGGCAGCAGCCAGCCGCCAGGTGTGAGCGTGGAAGCGGAAGACCACCTCCTGTTGGTACTTCTCTTCTTCCTTTCTCTTTCTCTTCAGAACTGCCACCAGTGAAGACCCAGCTTCCCACCTTCCAGACATTCTCTCTGAACCTCTCTGCTGGCCCGCAGAGCCATATGGATCCATTCCATGAGTTCCCTCTCCTCAAGGATGGGGTCGGGGCGTGGGAGGAGAGCAGAGAGCAGAGGGAGGGCTCTCCAGTCCCGCAGAATCTGCTGGCCCCGAGGCAGACCTGGGCCTTGGTTTGATGCCTCCTCTGGGGGATGCTGGTCAGACCCAGAGGTCGTCAGGAGGGCCTGCCACTGGGAGGGTCGGCGGCCTGGGCGCGGCCAGAAGGTGCCTCCGCCCCGGGCGCGTCTGTGTCGCTCCCTAGCAGCAGCCATAACTCGGCAAGAACCTTGGATGATGAAAGGGCCACGAGGGACACTGGAGTTGTTTAGCTCAGACAGGAAAAAGCTCGGGGGAAAATCAGTAATGCTAAGTGAGGACCGGCAGCTTCTCTCGGTTTCACTGAGGATGGACCAAGAGGATGAGCTTCAGCTGCTGCAGAAGGAGTTGGTTTAGACGCCAGGAAGGGCTTCCCAGCCTGAGCGTTTGTCAGAGTGCCTGCTTTCTAGACTCCTGGGGAAGGTTTGATAAGAGTGGCTTGTGAGTAGGAAGGGAGATGAGCTGTTTTTATTGGCCATGTTGTGGAAACACCCATGTTTTGCTGCTGTCTCTTGAGGATACGTTCTGATTCGACTCCTGGAGAGACCAAGTGCGTATGATTACGTGATTATGTCTCCTTAGCTGCCTTAGTAGCGAACCATTATCAACTCAATGGACCAAAACCACCTTCAGCCATGTGGTTTCTTCACCATCACGTGTTTCTTTTGGTTGACAGACATTTTAGCTCTCAGATGTAAAAAGCCACACTGGGAAATGAACCTTAAGTGGTAAAATTGATTTTGGTATTTAGTTGAGAACCAGATTTCTAGTTTTTTTCTCCTCTTCGCTGTTGTGTTGAGTACGAAGCGTTCGGGCCCCAGTGTGTATAGGCCTTCTCTGCTTCTGTGCACAGTAAGTGTGCCGGGACCCACGGAATTCAAGCACATCAGTTCTCCATCCATAAAATCTTGGTGCGGTGGGACGTTCCTACGGGTTGCTCTCCTTTCGTAGGTGAAGAGTTGGTGATGAAACTGTTGAATTTTGCATTCCTCTCACTCTTCAAATATGTCAGTGTATTCTAGTCTTAGCCTGAGGACCTTTGAAATGGAAGGAATCCTGCATTTCTTTGACATTTCCCCATCTCCTAGAACCACGCCTCGTCTAACGCACAGATGATTTTCAGAACACTTAACCCAACTGGTACAGGACGGACGCCAACCACTCAGAACGGATGCCGGCTGTAAACAGGCAGTACGCGGGGCTGTACCGGTGCCTGCTGGCCGAACGCCATGCTGCTTTCAAACGCTGAAACGATAACCCTTTGAATCATGGGTATTGTTCCTGGATTGTCTGATTTCTGCTCACAAGGCTGTTTTAGGGACAGCCTCGGCTTCCCTTTATATGGTGCAGACAGGACCAGGCATGCATCTTTGAACTCTATGGGCATTAAAATCTTTGCGAGCCAAAGCTTCACATTTTATCATGTTAGCAGAAATGTGATGATTGTACCCGTTTACCTACCTAATGTAGAAAAATCGGAAGACAACCTGTCGGTGGGAAAAGCTTTCCTGCTGGCCTTCCCAGTCTGTCTCTGGCCGCTTCCTTGAGCTTGCCTCCTCCTCCGTCTTCCTTGTTCTCCGAGGACTCGCCCACATTCCTCCCCCCTCCTGCCCCTCCCATCTCTTCCTGCTACCTCTGTGTGGGAAGGTTGGTGACCGCTTCTCCTGTCCCCTCAGCCTCAACACAGCCGGAAGGAGTGTGGCAGGACAAAGCCTACCATACAACAAGTTAGGTGACACTATCACTCAGAAAAATCTCTCTCCTAAATACCCATGTCCCATGATGCCTTGTATAGCTAGGCCTCTTGAGAGCCGGAGACCTGTTAACTGCGTGCAGTGCGGTCACAGGACCTTGGGTCTACTTCCAGGTCCTTCCTGAGCCCGACGCTCCTAGGTTCCTACACCTTAGGAATACTAGTTACTTTGGAAGCCTGTGCCAATCCTTGTAGGCCATTACATCTTTCTCAAACAATAGCCAGCCTCATCTCTGCTGCGTCTCAGTGGTAGAAACCATTCCCCGCTCTAATAGTCTCTCTTTCCCCAACTCCCACCAAACGCTCGGCCCCAATCCTACCCGAGTGCTTCCTCACTCACGTCTGTGGCTGGTAGTCCTGGTGGCAGAGTCAAGCTGGGCAGTGTTCAGGGTAGTAAACTGGAAGTGGAGGTGAATATGTGTGTGTGTGTGTGTGTGTGTGTGTGTGTGTGTGCATGTACGTTCATCAACAAATGCAAGTGCGTCCACAAGATGTCCTTGCTGCTATTAGGTAGCAGCTGCGTACCTAAGCTGGGGGGACATTAAAAAAATATGATCTTTCTCCTATCTAGGGCCTCTCAGAGTTCTCTGAGAGAATAGCCTGATGACAAATACAGGCAGATTAGTCTTTAGGAAAAGGTGTTTAAACTCAACATCAAGGAGGAACTGACTTAGAGGTAGAAAGCAAGGCAGGTAGTTAGGTAATTTCTGTGCCAGGTTTGCTTGGCCCAGAGAAGCAGTCTGCCCTTCAGTGCAAGGCGAGTTCAGGAATAGTTGGAGAGTTGGCCAATGCCCTGATGTGTCGAGGTGGGAAGGGAGGGAGGCCGGGGGTTTAAGAAAGTGGTGGTAGGTGAAATCTTGGTTCTAGTGGTAAGAACGGGTGTTGCTGGGTGGTTGGGTTACTTCCTAGCTCGTGACATTGAGGGAAAGGGTTGGTCTAGAGAGAAGGGGAAGACGCAACCATGTGCGGTGAACTTGCCAGATCTCTTTGGTTGCAGAGAACACAGGCTCCCTCCTTGTGTCCACATATGATTTCCAGCTTCTGACGAGGGAGGGGATTATCGGGAGATAACAGCACCTGTCCCCACCTCCTTAGTCATAAGGGGAGAGAGGGGCCGTGAACCGTGTATTCCAGAAGATGGTGTGAATAGTGGCTCTTTCTCTTTGTCTGGGCTGTGACTGGCTTTTAAACTAACCGTAAATATTTGATAAAAATCTGACAAACGCTAAGCCTCAGGCTGGGTTGACATCTCAGGCTATGACAACTGTGACCTTGAAGAGGTCTCTGATTTTAGGAATCTGTGCTTTCTGCTCATCCAGAAAAGACAGTTCCCAGTTTTACTGGGACTCTCCAGACTTCCCTCTTAGTAGAGGAATCAGCAGTTCTCCCTGCATCTTCTCTATCGACTTCACTGTCCATGTTCTGAGTCTACGTTTTCCCAAAGCATAGGAGGTGCCACCCCAGGGCCCCCGGCTTTCCTTCTCATTGGCGTCGGAAGTCCCATCCGCTATATTCTCTCTGCTACTATCTCAACTTCTCTAAATTTTTCCTTGCAAGAGTGTTGGCGCCTCCTCCTAGGACTTTGAAGCAGTCTTTCTAGTTCGTCGCTGCATTTTCCTCGGACTTCTCAGGTTTCTAAGCCGCATCCTGGCAGGACATTCAGGAACCTTGCACTGAATGTTCTCAGGCTTCCTGACTTTCTTTTGGTTGCAGCTGTCAGGCCTCCGTCACGTAGAAATTCTTCCCGTGGGGACTGACTGGCCACACGAGACATCTTCCAGGTTCTGGCTCTTTTCCTGACTCAGCCTCCTCAGGCAGCACTTCTTCCCCTCTCTGCCCAGTCTCTCAAGTTCTTGGAGGCCTGAGGCTCCCACTCAGAGGTCCCCACAATCCCCCCAGGTGGGGGTGGTGAGAGAGGTGAGGAGGTTGGACAGGTCTGGGGCTTCTCTGAAAGGGGACTTACTGGTTATTTTCCTTACTTGGTGTAAGAGACCAAAGACTCAAGCCCTCGAGCTCATCCACATTTCACTGTAAACAGAAAGAGACGCCCCACAAGCAAATCAAAGTGGTTTTTCTTCCAAATCTATTCTTTTCGATTCATGGCGCCCGTGTTCTCTTACGTGAATGACAGAGAACGGGCAGTTGGCTCAGTTACCATTTCTCCACCAGAACCAAAAGAGCGTGAAGGCGCTGTCTCGCTGCGTGAAGCACGAAAGGAGGAAAGAGCATTACGTGGATCTCTTCAGTAGGAAAATTCAGGAAGTGGAATGATTCATCCACAGGCATCATTCCTTTAGGAGGTTCTGTGCTCAAAGGGAATGGAACGGTTTCTGATCCTTCCGAAAAGAAAACGAGTAGCATTTTTCTCAAACCTACCCCACTTTCAGCATTGGAGAAAACAGAACTTCTTCTTCTAGCTGCTGGCATTAATATTTCCTGAGAGAGAGAGAGAAAACCCACCCACGGCGCTTTTCCAAGCCCCGCAGACGGCAGCAGAGCTTGGGCTTCTCTTAGCGGGTTTGCGATCGCCTCCGACAGGCAGGTTTTCACACAGGCAATAATGCTGCAAAAGAGGCCACAGTCCCGTCCCCCGCTCCTCTCCCCCGTCTCCACTCCCCCGAGATGATCAGCCTCCCTCGTGTGCACCTGTGTCTGTCCGTGCGGCGGGGTAGACGCGGCCGCCCTGAGCTAAGGGCGTCAGGTGGAGAGCAGAGCGCCCTTCCCGCGGGAGGGGACAGCTTGAGGTGCTGGTACATTTCTCTTGTTTTCTATGTTCTTCTTTCTAGTAGGTCTCATGTAGAGATAGAGATATTTTTGTTTTAGAGATTCCAAAATATATATTTTTAGTGTAAGAAATGTACCCTCTCCACACTCCATGGTGTAAATAGAACCGAGAACAAATGTGTTGTTGTGATAATCCCATAGCAATCTGTGGTAGGAATAGGACCCTCTCCCTTGCCACCAAGTCTCTCGGTGTGTGTCTGTGAACTAGGGGAGGCGATTGTGACACCTCGCCTGCCCAGACCTTCCTGTGCTCAATGGGTGACAAATAAAGTCTGTGTAAACTGTTCACACCTGTGGTGGTTTTTGAGCCTGAACCAGGGGGCCGAGCCAACGCGGGCCAGTTTCAGAGCGTGAAAGAAGAGTGAAGACGAGTCGTGGAGATGGTTGAGAGAAAGGGTGGGGAGTCTGCTGGGCGCGCCGTCAGAGGGGCATGTGTACCCCCTGCTGCAGACCCGGCATGGCCCTTGGCAAAGAAAGGGACTGCCTAGACTTATGTTTGGGTGGGGGGACAGGGAAGCGGGAAAAGACAGCCCAGTTTGGAGATAAAACCAGGCCCATGAGAGCAATTGCTAACATTTAAGGACTCTCCACTAGCTAGAAATTCAGATTTTAGGAGCACCTCGCTGGCTCAGTTGGAAGAGCATGTGACTGTTTTTTTTTTTTTTTAAGATTTTATTTATTTATTGAAACACAGAAGAGAGAGAGAGAAGCAGAGACACAGGCAGAGGGAGAAGCAGGCTCCATGCAGGGAGCCCGACGTGGGACTCGATCCTGAGTCTCCAGGATCACACCCCGGGCTGCAGGCGGCGCTAAACCGCTGCCATCGGGGCTGCCCAGCATGTGACTGTTGATCCCAGGGTTGTGAGTTCGAGCCCCACGTTGGGTATGAAGATCACTTAAAAATACATGAACTTAAAAAAGTCACTCCTCCCCTTAAAAGAAAAAATATCCAGATGTTAAAAATTGCTTTCACTCTGGAGCATTTGGGGCTTGAGGGGCAGGGGGTGTCCTATTTATCTTCATCTCAAATCCATCTGTTGGAAGGTTGGAGAAGAGGGGAAGAGGGAAGCAATGGAGTACGAGCAGAGAGACCAGTGAGGGGGTGAAAGGCAAGCGCGTGGGGAGGCAGTGAGCAAGCCTCACCGGGTTCCTAGAAAGGGAGGCGCCACCTGAAAGCCCCCGGAACGCGCAGCGCAGTGTGAGTATCTTATTAAGGAGAACCAGGCCACGCTGGGCTGTAGACCCAGAACTCCCCAGCTCTGAAGCCTCTTGCTATCTTTTGGCTATTTTTTAACTATCCTGACAATGTACACAACATGCCCTCCGCGTCAGAGAAACCTGCTTGGATGGCACGGAGTCTCGGGTAGTGGACGGGAAGGCCGCCCGTGCGGGGCACTGGCCAGTTCTGATGTGGGGGAGCACTGAGCACGCTCACGTCCAGAGGACGGGCCTCAGGGTTGTGCAGGAGCCCATAAAGTAGCACATGGAAAGTACTAGACTGGCACCCGGCTCGCACCAAGCACACAGTCAACAACCAGTCTGGAGGGGGGGGTGCTGGGGCGGTCAGCTTGGCAGCCGTCACATCAGGGCTTGACCAGAGTCTCCGCGGCCCCTGGGTTTGCCCCTCGCAGTCGTCCCCAGATGGCTCCAGAAGCCCCAGGCGTCCGTCAAGCGCAGGAAGAGAGAGGGCATTTCTCCAGCTTCTCTCTCCCTACTTATTTTTTTAAGATTTTATTTATTCATGAGACACAGAGAGTGGGGGGGGGGCAGGCTCCATGTGGGGCCCAATGTGGGACTCAACCCCGGACCCCGGAGTCACGGCCCCAGGTGCCCCCGTCACTCTGTCTTCTCAAGGGGAAAATGATTCCTAGGGCTCCGCGGGCCCCACCGGGTGGGCGGTCAGGACGGAGCCGCCACCCCGGGCTGAACCGGGAGCCAGGTGCCTCGATGTCCCGCTGCACCCGGGCTCCTACAGGATCAAGGCAGGCGGGGCAGGAGGTGACGAGGTGGCCCGGGGTGCACCGCAGAGCGGACCGGGCAGCAGCGGGACCAGGGGTCTCCGGGCACCAGGAGCGCGACAGCGGGGACCGCAGCGTCCCGCAGGCCACTGGGCCTCCCGCCTTGATGCGGTTCGTTCGGGGAGACTGAACCCCCCGGTGCCTGGTCCCCACTCTGTGCCCATTACGTCGAGGGCCTGGGGACAAGCGGGGACACTGATGCTTGTAAAATTCTCCGGGCGTCCTTCCGGGCAGGGCGCACACGGCTCCCCGGGGCTTCCGTGGCCGCGGCCTGTGCCACTCCCGCCGCCTCCTGCGCAGCCCCTCCCTGTGCCTGGCCTGTCACCGCCTGAACCACCTCCACGTCCTTTCACCCTCACTGTCTCGCCACTTCCAGGGGGAGCCCTAAGATGGAGAACGCCTGACTGGTCCCTTGGGCCCCGGCGTGGTCCTCGGCCGGGGCCTCTGGGTCTGGAGCCACCCCTGGGCCAACTGGGCGAGAGGGACACGCAAGCAGGGAAAAGCATGGCCATCAAGGGCTGCTCCTTCAGCAGAGCTGCGGGGTGTGGGGCCCTCCTGGAGGGGGCCGGGGCCAGGGAGACGCAGTAAGTGACGTGTCCGCACGTCCTAGTGATGACCTGGCCACAAATGCCCCTTGTAGTACCTCCTCCTGCTTGTGTTTAATTACGGGGACACCCGGACACACATTTGCAAGAAAACTGTGCAAGTTAGTGCGCTGCTCCCTGTCCAGCCGTGGCCCACAGCCTCGCGGGGCCGGGGCGCCCTGACGGAGGGGAGCGCAGAGCTGCCGGCAGGAGGCCCAGGGCGCGGGCGGGGGGGTAATGGGGGGGTGACCAGGCTCAGCCACCAGCAGCGCGATAACAGGTAAACCAGGGACACGCCGGCCTCGGTCCAAGTCCTGGCTCTGCCTTGACGCCTGTGTGACCTTGGGCAACTGGCTTCGTCTGTGCCTCAGTTTCTCCACTGAATGGAGGCCCCAGTGCCACCTGCCTCACAGGGCCAGCGGGGAGCACTGGATCACCAGGCATGGCGGGACAGGCGCTCCCCGTGTCGCTCCTCGGGTCCTGGGCTCGGCGGCGAGGCGAGGGGCGAAGGCGAGGGGCGAAGGCGAGGGGCGAAGGTGTTAGCTCCCCTTGGGCTTCCCGGCCCCAGCCGTGTTGCCCGGCCCAGCTTGCACCGGAGCCTTTCATCCGGGTGCCGGGCGGCGGCCCCCCAGGGGTACTCCCCGGGTCCCCAGGACAGAGGCGCGGTGACCAGGGTGGCCCAAGCCCGCTGTGGGCGCGTCCCTGTTATGCCGGGGCCCCCACTGCCGCTCCCCACTCCCAGAAATTACGGACTGAACGACAATGGCCCGAGTTCCTTACTACACAGCGGACCAAGAGGGCCCAGGCCTTGACCATCCAGGCCAACAGGGAGTTTCCTAGTGACGTCGGCCTCCGTGAGCCCAGCGCCGCCTTTGGGCCCGAGGCCTCCGCGTCGCCCTGGCCCGGCTGCTCGGGGGACGCACCGCTTCCGTGCACAGAAGAGTCCGACGACGCTGCAAATAGAAGCCGGAGAAATAGGGGCCCGGAGAACGGGAACAGTTACGTCGCTTGTAAATGGCAGAAGCTGAGCTCAGCGTTCGGGGGACACGTGGCCTGAATGTGGCCGGGCAGGCGACATGTGGGTTGTGTCTTGAATGAATGACCAAGGGCAGTTGTAACCAGTCCTGGGCGGTCCCGGGAAAGTTCTCCCAACAAGAAGCGCGTCAGGGTGCATCGTGAGGAGCGAAGAGGGGTCCCCTGCGCCGGGAACCCGGCAGGTGGCTCGGCTGCGATCCCCTGTATCGCCGTCGCACGGGGAGGGCTGTGGCCTCTGACCCGAAGCAGGCCCTCGAGAGGAGCATCAGGAGAACAGGGGGGAGCCTGGGGGCCCTGACCGCTGGCTCGTCCCATCCCGGTCCCGGGAAGCGCGTGTGGGACCCAGAGGCCCGGCGGCCCGCGAGGGGACCCCTATGCAGCAGGCACAGTGGTGCGGCCCGTGGGCTCCGTGGGGCAGGGGCACCCGGCACAGCCCCTGGTCGGGGAGGCCGCCGAGGCCGGGTCGGGGCGGAGGGGGAGAGGCGCGGGTGGAATGTTCTGCGGGTGCTGGGTCGGGCTGGCTTGCTTGCAGCTCCAGGACCGCGCGGGAAGCAGCTGCACGCCCAGGCGGAGACGCAGAAAAGGGGACTTGAGGTGACAGGTAAGCAGCCAGGGTTCCCCGGGCCCCGAGCCACCCTGGGGGGACAGGTGGCCGGGGCTCCGCAGGACCTTACCCCGGGGCAGAGGGAGGCTCTGCAGGAAGCTCATCGGCCTCGGCCTGGGAGGGGTGGCGCGAGCTGGCAGGCTCCGGGGAGGCCCAGGGCCGCGGCCACCAAGGGGCAGGGCGGCGACGGAGACGCTGTGGGGCCGGGGCGGCGTGGGGCGCCAGCCTCTCCAGCCTCAGCCCAGACCAGAGCTGGCGCCGCCGGGACAAGGAGGACTCGCCGGCCGGCCTCGGTCCTAAGGCCACAGAGGGGTCCAGGCTGGAGGCGGCGCTGCCGGGGCCCCGGGGGTGCGGGGTGGACACCGGGGCCGCGAGGGGCAGACGGGGATGAGGCGCGGTGGAGGCGGGGTGCAGGGGTGGGCGGGCAGCAGGGGTGTGGGCCGCAGGCCAGCGGCGAGGTCGTCTGCAGCTGGGGCCGAGCAGGAGGTTGGGGCCTCGGCCCTTTGGGTCCCCACTGCTCCAGGGCAGGGTCTTTGGGTCACGTGTGTCCTAGGGTACACGGACCTACGTTAAAAAGATAGGGTTCCAGAATGACATAGAGAGCGCTTTCCTGGCTGTCCCCTGCCCCCCCCCCCCACCTGCTGTGATAGGACCTCCAGGCTTGCTCGCTCGCTCTTTTTTTTTTATTAAAGCTTTTATTTATTTATTCATGAGAGGCACAGAGACACAGGCAGAGGGAGAAGCAGGCTCCCTGCGGGGAGCCTGATGCGGGACTCGATCCCAGGACCCCTGGGTCATGACCTGAGCCAAAGGCAGAGGCGTAACCGCTGAGCAACCCCCCCAACCAGGCGTCCCCTTCCAGGCTCTCTTAAAAGACCTCAGAGCTGACTCGCGTTGCTCCTGAACATGGTGACCTCAGTGACAACCTCTCCGTGCCAGGCCCCAGTTCCAGCTCTCTGAGCCATGCCCGCTGCTGAGCAAGACCCTGCCACCACCGCTGCCTCCATCACCCACCGCGGACATGCTGTGCCAATCCATGCTGCCCGGGCCCGACACCCCACGCACCAGGGCGCTCTGGGCAGCAACGCTGAGCCATCCGTCCTGACCGGGGTAAGGAGCCCCCTCTCCCAGTCAGGGAGGCTCCCAAAGCCTCTGAGTTGCCCTGGCTCCTCCGGTGTGCCAAAGGGAGAGTGTTCACTGCTGGGAGGCCCACGTCCCACAGAGAAGGGGCTGGAACAGGTTAACCTCTACTACTAATTCCCTGCCCTGGTCCGCCCAGTGGTGTCCCATCCATGTCAGGGTCACGCGGGCAGCAGAGGCCGTGGGTGGGGGCGCTCCTGGTGGGAGGTCGGGATAGAGCCGGCTCGTTGCTCACGAAGCGTCCCTGATACGAGAAGCTGCCACACCCGGAGTGCTTAGCAGTCGTCGAACACTGGGCCAAGTCCTCTAAGTGTACAATTCATTTAACTCTACAGCAGCTCTTTGGGGTGAGCATGGTTATTCCTTTTTTACGGGTCTGGAAACTGACGTTAAGAAGGTTAAGTGATCTGCCCGACGACGTGCAGCCAGGAGATGTCAGAGTTAGGATTCAGACGTAGGTCTTTCTGGGTCCAAAGCGCATTCACGCCCCAAACCACATCATCGTTCATTGTTCTGACCACACTGGTTCAGCTTGTCCGGTCGCCGAGGCCCGATGAACGTTTGTTTGAGGGCTGACTCATCTGGTTTGGCCGCAGCGACGCGCTCGCTGATTCAACAAGTGATGCTGGTGCCAAGCACCGCTCCAGGGCTGAGGACGCGGCGGCGGATAAACGCACGGTGCTTCCAGCGCAGAAGGGGGTGACCTAGGTGAGCACGTGCCCCTGAGGGGGCGGCCGACCTCCCCAACAGGATGCGCCGCTTGGAAAGCTCCTGGAAGGGGCCTCGGTCTCGGGGTTGCCGCAAGGCCCTGGGAGAGGAGACGTCAGGAGGTACGGTTCGGGGCCTGACTGCCCTCGGCCTCCGTGTTCCTCCTCCGTGCAGTCCCGGGGTCGTGTTTCGTGGGACTCGTGGCTGTCTTCCGCGGTCGATGTCCCCTGAGTCTGCGCAGGGCGAGCAACCGCAGGCTGTAGGTGTGGTGAGGCCGCAGCCCGCAAGACTGGACGGCTCTGAGGCCGGGGACCCAGGCGGCTAAGGGGGCTCCCACGGGGGGGCCTGGGATCCGATGGGTGAAAGCTGGAGCTAGTGGCACCGGGGCAGGGGAGTCCCCTGGGGACCTCGACCCTCAGGGGCCCCCCTGGGGCAGACTGCTGCCCACGTTTATGGGGCCTCCTAGGTCTGCCACACTGACCTTGACGAGAGTCCAAAGCAGGGGGTTTGTGGCCTCCGATCTCCTGCCTGGAGAAGGCAACACGGATCCATTCATATCATCACTGGGTCACAGACTCAGCTTTATTCAGCCTTCAATGAGTTACTGGAAAAATCTAAGCAGAAGGTGGATGCGTTATGTCGCGGGAGGGATGGCCACAGCCCCAGACACCCCTGCGACCTTGCAGACCAATCCCTGCGGCTGGAGTGTTCGTCCCACTGCCACAACCAGGACGGGGTGGGGGGGAGCGGGGCGGGGGATTGCCCACCCACCGAGGAAGGAGACACCGGAGACACCTGCCCCGGCCTCTGCACCAGCTTCTCCCCAGGGTGACAGAAGCTAATCACCTGCACGGGCTCGTCCTTCCCACCCACGTCTCCCCTCACGAAGGGCAAACAGGCCCAGGAGGCTCCGCGGGGCTTCATCCTCTTCAAGCCCCAACTCCGGGCCTCGCCCGCTTCCTGGCCCTCGCCGTGGGTGCCCAGCCCCGTGGGTGCCCAGCCCCATGGGCGCCCAGCAGGGCCCGGCCGGCCGCGGCCCCCTCCCATCCGCCGAGCCCTCAGCCCCACCCGGGGATCAGGAGCCGGTGAGCTAAGGGATGCCGCGGGGCAGGGGCCATAGTCTCCAACCCCTTGGCGGCCGGGTAGTGGGGTCATCCTTCCTAGGGTAGTGGGGTCATCCTTCCTAGGGTAGTGGGGTCATCCTTCCTAGGGTAGTGGGGTCATCCTTCCTAGGCTAGTGGGGTCATCCTTCCTAGGGTAGTGGGGTCATCCTTCCTAGGGTAGTGGGGTCATCCTTCCTAGGGTAGTGGGGTCATCCTTCCTAGGGTAGTGGGGTCATCCTTCCTAGGGTAGTGGGGTCATCCTTCCTAGGGTAGTGGGGTCATCCTTCCTAGGCTAGTGGGGTCATCCTTCCTAGGGTAGTGGGGTCATCCTTCCTAGGGTAGTGGGGTCATCCTTCCTAGGGTAGTGGGGTCATCCTTCCTAGGGTAGTGGGGTCATCCTTCCTAGGCTAGTGGGGTCATCCTTCCTAGGCTAGTGGGGTCATCCTTCCTAGGGTAGTGGGGTCATCCTTCCTAGGGTAGTGGGGTCATCCTTCCTAGGGTAGTGGGGTCATCCTTCCTAGGGTAGTGGGATCATCCTTCCTATTTCGTAGGAAGTGCCGCTCCGAGCTGCTTAGTCACTGGCCGAGATCACGGAGCCGCTGGGGGCCCCATTTGACTCCGAAGCACTTTCCTCTTTGGACTTTGTTCATTTACCTCCCAGAACCTCTGGGGGAGGCTCCTGGAGCCTTTTACGCTGATGTTTGTTATCCAGATACGACATTATTTCCTCACGCTAAACATGCTTTTTCCTACTCCTTATTCTGCTCCCTGCCTGCACCCTAGGGAGGCTGTGCGTGTTCACAGGAAGACGTTCCTCCCCCGGCGCCCCAGCCCCCGGGGCCCCCCAGATTCCCCTCTACTCAGCCAGAAGAGCGACTCCAGAAAGTTCCCTGCCAGCGCCTTAGACTGCGAAACGCGGGTGTCTCTGAGCTGGAAGGAGAGGGAGCCCGCAGGATCGGGAGCCCGTCCCTCCGTTCTCCTTTGCTGGGTCGGAAGAGCCCGAGCGCCCGGGGAGCAGCTGCTGCCGCCCGCTCGTCCCGCTGCGGGGGCTGCCGGGCCAGGCGTCCCTCTCCACAGCAGCCCTCTTAGCAGACGGCATCTCACTTGATCTCGAAACCGCCTGTGAGCGATTATCCTTATTTCCTTTTAGAGATGAGAACACTCGGGCCCCCGGGCCTGTCTGCGCTGTCCTGGCTGTCCTCGCGGCCTCCTGCCTGGGTTCATACACGTCTCACTCCTTCTCCGAGCGGACCTTCACCTGCGGTTTGTTTCACGGGTCGGATCCTGCACATTTACCATAAACGGAAATCACAGAACTGTGGAGCCACTGCCGTGGATGGCCAGTGGACGCGGCGCGGCTGTCCTCGGCTCAAGGCCTCTGTGGGGCGTAATCAGGGAGTCAGTCAAGGTTCCTGTCTCATCTGAGGCTCAGCTCCTCCTCCAAGATCACTGGGTGTTGGGAGAATTGAGGCCCTTGCAGCTGTGGACTGTGGCCCTCAGCTCCTGGAGGCCGCTCGTCTCCGCAGGCACTTTACAGCAGGGGCCAGCACGAGAGCGCCTGGCTCGCCTGATTAAGCCAGGCCCACCCAGGATAACCTCCCTTCTGATGACCTGAGACCAACTGATCAGCCAACTTGAGTTACATCTGAGCAATCCCGAACCTTGGCTGTCTGATGGCACCTAACCACAGAGGGGCATCCCCTCACCTTTGCTGTAGCCTGGCGGCCAGAAGCAAGTGCTTCTAATCTCCCGGCTTCCACCCACACTCAAGGAAGGCGATTATACAAGGGTGTGGATGCCAGGAGCTGGAATCACCAGGGGCCATCTGATGACTCTGCTCACTGCAACCAAGTATAAGAGTCTGCAAAGATAAAAAAAAAAAAAAAAAAAAAAAAAAAAGAGTCTGCAAAGATGGGGCATCTAGGGGGCTCAGCGGTTGAGCGTCTGTCTTCAGCTCAGGTCGTGACCCCAGGGTCCCGGGATCGAGTCCTGCATCGGACTCCCCACAGGGAGTCTGCTTCTCCCTCTGCCTGTGTCTCTGCCTCTCTCTCTGGGTCTCTCATGAATGAATCTTAAAAAAAAAAAAGTTTGAAAAGACAAATAATATGAAAGAGAACAAAAAGACAAAACTCAATAAATCTATACTTCTGCCATTGAAGGGAACCATTGGTAACATTTTGTTATATTTCCTTCCAGTCTTTTTCGAGCCTATTTCTTTTTATGCTACTAAAATCACGCTGTATGTATAATTTAAATGTGGTGGTGGTTTTTTTTTCTTCTTTACCACTATCAGGTCATGAGAAGGTCATTGCAAACATCATTAATGACTGGATAAGCGCCTACCAGGGTTATATTATGATTTATGTAACCAATTCCCTACCACTGGACAAGTGTGTTGGTAATGTTTTGCCTAATATGATCAACACTGAGACAAACCTCTCGGAGCATAATTTCCTTCCGTATGTCACATTATTTCTTTAGAATAGATTTGACAAAGGAAATTATTAGCCTAAAGGGTATAGCAATTTGTAAGACGCTTGATACAACTAACTCACTGCTTTTCCCAAATGCGCCAACTGCCACGCACCCAGCAGGGGAGGCGCATGCCCGTTCGCTGCATAGGTCATGGTTTAGGACCTCTTCGTTTTGGTCCAGTTGAGGTGGTTGAGACTCCCTGAGCAGGGCCACAGGCTATCCGGTTCCATGTCCCCACTAGACTGGGCGCCTCCTCCAAACCAGGTAGGGGTAGCCCAGTTTCATCATCAGCTCCCACGACTTGAACAGAACCTTTACTACAACTTTTCTCCAGTCTGGAGAAATCCATAGCTGTCACATGTCACCTGCGTGAGGTACGGATGCATTTCAAGAGAAACAGGAAGTTCAAGAAATATTTGGAAATTTAGAAAATCTGTGCCCAGATTCCGGGGGGATTTCTTCCTGTCCTGGGGAAACCCCCCTACCTGCCAGTTTCTTGGAGAACAGCTTCCCCCTCCCCTGGTGAGATTCAGATGATGGAGAGGAGAGATTCCTTTTCTGTGCCAGGACCAAGCATGTCAGTGATTAAGGAAAACGCCTCTATTTTTCTATTCAGATTCACAACGCTTCCGACACTGGATCTGTGGGTTTTGCACAGGATAAGGGCTCGGTCCCACAGGACTGCCTCCCCCGGCCCCCCAACACACACCTCCCATGCCAGTTGCCAAAGAGTGGGTCCCCAGGTTAGCCACAACTTCGGTCCAACTTGGCTACAAATCAGAGGTTCCCACGGCCCCTTCTTTCAGGTTTGACAGTTTGCTAGAGCGGCTCAGAGAACCCGGGAAAGCAGTTTACCCTACTATTGCCGATTTATTTCAAAGGACATCTTCAAGGATACACATGAACAGCCAGATGAAGAGGTAGATACGGAGAGGGTCTTGAGCACAGGAGCTTCTGTCCCTATGGATTTGAGGGGTGTCGCCCTCCCAGCAGGTGACTGTGTTCACAACCCGGGAGCTCTATGAACCTGTACTTTTGGGATTTTTGTGGAGGCTTCATCACTTAGCCGTGATCGATTATTAACTCCACTTCTAGTCGCACTCTCCTTTCTAGAGGACGGAAAGATATCCAAGCTTCTAACCATGGCTTGGTCTTTCTGGTCACCAGCTCCCATCCAGGACCCACCTAGACAACTCATTTAAAACAAAGCGTGCTGCAATCACCCGGGAAAGTCCAAGGGATTTAGGAGATGTGTGTCAGGTGCTTCTATCCCTCAGGAAATAGTGAGGGTCCCAAGAGCTCTGTGCCAGGAACTGGGAGCAGAAACCAGGATCTATTTTCTATTGTTTCGCACTCAGGATCACCCCCTGTGCTTCTGTGCTCCTCTCTTGGGGAGCAAAGGTGAGTCCTCGAGCATTAGGGAGCCCTCTCCCTGCTTCTTGGGGGCCCAAACCCCACTGGCCATCCAGCTCCTCACCCAAGCTCTGCCCCTCACTAGCTGCGTGATCCTGGATAAGACACTTCCCGACTTGGTATCAGCTTCCTTCTCTGTAAAGAGAAATTGCTGGATTTCAATGAGTTTAAGGTCACCTCCATCCCCATCGCTTTGTAATAGATTTGGAATTACTCTGCTACAACACAATGTACGTGATGTGTATTTTGTGGCACGTAAATAATCATGCAACACCATTCACGGAGAGGATGGGCCTGTGCATTGAATCCACAAGCATTTACTGGGCGTGAGCAGAGCTGACACTGAGCCGAGAGAGACAGAAATGATGTCAAATAAGAGGATCTGAGGGGCTGGCATCATGGGACTTGGGTCCCAAGTAAGGTGGGCTGAGGGTGAGGGCCCGAAGTCATGGCGTGGAGATGCCGGCCTGGCTCCCTTGCTCTCGGGTCCCAGCAGCCATGGGACCCCCGCCTTAGGTTGGAGCCCGATAGCTTCCTCATTCCTACTAGTTCTAGGTCGGGGTCCCGAGGTCCTGCTTTCCTGGTAGGCCACTCTGAGGGCCACCAGACTCTGAAAACAACTGCAGCCAGCATCCCACAGCTGCATGTGCCCTGCCCCTTGGGATGGGGTGCCTGGGGCGGACAAGTTTGCCAACCCCCCTGCACAGGGCCTGCTGGTCTCTCCTGGGGAGGAGAACAGAGACAGGGCTGCCTCTCCTGCCCTGGGGCTTCCGGGGCCCCTCTATGGACTGCCCTGAAAGGTGCCCCACCGAGAAGGGGAATGGGAGCTGGAACTCCGCTTACCAAGCCAACACACCACGCCCGCGCCCTAACATGGCTGTGTCTGGGCCCAAGGAAGAACGCCTTTTTCAAATTTGCACAAAGATACCGTCGGGGCTGAGGGTGGCTCTGGGTTTCCCGAGTCCCTGTAATCCCTCCTGTCACCTCCTTGGTCGATCAACCCTTGGCATAGGTCTTAGAGTTCCTCACCTCTTCTCATTCACTGAAGTGCGACTCTGGGACTTTGTGACCCGCCCCTGAATTCCTGTTTCCCCCTCATTGCTGCCCCAGCCTCACACTTCAGACTGATTCTCTCACTGGCTCATTCACTATCTGAGCCGAGGATCAGTATATCTGGGGAAAGCCAGGCTTCCGTGGAAGGAAAGTGCCAGAAGCATCAGTAGAAAAGTTCAAAAATATAGGGAAGTATGGGGCACCTGGGTGGCTCAGGTGGCTGGGCGTCTGCCTTTGGCTCAGGTCGTGATCCTGGGGTCCTGGGCTCGAGTCCCAGATTGGGCTCCCTGCTTCTCCCTCTCCCACTGCCTCTCTGTCTCTCATGAATAAATAAATAAAATCTTAAAAAATATATATAGGGAATTATGTCCCCAAAAGAAAGGGGTTTCCTAAGGACATAGGCAAAGGGACTGGTTAGGGAGAGGCCACACGGGCCTGGCATAGAGGGCTAGGCTGGTGGGCACGTGGGGATAACAAGTACATCCAGAAGGGGCTTCGGGGCAGAGCAGGTGCTTTCTGCTGTTCTCCTCAGGACGCACAGGCTGCAGGGCATCAGGGGCCTGCTGGGAGCTGCTGGTAGGGCCGAGGGGCAGCGACAGGCTAATATCTATAAAATGCCTCGAGCACCGTCTGGCACACGGCAGCTGCCACGTAAGTGTTTGATGCACGAATACAAACTCCGCACTGATACTTCCGCTGCCCTTTCTCAGAAGGCGGCTTTGCTTCAAGGAAACCTCTCGTGCCTCAGCCCAGCCCCGGAGGCCCCCAGGGTCTGCAGCATCCAGAGGAGCTTCTCACCCACACCCCTGTCGTCCTTACTCCGTGGTCCTCTTCCCCCGCCTCCGTGTGGAAGAGGCTGTCGTCCCAGAAGATTCCTACACACGCCCAAGTCCCCAAACCCATCTGTGGTGAGACCAGACTGGGAGGGCCCTGAAGACAGGCCCGGGCCTACCGTGTTCAGTCGGGTCTTCCCAGGGAGGCACCCAGAGGTGCTCACGGACTCTGCGAAGTGGCCCGTGGCCCGCCCCTAAGGCGGCGCGAACCCCCAACTCCAGGCTACCCGGGTACGACGACCTTTCAGGAGAAGTCGGATCCACACCGACCAGGCTCACAGCACAGGCTCCGCTGGCTCCATGGCAGGGTCTGTTTCCTGGGGTCCGTGTGGGAAAGCGTCGTCCCCGTGGGCCCGCACGTCCTGGAGCAAGGCCTGTCCTCAGGACGGTCCTTGACTCGGGGCCTGGACGGAACACTTGAGCCCTCGGAACCCCCCGCCTGGCGGGAGCCTTCCCGTGCTTGAGGCCGGGGCGGCTGCTGTAGCTTCACCACTTGACCACGCAACTTGCGCTCACAGACCGGCCTGGGAATGCCCATTTGCATATGCGCCAGGCCCTGGACTCCAGGGGCAGGGAACTAGAAGGTCACAAGGGTCGCGCCTGCCTACCGACCGGCCCCCAGCGACCGTGCGGGATGACAAGCCTTGGTTGTGCTCCTCTGGTTGACAGCACCTCGCATGTGTGGTCCCACACAGTATCTGGCAGCACTACGTGCACCCCTGTGCGACTCCCCTGGGACGGGACCCCTGGCAGGGTGAGCCTCATTTGCACAGGACCTCGCCCCATGTGCCTTCTTTCTTTGCTGACTTTATTTATTTTTAAGATTTTAGTTATTTATTCATGAGAGACCCAGAGAGAGAGAGAGAGAGAGAGAGGCAGAGACACAGGCAGAGGGAGAAGCAGGCTCCGTGCGGGGAGCCCGACGTGGGACTCGATCCCGGGACCCCGGGGTCACGCCCTGGGCCGGAGGCAGGCGCCCGACCGCGGAGCCCCCCGGGCGCCCCTCTTCGCTGACTTTAATCTGTACCCACCGCTGTGAGTACGGGAGCTTCTCTGAGCCTGGGAGTCCTTGCAGGGACTTGGCGGCCTTGGCGGCGGGCTTGGGGCTCCCGACACAGTGACACAGCGTGTGCGATGCAAGAAGCCGGGGAGCCCAACCATCTCTGTCTTCGCTGCCCCGACGCCCCGCACACGGATACTTCATCACTCGGTCCACAGACACCCCGGGCCGCCCTGGGGCCCGGGACAGGCCCGCGGTGAGCCTGTGTCCCCGCAGCTTGGCTCCCGGGGCCGACGGGGTGCTGGGGGAAGGCGCCCTGTGGCTTGGCAGAGGCGGGGAGTGCTGGACGCCAGCCCTCTGGGGACCGCCCTGGCCTGGGTCACAGTCGCCCAGGGAGCTCGAGGACAAGCCCGTGCTCCAGGCACCCCCCGTGAGGCGGGGTGGCAGGGTCGGATTGTTGGGGAGCGCTTCCAGGGGGGCCGCCGCGGGAGGTCTGCGGGCTGTGGGGGCGCAGGGGAGGAAGGCGAGGCCTTGCCTTCAGGAACCTTCTCTCGGGTGACTGGTGGGGAAGAGCGTGTCCCCAGCGTGCACGTATGCACGGGGCTTTCTGCGTGGACAGCTGCTGAGCACGGAGATCGCCAGAGGGGCCCGTGGGGTGGGACGCACCAGGGGACAGTGATGAGAAGCCGCGGGAGGGTCCGTGCAACCAAGGGCAACACAGGAGGCGCCTGTGGAGAGGAGAGGAAGAGAGGAAGGCGAGGGGGTGACGGCGCCTCCTGGGTTCCCCCAAGGCCTCTGGCCATGGGCCACTGGGTACAAGCGGGGCCCTGGAGAAAGCGGCCGAGGCGGTGGTCCTGCCCCGGTCCCCGCCAGGTCTGTGACCGTCCCCTAGCTTCAGGGACTCCCGAAGGCTCCCGTCACTTGCGGTCCTCCGAGGGTGGAACGTGGCTGCTGTGAGTCCCCCGGGGCAGTGGGATGGGGGGGACACAGGGGGACACAGGGGGACACAGGGGGAGACAGGGGGACTGTGCTGCAACACCCGCGGCAGAGCTCCCGGCAGGCCCAGGCTGGGGCTCCGGCGTCCGACCTGCGCTCCCCAGGCCCCTGGAGCGGCCGCGCCGATGCTTCCTTGGCCCGAACCCGCTTGCACAGGGAGCTTCGTGCAGAGGGACCCAAGGCACAGAGACGGGCCGGGGTTCTCCACCGGGAGAAGGGAAACCGCGAGGAGTGGGGGAGAAGCCGAAGCTGCTCCCCGGCAGCCCAGAAGCACTCCTCCCCGGCCGGCCCCTGCCCCCCGCCCGGACCAACGACCCTCCTGGTCTGGTTTCTCCAGAAAGGACCTCGCTAGTGCCCCGAGGAGAAGTGGCACCAGGCTTCAAACTGCCCCAAACTACGGAAAGGTGATGGAACATGCAAGCTCACCATCAACTCCGGGCAAAAGCAAAGGGCTAAATCTGAAGGCCAGACCGGGGCCAAATAACTTCCAAGCTCAGGCAGAGATGACCCCCCCCCCCATTTTAGCAAGCAGAAAGCCGCCCCGGGGTTCCCCGGGGGCTGAGACCCAGAGAACTTGTCCAAACAGACTACGGGCCCGTCTTTGCTCGGCCTGCCCTCTGCTGGAGTGACTCAGGAACAGCGGTGAGTCAGGAGGGATGGAGCCAAAAGCAGGTTCCAGAATTCTACTCAAATCATGCTCATCCTCAGGGGCCAACTTAAATGTCACCTCTTCTGGGAAGCCTCCCCTGGTTCTTGCAGCTGGAAGCAGCTTCTTTACTGTGAGCTCTCACCAGCCCTTCACTTCCACTTCTCTACCTGTCTACCTGAGACAGGTGTTACGTAAGGTGCTGCCTTATGTCATGGTTATGCAGTTTATTAATTTGTGAGCTCCCAGGGGAAAAGGACTTTTTTTTTTTTTTGGAAATTTACTCCCAAAGGATCTTGTACCTGCCTAGAAATGTCTCTGACATTTACACCATTAAAGACAGTTGCTTGAATTCAAATGCATCTCCAAAAAGACCCAGTTAAAATATGACTATGAAAAAAATGTAAACACGTCGCCTGCTCTGTGAGTCAATAACCGTTTACGGCATCAGCAGAGCCCAGATCTCAGAGCCATGGTGTTATGGGAAGCATTTTTAGATGGCGAAGAGAGGTGAGGAAAGGAAGAGGGTAATGAGTAAAGGAGGAGAGGGTTGAGCATGGGGCACTTCCGAAGACAGTTGGCTGGATAAGGCTGGGGAGAGGGTGGGGCGTTGGAGGGAAGCAGAAAGGTTCTAGCTCAGGCACTCACTTGCCCTTGAGAGGTTCCAGCAAGACAGGTCTGGGACACATATCAAAGGGGCCACTGTATCTCCTAGGACCCCAAATGAAATTATTGGCTCAAAACACATACAAAAACAAAAAAAACCCCAGTAAAACAGAATTAATAAATACTTAATTACATGTCAGTAAAACAAAAACATTATGTCAACATCATTAATTGCTAAATTCAGTCTTTTAAATATCTGCTATATTTGAAAATAACTTGTGGGTTCGATTTTCTCACTTCCTGAGTAGAGAAGTGTCTCCTGAGAAATCGCTTCCTGAGTAGGATTCCCGAGTAGAGACAGTGACTCCTGAGAAATCATAGCCAATTGCAAATTAAATATTACTCATAGCCAAATAATTTCCAAAGCAAAAATCACAAATTTTCCAGGGCGAAATTATATTTATTGGAGGATGTGAGCCCATTTATATAAATTTGACATAATAAAAGTAGGGTCCCTGGGGCTCACAGTTCTTAAATGGCCCTGCCAAGGATCCATTCCATCCATCCCCTTCGGTTTTCTTCCCGATGACATCACAGGCTTCGCTTGCCATGAACAATCTGCTTCCTTCTCTGAAAGGCTAATTTACCTTCTTGTGCACCTGCATGGGCCCATCCCTTAAAACTAACTGATTAATTCTTTTTTTTAAGATTTTATTTTATTATTTATTCATGAGAGA
The DNA here is from genome assembly GCF_048164855.1 of Canis lupus baileyi. Classification (NCBI taxonomy): domain Eukaryota; kingdom Metazoa; phylum Chordata; class Mammalia; order Carnivora; family Canidae; genus Canis; species Canis lupus. The sequence goes on along the minus strand of NC_132862.1, from coordinate 3,383,693 downwards.
CACAGAGAGAGAGAGATGCAGAGACCCAGGTGAGGGAGAAGCAGGCTCCATGTGGGGAGCCCAATGTGGGACTCGATCCCGGGACCCCAGGATCACGCCTTGAGCCGAAGGCAGGTGCTAAACCACTGAGTCACCAGGGATCCCTTAACTGAGTGATTAAAAGCTTGGAATAGATAACTGGAAAGTTTTCCTGTTCCCAAGTGGTTATTAATTTCTTATGTGTATTTCCTGAGTCTCTCGTGCATTTACAAGCAAACACTGAATACGTATTCTCCACCTTCCCCTTTTACATAGCTGTTGACTTCCTACACCATCATGTCCTTTGTCTTTTCTACTTAGCAGCCAAATCTCCCCCTTTTAAAAAAGATTTATTTATTTCGGGGGTGGGGAGCAGAGAAGGAGAGAATCTCAAGCAGATTCTTGTTGAGCAGGAGTGCCTTGCAGGAGGTGGGGAGGGAGGTTTGATCTCACGACCCTGAGATCATGACCTGGGCCGAAATCAAGAGTCAGCCGAGTGAGCCACCCAGGTGCACCCTTGAATCCCTCTTTTCAAAACCCATAATCGTGAGGAAACTCCTAGCAGGTCAGAAGGGGGAGAAACACACAGCCCTTCTGGAGGCAGAAGCAGTTTGTATCTAGTTAGAAAACACTGAGCTACAGAATGTAGTTAAAAAGATCCCAGGTCATTTTATTTTTTTTTAAGATTTTTTTTTTTTCAACGATGGACATAGGGAGGCAGAGACACAGGCAGAGGGAGAAGCAGGCTCTGTGCAGGGAGCCCAACGCGGGACTCAATCCCGGGACTCCAGGATCAGGCCCTGGGCTGAAGGCAGGCGCTAAACCGCTGAGCCACCCGGGGATCCCCCTAAGTCATTTTATGCAGAAACAACCGAGACTCCGGGCTGCAGAGAATGCCGAAGTCGGGGTGTGGAATGAGGGAGCCCTGCAGAAGCCCGGTGGAGCAAGAGGGACGTTTTTTATTTGCAAAAGAAATGGTGATGAACGTCTTTCTCCTCCCCCTCCTTGCCTTCCTCTCTTATTCTTGCTGGAGCTAAAAAAGATTGCCCAGGAATCTGGAGGAAATAGCCACAAGGCAGCAAAGAGGGCCCAGTTATTCAGGAAAAGCCAAGCGCCCCGGGCCGGAGGGCTGGGGCCTGGCCACAGCAGGGCTGCCGAGAGCTGAGGAAGGCGCAAGAGCTCCGAGGAGCTGGGCTTGAGGCCGTAGTTACAGGAGGAAAGGAAGAAAGTCCGGCCTTCCTACTCTCATCCAGTTTCCTGCAATGTTAGCATCTTACGTTACCAAGGCAGATTTGTTGAAATGAAGAAACCAAAGTTGGTAGGTTGGTAGGTTACTATTAACTAAGCTCTAGGCCCTACTTGGAATTTGCAGTTTTTTGGGTCCCGGACCCCACCCAGGAGGCTGCATTGCATTTAGACACCATGTCTCCTTAGCATCTCTGGTCTGGGATGGTTTCGGGCTCTCCTTGTTTTTGATGACCTTGACAATTTTAAGGAGTATTAATACAAGGTGTTTTGAAGACTGTCCCTCAATCTACAAACCCTCCGGAGGTTTGGAGGGTTCATCTGGTGTTTTTCTCATGATCAGAGTGTTGTTATGGGTTTGTAAGAAGAATCTCAGAGACATCAAGTGCCCTCCTCATCACATCCTGTTGGGGGTATGGGGAATAAATGTGACTAATCCTTGGTGATGGTGACCTTGATTATTTGGTTTGAGCGCAAAGTGTCTCTAGTGTAAAGTGACTGTTTTTCCCTTTACATATGGTAAAATAAGATTTTATTTATTTATTTGGGAGAGAGAGAGAGAGAGAGAGAGAGAACACAAGCAGGGAGAGTGGCAGAGGGAGAAGGAGAGGGAGAAGCAGGCTCCCCTCTGAGCAGAGAGCCCGACATGGGGCTCCCTCCATCCCAGGGCCCCAGGATCAGGACTGAAGCTGAAGGCAGATGCTTAACCGACTGAGCCCCCCAGGCGACCCCTATATGCTATATTCTTTGGATGTGAGTCACTAAGTTCAGCCCACACTCAAGGAAGGGGTGGGAATTAAGCTCTACCTCCTAAGCGTGGAGTGTCCACTTACGTTATTTGGAATTACTCCGTGAGGAGGACTTGTCTTTTGTCCTCACCTATTTATGGAATCACTCATTTATACTAGTATGGACTTACATGTGCTCTATATTTTGGACTTTAATCCAACACCACACTATTTATTTTGTTGCTCAGATTGCTCCACCTTTGGCCACTGAGAGATTTTTCAAGTTGGTTCCCGTGTCTCTTTGCCATCCTTCTGTTTTTTTTAGCACTTCCTTGCTTTCTGGCACTGCAAGTGGCTGATCTTTATATTCTTAAAGTCCTGCTCTGCAGCACACCACTGTGTTGCTGTTGTTCCTCAGCAAAAAATTTGCTTTTTATATGGTTATACTAGACATGAGCTGGAAGAGGGAGCAAGTGAGGGGGTGGAGACTCTTGCTGTTCCCCAATATCCATTCTTCCTTCCTCCAACATCACAGATGTCCCCCAGGTAAACCTGCCTCTTCTAGCCTTTTGCAGCCAGACACATCTGTGACAGGGTTCTGGCCGATGATTTGGAAGGGAAGTGGTGTAAGCCCCACCCATATTCTTGCCCTTAAAAAGATGGCACCTGACGATGCTCCCTGGGGGCTCTTCCTCCTTCCTGCTGGCCCACAGCTGCAGCAGGAAGAGCCCAGAGCGGGGTCAGGGAATGGGTTTCCTGCAGCTGAGCTGAGGGCGTCCCTCAACCTGTTCTCTATTTCTAAGGAGTCTTTTTTTTTTTTTTAAGATTTTATTTATTTATTTGAGAGAGAGAGCAAGCATGAGCAGGGAGCTGGATGTGGGGCTTGATCCCAGGATCCCAGGGCCCTAGGACCACACCTTAAGCCAAAGGCACACGATCAACCACTGAGCCACCCAGGCATCCCCATACTACCCTTTCTGTTTGTCCTTGATTGTAGGTCAAGGGAGCCAGAGGCCAGCTTTAAGAGGAGGGAAAAGATTACACTAAATGTGTAGATTGCTTTAGGTGGTATAGATATTTTAGCAATATTTGTCCTTCCAATCCATGAGCATGGGATGTCTTTCCATTTCTTCGTGTCATCTTTAATTTCTTTCATCAGTACTTTATAATTTTCAGAGTACAGGTCTCTCACCTTTTTGCTTAGGTTTACCCCTAGGTATCTTATTGTTTATGGTGCAATTATAAACAGGATGGATATCTTAATTTCTCTTGCTGTTGCCAAAGGAAATGGAGAGGGAGAGAGGGAGAGAGGGAGAGAGGGAGAGAGGGAGAGGGAGAGAGAGAAAGCCCAGAAGCAGACACTTAACTATAGAGAATGGAGGTAGGCAGGGGGATGGGTGAAATAGGTGATGGGGATTCGGAAGTGCACCTGATGTGTTGAGCACCAGGTGTTATATGGAAGTGTTGAATCACTATATTATACACCTGAAACTAATATTTCAATATATGTCAACTAACTGGAATTTAAATAAAAACGAAACAGGGGCACCTGGGTAGCTCAGTGGTTGAGCGTCTGCCTTTGACTCAGGTCATGATCCCCGGATCCTGGGACTGAGTCTCACATCGGGCTCACCGCATGGAGCACGCTTGTTCCTCTGCCTATGTCTCTCCGTCTCTCTCTGTGTCTCTCATGAATAAATAAAATCATTAAAATACATACATACATACACACACACAACAAAAAAACAAGAGGAGGGAAGAGACCTCATTGCCCAACGGGAAGAGTACCAAATAGTCTGTGTCCGGGTTTCACCCATCACTGCCACTCACGAGTCTATGTCTTGGGCAAATTTCTAAATTCTTTGTGTCTCAGTTTCCTCACCTGGAGCAGTGGAGACAATGACATGAATCTCATCCACTTGTGAGGATTAAATTATTAGAGAGTTTATGTAAAGCACTCAAGATATTGTCGTGCGATGTTATGCACTCAATAAATGGTAGCTATTCTAGGACTGTGGTTAAACTCACCTGCTCTGGAGTCGGCCTGTCTGGGGTTCACTTCAGCCACTTGGCAACTGTGTGATCCTGAGCCTGTTACCTGCCTTCTCTTTCCTGTATTTTCTCCCCTGTGCCTACCACGTAGGATTGTGTTATTGAAATTTAGTGAGATAATACATGTAGGTGTTGGCCCATAGAAAACACCCACATGTTGTTTGGGTGGTGGAAGTGGGTTCCTGAGCCAGAGGATGCAGACCTCCCTGATCTGTAGTGACAGTACGAGTCTCTAGGTTAATAGTTTGGGCATTCTTAAGGAAAGTGAGGGCAAAGTGGAGAAGCTGTGTGACACTGTGTGCTGCCAGGGGTCCTCCTGGTGGTGGTGACTGTGAGCCAGATACCAGGGAAGTGGGGCAGATGCTGCCCTGGCAAGGAGTTGATAAGCGCACAATGGAACAGCACAGAACAGTCAGTGTTGCCTGTTGTCTCTGGGCCTCAAGAAACATATCCCTCCCGGACAGGGGAAGGCAAATCTTTCCAATCTCCTGAAAAAGATCACAAAGAAATCGCAGAACACAACCAGAGTGAAGGAGCAAAAGTGTCAGGGGCTTTCAGGAAGGATGGGTGCCACTTGGCTAACACCGGGGGGGTTTGCAGAGCCCGGGGAGTGGCTGGCCACTGCCCCATGGACTGACAGCTGGTAGTCCCCACATCACAGAAACCCAAGGTAGCCTCAGAAGGAGAAAGTGTCATCAGATCTCAGAGTTGGGGAAATCCAGAGGCCCTACCGGATGTATGAATAACTTCCACATTCTGGAATAGCCGGTCATTGATGTCTGCACACCCAGGAGAAAAGCAGCTTCTTATTTCTCGCAGTGGTTAGTTTCATTTCTGCCCATCTCTTAATTTAAGGAAAATTTGCTTTCCAGGAATCCCTGGGTGGCTCAGCGGTTTAGCACCTGCCTTCGGCCCAGGGCGTGATCCTGGAGTCCCAGGATCGAGTCCCACATCGGGCTCCCTGCATGGAGCCTGCTTCTCCCTCTGCTTGTGTCTCTGCCCCTCTCTCTGTGTCTTTCATGAATACGTAACTAAAATCTAAAAAAAAAATTTGCTTTCCAGGAATGTCTACCCACTGGCTCTAATTCTGCTCTCTCTGGTAGCGCACAAACCAGCTTATAACACATACTAGACTTCTGGGCATTTTAAATCAATTCCCTAACCCCCTCTCCTCTTCTCTTCATCAGGACCAATAGCCCCAGCTCCTTCTGTTGTTGATCTGAACTCTCCCCACCATCCTCCTGCTTTTTCTCTTCACCTTTTCTTTCAAGAAATTATAATAATATAATATAATATAATATAATATAATATAATATAAAAATAAAATAACTCAGCCAGAAAAACAAAAGCAACTTTTAATTCATCTGTGTTCCCTATCCACTCTTTATCTCTATGTTGACACTTTCTCTTTCTTTTTAAGATTTTATTTCTTCATTTGAGAGAGAGAGAGAGCACATGGGGGGAGGGACAGAGGGAGAGGGAAAGAGAGAGTCCCAAGCAGACTCCACGCTGAGCATGGCTCCACGCCCCTGAGATCATGACCTGAGCTGAAAGCAAGAGTCCGATGCTTAATGGACTGAGCCACCCAGGTGTCCCTGTGCTGCCACTTTCTTCTATAGTGTTTGGAGATGATACTTTATTCCCATCTTGTGGATTAAAAATGGCCACAGACTCTTCACTGCTCTTCCCAAGAAATAGTCTTTTTCTCCACCCTTTGGGTCCAGGCAGGCTTTTTGATTTGCTTTGGCCAATAGACCATGGAAGGGGTGACACTGCATGACTTCTAAGCCAGGCTCAAGAGACTCAGCAGCTCTCTTGGTCCTCTTGGGATTCTGCTCTGGGGCCTTCAGGCCGGGAGGAAGTCCAGGAAGGGAGAGCTGGAGAGAGGCCAACTGCCTGACGTGCCAGCCATCCTGCACCCTCCAGCCAGAACGCGGTCGCATGAGCAGGGCCGTGAAAGATCAACATAAGAACTGCCCTTGCAACCCACAAAATGATAAGAAATAATAAACTGCTGGTGTTTTAAGCTACTGAGTTTTGGGTGGTTTATTGTATGGTGGATAGTTGATATATCGATTATTAATATATCAATTAATATTGATACATTGATATATATTAAAGTAGAAGTCACTTTACTGAGTGCTTTTGCTGTACACTTCCCCAGAGGTTTTCTTCCCTTGCAATAGTAAAATATTTATCTACCGATCTTCTCTCTAGGTGTCCTCATCTTAGGGCCACCAGGCTTGGGGGGAGAGAGTCCAGCTGTCTTGTGCCACCAGCTACATCTACTGGTAAGAATGCATTCCCAGCATGGGAATGAGCTGCCCAAGCTAGGAAGCGAAATCCCTGTTCTAGGTGACAATCGTCATAGAAAAACAGGATAATTGACACTGACATCAAAGAGTAGTGTGTTCTTCGATGGCTGGTATCTCACTGCCTGATATTGAGAGGGATTTAGCTGGCCAAAGGGAAACACAATGGCAGATAGAAGAGGCCAGTTGGTGGCCTCTCTGGGGAATCAAGAGAGGAATCGGTTGGGATCATGACCTGAGCCAAAGGCAGATGCTCAACCGCTGAGCCACCCAGGTGCCCCTGCCTTTGTCTTTCTAGACATTAATACGTTTGAAGAATATAGATCATATGTTTTACAGACTGTCCTTCACTTTGGGTTTCTACAGTATATTCTCATGACTAGATTTAGGTTGTGCATATTTGGCTAGAATAATACACGAGCTTCCTATTCTTGTTAGGGAAATGACATCTGAAGGTTTGTGAAATTCATCTGTCCTTTGTTGGTGATGGGTGATCACTTACTTAATGTGTTGTCCAGTTTCTCCAGTATGTTTTGACAATTTTTTGTCTTGTAACTAATAGCTAAAGTGTAGGTAGAAATTCTGAGACTATGCAAATATTCTGTCCTTTGTCAAACCCATCCCCACTTGAATTTAGATGCATTGATGAGTCTTGCCTGAATCGATTCTTACTATGAAGGTTGCAATACAGTTACTTTTAAAACTTCATTCCTTCCATATTTATTAGTCGGTATTTTTTTTAGCTTTTTATCTAAATTCCAGTGAGTTAACATACAGTGCAAAAAAAAAAACCGTACAGTGTAACATTAGCTTTAGGTGTACAATAAAATGATTCAACACTTCCATTCATCATCTGGAGTTCATCAAAAGTGCCCTCCTTTATCGCCATCACCCATTTCACCCATGCCCCCCACACCCCTCCCCTCTGGTAGCCAGCAGTGTGTTCTCTATAATTCAGAATCTCCATGGGGCGCCTGGGTGGCTCAGTGGGTTGAGCCTCCAACTCTTGGTTTCGGATCAGGTCTTGGTTTCAGATCAAGTCATGATCTCATGATCTCTGGATGGTGGGATTGAGCCCTGGGTCAGGCCCCATGCTGAGCCTGGAGCCTGCTTAACATCCTCTCTCTCCCTCTTCCCACCCCTCTCCACCCCCGCCACTTGTGCATGCTCTCACTCTTAAAAAAAAAAGTCTCCATATTTATTAGTCAGTATTTATTTATCTGCCTATCTGTTTTTTTTAAATCATGTGGACTCATGGAGTTTTATTTTATTCAGTGGACTATAATATACAGCCCTCCTTGAGTATTTTGATTTTTAAAATCTTGGTATCCAAGATTTTGCCAGTGGAAGCCCCGTAAAGCTGATTCCTACATCTTTTTCACATACATCTATAGTATTTTAAAAGCACATCCTTACTCTTTGACACAACAAGGTATTCCAGACTCATCTTGTACTTTTCCTGTTCTAGCTCTGGCCTTAGCAATTTCTCCAGGAGTCCTGTTTCACAAAAGAAGATATACTATTGACCAGGAAGCACATAAAATGATGTCAAACAACATTAATCATCAGGAAATTTGTATTAAAACCACAATGAAAATAAAATAAAGTAAAATAAAATAAAATAAAATAATAAAGAACCACAATAAGAAACCATCACACATTCACCAGAATGGCTAAATATAAAAGAATAACAATAAAAAGCATTGGCAAAGATGTGGATGACTAAAACACCCATTCATTGCTGCTGGACCCGCTTTGGAAAAAAAATTGACAATTTTCAAATAAAGTTACAATTATAAAGTTTTATATTTACGATGTGACATAGAAATTTTATTCCCATGTATTAACCTAAGGGGGATGAAAATGTACGTCCACATAAAAAATTGACATGAATGTTCATTGCCACCTTATTCATAATAGTAAAAAATTAGAAACAATGCAAATGTCCATTAACAGGTGACCGGATCAATAGATCATCATGTAGTCGTACGATGGACTGCTACTCTGAAATAGAAATGAATTACCGATACACGCAACACAGATTAATCTTTAAAAGATTATGCTGAGCCAAAGACACGGTATATACTGTATGATTTGTATGAAACTCTAAGGAAGATAAATCTGAATCATAGAAATAAAAAAAGCAGGTAAGTGGTTGCTTGATGCTTGTGGTGGGTTGTGGGGCTTAAGTGGGAAAGAGAATCACAAGGAAGTGGGGAGAATGGGAAAGTTGTATATTTTGGTTTTGGGATGAGGTGGTGACAAGGGTGCATATATTTATCAAAACTAATCACACTGTGTGCTTAAAATGGGTTCATTTTATTGTATATAAATTGCATTTCTATAAAGTTGATGAAAAAAATCTAACTAAAAAGGTATATTCAGAGAAGTACCACCTCTTCCCCTAGCCCTCTTGCTTAGTGCTGGGCTGGAGACAACTTGTTCTTGCTTTTAAGAGATGATTCTGTGAATCTCTGTAGGAAGTTTGACATTGACCATAACAGGAGGATTTACACCAAGGAAACTGGCATATTTACAAACCAGGGCTTGCTTATTTGTTTGTTTGTTTGTTTGTTTGTTTGCAGACAACTGGTTTACCAGCCCACCACTGCCTCTGTCTTACCTGTTCTCCTGTCCTCATAGATAACTCATCTCATTCGTTTCTGGTTTATTCTGCCTGTGACTTTTTTTTTTAAAGATTTTATTTATTTATTTGAGAGAGAGAGTGTGAGTGGGGGTTGGGGTAGGAGGGAGAAGCAGACTCCCGCTGAGCGAGGAGCCCAACGCGGGGCTCCATCCCAGGACTCTGAGATCATGACCTGAGCTGAAGGCAGACGCTAAACTAACTGATCTGCGCAGGCGCCCTTGCCTGTGTCTTTTTGTAAAAATCAGCAGATGCGTGTTTGTTTTCTTATTTCTCTTCTTTCCTACATAAAATGTAGCATACTGTATATGCTTTTCTTGCACTTTGCTTTTTTTCACTTAACAACATGTCCAGGAAATCACTCCAACTCAGTTCATAGAGATTGTTTTCATTCTTTTCCAGCTGCATAGAACTTCACTGTGTGATTGTACTATAGTTTATTCAGCCAATCTCCTACTTTGAGGTGTGTAAGTGGTTTCCAGTATTTTGTGGGTACATGTAATGCTATGATAAATACCCCATGCCGTAGTTCTGTGTTGTTGGAGGTATCTTTTTTTTTCCCTGGTATGGGAGGGAGGCAGAGAGGCAGAGAGAGAATCTTAAGCAGGCTCCACACCCAGGGCAGAGCCTGACTCAGGGATCAACCTCATGACCCCAAGATCACGACCTGAGCAGAGGTCAAGAGCTGGATCAAGAAGGCAGATGCTTAACTGAGCCACCCAGGAGCCCTGGAGGTGTCTTTTAATTTTGAATTTCTAGAAGTGGGATTGCTGGGTCAAAACAAACATGTTAAATATTGCCAATCTCTTCTCCATAGCACTGTACTTTGCATTTTTACCAGCAATGTATGAGAGTGCCTGTATCCCCACCACCTTGCCAACCAGGTATGTTGTTAAGCTTTTGAATTTTTGCTAATTTGATGGATGAGGAATGGTATCTCAATGTATTTTCAATTTATATTTCTATTATAATGAGCAAAGCTGAACTTCTTTTCATATAAAAGGGTATGGTACACACTCTTGCTCCCATCCTACCAGAGCTTTCATTTGTAGGACCCTTTCTCATCTGACCAAGTCTTAGGGTCTTATTTCAAGTCACTGAGAGAGAATCTGATTGGCCCATGCATCCATGAATTGGTTGCTACCGCAGGTGCATCCAATTCTCATCAGTTATCTCTTCCGGTCCTTTGACGGGGGTGGGGTGGGGTGTGGGGGGGTTGATGGTTGAGGGAATTCTCAGAAGGGAGTGTGGATTGAGCATGAAAGATGTTGAGTGACTGTCAGTCCTGAAAATGTGTTGGAGCCCAGGTGGCCCTTTCTGATAAGGTTGCTGCTGTCTGACAATTCCTCCATTCAACTGATATCTTTGGAATACTACTATGTGCAAAGTACTGATCTAGGCACCATGGAGAAGGCAATTTTTTGTATTAAAAATATATAACAGAACATTGCAAGCATATACAAAATAGAGAAAATATATAATGAAACTCCATGGACCTATCACCCAACTACAACTATCAACTCATTTACAGTTTTGTTTTCATTCATACATCATATGTTCCCCTCCGGATGACTTTATATCATTTCCTTTGAAAATATTTCAACACAAACTTCCAAAAGATGAGGACTCCTAACTATAAAAACATAAAAACATAACTACATTACTCTTATCACACCTTAAAAATTAAAAATAATTGCTTAATAGCAAATATTCACTCAGTCAAGGCTTGCATGTTTCTCTGTTTTTACAATTTATTCAAATCAGGAACCAAATAATATCCATATATTGTAACTAATTGATAGGTCTCTCAAGGTTCTTTTAATCCAGAGCTTCTCCCCTTCATCTCCTCACCCCTCCACTCTTCTCTCTTTTCCTTTCAACTTATATGTTGAAGAAGCCAGGTCATTCGTCCTGTCATTCCCTACTTTCAAGATTTTGCTGATTGCCTGCCTAGGGTATTATTTATTTTTTTTAGATTTTATTTATTTTTTAAAGAGAGAGAGAGCACGAGCAGGGGCAGAGGAAGAAGCAGACTCCCTGCTGAGCAGGGAGCCTGATGTGGGGCTCAATCCCAGAACCCTGGGATCATGACCTGAGCCAAAGGCAGCCACTTAACCAATTGAGCCACTAAGGCACCGCCTGTGGTATTATTTAAAATATACTTCCATCCCTTATATTTCTTTTAAATTCAGACTTTATTTATTAATTTTTGCAGGACTCTTTCAGACAGGCACAAAATGTCTGCTTGTCTGTCCTTTTGGGTTGTCAGCAGTCATGTTCAACCATTATTAGTCCTTTAGGAAATGCAAGGTGGCTACATTTTAATTTTACCATTCCTTCTTTATGAGCTGTTATATTTCTATAGAGAGACTTCTCATCCACTATTTGGATATACTTATAATTTCCTGTAGGAAGGCAGGATAAATGCTTAACCGGTTTTCAACCCAGGAATTGATTCCTAGTCTGAAAAATACAAACTGAATCTGCCATGCATCCTGCCCTCCTGGAGCTTCCCTTCTAGTAGGGGAATAGGACATGTGGAGAGAGCGACAAGAGAAGACAAGAGATGCCAAGGATCCAGAGGGCCATACTCCCTAAGAGGCAGAGCAGGGTGGGCCTCAGTCCTCCTGGCTGCTTGGCATCAGGGGGACCTTGTAAAGGTGGTGGAATTTCAACTAAGCCTTGAAGGATAGGGGTAGGCAGGAAGTACCAACTGCACCCCAACATCTGTTCTCCCTTTCTTCTTTGCCAGGACTCATGGTCTTCCAGAAATAAGATAGCTTTTTTTTTTTAAAGATAGCTTTTTATTCTCCCTTGCAGTTTCATGCAGCAATGTGACAAGGCTCTGATCTATTGGTTATTATGAGAAAAAATCATCTGAGGAATTCCCGGGTTGTACCCCTAAGGATAGGGGGCAGGCCTTTCCTGTCCCCTTCCTCCATCCTGCTGCTCACAAAGTAGATGAAATGGTGCACCACCTTGGAACCAGGTCCAGGAGGCGCTGTACAGATGGCCAAGATAGAAGCAACCAGCTGGGTCCTGGATGTCCTCCTATGAACCACCATTCCAGCCCGGGACTGCCATCCAACCATGACAAGAACAAGGAATAAACCTCTTCCCCTGAAGGGGCAGCCGTGGAGATGGAAGTGCCCTCTGGGGTCTCCCTTGGAACATCTGATATCTGCTGGTGCTGGCAGATAGCGGGGAAGGGAGTCCAATTCAAAGAATGTAGAGACTGGAAAAAGTGTAAGGCCCGGGAAATGTTTTCAGTAGTTTAATTTTTTTTTTTAATTTTTTTTTTTAATTTTTATTTATTTATGATAGTCACACAGAGAGAGAGAGAGAGAGGCAGAGACACAGGCAGAGGGAGAAGCAGGCTCCATGCACCGAGAGCCCGATGTGGGATTCGATCCCGGGTCTCCAGGATCGCGCCCTGGGCCAAAGGCAGGCGCCAAACCGCTGCGCCACCCAGGGATCCCTGTTTTCAGTAGTTTATACATGATGGAAGAAGAACAGAGAACAACCAAAATAATCCCCCAAAGTTTGTTGAAAGTCGGGTTACCTGGTATTTTTGAAAAGCATGGACTCTCCCTTTCTTTCCTTGCAGTCTCCTCAACGTGAGAATCAAGCAAAATGTGTTTGTTGCATTAATGATGAGAAGGTCTTTAAAAAGTGAAGTGTTTTCTCTACTACTTTCTGCATATTTTCCTAAATTATCTTGTAGAAGCTTCAGCATTCTTTTATTCACATTCAGATTTGAAATTCACCTGGAATTGGGTTTTGTGTATTGTATGAAGTAAGGACAAAGTTTCAAATGTTTTAAAAACCATCCTTTTACTTTTGATCTACGGGGCTAACTTTGTCACAATTCAAAGGCGTCTGGCAGTTCCTATTGAAATTGAACCTACGAATACCCTCTGATCCACTAAGTCTGTTCTAGATACAGGCTGAACAGAAACGCATTCCTATGTACCTGAAAGGACAGATTTGAGCATGTTTATAACAGCACTAGTCAAAATAGCCCAGTAGACAATACCATTGTATCAAAATCATCAAACTTCCGGAGAGACTAGAACTTAATGATTCCAACCTCTAAAAAAATAAAAGAGATCATTATATAAGTGATGGAGACACTCATTATCCCTACAACGGCAATCATACTATAATATAGGAATGTATCAAATTAACATGTTGCATCCCTTAAATTTGCCCAATGGTATGTGTTCAATATATTTCCATTTCTTTAAAAGTTAAAAAAAAACCCACAAAACCAGAACAGCCCTAAAACGAAGAGTCCAAACATCTATCAGCAGTAGGATGAAGGAATCATGGCATATTCGAGCAATAAAATAGCCCTCAGCTGCTAAGACAAGTGGGCTAAACTGTACACAATAACTGATAAATCTCACAAAGATGTTGTTGAGTGAAAGAAGCCAAAAGTAAAATAATACAAGCTATCTCAATTCTGTTTATATAAACTTTAAAAATAGGAAACACTCATCTATGCTGTCAGGTTACCTCTGAGGAAGGGCAGTGGATAGTAACTGGCGGTGGGGGGTCTGAGAAGGGTTTCTGGGGTGCTACTAATGTTCTATTTCTTACTCTGGGCAGTGTCCACCAATAACACATTGCCCTGTAGGTTTCTGGTGTTTCCAATTTTTAAATCTGTATCATACATCAATCTGAAGTTATTTTAGACAAGAAGTTGGTCATTATGTTACATAGAAGTAAGGAAGTCAAGACCAGAAGGAAGCCTGAAGAGAGGCCTGTTGGAGCTAGGACAAATCTCATGGAGCAATGGCCAAAAGGTGGCCAGCTTTGGTCTCAGAGCAGCTGTTGCATTTTCTGTAGCAAGGCACCAAAGCATACAAGATGCTTGATATGCAAAGCAATGTATGATATTTTATATAAAATGATGGATAGAAGAGGGGCACCTGGCTGGCTCAGTAAGTAGAGCGTGCAGCGCTTGATCTCGGGGTTGTGAGTTCGAGCCCCACATTGTGTGTAGAGATTACTTAAAAATAAAATCTTTTAGGAACGCCTGGGTGGCTCAGTGGTTGAGTGTCTGCCTTTGGCTCAAGTCATGATCCCGGGGTCCTGGGATCGAGTCCCTCATCGGGCTCCCCGCGGGGAGCCTGCTTCTCCCTCTGCCTATGTTTCTGCCTCTCTCTCTGTGTCTCTCATGAATAAATAAATAAAATATTTTTTAAAATCTTCTTTAAAATGATAGAAGAGGAAAATGAAGCTAGGAGTCAGATTTCAGCAAATCTCAAATACCACTGACTATTAAAATGTTCCATCATTTTAATAAACCACTTATGGGGGAAAGTGCTGCTAATTAAACTGAGACCATGCCTTAACAACAGTCCTGGGTGATGAGTAAAATAATCATAACAGTTTCTCATTGCTTTGAGATTTCTTTTGTTTACTCCAAGGGATTTGACAATTTTCTTTCCTTCAATTACCTTCTTTGCATGGCTTATGGCCCTATGATAGACTTTGCCTCTGCACATGTTTCAGGTACAAAATGAACCACAACTTCACCTAGTTGTGGGTCTCTTCCTTTCTTAGGTCCCATAAAACTCTTGGTTGGCCTTTACAAGAGAATTGAGAATTTTGGCCATTCCTTCAGAGTGAATTTTTTTGCTTTATTACTACCAATCTGCCCCCACTGCTTTGTTACTCTGCCTTCCTGGGACTGTAATTACCTTTTGTTTCAATGAGCAATCTTTGAAAAGACATTTTCAACATCAATTAAATTCATCCACAGTGATGCCAATAGAATAGCCACAGCCAAGTTCACATACGTGAAGGCAACGACGCAGCTGCTGCCTGGCCAACAGTGCCTGTGAGAGGCTTCTCAATTTCAGAGATGTTAAATGTGAAAAAATGTGCATCTTAGAATTGATGAATCAGTGTGTTGAAGGGAAAGGCAAAGTCAGAAAATTACTATTTACAGAGTTAGAGGAAGTCTTACATACTTGCATAATTTGGGCTGAAAATAAGCAGTGATGTATTTCAAGGATCCAGAAGAAAATCAGGGAAGAGGTCAAAAGCAAATAACATAGTCTGCCTAAAATAAATATACTATGCTTGATGGAGGCTGATCTTCATTAACTTGATGTGGAGAAGCATGGCTGGTCTTCCTCTCCCTTTGGGAGGCAAGGTGGTACGATAAATTAGAGCAATGGGGTGCTAGTAAAGGTTTAGCCAACGGACCCTCTGGGAAAAAATGTGCATATATATGTTTATCATAAATATTACTGATATAAAGGATTGTTGCCCATGGTTTACAAATAATATTAAATACCTCCACTCTGTTATAAATTACCGTCTAGCCAATTAGCCAGTTGGTTCCCACAGAATGCTCTTGTGGATCTTCCCCTAACTCTGCATCCATAGCCAACTTGTGGTTGTAATTGACAAAGACATGAATGTTGGTTGGTATTTTTGTTTACATTGATGCATAAGAGCAAAGTGAAACATCAAAGACATATGTTGGACCTTCACTCATCTGTCAAAGACACAAGTGACTTCTTTGCTGAATCAAGTAACAGTCTTCTAATTCTAAAAGAATCTTTCCTCGATGTGTTTGTGTTGTGAAAACACTTTTCACAAAAGATTTTACTTATTTATTTATTTGAGAGAGAGGGGAGGGGGAGAGAGAGAGAGCAGGGGAAGGGGCAGAGGGAGAAGGAGAGAGAAAATCTAAAACAGACTCCCAGCCGAGCATGGAGCCCGATGCAGGACTTGATCCCACAACCCCGAAATCATGACTTGAGCTAAAATCAAGAGCCAGATGCCCAGACAACCAAGCCACCCAGGTGCTCCTAAATACAGCATGCTTTTTAGTCTACACTATTAACGTTTCCCACCACCTTAAGTCTAGACAACCAACAAAATGATAAATTGAGCCCTGATTTGTCATGTGTGCCAGTTGCTGTGTTACCAATGCTCCCATCATGACCAGTTTTGAGCTGTCAGTGTGATCTTGCTGAATGTGGAAATGGGAAGAGATGCACAGCAACACAGTAGTTATGTGGAATTTCCACGCTACAGATGTGAGAGTTGGAAACAACTTTAAAAGTATAGACACTTGTAAGACGTAGCAATAATAATTAGGAAGTGCTGAATTTTGAGTATTTACTACCTTGTTTTAATTTGTTTAATTATAAGTTTGCATCATTTAATTTTTGATAATGGCCATGACAAATGCTCACAAATTTCCTGAAATGTTAACTTAGCAAGCCTCTATGCGTCAGCTCCGGCACACCTCTGCTTTGGAGTCAGACAACTTCAGGTTTATATTTAACTTTACCAGTTCCTTGTTCTCCAGCCATGGACAATATGCTTAGCCCCTTCAAGCCTGGTTATTTCTCTGCAGAGCTAATAATACCTACTTCACAGAGTTGAGTTGTTGAGGATGGCACGAGATCAAGTTTGTGAAGTGCCAAAATCAACACCAACCAGGATCACGGGATCAGCTCTTCTCTTCCTTTGGTCTTTCTCTTGTCTGATGCATCTGCTCGTTAAAATTATCTTCGTGAAACAGAGGTACTGTTATGTCCGCCTTCAGACTCACATTGGTATTAAGCACAAACTCCAATTTGCTATCAAAGCCTATCTCTCACCACTCTTGGCTTTTCATTACTCCTTGAGAGATTGGCTGTACCCCAACTACAAATGTGTTGACATCTCCCACATAGTCCTTATAAGTCCCATCCCCACACCTCTGTTCTCTGTTCCCGGCAGTTCTTCCCGCTGGGATCTTTGTACCATCTGCACCACCTCCCTGCATCCTCATCACAGCACACCTCCATGAGGCTTCATCTGATAATGTTGTCTAACCTGTACTGAGCACATGGTATGTGCCAGGAGTTGTGCAGAGTGCTTTGCATTCATTATCCCATGTAGTTAGCCCAATTTAAAGATCACACTGACAGCTCAAAACTGGTCATGATGGGAGCATTGGTAACACAGCAACTGGCACACATGACAAATCAGGGCTCAACTCTGGCTGTGCCTCTGTAAATAACTTGCCCAAAGTCATACAATTAGTAAAATGGTAGAGCTGGGATTGCAACTCATGTGATCTGACACCAGAACTTGGGCTCTTAGACATCATGTCCCACTTAACTGCCTGAATAATTGCCTTTTAAAATAAATTACCTCTGTTTGTTTCACGTTAACATAGTCATGTATAATGTTACATATAATGTTCTTGACCTTTTCCATGGCTAGGTTTCTATGCTTTGTCGTAGTGCCATCTTCTTGAAGGCAAAAGTATTCATTCACCAAATATCCACAGTGCCCTCCCGATGTATCAGGTGCTATTCTAGGCATTGGGGATATAGGACCAGTCCTTGGTTAAAAAAATGACAAGGGACGCCTGCGTGGCTCAATGGTTGAGCGATTACCTTCGGCTCAAGGCGTGATCCCCAGGTCCCGGGATCGAGTCTCACGTCGGGCTCCCTGCAGGGAGCCTGCTTCTCCCTCTGCCTGTGTCTCTGCCTCTCTCTCTGTGTCTCTCGTGAATAAATAAAAATAAAATCTGGAAAAAAAAAAGAAATGACAAAATATCCAGATAGCAGAATATTATGCAGCTATAACAAAGAACAAGAAGGCTGTTTTTGTAAGGACATGATTAGATTTCCAAGATATACTGTTAAGTGAATAAAAGCAAGGTATGGAACACTTTGTACACTATGCCACCTTTTGCAGAAAATATGAGGAGGGGTTAACAATGCATATTTTTACCTGTTAAAATAAAAGACTCAGTCTTGGGGCGCCTGTGGGGTGCAGTCGGTTAAGCATAGTGACTCCTGGTTTCTGCTCAGGTCATGATCTCAGGGTTGTGAGACAGAACCCTGTGTGGGGCTCAGTGCTCCATGGGGAGTCTGCTTGAGACCCTCGTCCTCTCTCTCTGCCCCTCCCCGCTCTTTAAATATATAAAACAATCTTTAAAAAAATAAAAGACTCAGCCTTCGTCATCATTAAGGTCATAGTATAGACAATGTACTATCATGATGTTACAACTAATGTACAATGGAATCTTGATCTTCAAAAATATATATATTCTGAAATCTTCACAAATCCCTAAAATCACGAATGCCCCCATGGCAGCGAGAGCTAGCTGCTTAATAAAATCTCACTATCCCTTTCCAGAACGTGGACTTGTTGCCGGGAAGTGGCCTCTGGCAAAGGACTACTTCCCAACCATCCTCGCATGTGGGACCATATGATTAAATTCTGGCCAGCAGAATGGGGGCCAAAGCGATGTGACCACTTCTAAGCCTAGCCGTGAAAACTTCCCGTGGGGTCCGTGGGCTGCGTGTTGACATCTAGGAAGTTCTTGAATGACTACGTGGAGTGAACCTACTTTATTCCTCTTCCTGGCTGTTGCCCATTGAGCTGCACTTGAGAGATGAAAGAAAGTCTACTGTGTTTAGCCAATGAGATGACAGTGTTTATCTGTAATTGCAGGTTCTAGCACCTTCATTAACACACCACGCTCGTATACGGTTTTCTTCTCACAATACAACTGAAAGTTTTGAATGACTTTCAGATTCTTATTCATTTATCTTATGTGATAAGCGTATTTTTGGCTGAAACACTTAGTGGAAACAGTTTCAGAAATCAATTTTTCTTCTTTTTACTTAATACCTATGATAGGATCATCCATATCACAGAGCTATGCCAAGGGCACTTGTGACATCTCATTTTTTTAGTAATCCAATATTTCCATTTTATTGCCAGAACTACATTTTCTTAGACCTTTCAGCTTCTGTCTCTAGTGTGAACAGCTGCCATCTTTCTTCTTCTTTTTCTATTTTTTGTAATTTTATTTTATAGTGAGATGCATCATACATACAGTAGAGGGCATAAAACAGAGAGTTTTGGTTTTTTTTTTTTTAAGATTTTATTTATTTATTCATGAGAGACATAGAGAGAAAGAGGCAGAGACACAGGCAGAGGGAGAAGCAGGCTCCCTGCAGGGAGCCCGACGCAGGACTCGATCCCAGGACTCTGGGATCACAACCCAAGCTGAAGGCAGACGCTCAACCTCTGAGCCACCTAGGTGCCCCTTAAACAGAGAGTTTTTAAAGGAAAATTAGGAAATCAAGGCCTGGAAAGTGCCACTCAAGTCAAGAAACAGAACATTGCCTTCCAGTTGGCCCTTTGCAATGACAGTTTCCTTCCTTCCCCCACAGACAAAGCCACTAACCTAACCTTGGTGATAATCTGTTTCTTGTGTTTCTTTATAGTTTTACCACCTATGCCTGGTTCCTAAGTGATGGAATGCAGTTGATCTGTTTTTGAACTTTATATGATGGGAGTGATCAGCCCCGTCTACTCTGTGTCTTGCTTCTGTGTCTGACATGACGTTTGTGCAAGTCACCCACATTGTCTCCTATTGCTCTACTTAGTTCACTCTCATTGCTGTAGAGCAGTCCTCACTGTCATTTCTAGAGAAATGACGTTTGACTATTGCAAAGATTGCTTTTGTGAACATTCTCTTCGATGTATCCTGTGGCCAGTGAGCACGTGTTTCTCCAAGGTATGCACCTGGAAGTAAACTTGCTAGGACACAGGATATGGTGATCTTCAACCTGGCTGGATAATGCCGTACTGCTTTGCAAAGTGTCTATACCACTTTCTGTGCCCACCGGTGGTGGATAAAAGTCCCCCTCCTTCCCTAGCTGTGCCAATAGTTGGTGCTGTCAGGCTTAACATTTCATTTCTTTTTCTTTCTGAAGAAGAAAAAGAAGGAAAGAAATGTTTCCTTCTTTCTTTTTTCTTTCTTTCTCTTTCTTCTTTCTTTCTTTCTTTCTTTCTTTCTTTCTTTCTTTCTTTCTTTCTTTCCTCTTTCCTTTTTTTTGTCAATTTCATAGCCATTTCATTGTACCTGAAATGAAACAATTAAATGTGTTTTTAATTTGGACTTTTGATTATTATAAGGTTGAACACCTTTTTATGTGTTTATTGACCATTTAGATTTCCTTTTATGTGACATACCCGTTTTTTGCCCAGCTTCTTCTTCTTTTTTTTTTTAAAGAAATTTTATTTATGTATTCATGAGAGACACAGAGAGAGAGGCAGAGACACAGGCAGAGGGAGAAGCAGGCTCCCTGTGGGGCATCCTGATGTGGGACTCGATCCCAGGACCCCAGGATCACACCCTGAGCTGAAAGCAGACGTTCAACTACTGAGCCACCCAGGCATCCCAATAACAGTATGTTTTAAGGAGAAAAATAAAACAGGGAAGGGGAATAGGAAGTGTTGGGGGTGGGGCTGAAATTTTGGAGAGGATGGCTGGGGAAGGTGTCCTTGAGGAGGAAACGTTGAGTTCATATCCAAAAGGAATAAGGGGACGCCCTGTGGCTCTCTGGAGGAAGAGGATTCCAGGCAGAAGGATCAAGAAGTGCAATTTATGTGTTTGTGGGCCTGGTGTGTTCAAGTGATGGGCGAGGCCAGTGCATGCAGTTTGAGTGAGGAGCGAGGGTAATGAGGTCAGTAGTTAACAGGGACCAATAAGGGGGGGTCTTGTAATTCACAGATTCTGGCTTTTATTGTTATTCAAGAGTTTTGGGTGGAATAACTCCATCTAACACTTACTTAAAAAGATCTTTCTGGGGCACCTGGGTGGCTCAGTTGGTTCAGCATCTTGATTTTGACTCAGGTCCTGATCTCAGGGTCATGAGATGGAGCCCTGAGTGGGGCTCTGTGCTGGGCATGGAGCCTACTTAAGAGTCTCTCCCTCTGCCCCTTCCCATCCCCATGTGCACTCTCTCTCTAAATCAACCAATCAATCAATCAATCAATCAATCCTTTTTGGATGCTGTGTTGAGGAAGACTGAGGGCGGGGGCAGAGTAGAAGCAAGTAAGTCAGCTAAGAGTCTGTTGAAACAGGTCAGGAAACAGAGAGTGGTGACTTGGACCCAAGGTAGCTGTGATGAGAAAGGGTAGGCTCTGGATTTGCCAATGGGCCAGATGTGGGATGACTCTGGAGTTTGTTCTTGGGGACATTTTCCACAAAGGAACAAAGTTTTTATTATCTGGTGAGCATTACTATACATAGAGTGCTGACAACTAGAGAAGAACTTCAAAATGATATTGGTGCTGGGCCAGACTCATCCGCCACCACTTCTGTCAATGACAACCAAAGAAGACTTCTTGGAGGAGGCTGAACCCAAGCTAGTGTTTTGAAGGACAAATGAGAATTTGCCAGATGAGCCCTGGGCATTTCAAATACGAAAATGGTATGAGTAAAGGTGTGGAAGAGCAACATGGCATGGGGCAGACATTTCTAAACTTTCTCCTTTCCTGGCATCCTCAATGTCTTCATGACTTTTTCATGGCATAGGCCAAAAGTACTGCCTAATGGTTCCATTATTGCCTAATTAGGTCCAAGCAATTTGATAAATATTTATGTCTTGACAACTAAGTAGCTGCTTGAAAAAATAATGCATATAAACTGAAAGAAAATAATATTTTTATTTTACCCTTAAATAATCACAATGACATACTAATGATGTCATTGTGGGACACTGGGATGTGTGTATCTGTTGGGTACACACAGTTCCTCAGATGTTGGAATCTGATTGGACACCAGCACCATAGTTTCCTGTTCCACACTGATTTTACTAGTTTGTGCAATGTATGATGGTTGTTAATTATTGGTACATTTTCCTCAAAAAGTTAAAATATCTTCCAAAGTCCCTGTGAGTTAACTGTCCTGGGGTGCGTTGGCATACAGTTTAGAAGCTACGGCAACCGACATTTGGGAGAACTAAAAGTTTTCCAGTGCTTCCAGGAGGTGACATTTGTTCAGGGCAGAGTGAGAGGAAATGAAGCTAAACTACTAGGCAGCGGGCAACTTATGCAAGGGATTGTCCATCGCATTCAGCTTCATCCAGGCCCTGTGGAGTGTCAGGAATGCATCATCTTAGCCTCCGGCAATGCACATTATAGCTGGGAGGATCAACCGCTTTTATAAGGTATATCTGCAATACACTGTGATTATTCCTCTAACAACAATAATACTAAATGATTGATTGTGGGACGCCTGGGTGGCTTGGCAGTTTGGCGCCTGCCTTCGGCCCAGGGTGTGATCCTGGAGACCTGGGATCGAGACTCACATCGGACTCCCCGCATGCAGCCTACCTCTCTCTCTCTGCCTCTCTCTCTGTCTCTCATGAATAAATAAATAAAATCTTAAAGAAAATACTAAATGATTGATTTTGACTTGGGAAGAAGTTAGAGAAAGTGTCATAAAGCATAGAACATGTATGATTGTAGTAGTCAGCTACTGCTCCATTAATGCTGTGTAACAAACCACTCCAAAAGTAAGACTAACGGGTCTGTGGTTGGCCACATCTCAGCCAGGGTGGGCTGGATTCCAGGCTCCAGGCTGCAGGGGGGGTCCAGTTCTGTTCCACATGTTTCTACATTATCCCTGGTTTGGGGACTGCTTGGGCACATGGTCTTCTGATGGTAGATCTCGGTGTAAGAGACCAAACCAAATGGTGTACAGGCACACGTAGTCTCTACTTGGATTGTGTCTGCTAACTTTCTGTTGAACTAAGCAACTCACATAGATCGAGCTAAAGATATTGAGGCAGGGAAAGAAGCTCTGTTTACTCCAGGACATTGCAAGGTCACATGGTTGGGTGAGGGAAGCAAAAAAATTTTTAATTAAGCTTTCGATTTTAATTCTAGTATAGTTAACATATAGCGTCATATTAGTTTCAGGTGTACAATATAGTGATTCAACAATTCTATGCATCACTCAGTGCTCATAATGATAAATATCATAATGGTAAACGTACTCTTAATCCCTTTCACTTATTTCACCCATCCCCCTACCCACCTTCCCTCTGGTAAAGCAATTTGTTCTCGATGGTTAAAAGTCTATATTTTGATTTGTTTCTCTCTCTTTTTTCCTTTGCTCATTTGTTTTGTTTCTTAAATTCCACATATGAGTAGCATCATATGGTATTTGTCTTTCTCTGACTTATTTCGCTTAGCATTATACTCTCTAGCTCCATCCACATTGTTGCAAATGGCAAGATGTCATTCTTTTCATGGATGAGTAATATTCCATTCCATTTTTTAATAAGTATTTCTTTGAGAGAGAGAGAGTGAGAGAGTGAGCATGGGAGAGGGAAGATTAGAGGGAGAAGCAGACTCCCTGCTGAGTGAGGAGCCCAATGCAGGACTTGATCGATCTTGGGACTCCGGGATCATGACCTGAGCCAAAGGTAGATGCTTAACTGACTGACCCACATAGGCGCCCTATACCACATCTTCTTTATCCATTTATCTATCAATGCACACAGGCTGCTTCCTTAATTTGGCTGTTGTAAATAATGCTGCAATAAACATAGGGGTACATGTGTCCCTCTGAATTAGTGTCTTTGTATTTTTGGGGTAAACACTCAGTAGTGCGATTACTGGATCATAGACTAGCTCTATTTTTGACCTTTTGAGGCAATTCTATACTGTTTTCCACAATGGCTGTACCAGTTTGCATTGAGGGAAGTAAAATTAATAATACTCCACTAATAATACCCCTGTCATTGTAGTAATGGCAAACGATGGTTAGGGCAATGTCAGTGGGTAGGAGGATATAAAGTCAAAAGCATTAGGGAGCAAGAGTTCTCAGGACTTAAGGTTCATTAGAAATGAGGTAAGTAAAGCATATGGATCTTGAGCATATGGATAATAAATTAATGGTTATAGAGTACTTAGTAGGTGCCATTCTAAGTATGAATGTACACTGACTAATATAATCTTGTCACAACAACCGTATGAGATATCCATTTAATAGTTAAAGAAACCAACACAGACCAGTTATATAACTTGCCCAAGATTACAAGGCTTGGTGATGCTCAGATTTTTTTTTATTTTATTTTATTTATGATAGTCACAGAGAGAGAGAGAGAGGCAGAGACACAGGCAGAGGGAGAAGCAGGCTCCATGCACCGGGAGCCCGACGTGGGATTCGATCCCGGGTCTCCAGAATCGCGCCCTGGGCCAAAGACAGGCGCTAAACCGCTGCGCCACCCAGGGATCCCTGATGCTCAGATTTAAATCCCTGACACCTGGCTTCACCGTCCACATGGCTGAGCATTATGAGAAATGACTGTGATGAGAGGGCCTATCAAAGAGTGAGGACTTACTGCATAGAGTGCATAGTAGTGACATCGGTGGGGTTCCAGGTGCTGACCTGGAGGCATGGAGTATGCTCTCGTAGGTACAATTTGACCAAATTGATTGGTAAATTATTTACAAAGCTATAATAAAAAGTCGGATAAGCCAAAAGTAAGATAAACGAAAAGTAGGATAGTCTAAAAGTCCACAGGCTAGCACGTGAGGCACATTGTTGCCAGGGATTTCGCACAGGCTGCAGTGAAAAGGAAGAATGGGTGGTATCTTCCACATTGCCAATATTTCTGCAGGGCTCGCCACTGTGGGAGATTAGGAGTCATCTCAGAGATAAAATCTTCAGACTGGAGTCTGCTGGCATCACAGCAAGCTAAGGAATTAATCCTGTTTTCATTGAAGGGAGCAGTAAATTTAGAGGAAGCAGTAATGTCTGGAATGAGAGATAGAAGATTAAGTAAATTATTATTGGGTCAAAAGGTAAAAAAGAGAAGTGAGGAGAACATCCCAAAGGAAAGTACTTCTGCTCTATTTCCATCAGGAAGCCCTAGATGACCTCTAAAGGTGGAAGTGGTGATGCGGATAGAACCAGAGGGTGACAGGCTCTCAGACGGGAAGGAGCATAGTCCCACTTCATACTTTAAACATCTGTGTACACTGGACATTCTTCACCTGGGATTCAAGGACGAGCCTCACAACTGAACGTAAAACTGTGCCTTAGTCTATGTGCATGTGTGTGCATGGGTCTGTGAATTTATCTGGGAGGAATGATTTCATAGCTCTTATCAGATTTGCAAAGGAGTCCTTGATCCTAAAATGTCCAGAATGACTGATCTTACAGCATCTCCTTGAACTAACACCTTGGCTCCTTTCCTCAGAGGTGGTCTGTTTAGCTGCTGATCAAGCTCTGTAAGAACATCCTTCCTCCTTTTGAGTTGGCATCTCTCTCCTAGGAATTCTCACCCCTGGTCTTGGTTTCACCCTCTGGAGCAACACTGGGTAAATCTAATCCCTCGTTCATCTTTCTAAATGGAAACTCGGGGATCCCTGGGTGGCGCAGCGATTTGGCGCCTGCCTTTGGCCCAGGGCGCGATCCTGGAGACCCGGGATCGAATCCCACATCAGGCTCCCAGTGCATGGAGCCTGCTTCTCCCTCTGCCTGTGTCTCTGCCTCTCTCTCTCTCTCACTGTGTGCTTATCATAAATAAAATAAAATAAAATTTAAAAAAAAAGAAAGTTTTAAATGGAAACTCATTTCTCAGTGCATTGAGCTTTTTTCTGATATGAGCCTAGTTGTTAAAGGAAATCCTTGACATTTTTGATGACTTCAAAGATTCTCATGGAGTCAGCAAATATTCTTATATATCAAAAAGTTTGTAACTTTAGCTACCTGGGAGCTTAAAAGTAACAGATTCTATTATTTGATCCCCATGTGATCCCAGAGGCTGAATTTCCACATGTGTTAAAATGTTGGAGAAAGGATACAGAACTCTGTCCTCTCTCACTGTTTGGCAAATGTCTGATTATAGCTCCAAAGGGACTGATTTCCAGGAAAAGTAGCTTCAATAAGGAAGACATACATCCTGCTTGTAACAATCAGAGATTTGGAAAATGCAAGATAAAAACTATTTACAGGGATGCCTGGATGGCTCAGTGGTTGAGCGTATGCCTTCAGCTCAGGGCATGATCCTGGGTCTGGGGATCCAGTCCCGCATCAGGCTCCCTTCGAGGAGTCTGCTTCTTCCTCTATGTCTCTGCATCCCTCTGTGTGTCTCTCATGGATAATTAAATAAAATCTTAAAAAAAAAAAACACCTATTTACAGAGGCATCTATTATGAGAAAAGGGTTTCTTTATGTTACGGGATTGAACCTATTTTTTTTTAATCTGGGACCTCAAACTTATTTTTCTAATGTATTTACACATTGGCTTTCTTATACAATATGCTACAAACAGCTTTAATAATTCTAGTTTTAACCATTTTTGTTGAATTTCTTTCTTTCCTTCTCCTTATAATTACCTTGATTTAGTTACCATATTGGAAATCAGTGCTCCATCTCTTTATGTAGTATGAGGCCTGCTTCAACTGAGACCAACTTTTAGTTCAGTTATCTGGAGCACCCTAAGCATTCAATCACCAAAAGTCTGTTGATGCAAGATGAGAAGAAACAAATGCTCATACTTTAAGTGAGTATATATATTGAAAACCTACTGTGTACAAAGCACCCAAAATTCAAATGGTCAGAGAACTTACTTACAGTTTAATTTAGTACCCAAGTTAAGGTAATATTTAAATTTATGTAGTAGCAAAATAACACAACAAAGAGTTACAGCTAATAAGTTAGCAATATAGGTAAAAGGGAATGACAAAATATATTCTAGTTAATCAAAATAAGGCAGAAAATAGAAGAAACAAAGAATAGAAAGAACAAATAGGAAAGAGCACATTATTAGATTTAACCTCTGCCATATTAATACTCATATGAACTGTAAATGGTCTAACCATCTCAATTGAAAAACAGAGATATTAGATGGGAAGAAAAGACCAAGACTCAATGTATGTTGCCTAAAAGAAACCTACTTTAAATATAAAGATATAATAAATAGGCAAAATTAAAAGAATGTAAAAAGAAATACCATGCTAGTCTATATTGGACAAAGTAAATTTCAGAGTAAAAATATAACCAGAGGTAAAGAAGTTCATTCCATAATAATAAAGGAGTTAATTCATCAGGAAGACATAACAATCCCAAACATTAAGGTACCTAATAACAGAACTTCAAAATATGAAGTAAACACTGATCGAATTGCAAGAAGAAACAGACCAATCTACAATTATATTCATAGATTTAACATACCACTTTGATTTTATTTTATTTAAAGATGTTATTCCTTTATATGATATATATTTAGAGAGAGCACAAACGGGGAGCAGCAGTTAGGTGGAGAGGGAGAAGCATGCTCTTTGCTGAGCTGGGAGCCTGACCGTGGGGTTCCACCCAAGGACCCTGGGATCATGACCTGAGCCAAAGGGAAATGCTTAACCAATGGAGCCATCCAGACGCCCCTCAACGTACTTCTTTTAAAAATTATAGAACAAATAGAAAAAAAATCAGTAAAGATATAGAATACTTGAATATCACTATCAATCCACTTGACCTAATTGACATTTGTAGAGCATTTCATCTAACAGCAAAAACACACTCTTCTCAATTGCACACGGTACATTTACCAAGATAAATCATATTTTTGGCCCATAAAACAAGTCCCCCCAAAAGATTTAAGTCATACAAATCATGTTCTCTGGCCACAATGCATACAATTAGAAATTGACAACAGAAAGTTACTTAAGAAATTCACAGATGTTTGAAAACTAAATAATACATTTATAATCCATGAGGCAAAGAAGAAATCAAAGGGGAAATTAGAAAATTTCTTTAACTGAATTATAATGAAAATCCAACATATCAGAATGTGTGGGATGCAGCAGCTAAAGCAGTGCTTGGAGAGAAATTTATAGCAATAAATGCCTATTTTAGAAAAGAAGAAGGTCTCAAATCAATTACTTCAGCTTCCACTTGAGAAACTAGGGAAAACAAGCAAATGAAACTCAAAGTAAGCAGAGTAAAGGAAATAATAAAGATCAATGAAATAGAACACCAAAAATCAGTAGAGAAAAACCAATGAAACCAAAAAGTGCTTCTTTGCAAAGACCAATTAAACTAATAAACTTACAGCCACACTAATTAGGGAAAAAAAGAGAGAGAAGACACAAGTTACCAATCTCAGGAATAAGAGAGTTAGCATTATTACTACATTCTGTTGATGGTAAAAGAATAATATGGGAATATTATGATCAACTTTATGCCCATCAATTCAACAACTTAGATGAAATAGAAATTTCTTTTTTTTTAGTTAAAAAAAAGATTTTTAAAATTTATTTATTCATAAGAGACACAGAGAAAGACAGAGTCTAGAGGCAGAGACATAGGCAGAGGGAGAAGCGGGCTCCATGCAGGGAGCCCGACGTGGGACTCGATCCCTAGTCTCCAGGATCTGGGCTGAAGGCGGCTGTAAACCACTGAGCCACCCAGGCTGCCTGAAATAGAAATTTCTTGAAAGAAACGACTACCAAGTTCATTCAAGAAAAAAATTTAAAAATCAGAATAGCCCTACAACTATTAAAGGAATTACATTTATGCTTAAAAATTTTTTCCTGGGATGGAGCTCCACATTGGGCTCCCTACTCAGCAGGGAGTCTGCTTCTCTGTCTCCCTGGGCATTCTCTCACACACACACACACACACACACACACACACACACACACACACACTCTCTCTCTCTCTCTCTCTCAAATAAATAAACAAATTTAAAAAACAACAACAACAAAACCCTTCCCTTGGGGTGCCTGGCTAGCTCAGTCAATAGAGCATGCAACTCTTGATCTTGGGGTCATGAGTTCAAGCCCCATATTGGGTATGGAGCCTACTTTTAAAAAATAAATAAAAAAATAAAAACCTTCACTCAAAGAAAACTCCAGGCCCAGGTAATCACACTGGGCAATTCCGCCAAACATTTAAAGAAGAAATAATTAATATGAACTCTATACAAACTCTTCCAGAAACTTGAGGAAGAGAGAATACTTCCTAACTCTTTTTGTGAGGTCAGCATTACTCTGATACCAGAGCCAGACAAGTCATTACAAGAAAACTACAGACCTACAGACTAATAAACCTCGTGAACATAGATGTAATAATTTTTAAAAATATTTTATTTATTCATGAGAGATACAGAGAGGCAAAGACATAGGCAGTGAGAGAAGCAGGCCTCCTGTGGGGAACCTGATGAGGGACTTGATCCTGGGACTCCAGGCTCATGTCCTGAACTGAAGGCAGACACTCAACCACTGAGCCACCCAGGCATCCCATAGATGTAAAAATTCTTAACAAAGTGTTAGTAAGTAAAATCTAACAATATACGAAAAGGATAATACTCTGTGATCTATACATTATTAGGTTGGTTTAATATGTGAAAATAGATGGGTGTAATTCACTATATTAACAGACTAAAAACAAAAGCCATATGCAAAAAAAGGATTGCAAAGTTCAATTCCTGATAAAACTCTCAGGAGAGTAAGAATAGACAAGACCTCAACACAATAAAGGGCATCTAGGAAAAATCTATAGCTGACATCATATCAAAAGAAAAATAGAATATTTTCCTCCTAAGATGAGGAACAAAACAGAGATATTTGCTTTTACAACTTCTATTCAAAAAGTACTAGAGGTCCTAACCAGTGCAACAAGGCAAGAAAAAGGAACAAAAAGTATTCAGATTGCAAAGGAAGAAACAAAACTGTGTTTATTTGCAGATGACATGATTGTCTTTGTAGAAAATCTAATGGAATCTACAAAAAATCTACTATAGCTAATATGTGAATTTAGCAAAATTGCAGCACGTAAAATTAATTTATAAAAATTAATTGTACTTCTATGTACTACTGAGGAACAATCAGAAATTGAAATTGAAAAATACTATTCAGGAGCATCAAAAATGCAAAATATTTAGCAGTAAATCTCAGAAAGGTGAACAAGACTTGTTATTCTCAAAACTACAAAATATTGTTGAGATGAATTAAAGAGAACCGAAATAAATGGAGTGATATACTCTATGTTGTTGTTATCATGTCAGTTCTCCCCAAACTAATCTATGTATTGAAAGCAATCTTGATTAAAATCTCAGGGGGCTTTATTTTTGCATAATTTGATAAGTCAATTTTAAAATTAATATGGAAATGCAAAGGGCCTGAAATAGCAAAATCAATACAGGGGAAAAAAAAAACAAGAGCAAAATCAGAAGGCTTACGCTGACTTCAAGATATATTATAAAGCTAGAGCAATCAAGACAGTGTGTTTAGTGTCAAGATAGATCAATGAAACAGAATAGAGAATCCAGAAATAGACCCTCAACATAGCTGAATAATTGATTTTCAACAAGGGTACAAAGGTAATCAGATAGTGCAGGAACAACTAGATATCCATGTGAAAAAAAACATTAGGTATGACTACAAAAACATGATCCATAGAAGAAGAGAAAATAATAAATCAGACTTCATAAAAATTAAGAATTTCTGCTCTTTGAAAGACACTAATTAAAAGAACAAAAAGATATGCACAGACCGGGAGAAAATATTTACAAATCATGTATCTGATAAAAGACTGTATTTAGAATATATACATACCTCTCAAAGCTCAACAATAAGAAAACAAACGACCCGACTTTAAAAATAGGTAAAGGACTTGAACATACACTTCACCCAAGTAGATTTACTGATTACAATAAGCTCAGAAAAAGATGCTAAATATCTTAGTCATTAGGGAAAATGCCAATCAAAACCCCAGTAAGATACTTTTAGCCATTCTACTCACCAGTTAGAATGGCTAAAAGACAAAAGATCATAGGTAATGTTGCCAAAGACACGGAGTAACTGAAACTCTCATATGCTGCTGGTAGGACTATAAAATGGCACAATCACTTTGGAAAGTAGGTTGGCCCTTTCTTAATAAGTTAAATATACACCTATAATTGGACTTAGTCATTCTATTCCTAGACATTTATACCCAAGACAAATTAAAGCATATGCACACAAAGCATATTCATGCAAAAACTTGCACACAAACACTATCAGCTTTATTTTTAATAGGCAAATCCGGAAATAACCTAAATGTCATCAACAAGTGACTGGATACACACGCTGTGTATATTCCTATAATGAACGCTACTCAGCAATAAAAAAAAAATTAGCTATTGATAGGCAACTGTGGCATCAACAGCAGGATAATCTCAAGACAGTTGTGTGAGAGGAAGGAGCCATACCAAAAAAAAAAATAAATAAAATAAAATAAAATAAAATAAAATAAAAT
Organism: Canis lupus baileyi; assembly: GCF_048164855.1. Lineage (NCBI taxonomy): Eukaryota > Metazoa > Chordata > Mammalia > Carnivora > Canidae > Canis > Canis lupus. The sequence goes on along the minus strand of NC_132862.1, from coordinate 3,352,607 downwards.
AAAATAAAAAAGAAAAAAAAAGAAAAAGAAAGAGAGGTACATACTGTATGATTCCATGTATTTAAAATTCTGAAAAATGCAAACTAATGTACAGTAATAGAAAGCAGATTAGTGGTTGCCTGGAGAGAGAGAGAGTGGGAGAGTGATACATGGAAGGATTACAAAGAGGCAGGGGAACCTTTTGGAGGTGACGGGTATGTTGGAGGTGACGGGTAGGTAGATGGTGGTGATAATTTCCTGCGTGTACACACACATCAAAATTCTGCACTCTAAACTTGCGTGGCTTATCGCATGTCACATACATCTCGGTAAAGATACTTAAAAACGTAGGCATTGGCCCACTACGTGATGGGCACACCGCGCGCCAGGTGAGATGCCCTCTCTCCAAGCCTCCCCACGAGCCGCCCAGGTTGGTGCCGCGGTCGCTCGCTCTCACTGACAGCGTCTGCAAGTCTTTTCCTGCGGTGTAGACAGGCTGATCGGGTTCCAAAGCCACGCGGCCGGTGAGCGGCAGCCTGGCCACCGAACTTGCGGTGGGAAGACACCTGTAGGAGGGGGACCCTGACTGAGGGGCGCTCTCACTGTCACCGTCCGCCTCCTCCTAGGCGGTTCAGACGTTCGCGCCTGCCGAGGTCCGAAAGGATGGAGGTGCCCTTACGCAGCGGCCCACCTGGGGGCCGTCAGGGATGCGGCGTGTCCCTCCTCCCGCCACCGGGGCCCCGTGCGCCGAATCCCAACGCTCCAACCGCTGCTGATAGACTGCTGCGGGGTTTCTGGTTTTGTTTTGGGTTTTGGGTTTGTGTGTGTGTGTGTGTGTTTGGTTTGTCTTTCAGCCGCCCCAAGATCCTGTAGATGGAGTTGCCTGTGCTTAGGGGTGTCGGCTCTCCGACAGCGGAGCCTGGCCGGACTGCGGGGCGTCGCCCTTGCGGCCGCCGCTCCGGAGACAGGTGAGACTCGCGGCCTCCACCAGGGTCACGCCGCACCTTCGGGCTCCAGCTCCCCCGCCGTCCCGCGGCTGCTCAGCCCGGTGCGCGCCCCCCGTGCCCGCCCCCCGGCCTCCCCCCTGCACGCGGCTCCGCGGGGGCGTCGGGGAGGCGGGCCCGCACTTTCGAGCTCCTCTCCCCGGTGCTGGCGGGTGTCCCGCCGCGGACCCGAGCCGCCCAGCCCCGTGCGCCCCCCACTCCGCGCCCCCCCCGGCCTCCCCCCTGCACGCGGCTCCGCGGGGGCGTCGGGGAGGCGGGCCCGCACCTTCGGGCTCCAGGTCCCGGTGCTGGCGGGTGTCCCGCCGCGGACCCGAGCCGCCCAGCCCCGTGCGCCCCCCACTCCGCGCCCCCCCCCCGGCCTCCCCCCTGCACGCGGCTCCGCGGGGGCGTCGGGGAGGCGGGCCCGCACCTTCGGGCTCCTCTCCCCGGTGCTGGCGGGTGTCCCGCCGCGGACCCGAGCCGCCCAGCCCGGTGCACCCCCCCCCCCCCCGCCCTGCACGCGGCTCCGCGGGGGCGTCGGGGAGGCGGGCCCGGGGACGCTCGCGAGGCGCTCGGGCGCGGCGCCCCCTGCCGGCGCCCTGCTGCCTCGCCCCGGATCCGGTCCGGGCGGCGCGGGGACTCCGGCCCGGGAGCCAGCGAGCGCGGGCGGGCAGGCGGGCAGGCGGGCAGGCGGGCGGCGCGGCGCGCTGCGGGCGAGCGGGCGCGTCCTGCAGGGGTAGGTGGGCCGCGGGCGCGGGCGCGGGCGCGGGCGGGCGCGGGCGGGGGTCGGCGCGGGGGCGGGGGCGGGGGCGGGGGCGGGGCGGGGGCGCGCGGCGGCGGGGGCGCGCGGCGGGGCTCGTGCCGGGGCGGCGGGCGCGGGGGGCGGGCGGGGAGCCTCAAGATGGCGCCCACCGCAGTCCCGCCCGCCGCAGCCCCGGCGCCTCTGCAGTCCGGCCGCGCCTCCCGGGCCCCGCGCTAGGGCCGCCGCCGCCGCCGCCGCCGCCCTCGCCGCCGCCGTAAGTCGCCCGGGGCCGGCCTCCCCGCGCTCCTCGCCCATCCCGCGCCGGGGGCTCTGCCGCAGGGCGCGCGGCGGGGTCGGGCTCGGGCTCGGGGTCGGGGCCGGGGCCGGGGCCGGGGTCGGGGTCGGGGTCGGGGCCGGGGTCGGGGCCGCCGCTGGCGGACGGCTGTTTGCGAGGCTCGCACCTCGGCCGTGCGTGCGGGTCGCCGCGGGGAGGTCGCGCCCGGGCCGCTCGGGGGGCGCTGGCCTCCCGCGGGCCCCTGCGGCGGTGCAGCCCCCCGGAGGCGGAGGCCGGGACCGGTCGGGGCCCCGCGGGCTCCCCGGGGAGGGCCTCGCTGTCGGGTCGGGGCCGCCCTGCCCCTCCCCCGCGCCCTGCCGCAGCCTCCCCCCCCCCCCCCGGGCTCCGGGTCGTTACCGGCCGCAGCAGCCCGGGACTCCCCCTGCCCTTTCCTGGGGTGCGCCCGTCCCTGCCTGGCTGGGCGCTCTGGGGCGGTGCGGGGGGCCCCCGGGACCTTCCTGGGCAGGCCAGGATTCCTGCAGTGGGGAGCACATCACTTTCAGAATCCCCCCTTCCCCCACCCCCATCCCTACGCCACCCGATGCGGAGCTCGTTGCTCTCCTCCTTCCTCCCTCCCTTCCCCCCCCACCCCTGCCAGCAGCGCCCCGGGCTTCCTCGCGCTCGGCTTACAGGACTCCCAGCTGCAGAGACCTGGACCCCTCCTCTCTGGTTCCCACTTGGTCCCTGGGGGACCGCAGAGCCTCTGCATTTTTGCTTAGAGCTCAGCTCCATCCCTGCGGCAACCACCGGTGGAGACTTGGCTGTTAACTTTCCAGGGGGGGTGGGGGCTTAGCCGGGGCCTTCAGACCCCTGCGGAGGCCTCAGCTTAGAGGTCGGGTGTTGGGGGGTGGGGGGAGTGCGAATCATTTTTTGCAGTCTGACAAATAGGATTCTTCGAGCCATGCATTCCTTCCAACTACTCCACCCTGTGCCTGTGCCCGTGCCCTCTTCCTCACTTACATTGCAGTTTTTGAAACACGGGCGGGGGGGGGGGGGATGCATTTTATATCGGGAGATTCCAAGATTCTGGGCCTCAGGGTTCAGGATTAAAGGATGTCATCTGTTTGGGGAGAGGGGGGAGAAACTTGGCACTGCATCTGGCTAATTCAGGGAGAGGGAGAAATCATTAGCATGGAGCCAGCTCTGCCGCCCGAGGAAAATTCTTTTTAGTGCACGGCGGGCACCGGAGAAGCAGGAATGGAAGCAGGAAATGTGGGTGAGGGCTTTGGGAGCAAAGGGGGGAATAGTGCTTTTTATAACTATTTTCTCAAGTTTGAACCTGGAGAGCCTTCAGAGAGCTATCGATGTGTTAGGGCTGGGGGATGTTTTAGCTTTGCAAAGGAGATTTCGGGTGTGGTAGGCTTTCGCTGTTTCACCATCTCTCTGTACCTCTCTTTTCTCCACGTGCATTAGAAGATAATGCGGGGTGAGGGGACTTTTTTTTCTTTCCTTCCCCCCACCCCCCAATTTTTTTTTTTTTTTTTGATGTGTAATGCAAATGGCTGGAGAACATTAGCATCCGGTACCATTCTGGTAGGAATCTCAGGGGAATCAGACTTAAACTGCTGGAAGCTCTGTAGCACGTTGCCTGTAACCTGGTTCTTGAAATACTGCAGCATTTTTTCTTTGGAACTCATGACCCATAAGGCCTTCAATTCTCCCTGAAAGAGAATTTGATTGCTTGGGAAGGGGGGGGGGGGGTGGAGTGGTGGTGTGGCAGTGATGGTTTGGTATTCAGCAAGCATCATCTGTCCTAGAAATTGAGTCTCTCCCTGGAGAGGGCTCTGAGCATGTTCTATGTTTTCAACATCTGATTTAGGGTATGTGTAAATGTGTTGTGTTTCTTAGTAGGGCTGGTGGTGGAGATTGCAAAGCAGTTCTTGACAGTGCAGGCCAATTATTGGTTTCTTGGGTTCAGTTTGAGAGGCTGACTTAATATACCTTTGGTTTTCATTTGGGATTTTGTTAACTTTTATCAAAGTACTTACAGGATTTTATTTTAAATTAATCCTTTAAATTAAAGGGTTATGAAATAGAATATAGCATACTTAAAAAACAAACACCCATACAGTGTTTGTTTATTTCTTTGTAGGAGCTTTAACAGATTTTTCTCATGGCCCAGCTTTGGGTGCCTGTGTTTAGGCTTACACCAGGGTTTCTTGCTGTGGTGCTAAAAGGACAGTTCCCTGGTTTCTTGCTGTGGTGCTTAAAAGGACAGTTCCCGGACCAGCCCTGCCATGAAGCGCACACATGCTGGACATAATTTGGATTTTTCTTTGCTTTTGTTATCAGCAGGCTTTCTTGTAGATGTGTGTGCATGCGCAGCTGGGCTTATTCTTGAGGTTGCAGGCCTAGTTATCATATTTTATTACTCCCACATAACTCTTCATTTTGGCTGTCCCTCGTGGAGACAGTGTTTTGCAGGCTGCAACAGATCCATATGTAAGACATACAGTGACATTTTGCTGACAACAGTATTTCAGCACATTTTTGTCATTTCAAGTAGCAAGGATCTGTTAATAATTATGGGAATTTGGTCTCCACAAGAATTAATCAGGTAGCCTGCTAAGTCAGGCTGGATCAGAAGGGAATCTTCTCTGGGTTGATTTGAACGGTGAGCTGAGAAAAGGACGTGACACAACAGAGGACAGCATGCAACCATTGTATCGCTGGAGTGGACTTGTCAAAAATTTTATTTTAAAATCCTAGAAAGGGAAGGTAGCCATAAAATTCAGCTGTACAACCTCCCAGCACAGGAATCCCCTTATGGGAGATCTTTGCTTTGAATACTTCCGTTAGTAGGGAACTTCCTACTACATAAAGTAGCTCATTCTATTTGAGTTCCGCTGTGATTAAAGTACTTTAATGTCTTTGAAAAGATAACACACGTAAAGTTAAAAGACTATAGATTGGGGCTATATCAAGGCCAGATGTTATTCTAGTGCTCATTTTCAAAAAAGATTAATAATATTCTGTAGAGATTGTATAAGAAATTTCCATCTGCTTGAAAAGAATGCAGAGATGAGACATATCCACCTAGAGCAAGAACAACATTCCATGAATGGAGAGAAGAATAATTATCTTTAATATGTTGATGTTATGTAACAAGTTCTGGAGGCATAGGCATGAATTAATGAATACACAATTCCTATTGATTATATCTGAGAAAGAAAATAACCCCACACTGTATAGAAAGTGTTAAAAATGCAAAGTTTATCCAGAGTGAGTTCAGTTTCCATAATTATGAAAATAACACATGCCTGTTACAGAAAAAATTTAATATATGTAAAAAAGGCAGGAAAAGTCAGTCTTAACTATCCTAAGCAAAACAGTTGTCTATGTTTTATTGTATATTTTCAGTGTTTTTTTTTTCTCTTTAGAGAGGGCAAGAAGCCCTTGCAAAAGTTATTCAGAATAACAGTATTTTTTAATTTTTCAAAACATTATCTTTAATGAGAGATAATTCATTCTTGGAATTGGACTCCTGTAAAGTCTCTTGATTGAAATATAGCAAGATAACTAGAGGAATAAAGAAATCTTTGATTAATCAGCAAATCAACAGATATTCTCCCTCTGTACCTACTATGTGTGAGGCATAGTCCTAGGCACTAATGCTCTTTAAGTGATAAGAACCAGCTTAGAAAATGAAACCATGCTCCAAAACTATGGCTGTTAAAGTGCACAAGGAAGATAACAGAACTTTCATGCTCTAGGCATATATTAATTAGCGAAATGTAGTATGGCAGACTGTGGGGTCTAGCCTGGTAATTCAACCTAAGACAGAATAGTTTGTACAGGAATAGGAAGTAAATGTGGGAAAAGAAGTCTTCTGGGAAAATTTCCTCTATCCCTTTGTGAGCCTATAGAGACACAACCAGGACACACAGGTACCTGTCAGGAATGAGGGTGAAATGAAGACACAAGAAAGTTACTGTAGTTAACACCACTGAGAAGAAAAAGAAGCAATATGGGCTTTGGAGTTAGGCAAAACTAAATTCAAGTCTTGACTCTGCTACTTATTAGCTTTGTGGCTTTGGGCAAGTTATTTAATCTATTTGAGCTTCAGTGTTCTCATCTGTAAAAATTGGAATAATAATACCTCCGTCGCAGGGTGTTTTTAGGGATTAAATGAAATCTTTGTTACCTTGTGGTTTCTGACACATAGAGCTCAATATATATTTACTCCTTTCCCTCTAGAGATTTAGAAGCTTAGTGTGTGTTTATACGTGTATTTGATATAGTATATATGTACTGTATTAAATTTTAGTAGTCTGAAAAGCAGACAGTTGCTTTATCTTCAGTCTGGCATAGAGGATAGGATCTACAGATACCCTGACTTGGATGGACATTGCCAGTCTAAGAGGAAAAAAGTTTTATTGTACAGTTGCAGTGCTGATCCCCAGCACGACTGTGCAAATGCAGTTACCAAAGTAACTCCTCATTCATTCTCAAATTATTCTAGAATAGGACTCTACCCAAGAGGAATGCTCTGGCACTGACCAGCTAGCTGGCAAGCAACTGCACTGTTTTTAGCTACAGCCTGGGATCTAAAGGTGGAATAGACCCAAAGACTGAGACTCCCCTTTATTCTTCTTGAGCTGGATATTTTAATTATGATGAGTGATTATCAAGTTTGGAGTTGCTTTTGACTTCAGCACCATTCTAGGTTTTCCCATTATATTTGCACTGATTTATTTTGAATGGGTCTCATATAGTTAGGTCTCACAGTTGACCATCTACCTTTGGTAATTATTATTCTATGTTTGTCTGTTATCAGACAGAACTTTAAGAATCCTTCTATCAGTTTATTATTTAAATTAAGTTAGGCAAATATTATTCTACCCATTTTGAAGCTGAGAGAACTGAGTGTCCGAGAACTTAAGCAAACTGTCCAGGGCTATAGGACCATTAAGTGATGGAGGGGGGATAGGTACTTAGGTTGGTTGACTGACCAATGATTAAGGATTTTTCCCCCATTAGATGGTGTTATATTTCTGATGTTCGTATAACCAAGTAATGTGAACAATTTTGGCTTTGTTTTAAGAAATTATCATTATCTTTGGTAGCTAAACATATCTTAGTGAGTGGGCATAACGAAAGATTCTGGTATAGGCAGAGGGAGGGCAAAAATACCTTTGATAGAGAGCATTTTGGAAGCAGGAAAGATGAGGAGAAATGAACAGAAGATGTATCAATAAATAGAATATGGATGCAAATAAGAGGTATTAAAGTAACACACCTGTTTTGTTTCTGAAGCTATCCTAAGTACTTTTTAAAAGGTCATCACGTCTTGGTGTCTGCTTATCTTTCTTCATTTCTCTTGCATATAAATATACACATTTAACTACTCATAAATGCTCCCATATTGCCAACAAAAGTTCTAACCAGGACTGTAGGGGAATTATGGCCTCTACCACCTGAGTTTTTTGCTTCTACAAGGCTGAAATTGCTGTAGGTCTGTATACTGGGGATTGGTGCTGGGATTGGGTATTTAAAGTGGAGCAGAAAAAAGTTCTGGGAGGCTTTTGGCCTAGAACAGCAAAGGTGAAAGTGGATAATAATTAAGATTCCCCTTAGGTATATGGAGATGTGTCCTATTGAGAGTGGAGCAAAATAAAAGCAGGGAGCCTGAGTGTCTAAGAGGTACTCTGGGTTTGGGGCTCAAGCTCTCTTGATCCTGAATGGAGTTGATTGGGTGAGAGTAACTGAAATGTTAGCTGGAGGGGTCTGAAGGCCTTTTATATTCGCTGCTGGTGGTAGGGAGAGGCCTCCCATGTTCAGTGGGCTTGTTCTAAGATCTGGAAGTGGAAAGCATGAAATCCCCCAGAAGACAGATTAACAGGCTCTTTTCATGTTCAGTTGATTAGTGCTGTTTTTATGCTGTAAAATCTTTTGAGTTCCTGGGGAGTAAGGATGTTAGAGAAATATAAGTGAATGCATATTTATCCAGGGATGGATTCTCTAGGCTGTGAATTATACATGTCATTTATTTCCATCCCTTTTCCTACATTTTGGGTATTGAACTCATTATTAGCATATCCACCAGAATGAACCTGGGAAGGGAAAAAAAGTAAAATTTAAAATATTACTTTAAATTTTCAGATAGTGACTGATAAAGGAAGAAATCACAACTTTATCAATGAAAAGACAGTTCATTTTTCACCTTTTCTTATTCTCTTGTTATTTTAATGGTTCACAATTGAAGGCTGAACCTCTAAAAGCTTAATATTCACTGGAAGCAAGTGTGAAATAACATTTTTCCTTCAGTTGAGCAGCTGTTCTGTAAATAAATAGCGCTTAATTTTTTAAAAAGATTTTATTTATTCATGAGAGACAGAGAGATAGAGAGGCAGAGACATAGACAGAGGGAGAAGCAGGCTCCATGCAGGGAGCCTGATGTGGGACTCGACCCCGGGACTCCAGGACCACGCCCTGGGCCGAAGGCAGGCGCTAAACCGCTGAGCCACCCAGGGATCCCCCAGTAGCGCTTAATTTATTACATGGTTGTTTCTCGTTTCAGGATGAACCCTACTTCAAGTAAGGATAGTGCAACAGGCTTTTGCTTTATAATTCACTACTGTCTTTTTTTGTCTTAGCAAGAAGCTGAATAAAATGCTTTTAAATGGAAAGAATTGATGTATTATTATTAAATTGTGGGGGGAAATTGAGCAGGTTGCAAATGAGACCCGTAAAACTTTCTCAGAAGTCAGAATACCAAGAAATCTCATTTGCTATGGAATTCTGAATTGGATTTCCTAAGATTTTGATGAAAACTAAAGAGGCAAAATATCTTGTTTCTAGGAAAGATGCCTTGGAGAAAAATAGGCATTTTTAAAGATTTGTACTGTGAGAGGTAAAGTATTGGGAGTGTGAGGAATCACCAGAGCAGAGTTTGAGAAAGTGTGGGAATGACTGCTGTGAAGTGGACAAGGGAGTTTGGTTGTGAACTTGGGAAACTGCTCATTTTTAAAAAGGAGTTATCTCCCCTCTGCAGACTCTTTTGGAAACATCTCTGTGTACTACTGAACTAGAGTGGTCCTGATGATCTGGATGGGGTTTGGAACCTGAGAAAGGTGTTTTGTTTTTTAAGTATTATTTTAACCCTAGCTCTGCTGCAAATTACTTTCTTTATTTGATCATTGTGTTGGAAAAGCTAAAGAATATTTCCTTGCTTTATACCAAAAAATTTAGTACCATTCTTAAATGTTATTTTTTCCTTTTTTTTTATAAAGGATTCTAAGTCATTTAATATAAAAAAGTTTTTTAAAAGGTACTGTTGAAGTTATCTTTTCCATTCTACTTTGTAAAATATATTTTTTACATTTGAGTTAGCTAACAGAGGCAGTATTCAAAAAATCAGAAGGTTCAAGTTAATCTTCTCATAACAGTCAGTCAGTATAAAGGCAACTGTCATGACCAGTTTCTCTAATATTCTTTTGTCTACATATGCACCTGCACACATTCTCTCCTCCTACCCCATACACAGTTACTTCCATTGTCTTTCAGGGGGACTATTAAAATAGTTTAGGGGGGCACCTGGGGAGCTCAATATCTGAGCCTTTGGCTCAGGTCGTGATCCCAGGATCCTGGGATTGAGTCCCTCGGAGGGCTCCCTATGGGAGCCTGCTTCTCCCTCTGCCTGTGTCTCTGCCTCTCTCTATATCTCTCATGAATAAATAAATTAAATCTTAAAAAAATAGTTTAGAGATTTGAACTCTCCTTTAAATTATCTCAGCAGTTTTTCCCTCTTTTCCTTATGATAAAGATAATACCTTATAATTTATTTTTCTTAGTGAAATTTCTTGGCTTATTTAAAGTAAAAAGTTTGGGTCAAAGCAGCCCTTTCCTACCAACTATGTTGCTTTTTAGGGTTTCCATTTGAGAATTACATATGAAAAAAGCATAGAGGAAGAAGCTGCATTTATCCTTAGAGACTGGAGAACGTAGAAGATTTTTGAGGGAGCACAGAATGACACATCATCAAAGCTATGCTATAATGTGTTAGGAGGATTGGGCAGCAATGAGAAATAGGACAGAGTAGAACACAGGATGGACATTCAGTTAATTGGCTGTTTGGTTCGGCCTTAGATGGGTGGTGATGGGGGCTTGGACTAGGATTGTAGTGATGAAGATGGAAAGGAAGGAAAAGGAATTTTGTTTCTGTGTGTCACATGTGTTTCACATTTTCCTAATGTAAGAAAGAGTTTAGAGAAAGACTCGGTAGGACCTGACGAAAGACTTCAGAAGCAGGAGAAGGAGGTGTTCAAGATTATTTTTCCATTTTAAAATTCAGAGATATAATCTATTTAGAACACCTGGGGAGGTATGTTCTCTAATACATGTTGGCAGTCTAGTCCAGAGCACCTTGGTTATTAGCAAACTATTTCTAATTAAAAAAAAAAATTTTTTTTTTTGTAATCTCTACATCCAACGTGGGACTCAAACTCATGGCCCCAAGATCAAGAGTCAGATGCTCTTCTCTCTGAGCCAACCAGGCGCCCTTATTTCTAAATTTTAATCCTTTATCTGCACAGAGTCTTCCCGTCTTGAGCTTCTAAAGTTTTAAGGGAAACCTAAGTGTTCCCATTTCTTTATTCTCTGTGCCCTCTCACTGATAGAGATTATTCAACCATTGTAGATCTGTATCCTTTTCTTATTTCAGAGTTGTTAAATTCTGCCCATTTATAGACATCTAACAAGTGGTCTTTTTCCTTGATATTCTCAACTAACCTTAACTTTCATATATAAAGAAACAAGAATTATGCACTTTTTCATAGACCTGGTGGATGGCTGTTTTGTCCTTTCTGAAACTCAGTGGCTTTCTCTCTTTGATCATTTGCTTATGTTCTGTGTGCTTCATGAAAACCATTTGAAATTGCAGGCTTAATTAAAGGTAGCAACTGAGAGGATTCTAATAGGTGAAAGCAGAGGGAAAGAGGTTTATCAGCCAGTGCTGTTGCGTTTTGTATCGACTCTTGGGCTGTGGATAGGAAATGTCAAGCTTGACTTGCATCAACTTCCTTGGTGTTTCTGGGGTACCAGACAGTGGCCAGTGGGCCCTAATGTACAACTGCAGTATACAATGATAATTAAGAGCAAACGGGGCGCTCAGGAAACTTAGGTTCTGTTCTAGCTTTGGGTATTCAGTAAGCCTATTAATAAGAAAAAAATAAAGGGTGATTGGAACATCGGAACATGCTGCACATGCAAATTAACAGTACACCTAAGAGAAAAAGCAATTTAATGCAATAAAAATTTTCATTTAATTTGTTAATATTTTCCTTCTCACCACTAAAATTACAGAGTTCTTGCAAACTCCATTAACATTTGCCACAGTTTGCACTCAGACAGTTGGCAGAAGTCCCCATGGTTTGTGTGCAACCAGTAAAGCAGACAGAGTTCATGTACAAGATGTTAGTAAATTTAGCACTCTATTTAGGGAAGCAGAGCATCCTTACAGTAATCCCATTAGGAGATTCTCTGTGCAATCACATTTTAAGTTTGTACCTGCTTGTTAGTTTGAATGCTTGAAGTAACTGTGATTAAGAACAGTTAAACAAAAGCCCCTTGGGACATTCTTAGGGTAGTCTGGGATGAGAAAAGTCCAAAAAGACCTCTAAACTGAACGCTGGCAATCTGTCTTATTTTTTAAATTTTTTAAAAAAGATGTTTATTTATTTGTTTGTTTGTTTATTAGAGAAAGAGAGCATGAGCGGGGGTTGGAGAAGGCAGGAGAAGCAAAATCCCTGCTGAACAGGGAGCCTGACATGGGGCTTGATCCCAGGACCCTGAGATCATGACGTTAGCCAGAGGTAGACACCTAACTGACTGAGCTACCTAGGTGCCCCTGGCAATCTGATTTTTTAATCTCGATGTTCTAGAGCAAATAATATTTTGGTAGATTTATTGATTTTTTTTCTCTGTCCTATTTGTAGTAGTTCTTCTTCCTTATTTCTGGAAAAGTAGGAGGAAAAGTAGGGGATGTGTAAGACCCAAGAAGGGCACAGAATGAGTGATTATGTATAGTGAGGAAACAAAGTAGAATAACCATATGAGTATTTCACCTACCTTACAAGCTTTTTGTTGTTGTTGTTTTTTCTCCTGACTCATAAGAAAAGTTCAGCCATAAGTGCAAGAAGGGGTAAGACTTCTTTCATTTTAGGATCTTAATATAGACTCTTGTTATTAGAAATTGCTGAAAAGTTTAATAGGTCAAAGAAAATAAGTGCATTTTATGTGATGAATGGATATCAAAGACCTGTTATTAATTAGATCCAAGTGTTTTCCATCTTTAATTAGATTACATCCAGCCTGACCCATGGGGGCTGATAGGCTTTGTTTCTTGCCACATGCTCCTTCCTGGCCATTAGTAAGTCTTTGGTTTATATTGTCCCATGTGGGTTGTGGGAGTTGCCTCCACTTTGACCTCCCACTCCTTAGCAGGCTGCCTTACTGCTTTCCAGTGGTGAGGCATAGCATACCAGGGAATGAGACTTACAGTCCTGCTTGGGCTCTGCTCTAGAGCCCTGTCTTTGCTCAGGATAGTGCTCAGAGAAAGGTGTTTTTTTTTGCTTGTTTTTTTAAGAGCCATACATTTATCACTCAGCACAATTTGTTGCAAAATGTCAAGCAAAAAAATCATCCCCAGAAAGTAGTGTCACTTTTCTAGCTGGGATTACAGACCCATCAGCTCCTTTGAGGTACTGCTTCTGTTTATAGATGTGAAATTGTCAAGACTTTTAGAGTTTTCTTCCTTCCTTCCATGGTTTACTCACAGAACCTAGTAAGAATCCTTATTTGTGGGAATTGAATGCTGAATTTTGGGGGTATTTCAAAAATCCAGTGTGAATCTATGGAGTTCAGAGTATGGGCATTAGTCTACATTTTGCAAGAGGGCATCAGATGTTTTTATGCATAGAATTTAAGCATCAGAACACCTGCAACCTAGTTGTAGCTTTGGGCTGGTACACAGTGACCCTGGGATGAACAGGGTCCTTTTTCCTGGAAAACATATGTTTCCTTGGAAACGTATTCCTGTTAGATAATCACCAAATAGAGTCCTGTTTCCCCGCTGAACAGGGACCCAGACGTGGGGCTCAGTCCCAGGACCCTGAGATCATGACTTGAGCCAAAGACAGCCGCTTCACCTAATGAGCCACCCAGGTGCTCCTGTATGTTTACTTTTATAAGAAACTACTAAACCATTTTTTCAGAATGGGTATACCATTTTGTATTCCCACTAGCAATGTATAAGAGTTCATTTGCTCTATATCCTCATTTGCACTTGGTATCTTTGGTAAGTGTTCAAACTTTTGCCCATTTTTAAAAAGTGGATTATTTATTTTCTTGCTGTGAGTTTTGAGAGTTTTTAGAAAATACGTCTTTTAGTCTTTTATCAGATAAATATGTGGATATGTCGTCTCCTAGTTTGTAGCTTTTTTTCTTTTTTCTGGTCTTCTTTTTAAAAAAGATTTTATCTATTTATTCATGAGAGACACACAGAGAGAGGCAGAGACACAGGCAGAGGGAGCAGCAGGCTCCCTGTGGGGGGGGGGACGGACCCAATACGGGACTCCATCCCAGGACTCTGGGATCACACCCTGAGCTGAAGGCAGGTGCTCAACCACCGAGCCACCCAGGTGTCCCGTCTTTTTCTGGTCTTAACAGTGTCTTTTATAGAGCTACAGTTTTCAGTTTTAAGTCTAATTTGTCAGTTTCTTTTATGGGTCATGTTTTTAATGTCATATATAAGAATTCTTTGTTGAACTGAAGGTCACAAAGATGTTCTTTGTATTCTCCTAAAAGTTTTATAGTTTCACATTTTACATTTAGATCTATGATCCATGTGAGTTGATTTTTGTATAAGTCATGAAGTTTAGATCAAGATTCACATTTATTTTCTGCAGATAGGTGTGTAATTGTTGCAGCACGATTCCTATTGAAAAGACGATCCTTTCTCCATTGAATTGGTTTTGTACCTTGTCAAAACTCAATTGGCTATATTTGTGTGGGTTTTCTCTAGACTCTGACTGTTCCATTGATTTATGTGTCTGTCCCTTCATAATACCACACCATCTTGATTACTGTAGCTTTATAGCAATGCTGAAAATTGTGTAATGTGAGCCTTCCAGTTTTCTTCTTCTTTTTTCAAAATTGTTTTGGCTATTCTAGGCCTTTTCTCTTTCCATATCAATTTCAGAATCAGGTTGTCTATAACTGCAAAAACTCCTGCTGGCATTTTGCTTGGAACTGCATTAAATCTGTAAGTAATTTGGGAGTTGATATCTTAACTATATGATATATTGAATCAATGAACATGATGTATATCTTCATTCATTTAGGTCATATTTGACTTCTTTCATCAGCATTTTATGGTTTTCTGCTTATATTGTTTTTCTTATATTTATTTTCTCCCCTCTGTGTACTTTGAGTTAATTTTCTCTTCTTTCTTTTTTTTTTTTTAAGGCGGAAATTTAGGCTGTTTGAGAACTTTTCTTACATAAGTTTTTAATACTATAAATTTCTCTGTAAACACTGCTGTGACTGTATTTTATAAATTTTGGTATGTAGAATTTTAATTTTCTTTGAGACTTCCTTTTTGACCAATGAATTATTTGTAAGTGTGTTATGAGATAGTCCATAGTCTTTATTTTACTGATTTCTAGTTTAATTCCATTATGGTCAGAGAACATACTTTGTATGATTTCAGTACTTTTGTATTTGTTAAGGTTTGTTTTATTACCCAGGATGTGGTCTATCTTGGTGAATGTCCCATGTGCACATGAAAAAAATCTATATTCTGCTGCTGTTAGGTAGGATGTTCTGTAAATGTTGATTATACCATACCCAGTTGGTTAATAGTACTGTTCATTTCTATCCTTGACTTTTTCCTTCTCTCTCTTTTTTTCTAAAAATGTGATTTAATTATTATTTATTTGCAACATTATTTTCTACCTCTTTATTTTTTTTAACTTTTTTTGAAGTATAATTTACTAATAGGAATTCTACTTATTTAAGGTGTACAACTTTATGTTTTAATAACTGATTATTTTTTACTTAGTTCAGTTAATTACTAAGGAAGGAAGATTGAAATCTCTGCTGTAATTGTAGATCTGTCCATTTTTTCTCTTAGTTTTATCGGTTTTTGCTTCACATATTTTGAGGCTCTTGTTCAGTGTATATACATTTAGGTTTGTTATATCTTTTAGTGAATTGACCCATTTACCATTATTTAATGTCCTTTCAGTCCTGGTAATTTTTCTTGGTTTGAAGTCCATTTTGTCTGATATTACTATTAGCCACTCCAAATTCCAATTGATTCATGTTTTCATGTATGTATTTTCCCCCTTTTACGTAAACATTTTAAAATTTTGAAGTAGTTTCAGATTATTAAGAGTATGAAAGTAGTTCCTATATGCTATCACCTAGCTTTCCCTAATATTAACATCTTACATAATCTTGGTATATTTATCAAGACTAAGAAATTAACGTCAGTATAGTACTCTATTAAGTAAACTATAGAATTTTATTTGGGTTTCACCAGATTTTCCACTAATGTCTTTTTTCTGTTCCATAATCCAATTCATATTGCATTTAACATCCTCTTACTTTTAACCTACATATCGTTGTATTTAGTGGGTTTCTGGTAAATAACATGTAGTTTGTTTTTTTTTTTAATTGAAGTCCAGTCTGACAATCTCTCTTCTAATTGATGTATCTAGACCATTTACATTTAAGATAATTACTATTTTGAATTCAGATCTACATTTTAAAATTTATCTTCTGTTTGCTCTGTTTTGTGTTTGTTTCTCTTCCCTTCTTTTGGATTATTTGAATATTTTTTAGTATTCTAATTTATCTATTGAGGTTTTACTATTTCTGTATAGTTACTTTAGTTTTGACTGGGGATTACCATATACATACTTAATTATTCAGTCTACTTAGAATTGATATTTACTACTTCAAGTGGAATGTAGAAACTTAAGCACCATTAGATTTACCTCTTTACCCTTTTACTTTTATGTTGTAATTATCATCTGTATTAAATTTACAGTCATTGAAAACACCATCAGACATTGTTAAAATTTTTGCTTTCAACCGTCATTTATATTTTAAAGAACTTTAAAGGAATAAAAATGACTATTATATTTACTCAGATATTTACTAATCCTATTGTTCTTCCTTCTTTCCTGAAATTCTAAGTTCCCCTTTAGTGTCATTTCCCTTCCTGAAAAACTCCCATTAGCATTTCCTTTGGCAGATATGCTGGTAATGAATTCTCTTGGTTTTCTTCATCTGAGAATTTATTTTCTCATCATTTTTGAAGGATATTCTCCCTGTATATAGAATTTTAAGTTAATAGTTGTTGGTTTTTTCCAGGACTTAAAAATATTGTTTCATTGCCTTCTGTCCCTCCATGAAACATCCAGAGTCATTCACATTATTATTTCCCTGTAGGTAATGCATCATTTTCAAGAATTTTTTTCTTTGTTTTAGTTTTCATTGGGCAAGATTTCTTTGAGTTTATCCATTTACCATGCACTAAGTTTCCTGAATGTAGAATATGTCTTTTACCAAATTTGGGAAGTTTGTGGCTATTATTTCTTCGAATATTTTTCCTACACCACACTCTTTCTTCTTTCCTTTGATGATATAAATGTTAGGCTTGTGTATTGCCCAATGAGTCCTTGAGGTTCTGTTAAATTTTTTGCAATCTTTTTTCCCCTTCTGTTTAGCCTGGATAATTTTTGTTGGATCCATCTTCAAGTTCACTGACTCTTCTGTCATCTTAATTATACTATTCAGAACAAATTTTAAAATTTCTGTTACTGTATTTTCTAGTTTAAAATTTTCCGTTTGGTTCCTATGTGCATGCATGTGTGCATGTGTGTTTTCTATTCTTTTGTTAAGATTATGTATGTTTCCATTTACTTCAAGAGTGTTTGTGTTTATTTGTTGGAGCATGATTTCAATAGCTGTATTACAGTCTTTGATAATTTTATATCTTGGGGCTCGTGTCTGTTGATTGCCTTTTCCTTGTGAGATGTTCGGATATTTGAGAGAAAGTGAGAGTGGGGGAGGCGGGAGGTTGGTGGGCAGAGGGAGAGGGAAAGAATCTTAAGCAGACTTCATACTGAGTGCAGAGCCCAAAGCAGGGCTTGATCTCATGACCCTGAGATCATGATCTAAGCCCAAATCAAGAATCAGACACTTAACCAACTGAGCCACCCTGGTGCCCCAAAATGTTGAGTTGTGTGTTTGTTTGTATATCAGTTTGGATTTGTATCCCAAACATTTTGAATATTATGTTTGAAACTTTGGGTCTTGTGTAAATCCAATAGAGAATGTTTCGGTTTGCTTGCTTGTTTTAGTAGGCAACCAATCTAGTTAAGTTTAGAGTGTAAGTACTTACCTGCCTTTTATAGGTTGAGGTTCAGTATCTTCAATTTTCAAAGTATTTGTAGTGCTATTTGTGTCTTTTCCATGCGTGTACCAGCCAGTGGCCATTCTCAGACCTGGGCAGTGGTATACTCCACAGATCAGTTGTCAAAGCCTTTGGTATGTGTTTAGGGTCAGATACGTGCCATATGCAGCTTGGGGATGAGCCCTGGAGTTCACATACAGCCTTATTGAGCTCCTTCTTCCTGTTCTCCCAAACTTTCCAGATGCAAAGCATTCTCCTTTCAGCTCCTCTTACTAGAAAGCTGAGACTTTCTGTTCTACCTTGCATTTCTTGTAACTATATTTCCCTGAGAACCAAATGGCAGATGAGAAAATAAAACAATGGCGATACCCTCTCTGCTCCTGGGATTGCAGTTCCTCTGGTTAGAGAAAAGGTTTTCCTGCTTGTCTGCTGTGGTCATTGCCACTACTGCCTATTTGTTTTGGGGTAAAGCAGGAGGGAACAGAAGAGACTAACAAAATTGGGGTATTTCCTCTATTTCTTTTGGTATGTGGGAGCTCCCATTCCTGTTTTTGGTTTTTGTTTTTGGGTTTTTTTGCACCAAAAATGGAGGTCTTCTTTTGGAGCTCGTTCTATGTGCTTCTGGTATGCAGCTCTGGGTTTGGGCTGCCTTTGAATTCAATCCAGGAGGTACCAGAAGTGGAAAAAAGGAAAACTCTGTTGATTACATGGTAATTTGAGCTTTGGTTTCTTTTCCCAGTCCACTGGCAATCAATTACTTTTCAGTCATCAGATAATGCATGGTGTTACTCTATCTAGGGATTTTAGTAGAATTCAGTGGGAGTGAGAGGGTGGAATGGACTTTTCTCCATCTTAATTGGAACCAGAAATTTTGGTTATATATTAAATACAAGCTGAGGTGGGACGAGAAAGATGTGGCTTCAAGGAAGGTTATCAACCCCTGAAGATCAAATGATTGGATTAGCAGGCTTCAGGGTCCCTAGTGGAAGAGGCATCCTAGGGTGGGATTGCAGCATTTTTGGTGCCATATGCTCTCTTCTCCTCCTTTTTGATTTTAAAATTAAAAAAAAAATTTTTTTTTTAATTTTTTAATAGATAATACTTGCAATCAGTATAAGAGTGATATAAGGGGAACAAAGTGAGAGAGG
Source organism: Canis lupus baileyi (assembly GCF_048164855.1). Taxonomy (NCBI): domain Eukaryota; kingdom Metazoa; phylum Chordata; class Mammalia; order Carnivora; family Canidae; genus Canis; species Canis lupus. Next base: position 3,333,997 of record NC_132862.1, on the reverse strand, counting down.
TAAGTTTCCTTTACTTACCTGGCCTGCGGGTTCCTTCCCCCAGAGGCATCCAGTTACCAGTTTGTTTTATATCTTTGCAGAAATATTCCACACATTAGCAAACACATAGTAGGGATAAGTGTGCGTGTATTAACAAACAGTAGTGTTCTCTACACATTGCTCCGTGCCTTGCATTCTCAGTATGTCCTGAAGACTCTTCCATATTGATGCTTGTAGAAGAACGTGTTCTTTTTAGCAGCCGTGAAGAATGCCATTAAGTGAATGTAGTGTGATTTATTAGTAAGTTCTTTATTGATGGGTGTTATTCCACCCATAAGTGTATATTTATTCAGTAAATAAATATTTATTCTGTTGATCTAAATCCTTTTGTTATTATAGGAAAGTTGCATTGTATATTCTTGTACACACATTTTATATTTGTGAAGCAGTATCTGGGAGTAAAGAGTATGTGTATCCATTTAAAATTGTCAAATTGTTGTTAATAGCATATTGGTATGAGCGTCTGCCTTTGGCTCAGGTCATTATCCTGAGGTCCCGGGATCAAGTCCCGCATTAGGCTCCTTGCAGGGACCCTGCTTCTCCCTCTGCCTCTGCCTCTCTCTCTCTCTGTATGTGTGCCTCTCTTGAATAAATAAATAAAATCTTAAAAGAAAAAAAAAAAAGAGTTGGATGTTTAACTGACTTAGCAACCCAGGTGCTCCAAAATCTTCATGTAATCTTAAATATTTTATTTAACTCTGGCTCTGCCAGGTTTGGGGGTTTTTTTTGTTGGTGGTGGTGGTTTTTTTTTTTTTCTTTACCAGAATTGTACAGGGGAAAAAAGAAGGTGGATTAGTTGGCATTTACTTTCTTTACCTTCTAATTCTTTTAAGAGACATGCCAACAAGCTGTGGAGAAAATAGTGTAAAATGGCTATATAGTAAATAGCCAGAAGGAAAGGACATGGCAGTCAATAGGACTTGAATGGCCAGTTGATAATTCTTATATGTTGGTTTGGATTCAAGCCTTTCTTCTGAGGAACATTTTGTCCACCATGTATTTCCATCTACACAATCATGCCTATGTCCATAGAGAGGTCAGGAGAAAGTTGCCATCATTTACTATGTATGGGAACAGAAGTCATACAAGTACAATGGTCATTTTTTTCTTTTTTTTAAATTTTTATTTATTTATGATAGTCACACACACACACACACACACACACACACACACACACACAGAGAGAGAGGCAGAGACATAGGCAGAGGGAGAAGCAGACTCCATGCACCGGGAGCCCGATGTGGGATTTGATCCCGGGTCTCCAGGATCGCGCCCTGGGCCAAAGGCAGGCGCTAAACCGCTGCGCCACCCAGGGATCCCATTTTTTTTCTACTTTCTAGATCAGCAGGTATGATATGAAAAGTTTTCATGTAAGAAGCAGTCTTGGAGATGCAGTTAATATCATGGAGACCAAAGTGTCATCATTTAGGGTTTTTTCTTTAAGATTTTATTTATTTATTCATGACACACACACACACACACACAGAGGCAGAGACACAGGCAGGGGGAGATGCAGGCTTCACGCAGGGAGCCCAACGTGGGACTCAATCCTGGGACTCCAGGATTATGCCCTGAGCCAAAGGCGATGCTCAACCGCTGAGCCACCCAGGTGTCCCATAGGATTTGTTTTTTAATGTTTGTTTGTTTTTAATGGTTTATAGTGTTTGTTTGAAATCGTTGCATTTTCCTAATAACAATCTCTGTGACATTATATCTAAGACCTAAAATCAGATCAGTGAGGTACTTAAGAATTTTCATGTTTACTTGGCTTTAATTGTATTAGTATCTGCTTCAGTTAATTTTAACAAATAATAAAATTAGCTAGAATATTAAAAAAAGATTTTTTTTAAGTGAATGGTATGTTTTTTCCAAGTGGAGACCCTAATTATTAGGTTTGGGTGGTTCTTCAGATAGCCATCTTAATTTTTTATGCATTTAACCCCATATTATCTGAAAAATAGGGATGAGCATTCTTAATTTTTTTAAAGTAGAAAATACGAAACAAAACAGTTATCTTGGGAGACAGTGCACTTAATACAGTGAAGCAATGATTACCTAAAACATTATTGGAATTTCTTCTTTGAATTTGCCTCCTGAACCTGTTCCACATCAGTCAGATTTTTAAAAAGGGCCCTGTAGGATCAGACACCAGTATGGGGCAGACTGGGAAGGAAAAGTTGCTGTTTCTTATAATGACTTGACTATAGCAGGTGTACTGAAATAGGCTAAGATATGGATCATACTGGGTATCCTTGGTCTTTCCTCACATGTGGCTTTATAGAGTAATACACTAGAGGAAAGACTATCAAGAAACTTTTTATTGCTTAAATGCTTTATCTTTTACTTTTTATCTTAATAAAGTTCTGTGACCTCTACTTATTTCTTTTCTTTTTCTTTTCTTTTCTTTTCTTTTCTTTTCTTTTCTTTTCTTTTCTTTTCTTTTCTTTTCTTTTCTTTTCTTTTCTTTCTGCTTATTTCATAAAGCAAGTTAAGCAAGTGGAATTTGGCAGATTCCAAAAGAGAAATTCCCTTTTGAATGCTGTTTTCTGAATTTGGATTAGAGATCAGAGCCAGTATACATCTTTCCCAGAGGGCAGCCAGTGAATTCTTAGAATTTTAAGTCATTACCTTAAAAATGTAGTGCTAATTTTCATTTAGGAATACAAAGTGCATTGTATTGATGGCCTCAAAAAACTAATAGTAATAGTAGGGGTGAGTGTCAGGTGTAACTCATCAGTTCTGCTGTCTTTTGCAGAGCCTGTGCAATTATTTGGCCAGAGGCTAGGATATGGCTATTATCAGTTCAGGTACTCAGTGATGCTTCTGGAATCGTTTAATCTGGAAGTGAAGATACTGGGGGTGGTTCGAATCTCTTTAGTTCTGTGTCAGAGCCAATAGTAAGTGAGAAGGAAGGGGCAGGGTCTCAGCTACAGCTCTGGGCCTCTTAAAGGCAAGCCAGCATCCAGACCAGACAAGATGAGAGTCCCAGGAGAGGCCACAGTTCTGCTATATAAGCCCAGGAATCCCGGGAGGCTTGGAAGGCAAGGAAGGAATCCTCATCAAAGAAAGAGTGTGTAGTCCTGTGTTTTGGGAGTTCTGCCTCTGGTAAAGAAGCATCTGACTGTGAATGTGCCATGGAAGTGCATTGTCTTCATCAATAGAAGTATCATTACAATGGATCTAGCTTACAGGATAGTGAAGTGCACTGTATTTGTTCTCTGTAACAGATGTGCCTAATAATGTAATCCTGTTCTGTCTCACAGAAATCTTGCAGGTAAAACTTTAATTAGTTTCCTCACTATTTTGACCCTAAAGCAACCTTAGATTATTTAAAAATCAACTTTTTATTTTGGAATAATTCTAGACTCACCGGCAAGTTTACAAAGTTAAAGAGAGCTCTGCATATGGCTCCCTCAGTTACATTACATGGCATAATGGTCAAAACTAAGAAACCAAGATTGGTGCATCACTGAAATTCCAGACTTTCTTTGGATTTTACCAGTTTTTATACTAATGCCTTTTTTCTTTGCAGGATCCAGTATGTCACATTGCATTCAGTTAATCATGTCTCTGTACTCTCCTCTAATCTCCTCAGTTTCCCAGACTTCCCTTCTTTTTTATGACATTAGCAGTTTTGAGGAGTTCTGATGAATGTATTTTGAGGAGTTCTGATGAATACCTGATGAGGTATTTTTTTAATGTCTTTATTTTTACTTATTTATTTATTTATTTTTAATTGGAGTTCAATTTGCCAACATATTGCGTATCACGCAGTGCTCCTGATGAGGTATCCTGTAGGCTGTCCCTCAATTTGGATTTGTGTGGAGGCTTTGTCATGACTAGACTAAGGTTATAATTTTTGAGGAAGAATGCCTGAAAGGTGAAATGCCTTTCTCATCACATCCTATCAGTGGTATATGATCTTTTTTTTTTTTTCAAAGATCTTATTTATTTATTAGAGACATAGAGAGAGGCAGATACACAGGCAGAGGGAGAAGCAGGCTCCATGCAGGGAACCTGACAGGGGACTCAATCCCGGGTCTCCAAGATCCCACCCCAGGCTGAAGGCGGTGCTAAAATTGGTATATGATCTTAACATGACTTATTACCGGTGATGTTAAGCATAGGCATTCGGTTAAGGTACTGTTTGCCAGGTTTCTCCACTGGAAAGGGACTATTTTTCCCTTTTCCATACTGCATTCTTTGGAAATTGGTCACTAAGTCCAGCCCACACTTAGAGGAGGAGGAATAAGGATTAAGCTTCACCCCCTTAAGGAAGTAGTATCTACATCTTTTTTGGAATTCTGTAAAGGAAGATTTATTCCCTTTTTCCCCTGTTTTTTTTTTTTTAATTGTCATTAATTTATATCAGTATGGACTCATATATCTGTTTTGGGTTATAACCATGCTGTTTATTTGGTTGCTCAGATTGTTCCAGTTTTGGCTACTGGGGTCTATTCCAGATTGGCTTCTGTCCCTTTAACATGCCCTCATTCTTCTGTTACTTGAGCACTTCTTACTTTCTGGAACTAAAAGATGTTCCAGGCCTATCTTGTGTTTTCCCTGTTCTCACTTTGGAATCAGCATCTCTGAAAGGAGTGCTGGTTCTTTTCATTGGAGAAACCAAACTCTGAGCATTGAGTGTATCTAGTACTAGTAGGTAGGTCCTCTCAGAGGATGGAGCTAGGAAGTACACATATGTATACCAGCCAATGTATGTATGCATATTTGCAGTTATTCCCGAATCTATCCATTGGTGTATATATATACATTAAGCATGGATTCACGCTCATGTCTCTGACTCTGATCCAGCTCCACAGTGTGTATTCTAGTCTTCTCCCCTTGCTTACCTGCATTTCCTCCTCTGATAGTAAGAATACTGTCTCGTACCATCCGCTATAGTGGATGGTGGATTTACTTATTTATTCAGTCCTCTATACAGGTAAAGCAAATTCTGTGTTATTAATCATACTCCCATGAGCAACAAATTTGCCAACTAAAGTATGATGTTTATGTATACTTTCATACTTTCTTTTGTCTTCAGCCTTACAGTTTTTGGTTGAAAAACATTTTCTGAAGTAACTTAAGTCAGCTCCTTTTCTCCCTCACTCTCTTCAAGAGTTTATGTCATACATTTATAATACATTAGGTTCACTTGTTGTGCTCTGCATTCTACCTTGGAATCCCCTGATAGCCTTTTGATTGTTTAAAAAATAATTTAAGCTTTGTGCAGTGACAGTATCGTAGCCAATGAGATTTATCTGAGGAGCGATTATTGCCAATTGAAAAAATAATTTATATACACTAAAGTGTACTATTTGGGTTTTGTTTGTTTGTTTTTAAGATTTTATTTATTTATTCATGAGAGACACAGAGAGAGGCAGAGACAGAGGCAGAGGGAGAAGCAGGCTCCATGCAGGGAGCCTGATGTGGGACTTGATCCCAGGTCTCCAGGCTCACACCCTGGGCTGAAGGCAGGCGCTAAACTGCTGAGCCACCCAGGCTGCCCTAAAGTATACTGTTTGTAAGGTATAGTTCTGTGGGTTTTGACTAATACATAAAGTCATGTACCAAATAGAGCGGTTATATCACCCTAAAAACTTCCCTGTGTATATCCTCATAGTCAGCCACCTACCACCACATTGTCAGTCTTAGACACCACTAATCTATTTTCCATACCTATAGTTTTGCCTTTTTCAGAATGTTACATGAATGGAATCCTGCAGTATGTAGTTTTTCACTCAGCAAAATGCATGTAAGATTTATCCATATTGTTAAGTGAACCAGTAGGTCGTTTTTTTTAAGTCATCGACTAATATTCTGTTCTGTGGATAGACCACAATTTGTTTATCCATTCACCTGTTGAAAGACATCCTAGTTGCTTCCAGTTTTGGACCTTTATAGATAGGAGTGTGATTGCTGGGTCATACTGTAGTTTATATCTAACTTTTTATAGAAACTGCAAAACTGCAGCATTGGAGTTTAATCACTTATTTTGGGGATTTTTTTTTTTTTTTTTTTTTTTTGAGGGCAGGGTAGGTAAGTAAGAGTGAAGCTTTTTTTTTTTTTTTTTAAGATTTTATTCATTCATGAGAGACAAGGGCGGGGGGGCGGGCAGAGACACAGGCAGAGGGAGAAGCAGGCTCCCTGCAGAGAGTCCGACGTGGGACTCGATCCCGGGTCTCCAGGATCACGCCCTGGGCCGAAGGCAGCTCTAAACCGCTCAGCCACCCGGGCTGCCCAAGATTGAAGTTTAAAAACAGTCAACTAATTATTATCTATGTAACATTTAGCTTGTCAAGTGGCTGCTGTGTATATAGCATTAAAGTTGGTAAGTAGGTGATACAAGAGAGCTTGCTTAAGTCTTCAAAGGAGTTTGCCTTCCGATAGAGAGGGTACATTTTTATAAACAGTGATGTAAGGCAGCGTTTAGGATTAGGCCGGGTTCTGGTTCTTTGTGTCTGGTTGTGATAGCAATGACAGTATGTAACTGATTTGTGCCTGGGTCTTAATCTGTAAAAATGACTGATAGCACAGAGCGGTAAATGCCATTAAAAGAAGGGTTTATTATTTACACTCTCCAAGAGAAGGGATGCCCCACCAGCAGGGCCATCAGCGAAGCACTGGGTTTGGTCGGGAGCAGGGAGTGATGAGAAAGTGAGGTCCAGAACCTTTTTTTGTATTTTTCATGGGAAAGACAAGGCAGGGCAGGGGAAATGACATTGGGTTAGCTATTTTGAATAATTTTGGCGGGCTTGGGGGTATAGAGCTGTTCTAGGTGTGTGGTGCCTGGCCCTGGGTTGATTTAGGGCAAGGGAAATCCTGGCTTGGTATGTGAGTTGGTAAAGGATACAATTCAGAGTATGGGCTCTGGATGGCAGGGGAGGTATAAGCTTGTTAGTTTGGCCCTGTAATTAATGGATGACAAATTGAGAAATACAGAATCTAAGAAAACACAGCCTTCCTGCAGAGAGCTCTCTATACCTACTTGTTGAATAATGTAATTCAATGCATTACTGACTGCCCACTTTAAAACAGGGATACACAAGTGTCTGAGATGAGGTCTTTGCCCTGAAGGAGCTCATGATATATCAGGAAAAAAATTCATTCATTCACTAAGCATTTATTGAACATCTACCATGTGCCACGTACTTGCTAGTCTCTGAAGATAACAGGGTTTAATCTATTGGATGGAAAGTGGATAACCAAATAGAGTAGGTTTCTTCCCGTATAAACATTAATGTTTTTTTTTTTTTAAATTTTTTTATTTATTTATGATAGTCACACACACAGAGAGAGAGGCAGAGACACAGGCAGAGGGAGAAGCAGGCTCCATGCACCGAGAGCCCAACGTGGGATTCGATCCCAGGTCTCCAGGATCGCGCCCTGGGCCAAAGGCAGGCGCCAAACCGCCGCGCCACCCAGGGATCCCAACATTAATGTTTAATACCAAGATACATACTCTCATTTTGCTGCCTCTACCCCCTACTCTCCAGTTGTTTTCTAGATGCACATTTAGATTTTGAGATTTGATTATGGTTTTGGGTTTTCACATTCATGAAAAATATAAGAAAAGGTATATGATTGTCAGGTTTTCTTTTAAGGTTGTGGAGCACGTATTTTTTTTTTTCCTGGAGGAGATCATTTAAAAATGCAAAACTTTAGGGGGGTGGGTACCTGGCTGGCTCAGTTGGCAGATCATATAACCCTTGATCTCAAGGTTGTGAGTTTGAGCCCCACATTGGGCATGGAGCCTACTTTTAATAAAATGCAAAACTTTGTCTTGACTTTTTACTGCTGTGTCTAAAAGGCAGTAATGGGGGCACCTGGGTGGCTCAGTGGTTGAGTGTCTGCCTTCCGCTCAGGCCTTGATCCCAGGGTCCTGAGGGGGAGTCCCGCCCGCATCAGGCTCCCCACGGGGAGCCTACTTCTCCCTCTGCCTATGTCTCTGCCTCTTCCTCTGTGTCTCTCATGAACAGATAAATAAAAAATAAAAAGCAGTAATGGGGGAGGTTGCACAGTCATGTGTGTGTGGCTGAAGGAGGAAAGAGGAGAAGCTGTGGGGATTTAGAAACCAGGGGCTAGAAACCAGAATACTGGCTCTAGTTTTGATTTTGTTGTTAAAAAACATTTTGGGTAGATTGTCTTCCTCTTTCTAAGCCCAGTTTCCATTTCCTTATTTAGAGAATGGATTGGTGGTTACCACTTGTTCTCCCTCTCTTGTATTGTGGTTAAAGATGAAGTGAGGTATAAATCTAGACTTACTGTGCAGTACAATTGGAGGGTGTATTGTAATGCCTCTAAAAGCCTCAAAATATTAAGGGAATGAATGAAGATATCCCTTTTTTCTTTTGTTTCTGGTATTTCATTCCAAGAAATGAGAACTGAGAGACCTTGAACCTATTTTCTGAACTTATGTAGTATTTAACACCTGGAGTTATAACTTAGTAATTATGTACTTTCTTAAGTCTAGCTATGGTTTTGAGTTGGCATAGTGTCAGCACTTCAAGGAGAGTCACTAAAGAGTATACATATTTTCTGTCTCCTTCGGAGCCTAGAATACATTGTGGGAACTCAGTAAATATTTGTTGATTGATCGATACTTAATTGAATGTGTAGCCTATCTAAATAAAACCTTTGGTGACTGATTCTAAAGCAGAATATATGCAAGTGAGTGAGAAGTTGGTGTACAGACTGGAGAGATCATCATGGAATGGAGTTAATAAAAAAGACTTGATGGAAGGTTTGAGAGTGATCCTGATGTTCAGCTTAAAGGCACAATAGGTTTTGCTTGGGCAACGAAAGGAGGAAGATGTGCCTGATTAGCATTTCAGGGAGGAATGAGAATGGCACACTAGAAAGTGAATGAACTGATGGAACAGCAGTGAAAGCCAAGTTGGTGAGGTGCTGGAATAATTTTTGAATTGTAGTTATCACTGGGGCTATCAGTCAAACTAGAAACTTTCCAAGTTTGCTCAGAAGTGAGTCCTTGTCATGGTACAGACTAGCTTTGCAAGGTTGAGACAGTGCTTAGAAAGCATCTTTCTTCTGCAAAGCAATCTCCTAAACTGCTGATGTCATTAATTTGATAATCTATATAGAATATCAGAAGTTTCTCATAGTTTTGTAGCCCAGCTAAGCAGATGGACCAGGAATTAACAGCCTTCAATGGAGATGTGCCAAAGTTTGGGTTACTTTCCTTCTAGAGGATGAAGAGGATTTTTACTGTGTAGGGATTCTCACTAGATGGTGTGTGTGTGTGTGTTTGTGTGTGTGTGTGTGTGTGTGAGAGAGGGAGAGAGAGATAGCATGCTGACCCCCAGCTATACGTAGCTGGTAGAAACCAGGTAAAGTGGAAAAAAGAGGTGAGTACTGGTATCAACAGACCTGTATTTGTGAAGTAGTGATGGTACTTCTTATCTGGGCATCATAGCAGGTTGGTAGGTACTCACCTCTTTGATGCTCACCATCAACTTAGTTATATATTAGTAAGTACTAGTTATATACTACTAAGTACTAGTCAGGATGATATTTTTACTGGCAGTCTGGGCAACACAGTATAGACATGCTATCTGTTCTTGAGAATTTCAGTATAGGACTCTTAAACATAAAACCATGGATAAATGATTATATAAATGTCCATCTACTATGTTTATAAGATGTGGCACCTATCTTCTGATTTTGAACTGCCATGTAGAATAGGGATTCGACTATTGTTTGACCCTCAGAATTCATGTTAAGACTGAGAGTTGAAAGCTTGTAGAGGCAAATTGTGATCAAATTTGAGGAATACACTTATCTGTTAACAGGTGAAGTGGGCTGCCTCAGATCCCAGTTCTCTGTCTGTCATAGGTATTGTAGCAGATGCTGTCATGTCTTGGTAATTTGTAAAGGAAATGCAAGTGTCATGTGAGTGTTTCAGCCTTGGCACTATTGACATTTTATAAAGATTTATTTATTCATTTGAGAGAGAGAGAGAGAGAGAGAGAAAGCGCACGCATGTGCACATGTACACAAAGTGGGGGATGGGGCAGAGAGAGAGACTCTTCAAGTAGACTCTCCACTGAGCCCAACGTGGGATTTGACCCCAGGACCCCAAGATTACAACCTGAGCCAAAATCAAGAGTCAGATGCTTAATCGAGCCACCAGTCCACTACTGACATTTTGAATGGGATGATTCTTTGTTGTGGTGGGCTATTCTGTGCCTTGTAGAATGTTCAGCAGCGTCCCTGGCCTCCCACTAGATGCCGGCAGTACCCCCTCCCCCAAGTTGTGACACTCAAAAATGTCTCCAGACATTCATTGCCAAATGTTCCCTGCCCCAGTACAGAACCACTGGATCTGGTGACGTTAAGGTGCCTCAGAACTCTGGTAATTTAACCTTTTTTTTTTGGCAAGTAAATCCTACAGCATAAATTTTTTTAGTAAGCGAAAATTGTTTAAAGGACCTACATAATGGGAGTAGGGCTATTCTGTTACCTTCCCATTCAGGGAGGCTTTCTAGGGTGGGAGGTTTTCGAGAATCTGTTGTGTGATGTTGGTGAGCTTGGAATACGCAGGACATTCCCTATAGGGAATGCTTACAGGGTGCACTCTTTGGAGAGGGCTAAGAGATGAAAGTGAGATAAGATGACTTTGAGCAAAGGACCCCCACATGACTAGTGTGTGAGGGAGAGAGATGTGAATGAGTTGTAGCAGGTGAACTGTGGTCAAGCAGAGCATCAGAGTTCTCCTCCTTGTCCTTCTCTTTCTCCGAAAGACTGGACAGTTCTGTGCTGGAGGAGGGAGTGTCTGAGGAAATCACAAGCTTTAAGCTTGGCTTGAATCTTGTCACCTCCCTTTACTAGTTTTGACCTGGCAAGTGTTTTAACCTCACTATGCCATGTTTTTTTCATTTTTAAAAATTGTGGTGAAATATGTAACATATGATGGACCACTTTAACCATTTTAAAGTGCAGTTCAGTGCTATTAGGTACGTTCACAGTGGTGTGCAACCATCACCATGATCCATCTCCAGAACTTTTTCATCTTCCCAAACTGGGTGCGCTCTGTACCCATGAAATTCCTGTCCTCCTTGCCTCCGGCCCCTGGTAACCACCATTCTACTTTCTGACTACTCTCTAGGCCCCTGGTATAAGGAGTATCATATAGGACTTGTCCTTTTGTGACTGGCTATGTCACTTAGCATCACATTGTCAAGCTTCAGCATTGTACTTAGGTCAGGATTTCCTTTCTAAGACTGAACAGTATTCCACTGTATATGTGTGCCACATTTTGTTTATCCATTCATCTGTCAGTGGACACTTGGGTTGTTTCTACTTTTTGGCTACTGTGAATAATGCTACTGCGTTTTGTGTCTGTGTATGTTGTGTGTTTTCATTTAAAAATGGCAAAAAAAAAATGCTTCTTTCATAGAATCATGGCGGCTATCTGAAAAGCTCCTTGGAGACTGCTGGGCATTAATTCTTTCTTTCTTTACCCTTTATTTTATGCCAGCTTCTTCCCTTTTGCTGCTTTTACGCACCCCCCCCTCCCCCCCGCCCCAGTACTGGTAACCAAACCAAAGCAGGGGCTAATGGTTTTTCCTACTGCCAATTAAAGTCCATTCTAGGACTGATGTTTTAACATCAGTATTCTTTGAACTGTGTTACTTCAAGAGTAGTGAATATTGGGGCCCCTGGGTGGCTCAGTCAGTTAAGCACCTGCCTTCAGCTCGGGTCATGATCCCAGGGTTCTGGGGTTGAGCCCCATGTCAGGCTCCCTGCTCAGCGGGGAGTCTGCTTCTCCCCCTCCCTCTCCCTATACTGCTCCCACTGCTCGTGAGCTCTCCCTCCAGCTCTCTCTCTTTCAGATAAATAAGTAAAATCTTTGAAAAAAAAAAAAAAGTAGTGAATCTCTGGAAATTCGAGTTGACTCTAAGGTTGCCCTAAGTGCTCAGTTTTTTTAATGGCTCTGAGAGTCCTTTGCTAAACTCACTGTCACACTTTTCCCTAAGATAATTTGTTCCAAAACCTTGCTAATGACAGCTTGCTGTACCCAGGGTCCTGAGGTCCCTTCATCAAGGGTTTTGATTCATTTGTCATTCAAAAGACTATTGATATCCTGAGGGCAAGTTTTAGATACACTTGGTGAATTTCATTGCTTTGTTCTTTTGACTCCTGCCTTTAAACACCCAGGCTCCCTCCCTCTGTGGGAAGGAGTATTTTTGGCTGGCCCTTTTCTGTCTGTGCTGTGCCATCTGTCACAGGGGTCATTGCTCAGAGGCTAGCTTCTTCCCTGCTGGGAGCAGGTGGTCAAAACCAACGGCTATTGACAGGGTCAGGTTGGGGCATCTTACCAATATGCCCCCAAAGCTGTGTAGATAGCTGTTACCCTTCAGAGGAATAAGAGAAGGTCTTACTTTGTGGTCTTTTTCTGCATTAAAGAGGAAGAGATGCAGATGTGATCCTAAATTGTTAATTCCTGTGGTCCAGCCACTTGTCCTCTGTCCTGTCTACGCTGTTGCCTCTACCTCAACTGGACTCTAAGACTACTGCCTGAAACAGCCTGCAGTGTACAATAAAGAGACATCTGTGAAAATTATGGGCAATATAATTACTCAAGCTGATTCATGTCATAGATGCTAGAGGTGACATCCTAATCCTTGCTCAAACAAAATAAAATACCCCTGAAATCATTCAGTGATCTCCGGTGGTAAAGACCTTGGTTTTAAAGTCTTATTTAACAAGAATTGTGCTTCCAGCCACTCAGGATTCTGGGCCTGACTCACAGGGGAACCAGCCCAGTGCTGAGTCACTTAGCCAACTTCATTCATCGATCATGTGCTTGTGCACAGCTTGGTTGCAAGGTGGGAGAGAATTACTATTTTCAAATGTTCCTTCCTGAGGTAACATGGTCCAGAAGTGAGCCGAGAGACAGGATGCTGGAGTTCTATTCTTGGCTCAGCTATGCACCTTCAGCAAGATACATCCCTCTCCCCACCCCCCACCCCAGTGTGTTAGTATGGAAGGATCAGGGAAATAAAACCAACAAGACAGATAAGAACAGAAGTGTGTGGGGGCTTTTCTTAGTGGTTTTCCCAGGGATATTATAAGGAAATATGGCCCACAAACCCACGACTCCCCGGTTGGCTGAGTGTTGTTACCACCATTTGCTCAAGTAACTTGCCATAGCCTCCGCTTTCAAGATAAAAAGGAATTTCTCCTCCAGAGATGAGCCCCGGCATTGCTAGTCTTTGTTCTTTTTCAAACCTGTAATGCCTCTTTCCTGTAGTACTCACTGCATTGTGCTTGGTACATTCAGCCGTCTTAAAAGGCACAAAGGATTATTCCTGTTAAGTGGGGGAATTCAGAACAGTTTACCGAATAAATCAGGCCTGAGGTGTGTGGTCTCCAGTTAACGAAAATCAGCTTGACCTAGTGTAAGGTAATGCAGTTTTCTCTGGGGGCTCCCTAGTTCCCCTGGAGGCCTCCTATGTCCAAGGCTCTGTTCTCCCTTGCTCGTGTGCTCTCATGTGTCACATGCATCCAGGCCTGATTATTTCTTTCACCTCCTCTGACCCTTGGAGAAGTCAGGTCTTTTCTACCTCCACCTCAGGTATTCTCTACTCCTTGGCATCCTAACCTCAATATGGTGGCGTCTCTAAGCTCTGCTGACAGAATTGTTTTATTTTTAATATGAAACTGTTTAAGCATATGGAAAAATATAGAAAATAATAGACTATTTGGTTTAGCTCTTTTTTTGAATGTAAGAATCATCATGGATTCGTTTGAAGCCCAGAGGTACCATGTTTACCCCCATTCCCAACTTTTTTGTCAAAGGCACAGTGCAGAGTGCTGCGCCTCCTATAGAGGCCTTCCTTCCAAGACCTGAATTCACTGTTTTCCTCAAGTGCTTTCACAGCTCCCTCCCCGTCTCTCATTGTGACCTTGGGCAAGTTGTTTTACCTCTGGGAACTTTTAGGGTTTTTTAAAGATTTGATTGATTGATTGATTTGAGAGAGCATGTGTACATTTGTATGTCTGATTGGAAGGAGAGAAACAGAGGGAAAGAGAGAGAGAATCTCAAGCAGATTCTGCACTGAGTATGGAGCCCTAAGTGGGGCTTGATCTCAAGACTCTAGAGCATGACAAGTGGAAATCAAGAGTTGAATGCTTAACGGACAGAGCCACCCAGGCGCCCCCTTTTCTGAGCTATCTATTTCTCATCTGTAAAGTCAGAATAATAGTAGCACTTGCCTTCTTCAAGTTATCCTGAGAATCAAATGTGGTGATATATGTAGAAGTGGTTTGTAAAGCTCAGTGTTATATGTGACATCAGTCGCCTTGTTTTACAAGGCTGTGGGAGAGGATGCTGAGAGAAGGGAGATGACCAAGGTAAGGGATGGATGAGAATCCCCAGGGGCTTTTCCAAACTATGACATACCTACCTTATGCTTATATGTGTATATGCACAGATAGACACGTACACATATCATTAGAAATGCTTTGAAGGTAGAGGCCAGGGAAAATCGTCTCTATCTAGACTCCCTTCTTCTATCATTCTCAAGGTTCTCTGTTATTTTTCGCCCTATCTTCACATTGTTTTGCACTGGAATGGCCATTAAAAAAAATCAATTTCTTAGTCTGTCTGTATTTACTCAAAGTCTAGATTTTCAGTAAAAATCTTCATCAGTTGTTTGGCTACGGAGGTTTGCTTTCACCAATATGCTTTGCAGAACTCCTGCCACCAGCTCTATATTACTCCAGAATATATCTTTCTCTCCATCGTGCTCTATCTCTTCTACTGAATGTAGTCTGAAGAGAGCTGTCCCGCTGTGCAAGAGTTAAGAATGCCTCAACACTTCCTTTAGAACACATTAAATGGAAGACAGTCAGGTGTAATTACTGTCTAGTCATTTCTGTGCCACTGTGTGTAGGCTTCTGAGTAGATCCTGCCGTCTGGTCATCGTCTCTTAGCCTTCCACATTTATTTAATCATTTGATTTTATTTAATTATGGTACTCTGGCCCAAAGCAGAGAAAGGGTACATGGGTGAAGTTATTCCTGTATAACTGTAGTAAGAACTATTCAGTTTTATTTAAAATGTTTAAGATTGAAGTATAGAAATTAAAAATGCTTGTCCCCTGGAACACAGAAATTGAACTCCTGTGTGTATACCCTAGAGGAACTTCCTTGTCTGAGCACATGGTGACCTGGACAAGAACGCTTTTGGTAGCACCCAATACCACACAATTGTTGGAAACAATGTTCATCAACAGGAAGGAGGATAAGTTGTGGTATAGTCAAACAGGGAACTGCTACAGTGAAGCCATGAAAATGCATGAATTAGGGAAGTATATCAAAAGGAATCTGTCAACCATAGTGTGGGGTGAAAAATGCAAGTTTTAGGATGTGATTGCCATTTTGTATTTATACAAAGTATCAGAACATGCAAAACAATCTATATTGTAATAGATACACTGTTAATATGGTAATAATATAAGAAGTGGGAGAGTTTGACACCGAATTCAGGATGATGGTTGCCTTCAAGGAAGGTAGAGAAGAATTGTATGGATAAGAATACACAGGGTAAAGTTTAAGTTATCTGTAAAGTTCTGTTACTATCAGTATGATTTTTTTTAATACCTGAAATATTTTTATAAAATGAATCAACTGTAATAAAAGGACTAAAAATGTATATCTTAGTTCATTTAGGTCCCTATAACAAGAATACCATAGACTGGGTGGTCTATAAACAATAGATATATATTTCTCAGTTCTGGAGGCTGGGAAGTCCAAGATCAAGGTGCCAGCAGATTTCATGTGTGGTGAGACCTCCTTCATACAGGCTGTCTTTTTGCTGTGACCCCACATGGTGGAAGGGGCCAGGGAACCCTCTGAGGTCTCTTTTACGAGAGTTTCTATCTTTTATAATTCAACATATGAGTTTGGGGGGACACAAATATTCTATAGCAATGTATAAAGCATGAGGCCCTAGCTTCGTTAAATTATGGGAAAAGGAAAGAACATGGGAGGATTTAATAGCAGTTCTGTGGGTAATAGGCTCGTAGATGGTTTTTATTTTTTATATTTTCCTAGTTTTCTGCAATGAAATACATATTATTTTTATAACCAGGGAAATAACAATAATTTTTAAAAAGATTTTATTTGTTTGTTTAATTATTTGAGAGTGAGGGAGAAGCAGACTGTCCTCTGAGCAGGGAGCCCCATGGGGGGCCCAATCCCAAGACCCTGAGATCATGGCCTGTGCCAAAGGCAGACAACTAACCCGCTGAGCCACCCAGGCGCCCCTGTAAATGTTATTCTTTAGAAAGAGGTCACAGGATATCAAAATAAGAGAGTGAAGTAGTATTGACAGCCACCCAGAGCTTTTTCTTCAGTTTGGACCTAAGAGTATTTTACGATTACTTTAACTGGCTATAATTTTCAAGCACTTTAATTTTATGTGCGCTTTACTGTTCTTTTTGCTTTAAAAATTTTTTGTTTTTGAAGAATTAGGTTTAGAGGGAAAAAACTGCTGTGATTTTTAAATCCAAAGGATGCTATTTAGTATTCTATAAAATCGTGTTAAGACAAATAATGATTTTCCAAGACTGACAGCATAGTTAATAAGTTAACCACATCCTAGTTAGAAGAAACTCTCATGGGGTTGAGGATAGTCTGGATCAAACTACAGAGAAATAAACCTAATTTTAAACTTTTCTGTTTGCCCTGTACCGATAACATCAAACAAATCACATGTTCATAGAAGAAACTTTCTTTTCTTCTCAGCTCAGTTACTACTTTTAATAGGAAACCCTGCCTCCACCCCATCCCCACACCCACCTGCCCCTAATTCTGGATTATGTGAATCCCTGGTACCCGATATGATACTCGGTACCTTTATGCTGTTGTGTCCTTGTATCCTAATTGGCTGGTGATCCGTTGGTCTCTACTGGAGTCTTAGCTCCACAAGATGGGGTGCAGGTATTTTGTTCATTATAGAATCATCGTTGGTATCTAGCACAGTGTCTGGCACATAGAAAGTCCTGGTAAATAATCCTTGAATGAACAAATGGATGAAAAGGTCACAGCTGAAGGGGACCTTCTGGAAACTGACCCAATTGATGAAAAATTTTAAGCTGGATTTTCTGCGTATAGGTATAAGATAAATAATTAGGTTGAGTAATAATTTCAGAATTCTCTCTAGAACTTTTCAGTGGAGAAATGAAAAGCCAGAGTTTTAAATGCCAATGCCGTACTAGTAATAATAAATGAAGAAGTAGAGGGATCCCTGGGTGGCGCAGTGGTTTAGCGCCTGCCTTTGGCCCAGGGCGCGATCCTGGAGACCCGGGATCGAATCCCACGTCGGGCTCCCGGTGCATGGAGCCTGCTTCTCCCTCTGCCTGTGTCTCTGCCTCTCTCTCTCTCTCTCTCTGTGACTATCATAAATAAATAAAAAAATTAAAAAAAAAATGAAGAAGTAGGGAAATGAAGAAAGTACACCTAGGATTGACATAGTTAATGATAAAAAAAATTTGTTAAATTGATTGCTTTTTCCTCTTATCTGGTTTTAAGTTTTTTTTTTTAATCTTGCTAAAATGGTTGATTTCTTAATATTAGCTAAGTTGTTTTTATTGGTATTCATTTTATACTTCTTAAAATACGACATGTATATAGGAAAATGCAGAAATCACAAGTGTACACTGGTAAAGTTTTGGTGAACACACCTGTGACCTGTGTGACCAGCAACCCAGAAGTTTCCTCCTGCCTCTCCTAAACATTCACTACCTTTCTCCAAGGGAGCTACTATCCTGAGTATTTATTTTTTCATACAGTTTTTATAGAATGCCTCAACCTAGGACGCTTCTATTAATATCAGGGGTCAGTCAGACTCTTGGATCCAACCATTCAAATTGTTGCCATCTTCCACCTGGTGGAATGAATGAAGGCATGGTAAGTTTAGTCCAAGTGGATGCTCTGTTTTATTGACAACAAATACCATGTCCCCAAATCATCATTTAACCTTTGTCATGGAGGTCTTAGACTGTGGTGTATGGAAAGGTGATTAGCGGAAATTTAGTTCTGTAGTTGATTTGAGCCCTGATTTCCTTGAATATTGAATATCTCAAAACTTCTAGGTACATTATTTAAGAGGTTTTAGAGTCGATCTGCTTTCTACTCCGTTGTCTTATTTAAGACAAAAACTGAATACCATTCTTTCATTTATGCTACAAATATTTATTTGATGTCCTACTGTGTTCCTCTTTGTGGGCAAAGCACAATGCAAGACAAGGAATTCAGAGGATGCCATAATTAATAAGCATGATCTTTGCCCTTGAGGTGCTTATAATTAGGGAAAATGAAACACATAAATAAAACTATAATTTAAAGTAGTATTTTAGGAGTTGACATAAAGTACTAAAGATAAGGAAAACTTATTTTAGGTAGGGGGAATATGAACAGCTATCCCAAGCAGGGTTAGGCAGGAGAGCATTCTAGGCAGAGAGTATGGCACAAGCAAAGGTGTAGGAATGGAAAAGTACAGTAGGAGTGAGAGATGGTTTCATGAAGCATAAGCTACAAGCAGAGAATAGCTATTAATAGGCTGAAAGGGCCCAGAGTGCTCGTTTAAAGATCTGAAATTTTAATCAAAAAGCAGCAGAGAGTCTGAAGATTTTTGAGCAGAAGGAAGCCATGGCCATCAGAGCTAAATTTCATCTCAATTTCTGATGGTGTCTACAGTTTAGAATTACTATACTGTCCCCAGGGTTTGCTTGGATTATACAAATCCAGCTGTGAGGATTAGTCAAATTCATTTGTCATCGATGAGGTAGTTAACAATAGGGGACCATAACAGTTATGAACAATTTTCTGTTTTAATGTTTCCTACAGAATATTTGCTAGCCCCACCTTTCTGAGTAGATAGTGAGGACTTTAGAGAAGAGTATAAGATTAAGTTTTATTAATACATTACAAATGAGATTAGAAATCTATTTCTCATCTTGCTACTACTGTGCTTGTCCCATCATAACATTGTTTTCCTGAATGGGAAACATCATACTACAGAAAAACACACTGGATGAAGAGCCACACTGTAAGTTTAAGTAAGTCCTGACTCTGCTACTTGCTCTCTTTGTGACCCTGAGCAAGTCACTTAACCTCTGTGGGCCTGTCATAGAGTAGTTGTGAAAGTCCAATTGGTAAATAGTTGTGAAAGCATTACTAACAGTATTGGGATGCATGTTGCTGTGCTTTGTGTTTGGAGGGGATGTTTCCATGCAGGTATTGCTGGGCATGTTCTTGGATGTTTCTGAAAAGTCCCTGCCCACATCATATCCACAGTGCTTCGTGGCAGTGTGTTATTGCAGGGGAGAAGTGGTGGGTGGGGTGGAAGGCAGAAACACTAAATGCGAGCCTGCACTCTGCCACTTGCCCGTGTCACTCAGATGTCACTACCTGCTTTTGTAAGCTACCCTGCATTTGCCTTAAGGCACTGTAAAAACTAAAGCATACGGGCACTGGGGGTTATTCTGTATGTTAGTAAATTGAACACCAATAAAAAATAAATTAAAAAAAAAAAACTAAAGCATACAACAACAACAAAGCACATACAAATTCAAATCCTAAAGACTTTGGGAGAAATGCAAATATTTATTCATGATTCTTTAAGAGATTAGCAGGATATATTGGGCATTAGTCCACTAGACTTGCTAAAAGGTATTCTTTAGCCACTCTGTATCATCCTTGTCCTGTCTCTGTTCTTTCTTTTTCCTTTTCTTTCTTTTTTTTTTCCTCTTTTTTTTTTTAATTCTTTTTTTTTCCTTTTTTTTTTCTCTTTTTTTCCTCCTCTTCTTTCTGTCCCCAGATTTCCCAGCCCCACTGAAAGCCATCTCCAGTATCAGCTGCATTCCCAGAGTTTTCCTTCCTGGCCTCTTTATCATCACTGCGATTATCATTATGATCATGTAGCCTTTCCCCCTTTCCCTTCTTATCATTGTTCTGTTCAGCACGAGGAAGGTGGCTAGTCTCAGCAGGAAAGAAAGCCTCCCTCCTTAGTAGATGGATGGGGGACCATTTAATATTTTGTCCCCAGGTCACTGGGTGTTTGATACAAAGCAAGTCAGTTAACCTCTCTCACCCCAGTCACCTTTTTTGTGAAGTTGGATATAGCAGTAGTTGCTCCTTGAACCTCCCAAGTGAGGATGAGATGAGGTAAAGGATGAGAAGGCGCTTTGTAAATGTTAGAGCGCTGTGCAAATATGAGGTTGCGTTCATTTGTAGCCTCAGCAACTGTTTACAGAGTCTGTCACTGTCAGCTCAGTCTCCTAAGACTCCTAGCAAGTCTGAAATCTCGTTCAGGAAAGATCTATCCTGTTTTTAATCATGGCTGACCACATCGGATTGCTTGTTGCTACGATTTCCTGACAGTTTACAGCCAGCCTGCTGTGTATTACTGTATTTTCATGTGTGTGACACTTCAAGAGCTCCCGATGTATTCTCTCTCCTCGGCTCCTTGCGGTAACCCTGGATGAGAAAGAGGATTTTATTTTATTTTATTACCCCCGGCTATCCCATTGTATATGTCTCCCTGCTTGTAGTCACCATGTTGAAGTGCACAGCACAGTGGCTGCTTGAATGACACGTCTTCCCTTCCCCTGACAACCTCATAGAAGTGCGAGTGATGCTTCTGAGTTTGGTCAGCACGCTGTCTTCTAGTAACCATGTAGTGGGTCTGCCCTGCCATCCACTAGTGATTGAGCAAGTGAAGAGCAAAAACCATACAAGCTTGATGAGAGCTTCGTGGTGCCTGTACTCAGACCTCTTATCCACACCCAAGGCTTTGGCACTCCATCTGTTTGAATGCCATACGGTGTGACCCAGTTTGGGTGTCACCTTTTTTGGCCAGTGAAACGACCTGTGTGTTGTCTGAGTAGCAAATCTCCATGCAAGGTGTCAGTTCTCATGTTTTCATTAAAGTCTTCCTCTTGTGTGTACAGTTCTTTGGAGTAGGCAAGTACTTGACCTTATTGTCAAGTCATTGTCAGAGGCATCATGATACCAGGGAAAGCACGTGGGCTTTGGAGAGAGGCTACTTCCTGTGTGACCTTGGGAATTCCTATTTTTTTCTTTGAGTCTCTCTTTCCTCACTTGTAAAATGAAGCTGTCAATACCTGTCTCATTAGGTTGTTGTGAGGATTAAAGGTAATATTTATAAAGTTGCCTGACAATAAATATTATCCTAATCTTTATAGGTACTGCACCAGCTTTGCAGACAGGCACATAACCACTTTCATATATTGTTGTATGTCCATATCAAGTGAACTTTATTAGCGAGCAATCCCAGATCCATTGTTCTAGGAGTTGTCCATTGAATTCTGGAGTTGAAAGAGACCCAGTCATTATTTTGTTAATAGTTTTGGGGCCATCCTAACACTCTGTAGAAACGTGTTCAGGGGTGATCTGGGGGGAGTGAGGTAGACCTTGGGCCCTGCTTCAGTTTGAACAAAGATACTTTTATTTATAGTATTGACATCCAGCATTTTATTTGAAAAAGACTTCCACTGATTGAAAACAAAAAGCTTTAAATTTTTTTTTAAGCTTTAAAATTTTAATCCAACTTTCTACCATCTAGTGCAGGAGTCTCCTTTACATGACTGACAGATAGTGACTTAGAATGTGTTATGATTATCAGTCTTCTCAGTTCTAAGCTTTCCAGTACCACATGGGAGACACTCAAGAAGCACATATTGAATGGATGAATTCTCGGTCATGGTTGTGGTAGGGATCATCAGAATAGTACTAGACCCCTTTTTAGTCTCTGTGTTCATTCCTTTATTCAACACATAGTTCTTTCTGATTTAAGCCTATATGTTTAGAATCTCGATCATTCTGTCAGAGGAGCCAACTTTGCTTAGCCTATCAGAGTCCAGGGCAGCTAATAAATTTATGTTTATGGAATCATAGAACTGCAAAGGATCTTTGAAGAGGTGCAGAGGAGGGAAAAGAGTGCTAATGAGGAGTTGTATAGTGAAATGGTTAACAACACAGACCCTAGAGCCAAACACCTTGGATATGAATCCCAATCTGATCTCAGGCAAGTTACTTAATCTCTCTGCTTCAGTTTTCTCATCAATAATGTGGAATAATGGGGCACCTGGGTGGCTCAGTAGTTGAGTGTCTGCCTTTGGCTCAGGGCGTGATCCTAGAGTCCCAGGATCGAGTCCCACATCGGGCTCCCTGCATGGAGCCTGCTTCTCCCTCTGCCTGAGGCTCTGCCTCTCTCTCTCCCTGTCTCTCATGAATAAATAAATAAAATCTTTAAAAAAAATAAGGAATAATGACAATACATACCTTACAGAGTTGTTGGAAAGATCAAAAAGATTATATAAAAGCTTTTAGTATATGCCTAGCACATGTAGTAAATGCTCCATGTTATTATATGCTGTTATTATTGGTAGTATTATGATTATCATTGTTTATTTACTCAGTCCTACTTCACATGCATTATCTCACTTAATCCTTAAATGGAGAAGTGGAGGCTCCCTAAGATGTAATTTGCCCAAGGTCAATTAGCTGACAAGCTGCAAACCTGGCTCTATATACAATTTCACTTACCTCCCTTCTTTTATAAGTAAGACCAAGGCTTGGATAAATGAATTATTAAGGGCCGTACAGCTGGTCAGTGACAATATCCGAATTATAATCTCAGTTTCTCAATCTTGGTCTAGGATTGTTTCTCTTTTGGAGGATGTGGTAGAGGGATCTGATGTCATAATTAAAAGAAAAACGAAACTCTAGAGCAAAAGTAATGTCAGCTGTCCAAAACTATTAATGATTGGAAATTATCAAGCTGTATAGAAGCATGTGGGCTAGAATCTTACCAATCATAGAGAGTAGAAGGCTTAAAACCCTTATTATATAGTCAAATGCCATATTTCTAAAGATGGCAGAGATAAGGCCCGCTGTGAAATATTGTGCCTTAACTTCTAAATTCTCTATGATGTGGAAAAAGTATATGCAGACGACAGTAATAAAAGCCTGTGATGCTGATGTTATCATAGTCCATACCTTCATCCTCAGTTGTGAAAGATGTTTTAAGTCCAGCAAGCGTTTCCGCCATCTCTTTCTCTGTTGAGAGACAGTCATCTTCACTCCCCAGTTAAAGTTGCCAGGCATGCCTCTGGCTGTAGATAGTCTAAAAGTAATAGAGACTATCTTGCCTACATTGGTCTACTTTTGTCTTTTGTACACATGATGTACTGATACTCCTTAACTACCTTCTATATCCACATTTTTTAAATAATATTAACTGAAAAATGAAAATTTATACTTAATATTTCATGCCACTGATTGCCCACCAATAATTTATTTCCACAATGATGTCATCTTTGTTCATCAAGGTTTATGCAATAGTTGTCAGACATTGCTTTGGATTTTTATTTATCGTATGAAGGTTGAATGAAATGAAAAAATTTTAACAGATGATACAAGTGGTATTAACTAATATTTACTATGCAATTTCTATTTATTAGACATTGTATTTTAACCCTTGTACTTTCTTTGTCGTTTTACTGGTCTGATAGTCATTATACAGTAGAGGCAAAACTTAAAATCTTGGGATTTTTGGTTAGAAGCAGTGAATCTGTACCCCAAATATATTCAGCTGATTTAAGCTGATTGACTGTATAGTTGTAAATAAGAAAAAGAACTATGGGATGTGTTGATTTCTTTTCCTCAGTTGTATAACCATAACAACATTTTATTATTTTTATTATTTTTTAAAGATTTATTTATTTATTTATGCATGAGAATACACAGAGAGGAGAGAGAAAGAGAGAGGCAGAGTCACAGGCAGAGGGAGAAGCAGGCTCCATGCAGAGAGCCTGACATGGGACTTTTTTTTTTTTTCTGACATGGGACTTGATCCCAGGTCTTGATCCCAGGTCTCCAGGATCACACCCTGGGCTGAAGGCGGCGCTAAACCACTGAGCCACCCGGGCTGCACCCATAACAACATTATTAAAATAATGATCTTTTTTGTGTGTACAGCTACTTTCTCCTTCCATCCCCAACCATATTCCTTCATATGGAAAGATTTTTCCTGTTCCCACCATGTCCAGTAAATCTCTTTGGGAGTGTGTACAATGAGTTTCTTATTTGGGCTCTGGAGTTTTACTGGAAGCCTAAGATACTTGGAGCAAAATGCATGTTCCCCAGAGGTTTTGGTCTTCCTTAGAAGTATGAACACCTATCAAGTGGCTTTTGTTTCCTAGATGTTTAACATGTCTCTGTAGTTTAGTACCTTGGAAAACACAAACAATCTAGTGGAAAATAAGACCACATCTGCTCTCCCTTTAGACCACTGGGGCTGGGAGGAAGGAAGGACCAAACTGGTGGCTAAGAGTGTCTCAATATGACTGAAAGGAAGGCATAGGAAATTGAGGTTGAAATCTAATGTGCATGTTGGAATTGAGGCAAAAGAAGTAGAGAACCCCCAATCACAATTTTCAGTTGTAACGCAGTGAACAAGAAAACACTGTTTGCACTGTAACTTGACTCAGGATACTAGCAAAGAGCATGACAACAACAGCCAGAGTCTACCAAGGGTTTAGTGTGTTGGGATATAAAGGAGAAAGGCTCCTGTGCCTTGTGGAAGAAATAAAGGAAACACAGAAAGCCAGTTAAATTTGAAAAAAAAAAAAATGGTGGTAGAAGTTAACTGATAAAATAGAGGAAAATTCTGACTTGTAGTGTCTCTAGGGCCAGGAAGAGGGAAGTCTCAAGGCCTCTTAACTGGGTCATATCTTGATAGACGAGTAGGCTTTATGCTTGTATGGATACATAGACAAGATGGAATTCTCTTTCATTTTGGGCTGAGGGGACCTGCTCAGAGAAACTTTTGGATCCATTTATAATCACTATAATAATTGGTTTTGGCTGCATTTAAATACCATTTTGTATCAAAATATTCATGTAGTCAAAGTGTGCTTCACAAGCCCCTCCTGATAGAGTTACTTATTTATCATGGTCAGTCTTATGTTTATATCCATATTAGGCCTCTTTCAAAATATCCCATAAGCAAACCTTTCAAAAGGTATCTGTGGAAAGACATAGATACAAATCATTGAAGAGTGACTATCTCAAAGGGAGTAGGAAGGGACCAGTTATTGAGAATCAGAGACAAAAATAGATCAGCTTCGGGAAAGTTTGACAGGTGTGAGCGAGGCTTAGGAAGAACAAACCTCACAGTGGCCTTATGAGGTGGAAAGCCAGAAGAATGCACAAGGCAGCTCTCAGCATGGATGCTGACAGTCGCCAGGGTGAGGATGGGCCATAAGATCTTGTAGAAGGCAGAGCCAGATTTGATGTTATCAAGAGAGGGTTAGGGCTGCAATTTTTTTTTGTCTCAAATGAGTAAAACTAAGGTTTGACAAAATTGTTTTTATTTCAATTTCTAGAACTGTTATATGATTTCCCAAAATGAAATCTGTAAGTGACAAAGAAAATTGGCAGCCTAGCATCTAGTTGTCACTTGAGGAAGGAGGGGCCTGGGGAGTGGGGACAGTGTAAACTCCATCCATCTGGCTGCATTTTTCTCTTTGGTGATAAGAGCCGCCCACCTTCCTCCCAGCGCAGAGCTGCTCCTCTGGCTGATTCCAAATGAGCTATATATCAACATGCAGAGAGCTGGCTGGCGGTTCTCAGGGGCTAGCTATAGTTCTCTGCCAAACTTCTCTTCTTTTAGTTCTTATAGTTAAGTCTTTTCCCTTGAACTTCAGAGCCACGTATCTACTGCCTATTTAGCGTGTCCATTTGGATGTACCAAAGCAACTCAGACTCAACATATTTAAAAGTGAAGTCATCATCTTAACCCCCAAGGTATGCATCACATCTTAGTTTCTCAGTGATTTTTACTACCTTCCATCCATTTGCCCGTGACAAAAACCTGGACCTCTTTGTCGATTTTCCTTCTACTTCCCACTTCAATTAGTCAACAGGACTGTTTGGTATATCCTCCCTGCTTGCTGCAGCCTGGTTCAGGCTGTCATAGTCTCTCACCTGAATCACTACAAAGGTCTTCCACCTGGCCTTCTTCACTCAGATCTTGCTCCTCACCCAGCCCATCTCCCCACTGCCCACCTCATTCTGTATGCCGTAGCTGGAAGTGCAACTTTGATCAAGTCATTCCCTATTTAAAAACCTTCAGTATCTCCTTATTGCCTTCAGGATAAAATCAGAACTCCTTCCCATGATAACGTCTTTGCCTTCCTGATGTGGCAGCTGCTTATCTGTTAATTTTCTGAAGTCTGCTTACACTGACCTGTTGGCAGTACCCAGTGGCTTGTCTGTGGTCTCTTGTGTATGCTGTTTCTTCTTCCTGCAAAGCTCTATCCATTTTCCTGCCATTCTGCTACTCCACCAGCCATCCTTTAGCTGAGTTGTCACTTTCTCCAGAAAGCCTTCCTTGATATCTCCAAACTAGATTAGGTGTCCTGCTTGTGTATATCTATAAAAGCCTATTTTACTTTATTGGACTTACCATACTGTACTTTGTTTATTTGTCTGCCACCCCCAGAAGACTTTAAATGTCCCTGAAGGCAGAGAGCTACATTGATCATCAGTACAGTTTCTGGCATATATTAGGGAGCACAGTAAATGTATCATTTGCTCTTTTTGTTTTTTAAAAAATTGTGGTAAAATTTATGTAATATAAAATTTATCATCTTAAATGAACAATTCATTGGTGTTAAGTGCAGTCACATTATTGGACATCTGTCATTAATGTCCACCTGCAGACTTTTTCATCCTCCCAAACTGAAACCCTGTACTCATTTAAATAATTTCCCATTGCTCCATCCCCCTAGCTCCAAATAACCACTGTTCTACTTTTTGTCTCTATGTGTTTGACTCTAGGTACCTCATGTAAGTGGACTCATACAGTATTTGTCTTTTTTTTTTAATTAAAAGATTTTATTTATTCATGAGAGACGCTGAGAGAGAGGCAGAGACATAGGCAGAGGGAGAAGCAGGCTCCCTGCAGGGATCCCAATATGGGACTCGATCCTGGGACTCCAGGATCACCCCCTGAGCCAAAGGCAGATGCTCAACTGCTGAGCCACCCAGGTGTTCCGTATTTGTCATTTTTTAAAAAAATGTATTTTATTTATTTATTTGAGAGAGAGTGCGTGTGTGTTCAGGAGCATGGGGGTGGGGAGCAGAGGGTGAGGAAGAAGCAGACTCCCTTCTGAGCAGGGAGCCCAGTGCCAGCTCCATTCCAGGACCCCCAGATCATGACTTGATCATGACTTTAGCCAAAGGCATACACTTAACTGACTGAGCCATCCAGGTGCCCCAGTATTTGTCCTTTTGAGTCTGGTATATTTTTTCACTTAGCATGATGTTTTCAGGGTCATTCATGTTATAGCATGTGCTAGAATTTCCTACCTTTTTTTTAAAGATGTTTTTTAGAGAGAGAAGGAGCATGAGCAGGGAGAGGGGCAAGAAGGAGAGGGAGAAGCAGACTCCCCACCAAGAAGGGAACCCAGAATGGATCTTGGTCCCATGACCCCAAGATTATGACCTGAGCCAAAGGCAAATGCTTAAGTGACTGAGCTACCAGGCACCCCCAGAATTTCCTTCCTTTTTAAGGCTGAATAATATTCCATTGCATGAATATAGCATATCTTGTTTATCCATTCATTTATCCATGTTGGATTGCTTCCACCTTTTGGCTATTGTGAATAATGCTACAGTGACCATGGGTGTACAAATATTTGTTCAAGACCTTGCTTTCAGTTCTTCTGGGTATAATCCTAAAAGTGGAATTGCTGAATCTTGTGGTAATTTTATGTCTAATTGTTTGAGGAACTGCTGCCATACAGCAGCACAAGGTTTCAAATTTTTCCACAGTCTTGCCAACACTTGTTATTTTCTGTTTTGTTTTGTTTTATAATAGCCACTCTGGTGAGTGTACAGTTTGAGCATTTCTCTAATGGTTAGTGATGCTGTGCATCTTTTTGTGTACTTATTGGCCATCTGTATGTCTACTTTGCAGAAATGTCTATTCAAATCCTCTGTCCATTTTTTAAAGGATTTATTTATTTATTTTAAGATTTTATTTATTTGTTTGATGGGGGCAGGAGGATAGCCGCAGGCAGAAGGAGAAGGAGAAATAGGCTCCCCGCTGAGCAGGGAGCCCGAAATGGGGCCGGGTCCCAGGACCCTGGAATCATGGCCTGAGCTGAAGGCAGATGCTTAACTGGCTGAGCCACCCAGGTGCCCCCATTTATTTATTTGAGAGAGAGAGAGTTGGAGGGAGGGATCAGAGGGAGGGACAGTGAGAATCTTAAGCAGACTCCACACTGAGTGTGGATCTAGACAGGGGGCTTGATCTCACAATGCTAAGATCATAACTTGAGCAGAAACCAAGAGTTGGATACTCAACCGACTGCACCACCAGGTGCCACCTCCTTGTCCATTTTTAATCAGATTGTTTGTTTTTTGTTGTTGAGTTATAGGTTTCTTTTAAATATAGTCTGAGTATTGATCTCTCATGAGGTACATGATTTGCAAATACTTTCTTCCATTCTGTGGGTTCCCTTTTTAATCTCTTGTATAGTATCCTTTGAGGCACGAAGGTGTTTATTTGATGAAGTTCAATATATCTGTTTTGTTGTTTCTGTGCTTTTGGTGTCATACGTGAGAAATTCTTGCCAAATCCAATGTCATGAAGCTTTCCCTCTACATTTTCTTCTAGGGAGTTTTATAGGTTTAGCTCTTACATTTAGATATTTGATCCATTTTGAGTTAATTTTTGTGTATAGTGTAAGATAAGTGTCCAACTTCATTCTTCTGCATGTAGATATCTAGTTTTCCCCAGCACCGCTTATTGAAAAACCTATCCTTTTCCTCATTGAAGGGGCTTCACCTTTGTTGAAAATCATTTGACCGTATATGTGAGGTTTTGTTTCTGGGCTTTCTATTCCATTGGTCTATGTGTCTGTCTTTATGCCAGTACTATTACAGGATCATCGACTCCAATAACCAAGAAAGAATTCTCGAGATGTTGTCTGATGCAACTTAGTTTATTTAAATAGCATAGGACAGGACCCATGGGCAAAAGGAGCTGCACTTTTGTTTTGGTCATTATATGCTTAGTGCTTAAGAGGGTGGGGTCATGCAGGGAGTATTAGATCATAAATGTCTTCTTTGAATTTCTTTTTTTTTAAAAGATTTTACTTACTAGAGAGAGAGAGAACTCAAGTAGAGGGGAAGGTCAGAAGGAGGAGAAGCAGGCTTCCCACTGAGCAGGGAGCCACACATGGGGCTTGATTCCAGGACCCTGGGATCATGACCCGAGCTAAAGGCAGATGCTTAACTGATGAGCCACCCAGGCATCCTTTCTTTGAATTTCTACTTGTAAAACTACTTTTTCAAGATTTCTCTGGTGCTTATTGTTCAGTTCAGTATTAACATTGGTGGGATTTACAGGCAGTCATGAGACTTTAAGAACATAGCAACCAACACCTATTTGATCCTTATCAGAACTATACAGGCTGTAAGTCAACCTTCTGGGCTACAGGTGAACTTTTTCTGCTTTTATCCTTCATCAGTACCACGCTACTTTGTTGACTGTATCTTTGTAGTAATTGTTGCTATTGTAAAGTATAAGCCCCCCAACTTTGTTCTTTTTTTTCAAGTCAGACAAGTTTTTAATACTACTTGCTATTTGACCCTCCTTTTAACATTTTTCTTGAGTATCCTTGCCTATAACGTTTCTGTTAACAACTCCTCCTGGATGACTTCTCTTCCTTCATCCCTGTTACAACCATGCAAAGCCAGTTTTCCTTCCCTCTTCTATCCCTCTCCCCTTAATTTAGATTTATTTCTAGTTGTGGGTACAGGCCACAGGTCTTAATCCTTCTGGATGACCAAGAGAAGAGAATCCTAATAATCTCCTTCCCCCAACTTTGAGTCAAGTTCAGTCTCTTTCAGGACTGTTAGGGCTAAAAGTCACTTTTATTGTTCCTTCATTATCTGGGCTGGGTGTCTCATCTTAGCACTGCAAGAGGAAGAAAGCTGAGACTGGGGTGATAAGATGGGCAAGATGCATTGCCTGAGAGATTGTGTAGTATGTTGAAAAGAGCATTATGTTGGAGGCCAAGAGACCTGTGCCCTAGCTCTACCTCTGCCACTAATTAGCAATTAGACAACTCAGGCTTTCTTGCTTACTGAAAAATTCTCTTATCTGTAAAGTAAGGAAAGTTGGACTAGATGGTCTCTTAAGTTCCTTCTAAATCTAAAAAGTTTATTTTTTACTTTTTTTGCGAGACAGTTTCCTCAGGAGAAGAATTTAACCTGGTTTTAATGGATGAATAGAACTTATATAAAAAGGAAAGAAAGATTTCAGGAGATTTAAAACAAGAAAATGAAAATATATTTAGAAGTCAATGAAAATAATAGTGACCAGCCTTTTATTGAGTGATACAGGGTCAATTAGATATCCATGTAAGGAGGGAAAAAAAGGAACCTAGACCTCTATCTTATATATACAAAAATCAATTCCAAATTATTTGAAATCTAAATTAAAAAGACAAAACAATGAAACTTCTAGAAGAAAACAGGCTAATTGCTGCATGACCTTGGGATAAACAAAGATTTCTCAGAACAAAGAAAACATGAAAGAAAAGATAGGTTGGATTTTAGCAAAATGAAGAACTACTTTTTATTAAAAGACAGAATTAAGAAAGTAAAAAGAAGGACGTTTGAGATATATCTGACAAATGACTTGTATGGAAAATAGCCAAAGAACTCCCACAAATCAATAAGAAAATGCAGGTGACCCAATAGAAAAAAGTGGCCAAAGACTTAAAGACCTAAACTGGCATTTCACAAAGGAGGATATCTAGCTAAATGGTCAATAAGCATATGAAAAGATGCTCAATATCATCAGAGAAAAGCAAATTAAAACTCCAGTAAGCTGGCAAACATGAAAAAAATGCTCAACCTCCTGAGTCATTAGAGAAATGCAAATCAAAACCCACAACAAGACACTACTCACACCCACAAGGATGGCTGTAATACTGTAATAAAAATTTTTTAAATGAAAAAAAAATTTAAAAAGGAAAATAAGTGTTGACTAGGATATAGAGAAATTGGATCTTTATATTGCTGTTTTAAATGTAAAATGGCTCAGCCACTGTGGAAAAAGTTTGGCATTTCCTCAAAGAATTAAACATGCTGTCACATATGACCGTGCAATTCCATTCCTAGGTGTGTACTCATAAGAATTGAAAACAGGAACTAAAATAAGTACCTGTGCATACACTATTCATAATAGCCCAAAAACAGAAAGACCTCAAATGTCCACCCATGGATGAATGAATAAACAAATTATAACAGATAAAATGAAACATTATTCATCCATAGAAAGGAGTGAAGTACTGATATGATACATCCTACAGTATGGATAAACTTCAGAAAGGTTATGCTAGGGGGCACCTGGGGGCTCAGTCAGTTAGTTAAGTGTCCCATTCTTGGTTTTGGCTCAGGTTGTGATCTCAGGGTCCTTTGAGATGGAGCCCCACTATGGGCTCCCTGCTCAGAGTGGAGTCTGCTTGTCCCTCCCTCTCTGCCCCCCAACCCTGCTCGCCTACTCTTTCTCTCTCAAATAAATAAAATATCAAAAAACAAAAACATTATGCTAAGTGAAAAAGAAACCAGACCCAAAAGATTACTTATTGTAAAATTCCATTCGTATGCATATCCAGAATAGATTAAGAGAGAACACAGACTGATGGTTGCCAGGAGCTCAGGGCAGGGGTGGGGGATGGACACGGAGAGGAATGAAGAGAAACTAATTAATGGGTAAAGGAGTTTTTACTCTGTCGTGATGGAAATGTTTTGGAACTCAATAGATGTGGTAATTGCACTACATTGTGAGTGTACTAATTGCCTCTGAGTTATTCACTTTAAAATGGATAATTTTATGTTTTATAAATTTCACCTCAATAAATTATTTTTTTAAGAACTATGCAATGCCTGTATACATACCTATTAAAAAGGGTGAAATAAAGAAGACTCATTTCTAAGTCCGGTGAAGATAGAGAGCAACTGGAATCCTCTTACTTTTCTGGAGTTATTACCAAAGCCAGATAAACACATGCCCTCTTTTGAGCCCAGCATTCCACTCCTATTTATACCTGAAAAAAAATGAACACGAAAAACATGTGCAAAAACCTTAGCAGCTTTTATCCATGATAGCCTAGAATAATAAACAACCTAAATGTCTGTCAAGCTAAAATGGATAAACTGCTGGATTCATACATGAAATACTACCCAGCAATAAAAAGAGGGAACTATCCATACACACAAAGATAAATTTCACAGAAAGAATGTTGAATGAAAGAAGCCAGACCCTGAAGAGTATTCTATATTCTACTTCTATGAAGTTTGGGACCCGCCCAAACTAATCTACGGAGATAGATGACAGACTAGCCTTTGCTGGGCCAGTCGTGGTGGTTGTTACTGACAAGGGAGCTCAAGGGAGCTGTCTGGCATGCTGGAATAAATCTTCTATAACTTAATCTGAGCAGTGGGTACACCCATGTATATATATGTGCAAATAACCAATCTGTGCACTCGAGATCTATATAGTTTATTATGTTCTCCCTTTAAAAAAAAAAAAGCCTAGAAAATCAAAACAAAAAACAGTCACCAGAGTAGATGTTCTTGTAGGAAGAGTAGAAGAGAACGTTTGACAAGTGTAAGGTTGTAGAAGATCTTGAATGGCAGTGGAGTGGAAGAAGTTTGGATTGTCTCCTATAATTCTGGTAGGTTTGAGGGTGGGAAATGGCGTAATAGAAGCAGAGATGTACCTGGTGGACTGAGGACTGGTTTACAAGTGGAGGCTTTTAGAGTAGGTCCGGGATGTGGGTGACACTATTGAAAATAGAAACTTGGAAGAAAGAAGAATTAGTAAGGCTGGTGACTGGTTGGGCAAGGACAACAAAGGATGACAGGGCAAAGATGACCAAGATCTGTTGCTAGTTGGCTGGAAAAATGATGGTTCTAATAACAGAATTAAGAAAGCCAAGGGAAAGAATCAGTTTGGGAAGTAAAGAGATGAGTGGTTTTACATGCTTTAATTTTGAAGTGGTGATAGGCAGTTATGAGACTCAGGAGAACAGTTAGGGCTGGTGATCAAACTTTGAAAAATCACCCATGTTCAGATTATTTTGAGTAGATGAGATCCCTAAAAGAAAGAATGTTGCAGAAAGATTGCAGAAGGCCAGCCCTTAGAGAAGAAGAGACTGTAGTTGTGGATAGAACCAGGACAACAGAAACTAGAATGAGGATCTTAAGCCAATGGAGAGAGAGCAGGGCTGGCGATAAAAAGGAAGAAGATATAGAAGTAGGAAAGGAAAAGTAAAGATGGAGAATGTGACAGGGAGCTTGGATCATTGAGAGATCATGGTTTTGGAGAAGGTAGGAGGAAATAGGATCTGGAAGCAAAGGCAGAGGACTTAGCCTTGGACAGCTTGACCTGTGAAGAGCCCAGGGGTGTACAGTCAGGTCACAAGCATTGTCTGAGTCTTCAGTCACTTCCTCTTGCAATATATACATTTTTTTTTCAATTGGAATATACTTGACATGCAGTTTTATACTAGTTTCAGGTGTACAACATAGTGATTGGACAAGTCTATAGGTTATGCTGTGCTCACCACAGGTGTAGCTGCCATCTGTCACCATACAACACTACTACCATACTGTTGAGTGTATTCCCTGTGTTGTGCCTTTCATCCCTGTGGTGTATTCATCCCAAACTGGAAGCCTGTATCTCCCCCTCCCCTTCATCTACTTTACCCATCTCCCCATTGCCCTCCCACCCTCCAGCAAACATCAGTTCTTTATCTTTATGGTCTGTTTCTGCTGATAGTTTGTCTTAGATTCTACATATGTGTGAAATCATATGGTTTTTGTCTTTTTTTTTTTGTTTGACTTCTCTCAGCATTAAGCCATCTAGGTCCATCCATGTTGTTACAAATGATAAGATATCATTCTTTTTTAATGGCTGAGTAATATTCCATTGTATATACCACATCTTCTTTATCCATTCATCTTTCAATGGACACTTGGGTTGCTTCCATGTGGAAGCATCTCTTGCAGTATTCTTTGTCCTCTAAATAGGAACTGAGGGTGACTCAGGGTTGAGAATGAGTGTGACTGTGAGAGCAAAGAGGTTCCAGGTATCTGAACTCATTATAGGTTTTACGTATAATCCTATCATTTGTAAAAGGGATAGAGAAGTAGTTTAAGGCACCACCCTTTCCCTTTGGGATTTTATAGGGTACAATTCAGTGATAACTAAGAGCCAAAACAAGTGTGAACAGGATGCTTTGAATCCTGATTTGTCATTTTCCAGCTGTGTAACTTTGGGCAGGCTGTATTATGTCTCTGTGACTCTGTTTTCTCATCTCTTAAAAGGAAAGAATAATGATACCTGCCTCATATGTTGTCCCAGAGATTAAATGAGTTAATAGAAGCACAGTGCTTGGAACAGTGCCTGAAACATATGAAGTTGTGGATAACTGTGAGCTAAGATCATGATAAGGCTTATAGGAGTTCACAAGGGGAAAAATTGGTAAAGGCTGCAGCCGGTGGGAGGGTTGTACACAGGAGTGAGCATTTACTGGAGACAATTCAGGGAGAGAGAAGAGGAAAAGAATGAGAGAAAAGGAATTCTAGCTTGAGGAAAACGTTGTGAATAAAGTCTTAAACCAGCAAAACCATTGGCCTTTGCATGTGCTTTATTCGATGATCCAGACTGTTCCTGCTGGGAGTAGTGGGGGTTAGAGTAGGAGAGGAGGGTGGGTGACTGACACTGGTCATAATAAAAGAAGTATGAGTTGTTGAGTCAGAGCTCGTTGGTTGTGATTTTTATTCTGGGGCAAGTTGTCCAAGCTTTTAGGACCCCACATTTCCTAATCTATAAAATGAATGGACTGTATCTGTGAAATCCCTTGCATCTCAAAAATTCTGGGCATCGTTTGTGAAAATGATTTCTTGGACCCCACGGTGTACGGAGCATTGTTTTTTTTTTTTTCAGCCCAGTGCCAAGCTCTTTGGTCTTCATGGGGGCAGACTTGTGGTTCGGGCCTCATTAGTCCCATGCTGTAAGGGAGTGAGCTGACCAGCCCACACGGAGACACTGCACTGCCTTTGCAACCCTTAGCAATCACCACCACTAGAGAAATCTGGGATCTCTGCGGGTGCGTTTATGAAAGGAGCCCTTGGGTATTTCACTCTCAAATTATTTAGAGTTAACTCTACTACTGTTCTCTTGAGGAGGCTTGAGTTTTATGGATACTTGCCTTGAAGTGGACCCTGAGGGCTAAGTAGGAGGGAAAGAACAATCTTTAGCCTTAAAAAAAAATTTCCCGATTGTCTCTGTGGAGCTCACAAAACGAAAGGCAAAAGCAGCACCGTAAGTACCAGATGAAATGCTGGTAAAGCCCTACAGCTTTCGTGGTAAGACTCACCTGCTCAGGTCCTTTTATGGCAGGCACCAAGCACTATTGTGTTGGATGTTAGCGATCCCCCTGTTTCAAAGTGTCTTTTGTCTTGTTTAAAGTTTTATTTATTTATTTATTGAGAGAGAGTGCGAACCGTGTGAGAGGGAGAGGGAGAGAATCTCAGGCAGACTCTGCGCTGAGTGTGGAGCCTGACGTGGGGCTGAGATCGTGAGCTGAGCCAAAATCAATAGTCAGGTGCTTAAGCAACTGAGCCACCCAGGTGCCTTCAAGATGTGTTTTAAATAACCCAGGGCTCTGTGTAAACATGGAAATGGACTTTTCAAATCCCATGCTTAGAAATCATTGGCTCTAGGATGGCCCTACTTCACTTTTCCTTTTAGAAGGGAAGTTTGGTTTTTAGTCCTGTTCTCATTTCTGTCCTCCCTAGTTTGAGCCCCTCTGGGCTGCACGCAGGCCTTCCTGCCATCCTTCACCCTGCTGCAGGCACTGCAGTGCTGTTGCTTCAGAGGAAATTCTCCGAGATTCCTCTGCCATTTGCTTCCCCTCGCCCCACCCCCGGTTGTCCCTGGCAGGATCTCCATCATCAAAGAGGTACTTCTGGACTTTTATACCAGATGAATTTTACACATCTTGGTGAATTGAAAAATAACTTGAAATGGAAGAGCCGCAGTAAATGGAGTCTATTTTATCTATATTTTGTGCCTCCAGTGTTTTGAAGGGTTTAGTATTTTCAGAAACTGAAATGTAAAGGAGTGACAGTTTGCCCTTGTGTTGTATTTGGAAGGAAGAATATTTCTTTAGGGAATAGAGTTCCAGGAAAGGAAGGTGACTTGAGCATATAAGGATTCCAGAGCTAGCATGGGCCCCTGGGTAATGTTAAATATGCCTTATTAGTTCAGAATAGAAGTTCCTTGAGGGTGTGGAATGTACCTTTGTAGTTTATATGATTGCAAACAGTGGAGTTGCATCTAAGTAAAGTAAGAAAAACTAGCAATCCAGGAGCCTCCCATCTTTAGATCTCCCTGGCTAGCCATTCCCCTGGGGGTGCTTATGGACATCACCCAGCCCATTCACACCACAGATTTTCTGAAGAGAAAAATAACCGTGTCACGGAAGAAACTATGTGTTGCAGAGGTTGTGAATAAAGGTCGAGAGTGAGATGGTTTGGTCTGGCCTCTTTTCAGAGCAGCGATTGATTACTGCTGTCTGTGTTGCCGTTTCTTCCAGAGCTGACCTGTCCCGGACGCAGCATAACTAACGAAGCTGCTGCAGGATGAGAAGATGGCAGCGCGGCTGCTTGCACCACCAGGCCCCGATAGTTTCAAGCCTTTCACCCCTGAGTCACTGGCAAACATCGAGAGGCGCATTGCTGAGAGCAAGCTCAAGAAACCGCCAAAGGCCGAAGGCAGTCATCGGGAAGACGATGAGGATAGCAAGCCCAAGCCAAACAGTGACCTGGAAGCAGGGAAGAGTTTGCCTTTCATCTATGGGGACATCCCACAAGGCCTGGTTGCAGTTCCCCTGGAGGACTTTGACCCATACTATTTGACGCAGAAAGTGAGTTGGAGGAGGAGGCGGCACAGCTTCAGACACCCCTTTCCTAACAGGCTTAGGGGAGGCGGGGGAGAAAGAACTGTCCCTTTGCCCAAGTTTGGATAAGTAGTTAACCTTTTGTTTCAGTTCTGGTTAATGGGGTTTATTTTTCAGTTTAATTGCTGCTCAGGCTCATTTGTGGGTCTTGACACTTCTTGTCTCCGTTAATAAGGCTTCTGTTTTTGGCTCCAGGCCAGATCAGAAAAAAAGATGAAAACAGATTAAAAACAAAAAAGAACATAAATGAAATGGGACTCTATTAAATGAGTCCAAGAAAGATGGCATGGTGAAAGATGTTATAGGCGGGTAAAATCTCTCTCCCATATACATTCAGAATTTTATCTTTAAATGTAATGATGATGTAACTATTGCAATATCAACAAACCCTGTTGTTAATATAGAGGAGTTTATGGATTTATACTCTATCAGAACTTCCTCTGTCCCTTGGTGACATTAGATCATAGCTGTTGGGGACAGGAATAGAATAAGGTAAACCAAACCAGGCCAGTGAGGAGACCAAGTCTTTGGCCTTGTTACTCAGTTGTCTGGATTGAGCCACCACTCCTCCTTATATTAGAGTCAGTTCTGTTATTCCTGCCAGCAAAAAGCACAAGTGAAATAAATACCAGTCTTCATTTGACCAAGAGTTTCAAACTCCCCTAACAAATATTTGACCACACCGAGGGTTCCTTTCTCATGAGTATCTTTTGAAACAAGGCAACAGGTGGAGAAGCAATGCCCCCTGGTTAAATCCACCAGCCAACTAATGAGCCATTGTGTACTGAGGAATGATTTCAGACTCCATTTTAGGGGTCCCTGATTTGATAAATGTCAGTTAAAGAAGTAGATTGATAGGTGTTTCCAGATGAGGGAAGGAAAGGCTTTGTGTAATTACATATTCATAAATATAAAACTTACCTAAATTGTCTTTATTAACAAAACTGCCTCATAAACTCCACTTAACTCGTCTTTCAATCATTTAATTTGGAAGAAGTTTTAGTTTCTTGGCTTAATAACGGGACAGAAGTAAGATGAGACCAGTAGATCTCTTGACCTAGCTATAGTTGTGGAGGCATTTTTGGTTCAGGATGGCAAGAGCAGTTAAGACAGTGTCTACACAAAATGGTCCTTCACTCACTCCTGTTGCAGCTCAGGACAGCTCCATAATAGAAAAAAGTGGCAAAAAAAAAAACAAAGATGGCAACAGTACCTTGTATCTTCCACTGAGAAATATAGAGTTTCAGAAACAAAGCATGATATGATACAAATAACAGTAGACTAGAAGAAGTCCTGAATCTACTGTAATTCACCATGTTTATTATCTGTATTTCTCTTTGTGTGTGTGTGTGTGTTGCTCAAGCTACCACAAATAGATTATAGGAAAAGAAAGTTGTAAATAAAGGAAAAAACTTCTCAAAACTAGACCGTGTGCTTTAGCAAAACACATCACCTCTCTAGGCCTAAATTTTCTCATCTGGAACTGAGAAGTTGGACAGAATTTCTAAGGACTTTTTCACACATCAAGTTCTGGAACTGAGTAGTTTTCATAAACATTCATTGATTTCCTCATTTACTCTTCCTTTTTTTAAAGTCTAACTTTGTAATCTGTGCCTTTGCTGAGTGGGGAAGATTGGTGAGGAAGGAGGTAGGCTGTAACTTTCTGGGTTAGTGAATAAGGAACATGGAATCTTGGTCTATTTTTAGAAAAAAATTCCATTCATTGTAAAATTTTGAAATATTTTTAGAAATGTTTTCTTATTCTTTCCTACCCTTGCATCCATGATCTTAGAAGAGGTACAAAGTGATGACAAATCACAAAGTTTGGTTGTGCCTATTTAGTGAGTTGGCCAATGGTGTATCTTTTTCAGAAAGTACTCTTATAGCAATAAGAAGATAAGTAAAGTTCTTTGGACCCTGGCCTTTCAGGTGGCTAAAACTTCTTTGCTTTTATTTGAAATATTTATTTTTTTAAACTCAAATGCAAATTAAATCTCCCTTTCTTAACCTGACTTAATATATGAAGAATACATAGAGCTGTTGGTTGTCAGAGCCAGTTGCCCTTCGCATGCTTTTCCCCCCTGGTTCTTGCCCTATAGATAGCCTGTTTTCTCCTAATGCCTCAGATTTCAGGGGCCCTGGATCGGGAGTAAGGCCTCAGAGAGGGTAGATCTCTGGCCCTGATAGGTATCATTCCTTGAGTAGGACAGATGTTGATGGAGCTCCATTAAAGGACTGGTTCTTCATTATAGTCTGACTTCAACCTTTGTCCTCCCCACAAGGGTAGATAGTTTGTAGAAAGGATAATTTTAGTCATAGTTTTTTTTTGCTAATCTTTTTTTTTTTGATTGTGAAACATACCACCATGCAGAGAAGTTCATAAATGCATAGATTAATGATTACTAGAAAGCAAACAAACACTCATGACAAGAAAGAACATTAGTAGCACTTTAGAAGTACTAATTGTACTATTAATCAAGGGTTTTATTTTAAGGTTTTATTTTTAAGTAATCTCTACACCCAACATAGAGCTCAAACTTAAAACCCAAAATCAAGAGTCACATGCTTCAACTGAGCTAGTCAGGCACCGTAAAACAAGGGATTTTTTAGTTGATTAATGATATGCTTGCTCATGTTTATTTGCAAATCTTCACTGGCACTACTAATACTTCTTACTAACTAGGCCTTTCACTAGGCCACATTAGCAAGGTCTCCTTTACAAGGAAGCACACTGGGAATTAACCCACAAATCAAAAAATACTGAGAGTAGAAATGACTTTAAGAGGACATTCCCCTGCATTTGTTTCTCATGGACTGCCTTAAAGAATTCTTGCAAAAGAGAATTTCTTTGCTAAATGATGCAAGTGGATTTCTTTATCTTTTCCTTATAGGTCACATTCATCTTCTACCTAATTAATCATTTTTGTGGCTCCCAATTGAGAAACACTGGTTTCTCATTTCAATCCCTCTATTTGAGAGGGTGAAAGAAAACTACTTCCCTGTTAGTAGAGTTCTGGTTTCATCCCATTGTGGATTTCACATTGTCCAGGCACACAGGGACATAAACCTGTGTGTTGTATTTTCAAGATATTCTTGTACCAGCTGGTGCTGGTTTGAGCTATCATAAGCTTCTTGAGGCCCTCAGCAGTATTGTCCATGTCTATTTCACCTCCAGCTGGTCCCTGAAAACAGTCTAGATTATCCTCTCTTTGGATTTCTTCCAACCTCCCAGTGCTGTAGCATTTTCTTTACCTCTTGGTACTTTGTTCTAATGTCTCCTTTCATTGGCTTTCTTGTATTTCAACTGTTGCTTGCAAATAATTGAATTTAAGGGACATTTATATTTATATACTTATTTAATTTTTAAATTAAATAAAAATAAGTTATATAGCTACGTGGTTAAAGAGTCATTTGAAGATATTTAGTAAAAAGTCTCCTCTTTACACCTCTCCCTAATCTGCTTGCTTCCTGTCTCCCTGAACAGGTAACCACTGTTGGGAGGGTTTTTCCAGAATTTCTTTATATGTATATTTTGGCAAAAACAAATAGATATTCTAAGGAACCTGAACTCTTCTGAATGCCTTTGTTCTTGGTTTTCTTTCTGCTCTTTTCTTAAGCCTATTGAAGTCTTCATTTTGTTTTTTTTTTCTCTTCTTTCATGCTATGGAATCTTACATTTTATCAGTATAAATTCTCAATTCATCTCTCCCTCTTCCATGCTTTTTTAAATAAATCAAATCAAGGACTTTCTGTTACTTGAAGTGTCTTTCTATCTCTCCAGTTCTTAATAATAACTTGTTGATTCAAATGGCCACGTATATGCATGATAACTGTCTTAAGTGGGAAAGCAAGAAAGTCTGTGGATTCAGTTGAAAAAGGCCTTTAGAGTTGATTCTACTTCTTTTTCTACTTCTTAAATGTGTAATTGATCTATGTGTCCTTTTTGTTCAGTGGGTGTACCCTCTTATAAGAAAGTCCTATAAACAAAAATCTAAATTACAGGATGGACTGATGTGCCTTTAAGTAGGACACATGCCTATTGCATTAAAAAATTATACGTGATTTCCCAAAGTTCAATTTACCTTCAACTCTTCATGTCTCTTTTCCTGCAAATTGCAGTTTACGTAGAATCAGAAAATTAGAATATTGTAGCCTCAGACATCAGCTAATTCAGCCTCCTCCTTTTATAAATTTAATAAGCGGAAATACTTGTAAAAAGCCAACATGCCTGTGTGACTCCTTCTGTTAAGCATCTGTCTTCGGCTCAGGTCCTGGGACCTGATCTCAGGATCTTGGGACCAAGCCCTGCTTTAGGGCTCCCTGCCCAGCGGGGAGTCAGCTTCTCTCTCTGACTCTGTTCTTCCCCACACCCTGACCCCCCACTCCTGCATGAGCTCTCTCTCTCTCTCACTCTCTCAAATAAATAAAATCTTTAAAAAAATATGTATAGCCCTTCTTCAAAAAAAATAAAAATAAAAATAAAAAAAAGCTAACAACATCATGTGTGGTGGAGCCAGGACTAGAACCTATGCCTCCTAACTCTTAGTTTGTTACAACACATTTCTGGTGCTCCACTTTTCTTATGTTTTATTAATCAATCCTCAGCTTCATTGGCTCAGTTCTGAAGCTAGGCAGGCAAATTTAGAGACGAGAAGAAGAACCTGCTTTTTCATTCATATCCCTGATAATCCCTATGGTTCAAAAATCCTTTTTAAGGATGGGTCCTGAAAGGTGCAGTGCTCCTGAGAGAAAGGATGGTGTCTGCATTAGCTTTAGTATTTTATCTTCTCTAGTGAAGGAGCTGAGTAATCTAGCAGCCCTGGACAAGCTGTTCCAGAGACCTAGGCTCAGTGTCAGTACAACTGGAACTATTCAGCTGGACATGTAATCTCAAGGCAATTTATTTAACCTCCCTACATATTTTTTTGTATGTTTTTACTTTTTTGTTTCTTTCTAGAGGGAGGGGCAGAAGGAAAGGGTCAAGCAGACTCCTCGCTGAGCACAGAGCC
Organism: Canis lupus baileyi; assembly: GCF_048164855.1. Classification (NCBI taxonomy): domain Eukaryota; kingdom Metazoa; phylum Chordata; class Mammalia; order Carnivora; family Canidae; genus Canis; species Canis lupus. The sequence continues at coordinate 3,291,840 of NC_132862.1, read as the reverse complement.
CATTGTGAAGCTCAGTCTCACAACCCTGAGATCATGACCTGAGCCAAAATCAAGAGTCAGACATTTAACCCATTGAGCCACCAGGAACCCCCATATTTTTACGTTTAAAGAGAAAAATAATCTCCTACCTGTCCCAGTCCCCCAGCCTACCCACAGAATGAGATAGTCAAAAGAACACCTAACTGGCAATATAAAAATTTCCTTTTTCGTTCTTCTCCCCCTTGTTTGCCTTTGGCCAAATCAGCCAAATTTCTCTGGGCTTCAGTTTCCTTACCTATTATATGCAAGATAGGAGTTGGGCCTATATCTATATCCTTCTAATTGTATTTCACACATAGGTCTTTCGCATAACATATTTTAGCTGTGGCGGACTACTGTTTCCCTCGTGTCCCCTGCCTCTTGGTCTCCATTCCCACCTCTTAGAAAATACTGTCCTTTAATTTCACTTTTGACACTTGATCCATTCGTCCAGGCCCTAGGGCCTCTTCTTCCTTAAAGCCGGACTTGATTCTCTGCACCAGAACGGATTCCTCCTCCTTCTGAGTTTCTATAATACATGGAGGTCTTCAGCCTCTACCTTTACTAAGAAGTGGTTTTTAGATTTAATTCACATTAGCTATAGCATGGCATCTTGTTCCCTGCAATGTTTACAGTTTTCCATACGCGCGGGCACACACGCACATGCAGTCCCATGCGCTCCTGGCAGAAAATCCTTGCTGAATCTATTTTCACACACTTTTCAACAGGTGTGCAGAACAGAGACAGGCTGCTAAAGGAGAGTTTATGTTCATTAGGTGTGATTTGAAGTATTGCTAATGAGGTGTTGCATTGCCTGCTTTTGCACAATAAGCCTACATGCTCCTTTCTGTTCTAAATAAAAACTACACATTTAAAAACTTTATTTTGTTTTTAAAAAGTCATTTTGCAACAATATTAAAAAATGGTGTTTCTGTTATTTTATTTCCCAAATCAAGGTGAGGCAAATGATTATGCACCAGTGGGAGGCAGGCCATTGTCAGAGTGATGAGTTAACAGTATGTGTATATGGGCTTCTTTTCAACTTTCTAAGCAGCATTCTCTAGAGGGGAAGGAATTTAGTTGCATATTCCCAAGTCCAAATCCTCTTTATTTATTTTTAAAGATTTTATTTATTTATTCATGAGAGACATAGAGAGAGAGAGAGGCAGAGACACAGGCAAAGGGAGAAGCAGGCTCCATGCACAGAGCCTGACATGGGGACTGGATCCCAGATCTCCAGGATCATGCCCTGGGCCGAAGATGGTGCTAAACTGCTGAGCCACTCGGGCTACCCCCAAATCCTCTTTAAAACCTTAGCAATAGACCATGTTTTGGGAAATCTGGTTTCTCCCATCCCCATCTTTCCAAGTGATCTTGAGCATGTCACTTAACCGTTCAGGGTGTCAGTTTCCCTAATCTGGGAAATTAAGATTATGCTAATAGCTAATGTCCTACCTATTTTGCCGGGTTGTTGTGAAGATCATTTCTTGATTACCCTGCATAACACGAAACAGCCTATTGTGCCAACCCTGATTCATTTTTCTCTGTAGCACTTAGCAACACCTGCCATGTTTTTATCTGTTTATTGTTCATCCTCTTGTGTGCTCATCAGCTAGAGCAATGTCTGCCCCATAGTAAGTGCTCAATCCATATCTGTTGAATAAATTAATCTTAGAAGATAATGCATATAAAAACACTATGTACTTTTCTAAGTGCTTTGAACATGAAAGATGACATTATGATATTTTTTCTAATAAAAACTTTTCCATTGACCAAAATGAACTGAACTCCAGAGGGGAAAAGAGACTGATTTACTAGTGAATCTTTTCCTTTCCGAAAGAATTAGTTTCCTCTAGGGGCTGAAGAAGCAGATCAGGAAATAGTTTTCCTGACATTTTAGATATTTTCAGAGGGCTGGATAACCATTGTTAAGTGCCACCAGTTTTATTTCTCCTCTTGTAGATACTAGAATTAGAAAAGACTTTATCAAAGATCATGGGTTAATAGCTTCCACCCAGTGCTTAAATCTCTTCTTAGTTTATTGGTATCATGTGTGTATTATATAAAGGATGTTATTTCCTGAATATTATAAGTTGTCCTGTCATGTCTACCTTTATTGTTTTGCTTCTTTCTTGGCTGTGTGAGTTGGCTTACGCCCCCTGTATTAACTGACTCTAAAGGAAATGAGAGAAATTGACATTGGAACATATACCAGTTTGGGTTGCCTCATATAGAACATGACCCATTTATTCAACAAAAATACTTCTAGAGTCCTTTCTTTATGTGAGGCATTAGGAGCAGGAGGTTTGCTGGGTTCTCTTGGGGAAACAAAGATTAATAAGTCCATTCTTTACCCTTATGTAGCTTATAACATGGCAGTGTTCTACAGTGTGATACAAGTTTTGATACAGGAGCCCCAGAAAGGGCCTTACTGACTTCATAGGAAGGGTAGTATTTGAATCAGGCTTTGGGCTATAGAAAAAAAGATTACACTGGAACATTCTAGGCAGAAAGAACAATATGAGCAAAGGGTCAGAGACAAGGACAAGAGCGTAGGACAATGGAAGAAAAAGCTGAGTAGTCTGATTTGACTGGAATATGGGGAAATGAGTGAGGAGGAGCTGTGGGAGATGAGGCTGGGGAGGGAGAGCTGGAGCCAGATCATGGAAGACTCAGTGTGAGACTAGGAATCTTGGCCTTTAAAAAAAATTTTTTTTAAAGATTTTATTTATTCATGAGAGACAAAGAAAGACAGAGACATAGGCAAAGGGAGAAAAAGGCTCCATGCAGGGAACCTGACGCGGAACTCGATCCCAGGATCCCAGGATCACGACCTGAGCCGAAGGCAGTTGCTTAACCACTGAGCCACCCAGGTGCCCGGAAGTTTGGTCTTTACTTGATAAGCAGCAGAGAACTGCTGACGATGTTGGGGAGTGCAGATATGTGATCAAAGCAGTGCTTTAGGGAGGTGAATGTGGTATATAGAGTGGACACAGACCAGCTGTGAGGCATTGGGGGTCCAAAGTATAATGGTAGAAGTGAAAAGAAAGGTCAGTGGTTGAAGTCAAGAGTTGTTATAGAGATAAGTTGATAGGATTGTGTGATTGATTGTAGGGGGTTAAGGACAGAGTCTAGCATTCAATCATTCACTTGATAATTTGATAAATTGTTATTGAGCATTTTCTATATGCCCAGGCTCTGTTTCATGCCCTCGGGAACAAAACAGACAAGCTCTTTATGCTACTCCTGGAACTTAGTTTTCATTGGGCAGACAGACAATAAACAAGTAAAGAAATAAATCATTACAGTTAATGATATGTGCATTGAAGATAATATGTTCCAGGTACTTGAGAGGTTGTGGTGCTCTAACTTGGTAAGAGACTAAACCTGGAGAATACAGAAGAATCAAAGAATACATGCTGTCTAAATAGTCAGCGTCTTAAATAGGCCTTTAGCAAGCATTAAATGATAATCTTTAAAAGGACTCATAATGCAGATATCCTGAGGTACTTAAAAGCCAGTATTGTCACTCTCTTGAAGATTTTGCCAGTCTTCGATTTTAAATAGGCAGGAGTCCAATACATTTCAATATCAGTGTGAGTCATAGGGGGACTTGCAGATGAGCCTAGCATTTGCTCCAGAAAAGAGCCTCAGGTCTTTTCAACTCCTTGCATGAGTGCTAAGTTGCAGTTCCAAAGCTCTGAGCCATGTTGGTATAGAAGAGACACTTTACACCTGAATTCTAGAATGTGTGTTAGTAGCTAATCACCTCGGCCATAAAATCCCACTGATTGATAGTTTTAGGAATTAGTCTCTGATAGTTTCTCCAGGGTTGTGAAATATTTTTATTTTAATAAAAATTGACCTGTTGAATGTTTTTTTTAAGATTTTATTTATTTATTTATTTATTTATTTATTTATTTATTTATTTATTTATTTATGACAGAGAGAGAGAGAGGCAGAGACACAGGCAGAGGGAGAAGCAGGCTCCCTGCAGGGAGCCCAATGTGGGACTCAATCCCAATCCCGGGACCCCAGGATCCCCTGGGCTAAAGGCAGAAGCTAAACCGCTGAACCACCCAGGGATCCCCTTGAATGGGTTTGTTAATAATGGCCTTTGAAATGTTGGAGGATGTCTCAAATCACAATGACATTGATCATCTTCTGACAATAATTAACCATATTTTAAATGCTTTCTTAGTCAAAGAGCATAAAAGGAATGCTTTTCTTACTAATTGTTTTCCAAATTCACATGGGTTGTAAATTGTTTACGTGTTGTTCTTTACATTTAAGCCTGTTTGACACAACTCAAGATTAGGATTGCCCCATTACATGACAATTTCTGCCAACTCTGGACCTAGCAGTAGAGTTTTCAATATGGGTTCTGAAGAGGCACTCCTCCTATTCCAGACACTTTGTTCAGGTTGCTAAGTTTGGCCTGTGGAATCAAGTTTGAATAAAAGATCCTTCCAGTTTCAGAGGTTGAAGTCCCCTGGCTACTGCTCAAGGCCAGTCCCTCTCCCTGTGTCTTTGTCCCCACCCATGCCTTCCAACCCTCTCTAGAACTTCACTTTCTGGTCTGTCAGTCTTTCCCTTTTCATCCTGGTTCCTTCCCCTCAGCCTATCAACACTCCCAAAGCCTCTCCCATTCTAACAAGCCCTCACTTGAGCCCACATTGCCAGCTAGTCTAACCTCTCTTCTGCTGTCGAAGCTTGTAAAAAGTAGCCTTTACTCATTCTCACTACCTGCACACCTCCCACCCACTTCCCCATCCTTGCAGCCTGACTCTGCATCCTCACTTCTCTGCTGACATTCTCAAGATAAGATCCTATGTGGTGTCAAATTGCCAAATTTATCAGACATTATTTCACTTCTTATCCCACCAAACCTCTCTGCTGTTGATACTGTTGATGACTTACTAATTTTTGCAGCTCTTTTCTTCCTTGGCTTAATTCTCCGTAGATCTCCGATTATTCTTTCTCTTCCATTTCCTGCACTTCTCCCTTAAATTGTGGTGTTCTCCTCGGTTCCGTACCTGGCCCGTGTTCCTCTCATTTGGCACACTCTCCCCGGGTGATGTCATCCATTCTCTCAGTACTCTTGAATCTATATCTCCAGCCTGGAACACTCCTTAACATCTGGCACCTTGCCAAGCATCTTTAGCTGGGTTTCCCACAGGTAACTCAGTGTGTTCAATTTTGAACTCATTTCTCCCCTCAAACCTCCTCCTTTCATCTGCTATTAGTGGATGACACCACCCAAATTCTAGATACCATTGTTGAATCCTCAATTTTTTGCAGTCCTTAAGGGTTAGCAACATTAGGGAGCTGTCAGTAGAATGTTGCATGTTTTTATAAGTAAGAAAATATTGTGGCTCAGAAATCTTATATGCTCAAATGCCCTCAGCTAGTGTGTGGTAGAGCCAGATTTCAGCTGCAGGGATGTGTGATCTAATAACATTCATGGTCTTTCTGCCATACCATATCGTCTATAGCATATACTGCAGACTGATTTGTTGTTTTTGTTTTCTATTACCACTTTTAGATAATTTTCTATCATTTTATACTGCCTCAATATGAAGTTAATATATGGCGTTTTGTTTTTGTTTTTAGTGCATTTGCTTCAGTGTGTATCTTTAGCATGATATCTAAGGCACAGAAAAGATGAGAAGACTTTCCAAACCACAACAAATAATTCTTATGGCTGGATGAGCTAAAGAGTGGAAACCTAGCAGAAAGTTGTATACAGTTATAGGTTAGTTGTATAGTTCGTATGGCAAGTATCATTTTTTCATGTCTAAGAGATTCATTCATATATTCAGTACCCATGCATGAATTCTCTACCTTGTGCCAGATGGGCATCATATTCTATATTCTGCTTGCTAAACTGAGAGATAGCAGCTGGATGCTATAGCCCTGCCTTTAATAAAGGGATCTCAGAGTCCAGTGAGAGGTACATATGTATACACAAAAATGACAACACTACATGAACTGCCCTAATCAAAGTAAGTGCTGAGTGGAGACACACAGGAAGGAAGGATAATTCTGTTTCAGAGATTTGAATGAGCTATCTGCAGAGAGGAGGAGAGGAGGTGATAGTTGAATGGACCTTAACGTATTAAAATATGGTAAAAAAAAAAAAAATCACCTGTTGGAAAAGGGAAGAAAGAGTAGTTTGGGTATAAAGACCGGCACTAGGAAAGGCAGAGAAGCATGGGGAAGACTGGATTGTTTCAAGCAGTGAATTTAGCTGTGATGAGAGCATGGAGTGTGGTTTGCCAAGACAGGATCCAAAGGTGGAGAGGCAGCTTGGAACCCAATGTGTGCGTACTAAGCTGTGTTTATTTTCTCCCACCTCCAGAGTTCTCACGTCTGGCATAAGCTCTGAGGCCCATCTTGAGCCAGTGCAGCCATACAGGTGTCTCCTAGTGACTCTGAATACTTGGTTTACCTTATCCTACTGACTCATGCCAAGTGTGTGAATACTAACATGAACAGTAGCCCTCGGGTTTCCTTATGGACATCCCATGTTGGGAGCCAAAGAGCAGGAGTGGCAGTAGTCTGTGTTGGGCACGACAGCATCAGAATCCCATTCATTGAAGGTTTGTTCTATGCCAAGCACTGTAGTAAGCACTTTTGGTGAATCTTCATTTAATTCTCATAATCTGATAAAGTAGGTACTATTAGTCATTATCTCTATCAGTAAGAAAACTGTGTCTTAGCAATAAGTTGACAAAGATCATGACAGCTAATAAGCAATGGAGCTGTGTCTTGAATCCAGGTCTTTGTGGCCTCAGAGCCTCTATAGAAACCACTCTGCTCGGTGCTTTCTAAGAGAGAGGAGAGCAAGAATATAGAATATTCTGGAATGTGAATACAGTGATTAGAGGAGTTGATATGCTTTACTTAACGATTGTGCATTTTGCTTTGCCCTAGAGCAGCTACAGTCTGTGTACCCTAAGAGGGTAAAAGGGAAGGAGATCAAGGGCAAGTTCATATTGAAGGGCAGTGAGGAGTGGCCATGTAGGAGGTTCAGAGCTGCCCGGCTCTAGGGAGCGGCGTGATGCTGGCTCAGCACGGAAGCAGCTGTGCAGTGCCTCAGTTCTGTCGGGAATGGCTTCCTGTGACCCGGATGTGGGCAGAAAGGGCGTCAGCTGCCCCAGATGTGGGTTGGAGGGCATGAGGTTACAGGGTCAAACCAAATGAGAAAGCGTATGCAGAAGCACCTGGCAAACAATAAAGCCACAGGTAGATGTGGCATCAGCAGCACCTTCCTCCAGCTTCACTTGGGAAAAAGACCATAACCGTAACCAGCTACTATGATCTCTGACGCATATGTAAGGGTTTTCCTTTTGCCAGACTTACAGGTATTAAGTCAGAAAGATTTCCTTCACTGACCCAAGGATTGGGGGATTGGAGTGGATGACCTGGTGTAAACAGTATTCAGGATCAGAGCCCAGGAGACCTGGGCCCTAGTAGCTCTCAGCTCTGTAGTGTGAGTGTGAGCAGAGGTCTCTGTGCTTGGTTTCTTGCCTGTAGAGTGAGGAGTTAGATTTTTTGAAGCTTTTTAAAAATCACCTTATGATGTGAAGAGCATAGGCTTTGACGTTAGGCTGCCTCAGCTCAATTCTAAGTTTTGCCACTTAATAAATAACTTTGTGGTTTTAAGAAAGTACTTGACCTTTCTACTTCAATTTCATCATCTATAAAATAGTACCTACCTACCTCCTGGAGTGGTTGCCATGAGACAGGTACTGTATCGGCATCTTAGTAGGGTAGGGTGTTGGCCACACAGTAAATACTTCATGCTCAATGTTATTCCTCAGATAGGCTCATAGATACAATTGTTAATGACCAACAGCAATAAAAACATAAATATGGGACTTAGAGGTCTCTCTTGCCCGATCCTCTGTGTAGTGGAATAGAGACTTAGAAGAAGAGGGCTCTGTATATTCATAGAGCTACCTGGGTGGCTCAGTTGATTAAGCATCCAACTCTTGATCTCAGCTCAGGTCTTGATCTCAGGGTTGTAAGTTCAAGCCCCGTGTTTGTGGAGCCTACTTAAAAAGAAATAATATAACAAAGAAATAAAATAATATTTGTAGTTCAAATAGAAGTACAAGCCTAAAGGAAAAGAATTTGTCCATGTTTCATGTCCTGCTTTAGTTCAATGTTTCTAAAAGGCAGCTTAGGACCAGGATACAGGTACTGAAGAAATTCAGGCCAGTTGTGCCTTTGCTAGAGCCTTTCCTGAGGCCCATGGGACTATAATTGCGATTTCACTTGAGGGACCCACTAAGCAGATTAGCATTAAGAAAGGCATCTGGACTCTTCAACATGGTGTAGTCGTTTTGACAGTGCAGGTCATTTATTCCCCAACAGCTTCCTAGTCTGAAGTAGAATCTGTTTAGATTCAGTATTAGATTTTCCTTTATTAAAATAGGGGAATTTTGAAAGGACATTGATCTGTTGCCTACTATATTGGCTCCGTAGATCATTACTCAGAAGTGAATGCCAAGTTGCTATTGGTGGGTGGAGAGCAGGCTGCTGCTGTTGTCCCTGCTGTAGCTACTCTGCAGATCAGCTGTATTTGTATTACTATTGGATAGAAGGCTGTGCATGCACAATCTAAAACCAATAGGTAGAGAAGATTTGCCCCTAGTAAAAGTCCCCCAAATTAACCATTTATAATTAGGTGGGAAAGAGCTAACAACTATTATAAGTTAAATTGGCCAGTTGCCTCGTTCAGAAGAGGTACATAGGTCTGAGAGAATAAGATACATATAGGAGGTCGAGGCAGGCAAGAACTTAAGGCTAGAGAAGTCAGCTAAAAACAAGAGGGTCAAAAAAAATTTTTTTTAAAAATAAAAATAAAAACAAGAGGGTCGGGGCAGTCCTAGAGATCAGAACAGTTAAGATCCGGTAGCCAGACTCCAGAGACAGTCATAAGTCAGTGTCAATAACAGCTCTAGCCAGCGAGACTCAAAGCATATTGGTTCCCAGCTGCCCTCTTGTAGATTGGCTCGCTCCCTGGGTCCCTCCGTGTCATCCGGTACCTGCGGCGTACCTTGCCCTGGGGGAGATGATGACCCCGCAAGGAAAGGGAGAACTTGGTTGAGGGGAGAGCCACTCTCCTGGGCCATGTGTCCACAGCAAACCAGGGGCTGGAGAAGAAACCTTTCTCCAAGAAGCTTTCTAGTCTGTAATATATTCCACCCCTGCACTGAGTACCCTTCTACGTAATGTCCTTTCATATTTTGTGCGCCCTTTATTATTTAAATCTATACTTTTTGTATGATTAAAAAAGTGAATCCAGTCCTGGGCAGAGGGTGATAAAATGCCATTAAATTGACTGCAATACTTTGGTACCTGCGTACATTTACTGTACTGCATTTGCAGCATGCTAGGATTTTTTTTAATGTGCTTGTACCTGGCCATGCACAATGTCCCTTCCCCTTATGGTAGACCCTGAAGAGAATACATCTTACCCTGAATTCCAGTGGCAAAGCTCCTCCATCCTGTGATCCAGGCCCCACATTGCTAATTAGAAATGAAATGCCTGTGCTTTTCAGAAGGTTCATTTTATGCCGGCATGACATATTTATTAATACTCCGTGCCATAACTCGTTAAGAGCTGTTCCACTGCTCTTAATGGGCCTTGTGCTCAAACGCATTCAATGGCTGTTATAAACTGATATTTCCCCTTGGGCAGTAAACCACAATTCAATTTCAATTTTCCTTTTAACTCATTTACTTCACAAAGATCTAATTTAAGACAGATTAGGTAAAATATTATTGGACTTCATGGACACCAAGTGATTCTTGCTTAAGACATATTCTTGTAAGAATCCAGAGCTTGAGGTCCTTCCCATTCTTCCTGGGTTTTGAAGAATCCAGTGTTGAACAAGGGATAAATCTCCTCTTCTGGATTCTTATCGGCAGGTTAATGATGATTACTGAGATTTTATTAGCCATGCATATGGCTTTAAAATACTTTATAAATTTTTTGGGCAGCCCCGGTGGCACAGCGGTTTAGCGCCGCCTGCAGCCCAGGGTGTGATCCTGGAGACCCTGGATCAAGTCCCACATCAGGCTCTCTGTATGATGCCTGCTTCTCCCTCTGCCTGTATCTCTGCCTCTCTCTCTCTCTGTCTCTATGAATAAATACAAAATCTAAAAAAAAAAAAAATACTTTATAAATTTTTTAAAGTTAGCCCATCACCGGTCATCCCGATTTATTCTCTCCCTCCTGTTCACCGTTCTACTGAGAATGGGGCATAGAAGCAGGGGAGACAGGGCAGAGGAAAGCAGCCCGTGGTACAGATCTGCCCTGGGACCTCTCCATGCTGCCCCCTGCCACATACGTATAGTTTTCAGGGTGGTATCAAATGCTGTTGACCGTGAACCTGATGGAGTATCACATGAAGGAGCAAAATAACCAATCCATGAGAATCCTACCAAGATGTAATGTGAAAGAATAAATAATAATAGGCTTTCTCCTCCAAAGTAGGGCTTGCTGCTTTGTTGCACTTAATCTTGGACGCTTCTGCATATCTTCTAAATCATAGAATCACAGATGTCAGAGCAGGAAAGGGCCTGGGCACGCCCATCAGGCAGCCCTCTCTCTCATTTTTTAGATGAGGAAAATGAGATCCAGAGAGAGGCCGTGGCTCGCCCGGGCCGTACAGCTAGGAAGAGGCCAGCGAAGCAGGAGAACCCAAGTGTTTTAAGATGGGTGTTTCGAAACCCCACTGTTTTAGTGACATGGAAGATGAGCTGGTGGTTCCCAAATCCTTGTGAGCAGGGATTCCTCTGCAGCTTATTGAAGCCCGAATCTCTGGGGTAGGACTTGTGAATCTGCATTAAAAAAAAAAAAAAAAAAAAAAAAAAGCTACTCAGATAACTCCTATGCAGCCAATCTGGCCTTGGCCCGGAACTGGTATTAGCATGTCAGAGTCCAACCAGCTGTGCCCCATGGGTCACATCGTCTCTGCCATTTGTTGTTGTATGGCCCATGAGTTCAGAAGGGTTTGTACGCTTTTAAATGATGATAGAAAAGTCAAAGGAAGAATAAGATTTTGTGATGTGTGAAAATTATATGAAATTTAAATTTCCTTGTCTGTAAAGTTTTATTGGAACATAGACACTCCCATATGTTTACGTGTTGTCTCTGGTTGCTTTTGCACCACAGCGGCAGGGTTGAGTTGGCTGTATGGCCTACAGAGCCTACTATGTGGCTCTTTACAAAAGAAATTTGCTGACCCCTGATAGATACTATGCTATTTGACACGTAAGTAAGCACTGCAAATACCAGCTTCAAAAGGAAGATTCCTAAGCTTCGAGTACTTGTGTTAGTCCAAGCACCATCTTGTGTTATACTAAAGATGTAGTTAGGAAGAACTGCATATAAATTAAGCATATGTAAATCTAATTATTTTAATAATAAAGTATGTTTTATTATAAGTCTGCTACTGGAAGTATGGAGGATTCCTCTTCACTGCAGGCAGTTTATTTCTCTTTAAATAAAAAAAGATACCTTCTTTTTATACTTGATGGAGATCTAGGATGTAAATATTTAGAAAGGAGTGCTGATAAACTATTTTTACCCCATGTGCAGTATTCAATACCTAAATTAATTATGAAATTTCTACTTTACACATAAAACATTCTTAAAGCCTTTATACCTATAAAACTATAGGTTTTTAAAAAAGATTTTATTTATTTATTCATGAGAGACAGAGAGAGGCAGAGACACAGGCAGGGGGAGAAGCAGGCTTCACGCAGGGAGCCTGACATGAGACTCGATCTCGGGACTCCAGGACCACGCCCTGGGCCGAAGGCAGGGGCTAAACCGCTGAGCCACTCAGGGATCCCAAAACCATAGTTTTTAAACTCACCAAAGATCCCTACTTTCCTTGGCAACTCATTGCTTACTAATCCAGAATCCTAGCTGCCTCCTGGTTTTTCCTCAACCAAGAATAATTGTTACAGTTTCTTTATGTCTTCCTTTTCTTTTGCCTCTCCTCCTTGCCCCTCACCTCAGACATAGGAGTATTTGTTCATTAACTGGGCAACGGATAGTTATTACTGTGTAGACACTGACCCTATGGTGGGAAGTACCTTCAGTGGTACCTCTAGACCTGTCTTTCCACCATGATCAAACTAAAAGATAAGAGAAATGGAGCACGCAGGGTACATTATTTTTAAAAGTCTTGTTACCTGTCTTCTTCTAAGGCAGGTGGGTGATTTTGTAAAGGCCTGGCCTGGTGGATTTTAGATCCTGGGACATGGGCCAGTGCTTCTTTCATTGCTGCTTAGGCTTTTATGTAGTGTACCCCAGGGGCTTGAATTTCTCATTCACCAGAGAATCCATCCCCCATACCAGTTTCATTCTCTGCCAGATTGCCACTAAACTGCCTCTCAACCTGGCACAGCAGAAGCTGTAAAGAGGCTCTAAACTTGGCATAATATACTGCTCTTTGCTGCATGACCTTTGATAGGTGGCGTCCCTCTCCTGTGCTTTTGTAAAATGCACAGAGGATAATAATCCCTCCTTCACCCATACTTCACGGAAATATGAGGTTGAATGAGGAGATATTTAAAAGGCTTGGCATTTTCATAGAGGGAGTTGCTATGGAAACCTAGAGGCGTACAAGTACTTCAGAGAGGGGGTTTCGGGAAAGTCCCAGGGTCTTCGTTTCTTTGAGTAACCAAAACATGGAAGACCCAGCCTTTGAACCTGTTTGAGCTTAACCCTAGGTCTACTGGTTCCTCTTGCTTTTAGGATTCAGCTTTCCTTCAGTCTGCCCTGCCAGAGACAGTACCCTCTAGTAACAGGAAAAACATTATCACAATACAGTCTCAAACACTAGGGATGGGGAATTGAGCATTTCCAGAATGTATGTAGCTCAGCACCAGCGCTGCTTTTCTACTGCGAGAAAAAGACATGACTGCCAGATTAGGAAAGGAAAGACTAGAAGAGGACAGGAAAGGATTTAAAAAAAAAAAATCTGTCTGCAGCTGTTTATTGGGAGTACATGGCATGGGTTGAATCTTATTGGAACTGTGGGAAGAAATATGAGATTCCTGCCCTCTGAGAGTGTAGAATCTAGTTGTGGAGGTAACTGATGGGGTAGAGAGAGGGTAAAAAAAAAAAAAAAAAAAAAAAAAAAAAAGACTTAGAGTGGAAAGAAAAGCACAAAACCCAAGTATAAATAGGAGTTCAGAAAAGGGGGGCGCCTGGGTGGCTCAGTGGTTGAGCATCTACCTTTGGCTCAGGACATGATCCTGGAGGCCCAGGATCAAGTCCAATATCGGGCTCCCTGCATGGAGCCTGCTTCTCCCTCTGCCTGTGTCTCTGCCTCTCTCTCTGTGTCTATCATGAAGAAATAAATAAAATCTTTTAAAAAAAGAAGAGTTCAGAAATGAGAGAGCTCAGACTAATTGGGAATATTTCATTAAAAAGTGGGACCTCGGACCAATTTAAAAATCGTGCTTCCTCTGTGGGGAGAGGGGATATGTTTGAAGAGCATGCAGGAAGGAGCAGCATCGGCACAGCGTTCTCTCTTCAGCAACTGATGGGTATATAGATGTTGGCAGTATCATTCTTTAGACATTTTTATGTCTTATGCTTAGATTTTTTTCTGTTTTGTTGCTGTGGTGTTTGCTTTTTACTGAGGTATCACTCACAAGCTAGACTGTTCACCATTTTAAAGTGCTCAGTTCATTGGTGTTTTGTTCATGAGTTGTGCATTTGTCATCACTATCTAATTCCAGAACATTCTCGTCATTCCAGAGAGACCCCTTATCAGTGACTCCCCATTCTCCTCTCCATCCAGCCATAGGCAATGACTAACCAACTTTCTGTCATAGATCTGCCTATTCTGGGCATTTCTTGTAATGTTCATAGAATCCTATGGTATGTGTGACCTTTTGTGTCTGAATTCTTTTAAAGATTTTCAAGGTTTATCCATGTTGTGATATATATAAGCCTCCATTTTTCTTTTTCTTTCTTTTCTTTTTTCTTTTCTTTCTTTTCTTTTTCTTTTCTTTCCTTCCTTCCCTCCCTCCTTCCTTCCTTCCTTCCTTCCTTCCTTCCTTCCTTCCTTCCTTCCTTCCTTCCTTCCTTCCTTCCTTTCTCTCTCCCTCCCTCCCTCCCTCCCTCCCTCCCTCTTTCTTTCTTTCTTTCTTTCTTTCTTTCTTTCTTTCTTTCTTTCTTTCTTTCTTTCTTTCTTTCTTTCTGGGCCCAGATATCTTTAGTTCTCAAAAAGTTCCTCAAATCATTTTTTAAAAGATTTTATTTATTCATGAGAATACACAGAGAGGAGAGAGAGAGGCAGAGACACAGGCAGAAGGAGAAGCAGGCTCCACGCAGGGAGCCTGACGTAGGACTTGATCCCACATCTCCAGGATCAGGTCCTGGGCTGAAGGTGGTGCTAAACCACTGAGCCACCCAGGCTGCCCACCCTCAAATCATTCTGAAGTTCAAAATGGAACTTTTGGAAAAAAAATAAAAACTAAAAGGAACCACTTTTGGATATTACTTTTCTTAATTCTATTATTTGACTTGGAATAAAGCTGATTTTTAAAAATTTATCAATAACACCTTACTGGGCACTCTTCAGATAATAATGTATATATTTTTATTGTGCTAAAGTATATGTAACATAAAATTTACCGTTTTAGCCATTTTTAAGTACACAATTCAGTGATACTAAATATCATGTTGTACAACCATCACCACTATCTGTTTCTGGAGCTTTTTCATCTTCCCAAAGGGAGACTTATACCCATTTAACAGTCTCTCCATTCCCCCTCCTCTAGCACCTGGTAAACTCCATTCTACTTTCTACCTCTATGAATCTACCTATTCCAGGTTCCTCCTAGAAGTGAAACTTATATATCTGTCCTTTTGTGTCTGCCTTATTTCACTTAGAACGGTGTCTTCAAGGTTCATCTGTATTGTAACATATAAATGGATCTCATTCCTTTTAAAGACTGAATAATATCGCATTATATAGTTAGACCACATTTTGTTTAATCATCCATCATTGATGGACATTTCGAGTTGTTTCTGCTTTTGCAGTATTTTGAATAATGCTTCTGTATGAACCTTCGTGTATGAGTTTTTGTGTGAATACCTGTTTTCAGCTCTCCTGGGCATATACCTGGGAGTGGAATTGCTGGGTCCCATGGCAGCTCTGTGTTTAACTTTTGAAGAACTGCCAAATTGTTTTCCAAAGTGGCTGCACCATTTTACAGTCTGCCAGTAATATGTGAGTGTTCAAATTTCTCTACATCATTGCCAACGCTTGTTCTTTTCCATGGGTTGTTTTTTTTTTTCATTATGATCATCCTGGTAGGTGTGAAGTGCTGTCTCATTGTAGTTTTATTTGTATTTCCTTAATGACTAATGATGTTGAACATCTTTTCATGTGCCTAGTGTTTGTTTGTCTATCTGCTTTGTAGAAATGTCTATTTTAAAATTGGATTATTTGTCTTTTTACTGTTGAGTTCTAAGACTCCTTTTCTAGTCTCAATGCTAAGACCCTTCTTAGATTTACAGTTTGCAAATATTTTTTTCCCATTCTGTGGGGTTTTTTTTTTTTTGACCTTTTAGATAGTGTCATTTGTTGTAAAAAATTTTTTAATTTGATGAAATCCAATTTATCTTTTTAATTTGGTTGCTTGTGCTTTTAGGTGTCACAAGTATGACACCATTGCCTAATCCAAAGATGTGAAGATTAACACTTATGTTTCCTTCCAAGAGTTTTAGATTTTAGCTCTTACATTTAGGTCTTTGATCCATTTTGAATTAATTTTTGTATAAGGTATGAAGTAGAGGTCTGATCCATTCTTTTGCATGTGGTCGTCCCACCACTGATTATTAAAGGCTACTCTTTCCCCTTTGAATTGTCTTGGCACCTTTGTCAAAAATCAATTTATGTAGTTGTATGGGTTTATTTCTGAATTCTCAGTTCTGTTCTATTGATAGATATGGTTATCCTTATGCTAATAACACAATCTTGATTACTATAGCTTTGTAGTAAGCTTTGAAACAATAAAGTGTGAGTCCTTGAATTTTTTATTTTTTGAAATTGTTTTGGCTCTTTTGGTTCCCTTGCATTTCTATACGAATTGAACGTGCATTTTTCAATTTGTTAATTTTTGCCCAAAAAGGCAGTTGAAATTTTGATTGACATTGCTTTGAATTTGTAGATTAGTTGGGGGAGTATTGCCATCTTAACAACATTACATCTTCTGATCCTTGAGACCACTAGTTAAGGTCTTCTTTAATTTCTTTTAATGATGTAGTTTTCAGTGTATATTTCTTTTATTACATTTGTTCCTAAATATTTTGTTCTTTTGGATCCTCTTATAAACGGAGTTGTTTTTTTAATTTCCTAATTTTGGGATTGTTTATTGCTACTGTATAGAAATACAACAGATTTTTATATGTTGATCTTGCATCTTGAAACCATGCTCAACTTGTTTATGAGCTCTAATAGTTTTGTTTATATGTATTCCTTACAGTTTTCCATATATAAGATTATTTGATCTGCAAATAGAAATAGTTTTACTTGTTTAATTGCCTTGCCTAGAACATCCAGTACAGTGTTGAATAAAACTGGTGAGAGGGACATCCTTGTCTTGTTCCTAATCTTAAGAAGAAGGCTTCAGTCTTATCATTAAATGTGATGTTAGCTATAAATTTTTCATAATGCTCTTTATCAGGTTAAGGAAGTTCCCTTCTATTTTTAGTTTGTTGGATTTTTTTTTTATATATAAAAGATTACTGGACTTGTAGAATGCTTTTTCTGCATCTGTTAAAATGATCAAGTGGTTATTGCCTTTATTTTATTAATAGGTTGTATTACATTGATTGATTTCCACATATTAAACCATCTTTACATTTCGGGGATAAATCCCACTTGATCATGTCATATAATTCTTTTTATACGCTGCTGGATTCAGTTTGCTGGTATTTTGTTGAAGCTTTTGTGTCTATATTCATTGTGTCTATATTCAGGGATATTATAGTGGGTTTTTTCTCTTGTGATATCTTTCTCTGCTTTTTTTTTTTTTTTAAGATTTTATTTATTTATTGGGCAGCCCCGGTGGCTCAGTGGTTTAGCACCTGCCTGCAGCCCAGGGTGTGAGCCCGGGGTCCCGGGATCGAGTCCCATGTCAGGCTCCCTGAATGGAGCCTGCTTCTCCCTCTGCCTGTGTCTCTGCCTCTCTCTCTCTGTGTGTGTCTCTCATGAATAAATAACTAAAATCTTTTAAAAAAAGAGGCACGCACAGAGGCAGAGACACAGGCAGAGGGAGGAGCAGGCTCTATGCACGGAGCCTGATGTGGGACTCGATCCCGGGTCTCCAGGATCAGGCCCTGGGCTGAAGGTGGTGCTAAACCGCTGAGCCGCCCAGGCTGCCCCTTTCTCTGCTTTTGTATCACGGCAATACTGGCCTTACAAAATGAGTTGGAAAGTGTGTCCTCTTCTATTTTTTGGAAGAGTTTGCAAAGGATTGGTATTAATTCTTTAAACATTTGGTAGAATTCATCAGTGAAGCCATATGGTCCTGGGCTTTTCTTTGTGGGGGTTCATTTTTTTTAATGCAAGGTGCAGGAGAGTATTTATAGTACAATCCCATCTGAGAGAAAGAGAGTCTTTTCAAGGCTATATCTGTGTGCTTGTATTTACACAAGAAGGTTCTGAAAAGATGTAAAAAAAAAAAGATATATAAGCAGCAAAGGTTTTCTTTGGGTAACGAGATAGAACTTAAGTCTTCTGTGTCTTATATATAATTACAAGAATGTATTGCTTTACATTTTTTTAAAAAGCCTACTTAAAATGGCTGACATTTGACCACTTGCTCTTCTATCCGCACAGTAAGGAACTAGTGCTGTGTACTTGCCACTGGCCATATCTCCTTAGGAGCTCAGTCTCCTAGGCCCCTACATCTCCAGCTTCATAATCCTTTGTACCCCTTCTCTGTTTCTCCTCCATCAACACTGAACTACCTGTCCACTCCCTGAGAACGACCCACAGTATGTGCTACTGTGCCTCTGTACATTCTATGTTATTCCCTTTCCCTGCCCAGCCTTCACCCTTTATCTGCCAGTTCTTCCCCTTGTATCCTTGGAACCCCTTCCAAGTATTAGTTACCTTTCCTTTGTGAACACCTTTCAGCTCATTCCCTACCCAAGGGGAAAAAACTCTCCCTCCCGCTGCCTCTCATACATCACACGTTTCTGTTATTGAACTTTGTATTTACCCTGCATCATAATTACTAGTTTACATATATATCTTCCCTAAAAGTACAATTTTATCCGATTTTGTAACCCAGAGTTTAGCACAAAATAGATGCCCAGAAGTACTTTGATTGAATTGAATTCATAAGACAAGAAAAGACATTCTGGGTAGGATGAGCAATGTAAGCAAAGGCCAAAGTTATAAGTTACTATAACATGTACTATTTGGCAAGACAGGAAGATTCATGGTGGGAAATACGGTTTAATGATTTTGGCAAGGCTGATCATGGAGACTCTTAAAAGTCAGAGTAGACTTGATAGGAAAATATTGGTGGGATGAAGAGTTCTTCTCACTAACTTCATGTCTTTGCTCAATTCTTTCTTCTCAGTAGGCTTACCCTGACCACCTCCTTTAAAACAGGCACCTCTCCATTGTCCCATCCATTGACCCCAACACTCTATGTCTCCCCTTCCCTCATCTTCCTCCTTTTCTCATAGCACTTACCACATTGTGTATCATTTACTTATTCGTTACATTTCTTTTATTTGTTGTCTGTCTTCCCCATTAGAATATAAGCTTCCTGCACCATGGTAGCCTTGTTCCCTGCTGTTTCCTAAGCACGGAGAACATTGCCTGAAACATAGTAGGGACGTAGTAGGAAACATTTGTTGAGTGAACGAATCCTAAATTAATGAACTTCGGTATCTTGTCCCAAGCTGGCAGAGGATGCCCTAGGTATAATTCATATGGCTTGTTTCTGAAAGAAAGAAAGAAGTTTACAGAAATGTACAAAACTGCTAAGACGGCGCCCACTGTGTATTATGTATATAATCTGGGGCAGGGGAGGGAGGGAGGAGAAAGAGAGTTACGGTGCCTTAAGGTCTCTTGCCTTAGAAACCAAATTGGGAAGTCAAAATTATAAGTACATTTGGTAATATAGGTTATTTCTTGCCTTTAAAAATGTTGCTGTGTGTGGTGTAATTCCCATGCTTTAACAATTTCTCTTTTTCTTTCTCCACAGACCTTTGTAGTATTAAACAGAGGGAAAACTCTCTTCAGATTTAGTGCCACGCCTGCCTTGTACATTTTAAGTCCTTTTAACCTGATAAGAAGAATAGCTATTAAAATTTTGATACATTCATATCCTTTTCTACAAATGTGGAGTGATTGCAGCACTTGCATGGTCACTGGTACATGTTTCTGAACTTTGACAACTGAGTTATATATTAAATATTTTATCAGTAGTGTAGTTGACTATCCCACCAGTCAGAAGTTTGAGTGAACTTACGCCAGATCCTGAGCTGAGCTTCAGCAAATTCTTTTTTTCCTATAGAATGCTATCATGGAAATCTGGAATTTTGTTAGTATTGTGAAGAGAGACAAATTAACCTGTACCTGAAGTCTTTTTAAAGTGCTCAACATTCACTAATTTTTCGTCTTGAGGCAAACAATTCAGTTCTTTAATGCAAATCCAGTATTGGAATTTTTGGAAGGCTACTTCTTGAGTACAAAGGGTTGAATGAATGCTTTAGAGATCTCCTTGAATATTTCTGATTTCTTGAGCAGTGAGTATGGAAAGTGTCTGAGATGGTTTCTCAGATTAAATGGCCTCCTTGCTGTAGAAGTTTACATCTAGACTGTAACCTTGACATGAGTCTTTTCTGGTATCTTTACTCCCCTTAAACAGAACATGACAATTTATTCATGTGGCCTAACTTGTATATCTTATTAATATAGGAGAGCATATGACAGATGAAAAATTATGTGATGAGTTTAGCAACTTTGCATAGTGACTTTAAATTTTATGGTTGGTATTTAATTTGTCAGTACCTAGTCCCTTGCTCCAAAGGATATTGTATTCTCTAAGTAGGAAGAGAAAACTGGCAGGTGCAATTTGGTAAATTGGTTTGTGAAGCTTTTGCCACATTTTAACTCTAAGAATTTAGCAGCCCAATTTTGTTTAGTTTATAAGTAACATAGTTCTGAAATCTAAAGGTTTATAAGGAATAAATAATTCAGTGGATTTCTTCCCCTTTTGTTGGATTAGAAGACAGTGCCTTTTTCTCTTCTAACCAGAACGTATTCTTATTCCTGGAAGAAAAATCCAGGTCTAAGAAGTATTTTTTCTTTTAAAAACTCCATTAGTAGAGTGAAGATTGTGAATGCCATTAGCAAGGGAGGGTGAATTAGCAATAAATAAGTTTTGGCTTCTGTGCTTCTTAAAGTGACAGTTTGAGTTTGAGTAACCCACAAACTCAACTCAAAGGAGTTTCTTTTTTCTCAGTAGTCAAGAACAGAAAGGACTGAGAAAAATCTTAGGTGAAACTAAAAAGGCAACAAAATAGCTTGCTATCCATAAACATTCCTGGGCATTTCCAGAGTGATCAGATAAATCTATCCCATTATCTAATTCTTAAGACTAGGGTGGTACAGATGTCCTTGAAATCCTTACCCAACCAGCCATGACTGGTTTCCCCAATTGTTCACGTGCCACCCATAGCAGCTGTTGCCTTGCCCGCTAACGACAATTTGGCCCTTTGGAGAACTAGGGAAAAAAGTGAACTGTTATGTTCTCCATCTGAAACTAACACCTAACATTGTGTGCCAAATATACCTCAATTTAAAAAAAACATTGCATGTGGATTTTCTAATAAGTAGTTATACAAAATAAGATAATTAACAATAAATGAGTACTGAATAATATAGGTTAGATTTAATATATTTTTTCTGGTTACTATGTATAAAGGTATTTAGAGGTTTATTCCATAGCTGAGGCTAAACTGGCAAGAGAGGGGACTGTTTTATCCAAAAGGAGTAGAGCAGTGACAGCCCTTATGAAAGAAAGAGAGTGGCTGTCCTGCTGTGTCCACCACAGTTCTCCGGTCAGGTGTGGATACATATGGTGGCAGTCTGTGTTCCTGGGCGCTTTCATTATCACCTCACCATTTCCTGGTCTTCTGTGTCTTGTCTCCTTCCAGGTTACTGATTTAATTCTCATGATACCCAATATGAAATATGTTTGCTTTCTCAGGAAGACAACAGGCCAGATTTTGTATTTTCTCCCTTGACTCTTTTCTACAGTATTTAGCATGATCATTATGTGCACTATTTTGACCAACTGTGTATTCATGACTTTTAGTAACCCTCCTGAATGGTCGAAGAATGTGGAGTAAGTAGCTCGTTTACTTATTTGTCTGCTTGCTTGTTTTAAAGATTTTTTTACTCACCGAATCTTGCTTTTATACAGTTTATCCATCAAGGAAGAAAAATGGTTTTTCCCACTCTTTACTTCACAGAGAGGGGGTGAGGATCCATGTGGAATTTAGGAAATATCCTTAGAAGTCAACTCTAGAAAGAGAAAGTGCACTCTGGAAGTTACTGCCCTTCACCTCCACCCTTTCCTGTGCTGGCCAGTGCCTTTGACTTGCTGCCCCAGGGCCATGTTGTGCCCTCAGTTAGTCCCTCATGGCACTGCCTTCTCCAACAGGAGGTTTCCTTTATTTTTATTTTTATTTTTATTTTTTTACTTGTCTAAAGTTAAAAAATAGCTCTGGGGTCTCCTCACCTGGTTTCAAAATGATCACCTGCTAGATGGCACCCAGTACAACATTCCAAAGTTCTTGGTTTTATGTTTCGGTAAGTTTCCTTCAAAGCATCCCTTTCTCTTCCTGCCTTCCTTTCTTCTGCATTGGCTGTGCCTGTTCTGTTTAGTCTCTATTACTTGAAACCATATTTTAGGCCCTATTATCTTAAAAGATTCATTTAAAGTTTCTGTCTGTTCAGAAATTACCTCAAGCTCTCCATTTCTTTGACAGGTACACATTCACAGGGATTTATACATTTGAATCACTAGTGAAAATCATTGCAAGAGGTTTCTGCATAGATGGCTTTACCTTTTTACGGGATCCATGGAACTGGCTAGATTTCAGTGTCATCATGATGGCGTAAGTTGTCTGCTTACTTTATTGATGCTCTGGGTGTGATTATAGATGGGTGGTTGTATGCCTGGTTGTGTTTGTAAGTGTGCGTTTGTGGCCAGTTACAAGAGGAATTATTGGGTAGCCATATAAGGTCAAATGTGCTCATGCCTGTGATTCTTGCTTATGAGGGTGTCATGCACTTCACACCAATGATAGCATGTTTATATGGGAGAAGGTAAGCCAAGGCTTTACAGCTAGGGAAGAAAGTAGCAAGTGATTTTCCATTGACATGCTCTCATATTTTCTTCCCCCTTTTAACACTGACCAACGTCTGCACGCTTATCACCATGGGCCCTTGGTGAAGACTGGAAATTTTTTAGGTGTGAATTTTAAGCTGAAAATCAGTTTCCTGGGTATGTTATATCTCATGCCATTTCATGAGGCTGCCCCAGATGTTGCAGACTTGAGAGCACATTTTAGAGTTAAAAAATGAGCTAAGGCATCCAAACTGGCCACTTCCAAGGAAGTCCTGACCAGAACTTCAAACTATTGCAAGAAAAGAGTATAAGTCCACATTACCATGCTAGCTGCTCTTG
The DNA here is from genome assembly GCF_048164855.1 of Canis lupus baileyi. Taxonomy (NCBI): domain Eukaryota; kingdom Metazoa; phylum Chordata; class Mammalia; order Carnivora; family Canidae; genus Canis; species Canis lupus. Next base: position 3,269,052 of record NC_132862.1, on the reverse strand, counting down.
GTAATTTGTGTTGTTTTAACGATAAGCATGTATCTCTTTGGGAAACCTAACTAATGGTAGAAGAGTTATGGCAGACTTTATTATTTGTATTTTCAGGTGGGGAAGCACTTTGTGGTATGGTAGGCAGTAAGAGTGTTGTATAGATTGTGTGTGTGCATGCAGATGTGTAAGAGATTGAGTACGTTTGTGTATATATACGGGTCTGAGCATCAGAAAGATGTATTTCAGCTGTAAAATGTGAATGAAAGAATGATACGCATTGAATATTTGAAACTGAAACTTTGACTTTCTGTTATATTAAGGCAATTTCTAGTTTTCCAACATTATGAATACACACTGGTGTTCATTTAAAATTTAAGTGTCCTTGCTGGGCACAGAGCTGGTGATAAAATGGGCACTTAACACACTATTTGCTTTGATCCCATGATCATGAGCCCTGCTTTTGTATGTCACAGGTACTTCATCTCTAGGTGTGACTGCAAAGATATGCCTACAACTCTTGGATAAGTCATATATAGACATTTAGGCATTTTTGCCATTGTCAACTAGGGAGTTATTTAATGTAAACTTGTTTTTATGGGGCTTCTGCTGCAGAAATTTGCCTCCTTTTTCCTAAGAAATTGTTCACAAAGCTTGGGAACATAAGCCTTTGATACCTCCTGGCCTTCCTTTTTACAAAAAATAATGAATGGACCGAGAGTAGTCATTCTGATTGGGATCTGCACAGCACGATGCTGATTAAGAGAGTAAGCCCTCGGAACCTCCTGGTTGTATCAGTTCTTTCAAATATTCTTTTGACTTCTCCTTGCCCAATTGAAAACAAAAATGTGTTCTTTAAATGTTTATATTTTGAAATTTTCTTTTTCAACAACAAAGCAAATGAAATCATAGCTTGTATATAAGACCCTTTCTTCCCCCCATTGTCAAACCCTCGCCCAATGGTACCATTACAAGTTAACTTTGGTTTGATTCTGCAGGTATATAACAGAGTTTGTAAACCTAGGCAATGTTTCAGCTCTACGCACTTTCAGGGTACTGAGGGCTTTGAAAACTATTTCGGTAATCCCAGGTAAGATGGCCCGGGGTTGGTGTTAGGTGTTGGGTTAGGGCCCTGACGTGACGTATTGTACTTTTTGTTTTGTTGTGCTTTTGTTTTTTTCCTTCGGTGTTTGTGTTTGTGTTTGTGTTTGTCATTTGTGTCTGTGTGTGACCTCCCTTACTACAGATATGTGACAGAGTTTGTGGACCTGGGCAATGTCTCAGCGCTGAGAACATTCAGGGTTCTCCGAGCTTTGAAAACTATCTCTGTAATTCCAGGTGAGAAAATTTACACACAAAACTGACTGCCTCATCTTCTCTTTCCCTGCCATTCATTTTGTCCACCACATTCGAAACTGGCATTAGCACACTTGATATGGCCTTGCATTCCGCATGTTTTTCCTCAGAGACGTTCTCTGGAATGGCCCTTTGGTCGTAAGGCAGTTTCAGTGACAGCGCTTGCCAGGCATGCAGCCCCCATTCCATCCATGCTTTGAAAAAGCACGTGCTTAAAATTCACTTGGATCTTCCAGTATCTGAAAAAAAAATTGTCACGAAGCTAGCTGTCTCTTTGAACATAAATCATTTGCTTTCTGGCCTCATGGAATTACAGTAACTTAACATTCCCCATCATCCCATTGCTTGTGATCTCTAGGCTTCCTGTCGCATGGTTTGCTGATGGGATGTTATTCAATGAACTACACTTTTATTGTTATTGTGTTAATGGAATTATTTAACCACAGAAGAGACCTACCCTGTTAACTAGTCCAGTATTAGAGCCAAATTGGAGAGCCTTGGAGTTAGTGAAATGAACTTTAGTAATCACTATCACATCCTATTGCTGTCTGTTTCACTGGAGTAAGAACCAGTAGATATCTACCGTGTATATATTCAGAGGCCATTCTCAAACACAAATCCCAATGACAGCTTGTGCAGATGCCGTTAAAAACAGTCAAAGGTAAGATAACATCCATACATCTGAATGTACGGGCAAGCAAAAAGGACAAACCTTGAGAAATAAAAGGAATCAATCAATGGGTGGTTGAGAAGTAGCTAATCGACAATCTTTTTATAACTTTTGCCTTTTTCTTTTTGGTCCTGGTTGACCTAGCCCATTCATTGGTTCTTAACCCTTTGGATCCTTTTGAGAATCAGGGAAAAGTTCCCAGACCCTGCTGAAACCCTCTGTGGACCCCAACTTGAGATCCTTAATTTAATTTAAATCCTTACTTCTAGGTAGTGCTTAACTAAAGGCTGTTTTTTTCTAAAGGCTGGTCTTGAAATCTAGAAGGAAAGATATTTTAGTTAGTCTTGCGGGCCTGAGGTATGTATACTGGCAGTAATGTCGCAGAAATCAAGACTGTGGTTGTGGACTGGACTTTGGTTGCATTCAGGGGCTCTCAGGGAAGATTCTCAGGGGACCAAGCTTTCCACTGCAGTTTTGTAGAAACAGGGACATGAAGAACAGAGGCATCCTGTTCCTCGTGTCACGTGGCTCTTGTGGCTGACTCAGAAATGTTCCTCTTTTCCCCTTTTCAACTTTATCTAAATATCAGACACAGAGAGAGGGAAGCACAAAGGTAGAGTGCTGGAGAAGGCTGACTTGGAATGTGGCTTTCTGAGAACCTCAAGGAAGGTAAACCTCAGTTTCTCCATTTACAAATCTGGGCTGTGAAGTGGGCCAGTCAATTTGAGCCCTACTAAAAATGAATTCCTTTATTGTTAGCAGTGGGAGCTTTCTCCCTATCAACTAGAGCCTGGGTGTCAGTTGGAGTATTATCTTCTCGGCAAAAAAAACTACAACCCTGACTTACCAAGATTCAGTTCCTAGCCATTTTTAAATCTGTTTGACAAAAAGTGAAGCTCATTCTCCAGGCAGCCTCATGCAGCTCATTGATGGTGGCTTAACCCTTAGGCAGGCCTTGTCTTATTTCTTCAAGCATCTGGAACACCAAATCCTTACTTTCATTTTTCCTCTACTCTCTATCGTCTCTGGCCTCTTTTAAATAGGATCCCATGTTTTCTGCTCACTTCCCCCAACATACTCTGCAAGGCATCTGTCTCTTTATGTTCTTGTGATCTCAAAACTTCTCTTCCAGAATTAAATTGGAAAGCTGCGTTCTGTTCACTAACTAGGGCAGCAGATGCTATCTCTGGTCTAGCTCTTAGCTTCTGTCTCTGCTGTATGGATAGCTTCTGACCACAGCATTTCTGCTAGGTAACTCTTGGCTGGCATCACATTATTTATCTTTACTATTAATCTATCTATCGATAAATATATTTATAAACACATAGAATTCCATAAATGATTTTACTGTAGCAATTACTATCATAAAGAAGAAACCTAAACCCAAAGGAAGGGTTTGTATCAAGACTTAGACCTCAACTTCATAATTTGTTTTTTTTTTTTTAAAGATTTTATTTATTTATGCATAGACACAGAGAGAGAGAGGCAGAGACACAGACAGAAGGAGAAGCAGGCTCCATGCAGAGAGCCCGATGTGGGCCTCGATCCCGGGTCTCCAGGATCACACCCCAGGCTGCAGGCGGCGCCAAACCGCTGCGCCACCGGGGCTGCCCTCAACTTCATAATTTGAAACAGATTCCTGCTTCCTGTTTCTAGAAGCATTCCTATTGGAGTTGGCTTTACTTTTGTTTCTGTTTTTTTTAAAGATTTTATTTATTTATTCCTGAGAGACACACAGACAGAGAAGCAGAGACACAGGCAGAGGGAGAAGCAAGCTCCCCACAAGGAGCTCAATGTAGGACTCAATCCCGGATCCCAGGATCAGGACCTGAGTTGAAGGCAGACCCTCAACCGCTGAGCCATCCAGGTGCCCCTGGAGCTGGCTTTGTGAAGTTGATTGGGATGGAAAATAACTTTGAGGGGTAATAAAGCCAGTAATAGATCTCTGTCAATGATTGGTATAATTGATCCTTGAATTAAAGTGTGACTTTTTATGCTAAGTCCTTTTGCTCCTCATAATCCTTATAGAGGACTATTGCCCTACTCCTACCTGCCTGTTACCCAGGTCTCCTTTCAGGGTGAGAGCACTGTTATATGAGTCACTAGACCTGGTGCCATCTCTTGATTGGAAATCTCAGTCATTCTGACTCGATTGTAGAGCCAGGCCTCAGTCCCCTCTTAGTGAAAGCCATTGTTTTGCATACCAAGTTTACTCATGGATCAGTGCAGTGGAATTGGTACTCTCTTTGCCTTTGCCTGTTCCCAGTTTGGTTGTGGGCTTTTGCTGAAGCTGCCAGAAACAGAAGTGAGAGCAACCACAGAACTGACATGGGGCTGCAAGATCCCACAAAGCCTTCAGCAACTTTCAGGAGAGTTTTCCTTTCCCAGAGAACTCACACACTCACCTGGGCTGGTGCTGCCCTCCCTCTTAGCACCTTTGGGAGATGTTCTTAATGTATCATGATGGTCAGGACTCCCAGAAGATGGGATTGTGCAGTGCATCAGTCAGCTCTAGCCTTTTGGATGAGAGGTGCTTTGATTTAAAGCCTTCCAGTGGCTTAGAAAAGACCAAACCCACATTCTGACCCTTTTTATTTGCTAACTGAAGACCTAGATATGCATCACACATGGTTTCCCTTTTGCTTCAGAGGCCTTGGCTTGAAGAACAATGCATACAAACTGCAGTTGCAGGAAAAGACCCTTTCTACATTTTCTTTGGTCCAGAATTCAGTGGATTCAACTTGACATTGAAGTATTCTGTTTAGAAATTCATGTCTTAAACTTTGTTTTCAGGGCGCGTGGGTGGCTTAGTCGGTTGATCGCCTGACTCTTGGTTTCGGCTCAGGTTGTGGTCTCGGAGTGGTGGGATCCAGCCCAGTGTGGGCTCTGTGCTCAGCACGGAGTCTGCCTGTGCCTCTCCCTCTGCTCCTCCCCCCTCTCTTTCTCTGTCTCTGTCACTCTCTCTCTCTAAAATAAATAAAATCTTTAAACAAACAAAAACTACGTTTTTACTTTATATTCATTTGGGGCCCGGATATAAAAATGAGCTGAGTGACTTTGTCAGAAGTTTCATTTTCTGCATGTTTGAACCACGTGCCTCAGGACTGACATCCCCAAAGAAAGGGCAGAAATCTCAAAGCAGGAATCTGAGGTTTTTCCTATTGAGTAGCATTTCATGGTGTAAACAAAACCATTTGGGACAGCCTCATTTGCCAGTTGCTTCTCATTTCTATCACCATTTCAGTGACTCCCAAAAAGCCCTGCTTCTCTGTTTGCCAACAGTAGTTTAATATCATTTTGCTTTCTTTAGAGTTGTAATTTTTAAATTATTTTTCTCATTGATTTTTTTATTTCTGTGCTTTCATTTCAATTACTTTCTCTCCTTACCTGTGGTATCAGATAAAAAGCAGGAAAAATGATGGGCCCTTCCTTCTTCCCACCCCACAAAGAAAGCACTTTCTTTAGATGTATGCAGTATGAGTATGGCAATCTCTGCTGCACAATGAAGGGGGATAGAAAGTGTTTTCAGACTATATGTAGACCCCTTATTTCCTTTATAATATTCTAGTTCTTAATCCAATTGTTTTTGTATTTCTCCTTTTCCCATTGCTTCTCAGAAAAGATAACAAGTTTAACACAGGAGTCCTGAGTGGGGAAAACCCTGGAGTCTCACGGGATCCCACTGAACTACCTTTGGAAGCTAGTTTGAATTTCGCTCAGACTTTGTGATATAAATCTGATCTTGAGTAGATAAATCTACTGCCTCCAAATTTCTCCCAAATTATTTTTGATCTAAAGAACCTTCACAGGGCAGCCCAGGTGGCTCAGCGGTTTAGCGCCACCTTCAGCCCTGGGCATGACCCTGGAGACCCGGGATCGAGTCCCGCGTCGGGCTTCCTGCATAGAGCCTGCTTCTTCCTCTGCCTATGTCTCTGCCTCTCTCTCTCTCTCTCTTTCCGTGTGTGTCTCTCATGAATAAATGAATAAAATCTTAAAAAAAAAGACATTTATGGATAAATTGGAATGAACATGAAAAATAAAATAAAGAACGTTCACAAATATCATTGTGAGGCTGGAACCTGGGGCAGGAAAACTGACCTGGCACAGCTTTACCCTAGGGCTTGTCTGAACCAAACCAGATTTTGGGAATTAGGGAATTCTATTTCCCTGGGGTGAGAACTGCTCATTACTGCTCTTGAGACCTATTCCAATGTTAATTTTGTAGAATTAGCTCATGTTGCTTTGGACCAGACAGATTTCTCAACCTGAGCCACAAACTAGGAAATAGAAACTTACTTTATTTGTAATCTGGCATCACCACTGTGGAAGATTTTGATCCCAGTATGCATAGCTAATTTCTCTGGACTTGGCACATAAGCAGGCTTTGTTCGTTTGTCCAAGGGATTGCCGGACATCATGAAGGGTAACAGGAGGCCCAGAGGTGCTTTTGAATGTGGGGACTTCACCTGTTTCTCAGAACTCCTCAAATGTCCTGACTTCCTCTTAGTAGCAGACAATTCTGTACATCAGGTCCAGCTGTCTTTTCCTGATCTATAGTAAATGTGTTAACTGCTTCTGCTTAGACTCATCCCGGTGCTAGTTAATGTTAGCCTTTTCCAAGAGTTCTTGCTGTCCAATTTGCCCCCACGTGGCTTCTGTTGCACACTCTGTTGTGTAGGAGTCGTTTGAAGGAGCATTCTGCTCTGTTTGGGATAATCAGTTTTCAGTCAGTATCTTGCTTGTTCTGGTATGTGGTGTTGTGAGCCAGTAGAAGAAGCAAGGCAACTTCCTGTCACAGCCAGAACAGTGGCATTTTCCATTCTTGTGTGCATCAGGTTAGGAATTCAACCAGCAGCTACTTGTCTCATTGACCTGTGTTGGTGGTAACAGGGAGCACTTTTGCCTGGCTTCATTTACTAGGGCGCATCAGTCACTGCTGGCAAGACTATAGAGCTCAAGCTTAAGAAATGCATTATATGAAAGACCACTAAGGGCATGAAAAGATGCTCAGTATCACTAGTCATTAGGGAAATGCAAATTAAAACCATAACGAGATATCCTGTTAGAATGGCCACCATCAAGGAGATGAGCTAACAAACGCTGGCATGGAAGTGGAGAAAAGGGAACCCTTGCACACTCTTGGGATTAGTAAATTGGTGCAGCCACTATGGGAAACAGTATGAAGGATCCTCAAAAATTAAAAATAGAACTACCATATGATCCAGCAATTCGACTTCTGGGAATATATCCAAAGGAAACGAAAGCACTAACTCAAAGAAGATATCTGTACCCCGTGTTCATACCAGCATTATTTACAATAGCTAAGACATGGAAACAACCTAAGTGTCCATTGATGGATGAATAGATAAAGCTGTGAGATATATACACAATGGAATATTATTCAGGTATAAAAAACAAGGAAATCCTACCATTTGTGACAATGTGGTTAGATCTTGAAGGCATTATACTCAGGAAATAAGTTGGACAGAGAAAGACAAATACTGTCTGATCTCATTGATGTATGGAATCTAAAAACAAGCAGACAAACTCACAGAAAAAGACATCAGACTTGTGGATAACCGAGGTTGAGTGTGCAGAGAAGGAATTGGATGAAGGTGGTCAAAAGGTCCAGACATAAGAAAGAAAGTGCCAGGGTGTGATGTACAACATGATGACTAGAGCTAACACCGCTGTATGATACATAGGGAACTTCTAACAGAGTAACTCCTAAGAGTTCTCATCACAAGAGGGAATTTTTTTCCCTCTTTTTCTTTTTCCTCCTCCTCTTTCTATTGTATCTATACGAGAAGATGGATGTTAGCTGAACCTACGGTGGTAATCATTTCACAGGACACGTAAATCAAACCATCATGACGTATGCCTTAAATTTCTACAGTGATGTCAGTTATTTCTCAATAAAACTGGAGGGGAAGGGAGAGAAATGCATTGATAACTTCATCTCCGTAACTTAGCATTGAGGTCTGTAAGTATGGTCATTCACAGTCATCAACCTTAATGGAAGGAAGAAGAGTCTTGGCAGAAGCCAGATGATTCAATGACCATATACATTTAATATTGCTGTATAATTATGAGTCTAGCTCGGCATGCTAACATTACACCACATCACCTTTCTTCCTATGGGACCTGAATGGAAAGCTTAGAGAGTAAACTTTTTGATAACCATAGTTAGTGTTATTTAGTAGTTATTCTTGCTTAATTAAGATCTGTTTCTCTGAGCCCCTGTGAAGTATTAGCAGCTGAATACCATTTCCAACTTAAAAGTTCCTACTTTACATTTCTTGAACCTGAAAGAACTCTCACCAAGGAGTTGGTCTAAACCTCAGACTTCAGAAGAAAACACTTGAAGTTTTTTTTTTTCCTTCTTGACTCATGTTTACAGATTTCTTCAGCAATGACATCTGGTTTATGGAGAAACGATTTTAAGCAGCTGATTGAGAGCATTTAAGTCTGTCCCCAGGAAAGTGATGAGTTTCATGTATGGTTGGTCTATTAGTTGAACATCTTTGGTTGCAAGTGAAAGGCTTCATGAGTACTTCAGGGAATCTAAGGGCTGGTACTCTGTCTTCATGTTTTTTCTCTCCATGTGTCTATTACCTTTTTCTGTCTCTTAGCTTAACTACCTGCCTTTACTTCTCAGACATATCCTAATATAATGACGGATTGTAACTGCCACTTAGTTCCCAAATTTATATGTTATCATTCCTTCCACTTGAAAAGACTACTGGAATGTCTTTTTTCCCATTCTAAGTTCCTGGAGGAAAATATTGGGATTTAGGTTGGATGATGTCCACCGTGACATCTGTAACCTACTAACAGACCATCACTTCCTAAAAATGAGGCTGTTGGGGGTCCAGCTTCATAGAATAGGGGATAATTTGAGCCTCGTGGCCTGGAATTTTCTGTTATATGGGCTTGGAACTGTCCATAAAGTTCCCACCTGAGGAAAATCAGATTAGACTCATGCTAAAATTGTATGTTTTTAAAAAATTTTATTGATTGATATCACCAATGCATTGGTTTGACTATTTGGTAGCATTATACTCTTGTTACTACTACAAATGACAGCTTACAGCTCCTTTCTCAATTCATTTAAAATGGAAATAGAAAAGGCTTTGAGCAATCATCCAGTGTTGAGATCAGTGGTTGTCTCAACCGTTCTGGAGAGATACAAGTTCTCCTTAAAGAAGTCCAGGGAAAAGAAACTACCACCATTCTTCAGTGACCTATTCAACTATTTTCTTTTTTAAAATCGTGCTTTGACTTTGGAAACAGAGCTGTATAATTTTAGGAACCTAGAATTTAAGTATTCACTTACTATAGACCCGCCTCAACCAAGCCAAAAAATCAAGTGAAGGATTTTTCTTTTCTTTTTTTTTCTTTTTAAATTTCATTTATTTATTCATGAGAGATACAGAGAGAGAGAGAGACGCAGAGACACAGGCAGAGGGAGAAGCGGGCTCCATGCAGGGAGCCGGACGTGGGACTCAATCCCGGGTCTCCAGGACCACGACCTGGGCCGAAGCCGGCGCTAAACCGCTGAGCCATCTGGGCTGCCCAAGTGAAGGACTTTTCTATTCCTCAGCAACTTATGTAAATAAGGCCCATAATACTGGAACAACTTTTACTTCTTGATGGTTGCCTTCTGTTTTATACCACCAGTATCTTCTTACTTATCTGTGTGACTGTGATACAGCTTCTCATAGCCTTTGGAATATAAGATTGAGATTTCAGTTACTTAATCTCAAAGAAATAAATATCTCTGCTCTAAGTTGAAAGACTTTTTTTTTTTTTTAATGATAGACAGAGAGAGAGAGAGAGAGGCAGAGACATAGGCAGAGGGAGAAGCAGGCTCCATGCACCGGGAGCCCGACATGGGATTCGATCCCGGGTCTCCAGGATCGCGCCCTGGGCCAAAGGCAGGCGCCAAACCGCTGCGCCACCCAGGGATCCCTGAAAGACTTTTTAAGACAGTTCTTCAGCTTTTCCTCTACTGCTCAGTGCCACGTTACTCCTGTGTTTATCCACATTTTCTGTGTATAAGAAAATAAGATGGGACCCTGAATTTGTTCTGATATATAGTGGGTCATAGTCACTGGCTGAGCCAGGACCAGGATCTCTATTTTCTGATTTCCTGTCTGGTACTTTTTTTGCACAGTCTTTTTTTTATTATTAAAGATTTTATTTATTTGAGAGAGAGGGAAAGAGCATGATTGGGGGGAGGGGCAAAGAGAGGGAGAAGCAGACTCCCCGTTGAGCAGAGAAGCCTGCCACGGGGCTCTTTCCCAGGACCCTAAGATCATGACATGAGCCAAAGGTAGATGCTTAACCGACTGACCACCCGGATGTTCCTGCAGTCTTATGAGGAGAAAAGAATCAGGTTAGAAATGTCTTGTATCCTATACCTTTAATGTAGACAAGTTCTTCTAATTCCTTTGGTGGCCACAGTATCCATGGAAGGTCCATTTTATAAGAAAACACACACCTTTCACACGTTTATGCTCTAAAATCTTAATTCGTAGCTCTTTTTTTAAAAAAAAAATCATTCTTCTTAGATCCCTTTCAGGGTATCTATGTGAAAGGAAAGATTTCTTATTCATTTGCTCTTTCAATAAAAATATGTTAAGTGCCTGCTTTGTGTCAAGTCCTGTGCCATGCATTACTATTATTGGACTCAGATAGAAAATTCTATTGAATTCAACTTTAAACATTCTAAGTGGTTACTTGCAAAATACAGCAAAGAACCAGTCACGTCCATCTTCCCTCCTAGATCACCATGATACGAGGTTAGCCATGCAGTGTCATTAGCCCAATCATATCTCTTTGAGGAGGGCAACATATGTGTAACAGTGATAGCTTGCAAGTGTTAAGTGCCAGGTACTGTACTTGGTATTTTGCATTCATTATCTTGTTTAAGCCTCACAACAACCCAGTGAAGGGTATTGTAAACACCTTTTTATAAATGAATAAACAGAGGTTCAGGCAAAAATGGTTAACACTTGAGTCATTTCCTATGTACCAGGTACTGGGCTAAGTGCTTATATGAATTATCCTTAATCATCACAAGAGCCCTGTGATACTCAACCATAATTATTCCCATTTTAAAGATGAAAAAACTGAGATTCCAAGAGGTTAAGTGTATCACTCAGGTTATACTAGTAAGTGGTATAAGTTAATTAAGAGTAGTAAATTATATACCTAGCTTCACACTTCAAAGCCAAGATTAGGATTTCTCTTGAATTTTAATCTGATATTCCTGCCTTCAGAAGTAGATCAGGGGTGAAATCACTCCTGAGGCCCGTGTGTCAAGGTGCTGTGTCTACCTCCCGCCTATCCTGGTACACTGCCCTCTCTGGAGTGCTCATTGCTCTGTTGGCCATGTCCTTTGGATGGCCTGATGTCTGGGCCTGCCGGGGGGAGTCTCACACAGAATCCGTTCTGACCCAAACGTTATGAACCCACCACCATGTTTTCTGTGCTTCCTATCACTGATCCCTCCATTGCAGTTAAGAAAGCTACTTTCAGGTTCAAATTTGAACCAGTGGCTTGTATTTAAATCTCGAGTTTAAGTGGGTTGAACATTTTTTATTTTGTTTTTAATCTAGGACAGAAAAAAGGTCACTTGTAGAGAACAGGGCATATGTGTGATCCAGAGAAGGTATATTTGTAAATGGGAAGACAAACCATAAATACTGGGTTGATAATAATTAACCTTTTCAATACATTGGTATTTCCAGAACTCTTGGGAAAATATTTATTGTACTTTCTCACAACTTGGCTTTTAAACTTTCTAGTAGTTCTCTGCCCAACCAGGAAACCTCCTCAATCCCTGATTTTCCCATTTATTTATTCAGCACATATTTATTGAGTACCTGCCATGGGCTGGGCAGTCTAGATACAGCTGGGAATGAGACAGACATAAATAATTAATTATAACCATGATAAATGCTATAAAGGAAAGTATAAGGTGCTATTAAATTATTATGAATAATGAGGGAGGCAGAGGAATTGTAAAGTCAGGGAGGGCTTTATGAGGGAACTGAAATTTAAGCTGAGCCCAAAGAATGAATAGAAGTGGGTAGGACAGGGGAATGGAAGGAAGCATTCCAGGCAGAGGGAACAGCATGTACGAAGGTTCTGAGGCAAGTAAGAGCCTGTATTCATTTGAGGAGCTAAGCAGCAGTCAGACTCAGGGGAGTACTTCCAGGAAGAAAAGAGCCGACTATTGGAGAAGGAACTTTCCTTTTTCTTCTTAAAAATGATTGACTTAAGAATTGATACTTGTGGAAAAATTGATAATATTGCTGACCCAGTGTCATAAGAAAGTGGCCAAGGTTCACGGGTGGTGCTGTGGGAGGAGTAGAAGCCCGCAGCTAAGAGGGAGGCTGGGGGAGGTGGGGAGGGGGCTGAGATGACTCTGATTCTGGGGCTTCTATCTCCTCAGGCCTGAAGACCATTGTGGGTGCCCTAATCCAGTCAGTGAAGAAGCTGTCAGATGTGATGATTCTGACAGTGTTCTGCTTGAGTGTCTTTGCCTTGATCGGACTGCAGCTGTTCATGGGCAACCTGCGAAACAAGTGTGTCGTGTGGCCCATAAACTTCAACGAGAGCTATCTGGAAAATGGCACCAAAGGCTTTGACTGGGAGGAGTATATCAACAATAAAAGTAGGTGGCCCCTTCTCTGCGAGGGGCGAAAGACAAGTCTGCCTCTATCTTAGTGGTCTGAAGCCGTCACTGGGCTTTCAGAAGTAGCTGGGGCTGGGATGCAACCCAGGGCTATGGAAGCAGTGGGGAAGTGATTCCCTGTCCCCGGGGTAGGACTGTGTTCAGAAGTGCTCTCTGGCTATCCCTTTAAAACCAAAAAGAAACTCCATTTGCTCTGAAAACCAGGCTTAGGAATTTGATAAAAATACCTTTTTCCCTACTTGGCTTACCTCAGATACTTAAACATTGAAAAGTTCAGAATATGCCTCGTCAGCTCTCTTCATATAAGACCTTAGGAATCAGTCTGCTAGGGGGAGTCAGTTAATCTCCAGATAACCATTTGAGCCCCTTGTAGCGAAGGAATTCTGATAATTTCAGTTCAGGAAGCACAGCAGTTGGGTCTGCACTAAGGGACGTTAAGTATGGTAGTATTTCCATAAAATAATGGGGAAGAGTTAGCAATAGCACTACTCACCGTCCTCGAAGAACTAAAGGCAGTTAAGTAGCCATAAGAAAATGTTGCAAAGGCAATTTCAGCGACACATACAGGCAAGGGAAACGTGCCTTCTAATTAATAGAGGACATGGTAATGTGATTTAGTGAGGGTTTTAGCTTATCTGTGGTAAAGAGTAGTTTTAAGGATTGAAGGCTAAAGTTGTATAAAGGAGTAAAGAGCTTAGAAAACTCACTTTCAGACCCCATAGATTCAAGTAGCAGAAACTAGCCTGTAGACTTGAAATATGAGTGGAGGTCAAATGTCTGTGAAAAGGTCATTGCATTAGGGCTATATGGTAGCACTTTTCATTTTTAAGTATATATAAGGAAATAATTATTGGGAAAGAATTCTTACCAGGTTTTACTCTGGTAAGAATATATGACCTCAAATATATAAAGAAAATAATTAATGGGAAAGAATTCTTACCAGGTTTTACTCAGGTAAGAATGAATATATGAGCTCAAATCAATGACTGCCAGGGCTAGTTAGGAACGGTGTGATCTTACTCTCTCATTCACTTCAATCTGCCTTATTCATTTCCTGCCTCTTCAAACTTTTCTAGCAAATTTTTACATAGTTCCTGGCATGCTGGAACCTTTACTCTGTGGGAACAGTTCTGATGCTGGGTAAGTAACTCGCCTAATTTTATTCTTCTCCCTTAAAATAATGTGTCAGATGAAAATGGGCAATATTTTCACTTCTCTTTGTGCTTATGTAGTAGATCCTAACTGGGTCTGACATTTTGGTTGACTCAGATTTTCTTCCTGCTTCATATTTGTCCACCCAAAATTGGCATTTCACTAGTAAGTGAATGTGCCTATAGTCTCAAGACAAAATTAAAAATGTAAAAGGCTAAGTAAGGGTAGAGCCTATAACGCCAGATACCTTGACTGTCTCTTGTAGACTCCCTTCATTCTACTGTAACATGATTAATAAGATATAATGTAGGGACACTGTCTTGGTAGTAGATTAGTACCAAGGATGACCCAAAACATACTAGGCCTGATGGCATGGTGAGGGAGCAGAATAGCAAGATAATATTTTTCTTCTGTTTTTTTTTTTTTTTTTTAAGATTTTATTTATTTATTTGAGGGAGAGAACCCATGAACAGGGAGAGGGACAGCAAGAGAGGGAGAAGCAGACTCCCAGCTGAGCGGGAACCACCCCCAACTCGGGGTTTGTTCCCAGGACCCCGAGATCATGACCTGAGCCCAGGCAGACACTTAACCAACTGAGCTGAGCCACCCAGGTATCCCTTTTTTCCCCATTTTAAAAAAATTGTAGTAAAATTCATGGAACATAAGATTTACTCTTATAACCATTTTTAAGTGTCTAGTTTAGTGACATTAAGTACATTCACAGTGTCATACAACCATCACCACCATCTATCCTCAGTACTTTCCATCTTCCCAAACTGAGACTATACTCATTGAACACTAACTTCCCATTTCCCCCTCCCTTCCCAGTCCCCAAGGGACCACTAACCACTATTCCACTTTCTGTCTCTATGATATTGACCACTCTCAGTACCTCGCGTAAGTGGAATCATACAGTAATTGTCTTTTTATGATTGGCTTCTTTCACTTAGCGTGATGTCCTCAAGGTTTACCCATGTTATGTAGCATATGTCAGAAATTTTCTTCTTTTTTAAGGCAGAGTGATAATCCATTGTCTGTATATACCACATTTTGTTTACCCGTTCATCTGTCAACAGACACTTGGGTTGCTTCCATATTTTAGTTATTATGAATAACGCTGCTATGAACACAAGTTTATAGCCATATAATGTGAATCTTGATTCTGCTACCACTTTTAGCTATCAGTCTTTTAGCAAGCTGTTTAACTTTGGCGAGCCTCAATTTCGTCATGTATAAAATGGATTTAATAAGTCATGTTCTCACTTCCTTAAAGGGTTATTGTAATGATCCATTTAGATAACAATACATGAAAGTGCTTTGTAAACAGAAAATTATATAAATCTGAGGGTGTCAAATCGTTATCCAGAGTATATTGGGCCTCTAGGAATTAGTGTTTTAAGGTGACCATGACAAATAGAAGTCCATTTAATTTCTGTATCAAAGTAGATACTAGAAATTACATTGAAATAAATATCAGGTGAGTCTAAAAGCAGGCAAACTGGTAAAACTGAGATTACTGAAATCCCCAGTATGACTTAGGTTGTCATTAAAGTTGAGTGTTAAGAGAACAAGGATGATTGAGAAGAACTTCTAGCTAGCCATTTGTCATTTGGGATAGTAGTTAAGATGAATTTGGTTGAATTGCACATTGATATGAGTCTACAACAGTGATCCTCAAATTTTGGCATGCATAAGAATAACCTGCCACGCCTCCTTAAAATGCAGATTCATGGCTCCCATGTCCAGAGCTTTTATTCCTAGGTCTGGGTAAGACATAAGAATCGGGGTTTTTAAGAGGCATGGCTAGTGACTCTGACCCTAGGCTGTCCCCAAGACATCATTTTTTTGAAACATTGACCCGACTACTTTGTTTATTTCCTCTTTTTTCTTTTCTATTCTTCCTCCTGTTCCTCCTGTTCCTCCTCCTCCTCCTCCTTCTTCTTCTTCCTCCTCCTCCTCGTCCTTCTTCTTCTTCTTCTTCTTCTTCTTCTTCTTCTTCTTCTTCTTCTTCTTCTTTCTTCTTCTTCTTTCTTCTCCTCCTCCTTCTTCTCCTTCTCCTTCTTCTCCTTCTCCTCCCCCTCCTCCTCCTCCTTCTCCTCCTTCCCCTTCCCCTTCTTCTTCTACTTCTTCTTTCTTCTTTCTTCTTCTTCTTCTTCTTCTTCTTCTTCTTCTTTCTTCTTCTCCTTCTTCTTCTTCTTCTTCTTCTTCTTCTTCTTCTTCTTCTTCCTTCTTCTTCTTTCTTCTTCTCCTTCTTCTCCTTCTTCTCCTTCTTCTTTCTTCTTTCTTCTTTCTTCTTTCTTCTTTCTTCTTCCTCCTCCTCCTTTATACCTATTTGTTGGCCTGACTTTCTAGATGGTTTTCTATTATCTCCACAGTCCTGATGACTTATAGTTGACAATTGGGTAGCATTATGTTGAAAAGCCCTAAACTTCCCTTTCTTTTCTCAGGCAATGCCCAGAGGGATACCAGTGTATGAAAGCAGGAAGGAACCCCAACTACGGTTACACGAGCTTTGACACTTTCAGCTGGGCCTTCTTGGCATTATTTCGCCTTATGACCCAGGACTACTGGGAAAACCTGTATCAGTTGGTAAGTAGTAATACGTCTTATTTGAGTAATGCCTTTTTTTTCTTTAGTGTGACAGAATTTGTGTGAGGTTCTATGGGGTTGGGGACATTCTAAGAGCCCTTCAGTGAGGACTTACACAGGTCTTAGGATGTCGTTTCTCAGAGTCAGCTAGTTTACAAAATTCTGTGAATTCTCCCAGATTTCGTCCCTGTGTCTTTAGTAGCCAGTCACATATGGCCGTGGAGGCTCACGGCCTTGGCGGCTTTCTGCCTGGCCTGGGAGTCTGCGATCTCTGTTTACGTCCTGTTGTTTCACCAGACCATCTGCAGTACTTCTCTTCTCAGATTTTTGGATTAGCGTACTTTTTAAAGGAACATCAACTAAACAGACTGTACAAGGCACTATGCTATACATTATAAAGATGAAATTTCTATTGAATGTATCAACATTTTTGAGATTTGTAACACATCTGGACTTGCTCAGGCAGGTTGTGACAGTTTAAAAAAAAAAACAAAAAAACGGTCTGCCATTTATTCTGTTGGGCTATCTTGGTGACCGTAGGCAACTTTGCTGCTGGTAATGGAGAAGTAAGTCTAGGTAATTGCTATGGGTCTTCCAGCTTATAAATTCCATGATAAGTCACTGTTTTCTATTTGACTCTGGCATTTGGTGATGCCAGTTCGAGAATGAGAGACATGTCTCCCTCAGGCACGAAGGACCTCTTGAAGGGAAGTTTCTAATTTTCAGATCCTGTAGGGAATTCTCACTTTCTGTTGGACAGCCTGGAGTTCTCTCAGGTTAAAATCTTTCTCGTGAAATATTTGTGGTTAATACTAAATCCCATTAAATATTTATGGTTGAAAACAATAACAATGAAAACTAAGTAATAGTGGGTCACATATGCATGACTTAAAACCCAAGTGTTCTTTGATGTCTGTTTGCTCACTACTAGTGAAGGGACTAGTCCTAGATATTTCTTCTTCTTCTGTCTCCACTGCTCTTTATGCCATGTCCCTCTTTAAAAACCCACCGTATTGCAGAAGGGTAAGGAAGGATGTCACTCAAGATGGGGATTTCCTATGACTTGGACCTGATCCCTAAGATGGAATTTATCTGCCAGTGCTCTTTGAGGCCAGTAGATAAATAAGCTGAAGTCTTGCATTCTTTTCTTTATACTTGTTTTAGAACCAACTAACAAAGTCAATTAGAATTCTTAGCTGAGAGCATTTTTTCCTTGAAAAATGGAGTGTTTTTCCATGAAAAGAGTGTATCAAGAGTATTTGGAAATGGAAGAGGAGTTTTTCTGTCATAGTGAAGGGGACATACTAGTGACATTTACTCTGAGCTAAAGATAGAGGAAGCCCTTTGGCCCTTGGGGATGCTAAGTGCTCTGCAGTATGTGGGCTCGCCACACAACAAAGGAACTGCTGTACTCAAAATGCAGTGGTGCCCCTGCAGAGAAGCATTATTACAAGTTACTTTCAGGCTGGTCCATTTGATGCACGTGACTCAGAAAATGGTTTCTGTCTTTACAGACCTTACGAGCAGCTGGGAAAACATACATGATCTTCTTCGTCTTGGTCATCTTTGTGGGTTCTTTCTATCTCGTGAACTTGATCTTGGCTGTGGTGGCCATGGCTTATGAAGAGCAGAATCAGGCAACACTGGAAGAGGCAGAGCAAAAAGAGGCTGAATTCAAAGCAATGTTGGAGCAACTTAAGAAGCAACAGGAAGAGGCACAGGTTGGTGATCAATTCTTTGCTACAGACCTTCCGGCCAGATCACCGTGACTAAGGCTCCATCTGATTGTCATTCCAGTCCATCTTTTTTTGGGCACGTTGTCAAATAAAAGTCATTAATCTGATTAAAATAACCCAAGTAACAACTGCAGATTGTGGGTCCAGTTATTCCATTTGTCTTAATGGCCAAATTGTTTGTTAATTTGATCTCTAGTTGAATTTCTCAACTGCTTAGTGTTCAGTTAACTGCTACAGTGGCTGGGAGAAAAACAAGTGACCAGAGCCAAGTATATAGTGTCTCATGTAAGCATAGCCTTTTTGTGAGGAAATCATTAGGATCTTCTTCAGAGATTCTCTATGGTCATGAAAATATTGGTTGTAATTGAAAAGAAGATACATGTAAAATAGTCAAGTAAAATTTGAAAACCGGATGAGTGATGTCATCACCCTAACATTTTGTTTTCTGATACTTATCCAAGTATACAAGTGTTTTTATACTGTTGGGCCAATGATGTACAGTGTAGTTTCTTAGCATTCATTTTCATAGTTGCCCAGAAGAAATCTTTTGGTACTAAGAAGGCAGCTAGGTTCTTGTCTGAGAAATCCAAGAGAATCCAAGAGAAATCCCAGAGTTCTCACCGTGAGGTTCTGCTCTATTTATGTAGGGCCATGTGCCACAACACAGATCAACCTGGAAATGGAGACAGCCAGGTCCTGGGCATAGTCTCCTATACCAGCTGATTCACCTTCCTCCTTCTCCCCTGCTTCATATGGGAAAGGAAATGATCAGGTACTGGTTGCTTGGCTTTGTGTGGCTCCAGTTAACAGCTTCTGACTGGCATGTCATTGTGGCTCCTCCCCTAGGCTGCTGCAATGGCCACCTCCGCAGGCACTGTTTCAGAAGATGCCATCGAGGAAGAAGGCGAAGAAGGGGCAGGCTCTCCTCGCAGTTCCTCTGAAATATCTAAACTCAGTTCCAAGAGTGCTAAAGAAAGACGTAACCGGAGAAAGAAGAGGAAGCAGAAGGAGCTCTCTGAAGGAGAGGAAAAAGGGGATCCTGAGAAGGTGTTTAAGTCAGAGTCAGAAGATGGTATGAGAAGGAAGGGCTTTCGACTGCCAGACAACAGAATAGGGAGGAAATTTTCCATCATGAATCAGGTAAACTCTTTGCACTGGATCACATAAGCCTAAGAAGTTCTGCTTTTCCTAATCTCATTGATTCTCCCATTCCCCGTTGGCTCTACATTTTGGAGCCCCTTCCCTGGGTCCTAAGGCCTACCTCTCCATACTCCAAACTGCTCCCTAAGGGCAGGCAGTGGACATGTTAGAACAGCCCTCTGCTCCCATCCTGCATCCACTCTCTACTCTGGGCCAGCCCTAGGACCTCATGATCACGTTTAACAGACTTACTTCAGCCAAAAGGTCCTTGTCACACCAGTGGGCCTTCCATTCTAAAACTTAAAGAAGCACCCTTCTCCTTAAAGATCGGAACATCAGAATTTAGCTTTCTTAAACATCTCTGTTTAAGAATTGCACATACGGATGCCTGGGTGGCTCGGTGGTTGAGTGTCTGCCTTTGGCTCAGGGTGTGATCCCGGGGTCCTGGGATCAAGTCCCACATCAGGCTCCCTCCATGGAGCCTGCTTCTCCCTCTGCCTGTGTCTCTGCCTCTCTCTGTGTCTCTCATGAATAAATAAATAAATAAATAAAATCTTAAAAAAAAAATTGCATATAATTGTAGATTTTTTAAAAAGAGTCCTGAAACTCTTTAGGTCACCTTATTTGACTGTGGCAAATTCTGGTAATTAATTATTCTAGATATAGTGTCATGCTGATAAATTAGCCTATGGTAGATTAAAAGCCTCCAGTTGTACCCAACTTTGATAAATGAGGAAACTAAGAAAAAGAAAGAGAAGAAGTATGATAATTACTGAGCTTTCTGTGACTATAAATATCATTACATAACACTTATTTTTGGATTTCAGAGACCACCACCAAAATCCAGTTCTTAGGCCATTTAATTCCCCATTTTAAGGAAATGCTGGAAAGTTTATAAGGTATAGAATAGATTACAGTTACTAGTTTTATGGCAGTGTATCCAGTGTCTTTCCTTGTCTCCCAGAGATGCTTCATTGTGACATCCCTTGTATCCCTCACCTCCCAGTTCAATCTCTGCTAGTCCTATTCATTATCACAGCAGAGTCTCTTGTGTCATCCCCTTCTTTCTATCCTATTAATCCTACCTTAGCTCAGACCTTTGTATTGTTTCATTCTACTGCAGTTAACCACTGCAGGTTTGTTTCCTCTGATCTTTCTGCCTCTCCTTCATGTTTTATATACTGTTGATAGAGTGTTTCCTAAAACGGAGCTCTCATTATTCACCACCAGGCAGTCCTGGAGTGCCTATCATGCATCAGGGATTGTGATGGGTCCTAGAAGTTCACAGTGGTTAGAACACCATCCTTGTAGTGGAGCAACCACTAAAACTTATTTCTGTAATAATATTGATGGTTCCATATTGTTCCATATTGTTCCATAATTCCCATTGGCTGGAGTGTTTTAGAGGGCACAGATCTACCACAACCTGCAGGTTCAGTAATGACTTTCTTGGGAAGGTAAATAAAGGATAAAGGGGTAATGTATGTGTGTGTTGATGGGAAAGCAATAGGAAAAACGAAAAGACATTCTAGGGTTGGAAAAAAGTAAATTCAGTGTGGATGCCTCAAGCTTGAATTATTTGTTGGATAACAATAAAAAAGTAGAAAAGGTCTTTAGACACAAAATAGGCAAATAATGGCTTCAGGAAAAGGTCCTGAGGTGAGAGATGGTGATCGGGACTGCGAGACTTGACGAGATACTCAAAGAGGTTGTGTCAGGTTAAGGAACAGTGAGCTAGGGGCACAACCACTGATATCTGTGGGCATCGGAGATGGAGCTCATGAAGGAAAATGGATGAATGGTCATTAGAAGTACTAAGAGAACCAGTACAGTGAAGCCAGGAGAGTACAAAGGTTGGAGAAAGCAGGGGAGTGATCAATGGATTGAAATTTAACAGAAAATGCTTCATGAGATCAGAATTGGAAATATGTACTGGATTTGGCAATATAAGTCACTGAAAACTTTAAAGACACATTTCAGTCCAGGATAAGGATGGATACCATATGGAAGTGAAGTGGGAAGTGGAAACAGTGAGTGTAGACTTCTCATACAAACTGCTTTAAAGTATATGGGTGAAATTATTTTTATAATCTGGGGCGGGGAGCCCAGAAGAAGCGAAGTGGAGGTAGAAAATGGAGTAGAATAGAAAAGAAAATGGAAAAAAAAAAGAAAAAAAGAAAAAATGGAGCACAGTCTTGGAAGATGTGAAAATAGATGTAAGTCTTTACAGGAAAGGGGCACCTTATCCCCAGCTGTCAGGAAAATAGGGGGAGGGTGGGTATGGATAAGTTTGTAAATAGGGAGTAGGGAGTTGAGGAAGACAACACCGGACAGTCTCTGGTGTATAGTAATACAGGAAATTCAAAGTCCTATTGAAGGGAATGAGAAGTTGAGTAGAGGCATTAAAGAAAATATTGACTAATGTAGAATCATTATCACAGAGAATGGGAGAGGGAATGACCCTAATCAGATTCACTCTATTTACTAATGAAGCACCAGCCCTGTAGCTGGCAGTCCTAGGGCCCCCTTCTCCTGGCCGGCTCAGCTCCCGGTCACTGTGCCCTGTCAGGCACCCTGGACTTAGAGCAGAATGCACTGCTAGCTGCTTCTCATGTACAATGTTTGCTTCCTGTCCTCAGTTTTGCTCCAGAAACCCCCCTCTCTAAGACGCCCTATTTTTCCGTCTCTCAATGTCTACACCACACTTAGTCTTCACATCCTTCTCTCAGAAAACCTTCCCTGACCTCCCCCATGCCACACCTCAGTGGACGTTGCCATTTCTCTTTCCACTGTGTTTTATACATACCCCTTTATGTGCTGCTTTTTACTCTGCATGGACTCACATTCTTTCCTCTCCTAGATAAAGTGCTAAAGGCAGAGTCTGCATATGGCTAGCATTCAGATATTTGTTGGACAAATGAATGGGGGGACTTTTATAAATCTGATTTCACCCTTCTGGGTCTTGTCTGTGGCCTGGAGCCATCTCTCTCTCTCTCTCTCTCTCTCTCTCTCTCTCTCTCTCCCTCACCCTCACCCTCACCTTCACCTCACCTTTCTCCTAGTTCACTCTCTTTTGGGGAAGAGTGTGACTCAGCTTTGTTGTCATCCAACCCTTGTCGTAAGAGCCATCACTGAGCTTGTTAATGAATACCTTAGCACTGTTATTGAATGGTCTCTGATTAATCTATAGGCTTCAGCACAGAGTTGCACTGATTGCTCCCTAGCTCGACAAATAAAACTGGGCTTCTGAAATGTCCTGCTTTGCATGAAAATGTTCACTTCCTCTCATTTCTCCATCTGAAAAAAATTGTAGATTCCTAGAGGCCATGGCTGTCTGCCAAGACTTACTGAGAAACCCCACATGGAAGTCATATTCTTTGTCCCAGGACTCTTCTGCAGTTTCTCTGGTTTTATCTGGAAGAATGACTGAGGAAACTGAGGCCGAAAGAGATTGACTAACTTGTCTAAGGTCTTATGGCCAGTAGGTGTTAGAGTCAGGATTTGAACCAGGTCCTTCGTACTGCAGAACTTGTACTCCTGAACATACGGTATATAGCCGCTCCTCCCCGTTTACCTCTCCACATACGTGGTCATCTCTTGTTGGCTCACCAGTGAATGTGGCTTCCATTTCCCATGGCACAATTCAAGTGTATATCCATTTCCTTTATTGCCAGATCTTCAGAGAACTCTTAAGACATCTGGCCATCTCGTCTCCTACTCATTTCTCTATAAAATTACTGCTGTGGTTTTAGGGCTTAGAACAGTTCACACATATTAACTTGAGTTCCATTTTGCATAGTATTTTAATTTTTCCAGTGCAACATTTCTCAAGCTTTTTGGTCTTAGGACCCCCTAATATCCTTAAAAATTGAAGACCTCGGGGCACCTGGATGGCATAATCGATTGAGTGCCCAGATCTTGGTTTCAGCTCAGGTTGTGATCTCAGGGTCATGGAATCAATCCCTGCATCTGGCTCCTCATTCAGGACAGAGTCTATTTAAGGTTTACTCTCTCCCTCTTCCTCTATCCCTCCCACCCCCCTCTCTCTCTCACTCTCTCTCTCAAATAAATAAATCTTTAAAAATAAATAAATAGGGATCCATGGGTGGCTCAGCGGTTTGGTGCCTGCCTCTGGCCCAGGGCATGATCTTGGGAGTCCCAGGGTCGAGTCCCACATCGGGCTCCCTGCATGGAGCCTGCTTTTCCCTCTGCCTGTGTCTCTGCCTCTGTGTGTGTGTGTCTCTCATGAATAAATAAATAAAATCTCTTTAAAAAAAATAAAATAAAGTAAAATAAATAAATAAATATAAATAAATAAATAAATAAATAAATAAATAAATAAATAAATAAATAAAATAGGGCAGCTCCGGTGGCTCAGCGGTTTGGAGCCTGCCTTCGGCCCAGGGAGTGATCCTGGAGACCAGGGATCAAGTCCCACATCCAGCTCCCTGCGTGGAGCCTGCTTCTCCCTCTGCCTGTGTCTCTGCCTCTGTGTGTGTGTGTGTGTGTGTGTGTGTGTGTGTGTGTGTGTGTGTGATGAATAAATAAATAAAATCTGTTAAAAAATAAAAAACAAATTAAATAAATTAAATAAATAAATAAATATCCTTTGCTGTATTTAGCACCATAGATCTGTAACTCATGAATGATTTGTAGTATCATGCATTGATCATTTAGGAAATACTGATTCATTGAGTTACATAGATCTTCCAAGTACTGACACACACAGTGTTAAAAAATCACGTACATTTATTAATCACTACCAGCTCATCAGAAAAGTGTAAATACTGTGAAACTGTCAGACTCCAGAGTCCACTCTATACTTGTGAGAAAATGAAAGTGATAAAGACAAATATCATCTTAGTATTATTATAAAATAGTTTTGACCTCTTGAGCCCCCTTAAAAGGATCATAGTAATCCCTAGACCACACTTTAAGAATAACTGCTGTTTGGGGGGAAAAAAAGTGAAGTGAAGAAAAAGTGAAATATGGCATGGACATGGAACACTTAAATCACCAGTTTATCACATCCTAAAGCATCCCAGTCATTGTTAAAGCCTTGTCCCAAGGCTGTCTAGCTGACATGGATGCCCTAAAATCCTCAGTTTTTCTGTGGAAAAAATATGAGGGCCATGTCCACAAATCAAGAACACCCCAGAGCCATTCTCCCAAGCAAACACCTAGACTTAAGGTAGTATATTTAGTTATACTAAATATACTAGTTATATGCCTGGAAAAGACCAGAAGCTCCTGACTGGTAGACAGGAAAAATGTTGAAAACAGGAGATAAGGCCCATCCATTTTATAAAGTGGCCTGGATCCCAGGAGTTAACAGCGCCAAGGGTCCTGAGTCATCACTGAAACCCTCCAGCCCAGGGAGCTGAGACTGGGGAGGGATTGGGGTGGCTACCCTCAGGATGTATCTCCATAGATTAAGTTTGAATACTGAGTACAAGGAGAAATGGAACAAGTTCTCTTTTCCAGATTTATTAGAGGCAGCTCTTTTGCCAAGAATGGAACAGGGAATTAAAGAATAATAGTTTGTTTCTTTTAGCGTGTGTTGTCTCAGGATCCTGGTTTCTGTGTTTGTAGGTCACTGAATTAATTTATCATCATCTTCCTTATCAGTTTTCTATCATTTAGGAATAGATTTCCTATAATATCTATTTCCTTTTTTTTTTTTTTAATTTTATTTATTTATTTATTTATTTACGATAGTCACAGAGAGAGAGAGAGAGGCAGAGACACAGGCAGAGAGAGAAGCAGGCTCCATGCACCGGGAGCCCGACGTGGGATTCGATCCCGGGTCTCCAGGATCGTGCCCTGAGCCAAAGGCAGGCGCCAAACCGCTGCGCCACCCAGGGATCCCCTAATATCTATTTCCTAATATGCTGCAAGGTGCCAGAAGGCAGGGACCATGATGTATGTCTTTACCACTGTATCCACATCACTTAGTACACTATAGGTATTTATTGATCATGTGTCAAATAAGTGAAACCTTTCTGAATATGGAGACCTAATGTCCCAGGTAGTATCAGCAGCCAGCATTGGTTTAATGCAAAATCACAGATTTAGTCCAGAGAAGTGGACTTCTATGAGAAGTGAAGTAGGGACCCAATGCAGGTGTGGGGTAATGCTCAGGTGTGGATGGCTAACTTATAGTATATAATCTAAATACATATTCATTAAATTAAGTGCTCTACCTGCAGTATACAAAGCACTCCAGGAGATACAAAGGTGAATCAGGCAGTGTGCCCCTAAAGAGTTTGTAGCTGATTAAAAAGAAGAGCTAAAAGCATGTGTGTAAAGAACTATAGTAAAAAGTAGAGCACAAGTACTCTAAAAAAGAGGCTCAGGGCTGTGGAAGGGGAAGGAGGTTTGTGGAAGAAGATAAAGGGCTGGACCATGGACAATGGAGAGGATTTCCACAGCTGGAAGTGTAGAACATAAAGACCTGAAGGCAGCATGGCTCAATGGTAGAGTCTGTGAGGGGAAAGAGTGAAAGATAAAATGGGAAAAGTAAGTTAGGGTCAATGCTGGGAGGGTCTTGAAGGACATTTTTAGGATATTGATTGATGCTATTAAAGTGATTATGGGATTTAGCCCAAGAGTACCAGAGTCTTGTCTCGTCCCGGCCATATTTCTCTCTAGTGAGCCCTCCGAGGGAGATACATATACCCAAGGCACTGTTACTAACATCTAACACAGAACCTCAGTGTTCTGTGTTACAGTGGACTGAACATGTGGGTAGAAGCTCAGATATTTCCTTTCCCTCCCTGCCAATCCAATCTTGGGATCTTAATGTATTAATCATGGTTTTTATTTTTTGTACTTTATGATGCTTTGACATTTTAGGAGCCTTGCTAGCTAATGTGCAAACTTAATTCCTAGACAGTGAACAACTTGCCTGGAAGTGTGCCTTTCATATACAAATCAACTAATCCAGGGCAGCCCCGGTGGCTCAGGGGTTTAGCCCTGCCTTCAGCCCAGGGCGTGATCCTGGAGTCCTGGGATCGAGTCCCATGTCGGGCTCCCTGCACGGAGCCTGCTTCTTCCTCTGCCTCTCTCTCTCTCTCTCTCATTAATAAATAAAATATTTTTTAAAAATCAACTAACCCAAACCCTCAGGCCCAAATTTTTATCTAAGGCTCACACACAAAGACACACCAAACCAATGTTTCCCCTGCCCTAAATCACTCCAAGGGCCAGTTACTTTACAGCCAAAATCATTCCTATAGCTCAGAGCTTGCTCAAATCACTCAAACCGCCCAATCCTAAGCTTCTCAGATGTGCCTACTGTACCTCAGCTGTTCCTTCCAAGGAAACCCCCATACAGGTTCTGAACCATGCTTTTCCCTTGCTCCTTTTGCCTCCTAACAGACCATGGCACCTCCCCATGAGGCCCGGCTGGCATGACATGGCATGCCCCCTTCTCTTGGGAACTATAAGTAATAAACTCTTCCAAAGGCAGTTGTCTCTGTGTCTGTCACCTTAGCACTTCTCAGAACAAAATCATAGGTACAATAGGAAGGCATTGCTTTTGGCACAGTGCCCTGAGGTTTGAAAATTTAGGGGATGCCAAACAAATGCACAATTGAAAATATCAGTGTCCTTATATTTTCTTTCATCCAGGAAATTTAAATACATTGTAAGGCTTTCTGAATTTACCCATCTTAAAATCAGGGCCATTGGGGTATTTAAATTCAGGAGTGGGATGGATGTCACTTGAATACATATTAGTACATTTATTAAAAAGGAAAAATAAGGTCATAATTTTTCAAATAAAAGTCCGATTTGGCCAATTGCTGTGACAGTAAGGACTGGCATTACTAATTATATCATATGGTGGATATTTTATAAAGTGAATGAGCTAAACCTGTGGCTTTAAGGTCTTGATGAAAATATCTTTAAAGCATGTGATAAAATTATTTTTTAATATATTTTTTAATTTTTATTTATTTATGATAGTCACAGAGAGAGAAAGAGAGGCAGAGACACAGGCAGAGGGCGAAGCAGGCTCCATGCACCGGGAGCCCGACGTGGGAATCGATCCTGGGTCTCCAGGATCGCGCCCTAGGCCAAAGGCAGGCGCCAAACCGCTGCGCCACCCAGGGATCCCATAAAATTATTTTATTAAAAAAATTAATGTTGGAAAAAAATTAACATTGACAGTGATGTTTTGAAATTAATGATATTTTTATTATTCCAACTGTTTATTTTGGGTTAAATAAGGTTCCTTTAAGTAAAAGAATAACCCTTATAAGAGTAACCCATATAATTACTAGTAAATAATAAATAAAACCTTTTTGGCATCCTCAGAAATCAAGGAATGGATTACCTTTAACAACTCGGTAAGAGATCATTTGGCATAAAAAAAAAAGATCATTTGGCAAGTTGGGTGGTTTACAGTTCTTTGCTTTCAAAAAAATTGAAAGACTACCTGATTTGATTGTCAGCCAGTAGATAAATTCTACTGATAGCTTACTATGTGATTTTGGCATATAACTTGAAAGGAGTTCAAAGATTTAAGTGACATTGCTATAACCAAATCCTTCTGTTCCAAGATACTATTTACTACTTGAATAAGGTTTCTCAGCACTTAAAATCTAATATTAGAAGGGGAAGGGAGAGGTCACTTCTTGGCCTTTTGGCTAAGATCAAGTATAGTATCTGTTCTTATCAGAGAGGGAAGGGAGAGTTGATTTTTGAGCCATGTTTGATTCTAATAATAAATAATACTATGTACAAATATTTCATCACCAAAACCACCAATTGGAACAAAAAACTCATTAAGAGATATATTTTAATAAAATTTTCTTTTTAAGCTTAGTAATTACTTATAAAATATATAATATATATATATACCTTGATCGATTTTATTAAAAAGAATTATAATAAATAATCAATCCAGGAGAATTTTTAAAAATTCTTTGAGATTCATGACCACAGGAAAATTAAAAAATTTTTAAGTATACTTTATAATTTTTATTTGAAGGAAAGTATTTAGAGGTGGATCAGTAAGGGGCACCTGGGTGGCTCAGTGGTTGAGCGTCTGCTTTTGGCTCAGGTCGTGATCCCAGGGTCCTGGGATCGAGTCCCACATCGGGCTCCCCACAGGGAACCTGCTTCTCCTTCTGCCTATGTCTCTGCCTCTCTGTGTATGTGTGTCTCTCATGAATAAATAAATAAAAATCTTTAAAAAGAAAGGTGATCAATAAAATATAAGAAAGCATAAAAATATACATTAGCATACAGTTCTCTAGAGAATGTGGAATTGGAAGTATGAGTTGAAAGAGAAGAAAATGAGAAATTTGTAAATGATAAATAAAAGTTATTTTTTTTTATTTTATTTTATTTTATTTTTTTTAAGATTTTTATTTATTCATGAGAGAGGCAGAGACACAGGCAGAGGGAGAAGCAGGCTCTGTGCAGGGAGCCCGACTTGATCCCAGGTCTCCAGGATCATGCCCTGGGCTGAAGGCAGCGCTAAACCGCTGAGCCACCCAGGCTCCCCAAAAGTTATATTTTTAAGTGTCAGTGCTAGAAGGCATCTTGGTGGCTCGTTTGGTTAACATCTGACTCCTAGTCTCAGCTAGGTCTTGATCGCAGGGTTGTTAGTCCAAGCCCCAAACTGGGCTCCACACAGGGCGTGGAACCAAATAAATAGTACTGGGAATTCTATAACTTACAAATATTTAAGCTTTTGATGAAAAAAAAATGTCGACTTTAAAATGGAGTAGGAGGGAACATCCATAATATTCAACTTCAAAAAGTACTTCAAGGCCACTGTTGGCATAGGACTCCCCTCCCGGGCATGTACTCATTGAGAGAATACCAAGAGATAGAGGCCACTTAAAAATTCTCCCCTTTTTGCCAAGCATAGCATAGAGTCTATCGTGGGTAAATGACAGGCCCACGTCGTGTGAGCTCACAGTAATGAGAAATAGACCCAGCGATGTGTTTGCCTGTGGATTAGCTGCATAGAGCACAAGATCAAAGCATCATTGCATTCATGGGTGACCAGTCCAGTTTTTCTAGGGTTAGCTGGTCGGAGTCGCGTCCCAAGGGTATGGGGCAAGAAGAGAGTGATGAGGGGTGTTGGGTCGTTGTACACACGCACCATCCAGAAGTGCCGTCAGGGAACACTGTGCTCCGATACCAGGAGTGCAAGGACAGGGCCAGGACGTGGGGGGTGAGGGTGAGGGTGGGGGGCAATGCCTTTGCTCAGGCTGCGCAGGGGCCCGTCTCACACCTGTCTCTGTCCTTCTCTGTCTCCCTGTCCCTGCAGTCTCTGCTCAGCATCCCGGGCTCCCCGTTCCTCTCCCGCCACAACAGCAAAAGCAGCATCTTCAGCTTCCGGGGGCCCGGGCGGTTCCGCGACCCGGGCTCGGAGAACGAGTTTGCCGACGACGAGCACAGCACCGTGGAGGAGAGCGAGGGCCGCCGGGACTCGCTCTTCATCCCCATCCGGGCCCGCGAGCGCCGCAGCAGCTACAGCGGCTACAGCGGCTACAGCCAGGGCAGCCGCTCGTCGCGCATCTTCCCCAGCCTGCGGCGCAGTGTCAAGCGCAACAGCACGGTGGACTGCAACGGCGTGGTGTCCCTCATCGGTGGCCCTGGCTCCCACATCGGCGGGCGGCTCCTGCCAGAGGTGAAAATAGATAAGGCAGCTACCGATGACAGTGTAAGGAAGTACACGCACAGCCCGAGGCTAGGCATGGCAGGCTGGCCCGCGCCCTCCTCTTCTCTCCGGCCTGGCCCCACCGCCCCCATGCTTCTGTCTCTCTTCTCCCTCCTGGTTTGGTTCTCTCTCTCTCTCTTCGGCCCTCCCTGTTTGCCCTTCCACTTTATTCCCTGCTCTGTCTCCCCCCCATCCCTCCTCCTTCCTTGTTTCTGTTGCCCTATTCCATCAACTCTTCACTTTATTTTACCTCTTTTCCTTTCTCTCCATCTTTGCAAGTCTTTATCAGCCTACCCGTTTCCCTCTCCCCACCTGCTTTGACTGAATGCCTCTGGCCAGTGGATCCTGCCCGGATGGAATGAGAATGGCATCCTGCCACCACCAGTGACCAAGTCGGAGCCGGTTTGGAAACTATCATTGCTTCTGTCCCTCCCACATCCTCTCCTTATAGGGAAACAGCCTGGAATTTAAAGCTCTTATCCTTCTATTCAGACAGACAGACAGACAGACAATACAGCTTAGAATGATTTTCCATGTCTCCTCTGTAAGAACGAGATGTGATTTTTCCAAAGAGGAACGTGGGTGCATGGTGCTGCGGGCAGGGAGGTGTACATCAGAGAGAGCCAGGCAAGGAGAGGTTAGGGAAGCCAGTGCAGAACTGGAGCTAGACATTCAAAAGGGATTGAAATGGAAATAAATCAAAGGAGGGAAAAGTGGGAGGTTGGGGCAAGAACACATGGCGTATGGGGGAGGAAGGAAAAGGGAAGCAAAAGATGAATTTTAAATGTAATCAAATGTCAGGCTCTGGAGGAGCTGCATATAATAGCTTCGTAAAATCTCTCGTCTAGGGGTTTGAAGAATGGCTCCCCTCCTTGGGAAAAGCCATCTCTTAACATTTCTTTAAATTCTAAGCTGTTGATACCTTTTTTCTAGTTTCAAATTCTTATAACCTCAGTGATCCTAATCCTCCGTACCTCTAACTCCTTAACTTCCCTCAGCCCTTCCTTAGCTGGCGTAAGCTCCTTGAGATAGCATGCCAGTCCGTTTCGTTCTAACACTTCAGTTTCCTCTAACACAGCACGAAGACAGCCAGTCCTTTAATTAGCATGATGCATGTGTGGAGGGAAACCGGACAGTCAAGGATGGAATTATTCACAATGATCTGTTTTTAACATTTCAGGATAGTTGTTGACTATATAGATACAAATTCAAAAGGCAGTTAGGATGTGTCTGACGTCTTGTCTCTCCTGCCTTTTTATTTAATAGCAAAATACCCTCCCCCACACACGTCTGTTTAGCTCTTTACAAGCTAAAAATTATTTTTACATTCATTATTTAATTTGCTCTGAATAAAAATTCTGTGAGGCTGATTAAGTGGAGATCATTATCCCTGTTTTTGGATGGGGAAGTAGGCTCAGAGACTTGGGGCTCCTTTAGGTCACACAGCTCATTTTTAATAGAGCCAGAGCTTTAGGGAAAACTCAGTCTTCTCTTTCTCAATTTTAATGTTTTCTCTGTTTAATCACATGGAAAACTGTTTCCAGTTTCTGGAAAACTGTTTATTTAATATCCACTAAAATAGGAATGATAATAATAAAGTGGTTCCAAAATCCTCCTAAAACTAGACTGTTGACCAAAATAAATGTTATGGATGATCATCTTTACTTTAAGTATAATTTTTGATTGTCCCTGATTCTATACCTAGAGGTAAATCTTTAGACTCCATAATTAGACAGTTATATTCTCTGAAACAAACAAGAGATGATTATCATCAGAGAATGAGGGGCAGGTCAGCATGAGCAGTACAGTTTGGGCAACTCAAATGTTAA
Organism: Canis lupus baileyi; assembly: GCF_048164855.1. Classification (NCBI taxonomy): domain Eukaryota; kingdom Metazoa; phylum Chordata; class Mammalia; order Carnivora; family Canidae; genus Canis; species Canis lupus. The sequence continues at coordinate 3,237,215 of NC_132862.1, read as the reverse complement.
GAGACTTAAATTCTGATATCCTGGACAGTTTTTTAAATACGTAAGCCAAATAATACATCTTGCTTTTTCTTTGAAAAAAAAAAAAAAAGATATTAGGAAAGGTAGCCAGGAAGGTGGCGACTGAACTTCAGCTGAAGGCAGATGAGCACGTTTGGAGGTTTTGTTTTTGGGTTTTTTTTGCAGCTTCTGTTATAATGTGTGGGGGAAAAAATTTGAGAGGCAGTTGAGCAGATGGCTATGGAAATAAGGCTGTCTGCAACCGCCTTACATCGTAGCCTACAGAGTGCTACCTTTGGGTTTGGGGGGGCCTACACACTCAACACCTTCTAAGCGCTCAAGACACTCTTTGCAGTGGTCCCAAGTGATGATGGTGACAGATTTGAGGATTCCCAAGGCCAGGAGGGCAGATCCCAGCATGACAGGAAATGAGGTAGGCAGGACTATTTCATTCCCAAAGGCTTCATAACTAGGAAAAGCTATTTCATTAGAAGCCATAAAGAAGCACTTCCTAGCTGCTAATGGTGTGGCCGTATACATAAGTTCTATTAATACACCAAAAGACAAAACAAAACAAACCCAGCCTGCATAGAGTTAGTGTGTATCAGATCTATAGAAAGACAAACTATTGACTAGAATTTAACAGTAGTTGTTGCCTTTGGAAGGAGAAATTACAGGTGACTTTTTTTTCTTCCTTACACTTTCCTGCTGTTTACAGTTTTCTACAGTGGACATAATAATTATAGCCACCATATATTGGGTTCTTGCTCTAGTTATGCTAAGCACTCTATATGCATGATCTCATTTAATTTCTTATAACCATTGTGTTCAGTAAGTGGTTTTGTCCTATTAACAGGTGAAGTTCAGAGCTTTAATGACTTGTAGCGATGGAGTCTTCCTGATGTCCAAGAGACCTTCCTGGCTGCTTGAATACTAGCTTCTCTGGGAAGTGGAAAAAACATTTATCATTTGTCTTAGAATGATACAATTGATTTACTCATGTTATATGAAGCCCAGGCCAGAGGAGCAACAAATACCTCTTTAGGCTAGAATATAGCGCGATTCTTACTGTCAAAATATTTGGGATTCGTCTCCATCCATGGATTAACTCCCCTTTGCCTGAACCACTAGAGTGCTTCCGTAGTGTGCTCGTGCTCTGTGGAGTTGTATAGGAGCTGCTGAGGCCCACAGGCTGGTCTCATCAGTATTGATTCTTAGGCTATGCCACACCTGTATTTTTTCCTGAGATTTACATTAAAAATATAATATTCTCAGAGCACCTGGGTGGCTCAGTGGGTGTGAAGCCTCTTTTTTTTTTTTTTTAAGATTTTATTTATTTATTCATAGACACAGAGAGAGAGGCAGAGACACAGGCAGAGGGAGAAGCAGGCTCCATGCAGGGACCCCGATGTGGGACTCGATCCCAGGTCTCCAGGATCACACCCCAGGCTGCAGGCGACGCCAAACCGCTGCACCACCAGGGCTGCCCAAGCCTGTGACTCTTTTTTTTTTTTTGCCTGTGACTCTTGATTTGGGCCCAGGTCATGATCTCGAGCCCCACGTTGGGGCTCCATGCTCAGCAGGAAGTCTGCTTCTCTCCTTCTCCCTCTGTGCTTCTCCCTGCTTGTGCTTGTGCTCCCTCTCCAAAAAAAAAAAAAAAAGGAAAAGAAAAACATAAAATACTCCTCTCTGTGGAAAAAAAGATGTTGAGACATGTAGAGTTTCATCAGAAAGTATTTCATCTGTTTGTTAATTATTGGGCTATGACTGGTGATTGTTTTTCTATAGTTTGGGAATTTTTGCTTTTGCTTTTTGCTGAAACAGAGGACGAGGGGACTTTTCCCATGTCTTCATCTCTAAGCTATAGCAGTATGTGAGAATCTCACCACTCATAGAGAAAGCAGGTGCTGCTGACAACCCAGAAATCACAAGTAACTCAGAAAGCATGTTGTGCTAGCTTGCAGATACACAAGCATTATCTCCTTGAATGCCCACAGCCAACAGACACTACGTTCATGTGCATTTCACTGCAGAGGAAACCGAGCCTTAGAGAAATGAAGCAACTTGTCCAACACCCGACAGTAAGGGAAGGGGCTCAGGCAGTGTGACTCCAGAGCACTGGCCTGTAAGCAGTGCGCGCACCAACCCTGAAGCCTAAGTTCTTCAGTTTACTTACTGATGTCATCCTGGGAAATAAACGTAACCTCTCTAAGCCCATTTCCTTATCTATAAAAAAGAAATAAAAGGACTGATGCTATAGGGCTATTTTAAAGATTAAATATAGTAACATTTATAAACCATGAAACATATTACTTGGCCCATTCTTGGTGTTCAGAAAGCCAATTTCCACTTATTGCCCTATACATTTTTGACCTTTTTAGCCCTGAGAAGTAGACATTAGGATTTCTTCTGAATTACCTGACTTGGAGAGGTTTGGATTCCTTCTAAAATCCTAAAGAACCTTCATCTAAGAAGAAGAAATTATTGTACAATTATTTTAAAGCAGATTAACTACAAAAATTTGAGAAAAGCTTGAACAGGAGATAAATGGCTAGGTTCTAAAGCTACTTCTAAAATGCTCTAAATTTTAGTTCCAAGGAAGGTCATGCCTGATAAATTTCCATTAGTACATCTCTACGGAAAAAGCAGTGTAGTTGAGCTTCCTTGGGCAGATCTATAGAGACATGGGCAGAATCTGCCATCTGTAGGTGTTATAGGATATCTCTTTGTGAAGGACAGCTACAATTAAGGAGGTTGGAAGTCTGGGCTAAATGTCCTAATAAAATTACTTTGCATTTGGGTTGAGAGAAACGGGACAAATTTGTACTGAGTTTAACTTTCAAAAAATGTAATTAAGGTTCTCTGTGGCTTCCTCTGTTACTGATAGTTTTACGTGAAAGTTCCTTAGAGGCTGAATTCTAAAAAGGCAGAAGTTCCTGCCTTTAAAACTTCGCTAATTCTCCTCTTTCCTCCCCAACAAAGTACAACAAAACAAAAGAAGTAAACACCTCCACTTACAGGACTGAGAAATGACCTAAAGAAATAGGGAAGGGGAAGGGAAAGAGTATGGTCCTTGAGTCTCAGCATGGTTGAAGGAAGAAGCTCTCTCCCTCCCTCCCTCCCTCCGTCCCAGATGAGAAGAATTGAGCAGCTGAGCCAATAGCAGAGACACACAAGCAGATTCTGAGGGAAGGGTGCCTCTGGAGCTGCTGTACATGGGAGAATCTCCTCCAGCTTTTCTTCCCTCCAGTTGGCTCGAATCTGACACAAGAAACAACAGCCACCAACGCTGATGGGGAATGTGAAATGGTGCGGCCACTTTGGAGAACATTGGCAGTTCCTCAGAAAATCAAACACAAGACTTAACCATATGATCCAGCAGTTCTACTCCTAGGTAGAACTGAAAACAGGTGTTCACACAAAAACTTGTACATGAATATTCTAAAATCATTATCCATAATAGTCAAAAAGTAAAAACTACCCAAGTGCCCATCAACTGAGGGATGGGTAAATAAAATATGACACATCCATATTATGACATATTATTCAGCCATAAAAAGGAATGAGATATTGATAGGTGCTACAGCATGAATGAACTTTGTAAGCATTATGCTCAGTGAAAGAAGCCAGGCACAAAGGCCACATAATATATGCTTCCATTTATATGAAATTCCCAAAAGAGGCAAATCTATGGAGACAGGAGGCAGATTATTGGTTGCAAGAGGTTGGGTAGAGGTGTGGGTTGGGAATGGCTACTAACAGGGACTGTGTTTTTCTTTGGTATGACGGAAATGCACTGGAATACATTGTAAATATACTAAAAACCACTGAGCTGCACATTTTGAAACAGTTAAAATGGTGAATTTTATGTCGTGTTGTCCTTTTATGTCAGTGTTGTGAAAGTTGAAAAAGAAACAATAGCCTGGACTTTCAGTGCCAGCTTTCAAAACCTCACTGAGGGAAGAAGGATTTCAGGAACTACCCGTCCATCTTGGATTCCTGTATACCCTGGTTTTAACAGATTCGACTTTCCCAGTATAGGTCTGTTTTCCTCTAGATACTATCTAAGCCCCCAGTTAGTGCTTAACACTTTTAAGTAATGTTCTTCATAGGCAGTTTTAGTTTATATCATCTTAGGTGGTTAACAGTGATGAATATATATATGTTTGCTCCCTATCTCTCTATTAATCAGTCAGATCTGATGAATATTGAGTGACTCCATGTTCAGACAATGACCAGACCATATATTAAAAAAAATAATAAGACTTTCACCCCCAACCTACCCAAGAAACCAACCCCCTTATCAATGATCAACGACCCAGGCAGCCAGCCTGCAGTAAGTCAGACTTGGAGAGAGCCAGATTGCTATCATAGTGACAATCCAGTAAGCTAACTTCTATAACAGTCAGCTCCAAATGGTCAGGACTTGATTAATGCCTGACAGTTTCCCTAATTTTTGTTTATGTCTTCAGCTTAGGACCCACTAGAGAAAGCCACATCAATCACCTAGTATGCCCGGCTTCTAGTTAGCCCACCTACAGCTTCTAAGTGCCAGCAACCTTGACATCAAGGCACACTGGAAGCCTTCCCTTTTTTGCACTATAAAGCTTTCCCATTCTACCTGCCTTTGAGCCTCTGGCAAAACACATGTGATGGTGGCTTACTCCCTACATCAAGCTCAGAATAAATAGCTTTTGCTTTTCCCACTTGATAGATCTTCATTTATTTCTACGCTACAGATAACATACATATTACATACACACTCCATATTCTTTCTCAAAGGAATTCTACTGCATAATCAGTATTGCAGTAGTACATTGGGTAACCCTCAGCCCGGAGTTACCAAAGATGTGGGCCTAGAGGTGGTGGAGCAAGAGCTGTCCAACCAGCTGAGAGTCGTCCCCTAAACCCCTTTGTACCATAAGACTCTCAGAAAGTACCCTTTCCTACTCAATCCCCTCACCTCTCTGAGCAACTTCTTCTGTCATGTATTACCATAGATTCGTTTTCTTACATTTTTAAGGACTCGTACAGTGTGTTTTTATTTGGCTTCTTTCACTCAACAAGATGTTTTTGAGATACATTCATACTGTCAGTACTTCATTCCTGTTATTGATGAGTATTGATAAGGTAATTCATTGTATAAACACACTCCAATGTGTGAATCCACTTTCCTGTTGATGGACATTCAGATTGTTTCCAGTTTTCATTGGTATGAGTAAGCTTGCCAAGAGCGTTCTTGTACAACTCTCTTAATACTCCTGCCAACAGTGTGGTAGAATTCCAGTTGCTCCACATCCTAGCCAACATTTGGTGATGTTAGTCTTTGATTTTAGCATTTTAGTGGGCATAGACTGTATCTTACTGTGCTTTTAATTTGCATATACCTGCTAATTAATGATGGTGAGCGTCTTTTCATGTGCCTATTGGCTTCTCATAGATCTTTTATTAGTTGCTTACTTAAATTTTTCGCCCATTATTTTTTTTAAGATTTTATTTATTTGACAGAGAGCGAGAGAGCACAAGCAGGGGGAGCAGCAGGCAGAGGGAGAGGGAGAGGCAGGCTCCCCACTCAGGAGGGAGCCTGATAGGGGGCTTGATCCCAGGACCCCAGGATCATGACCTGAGCCAAAGACATGCTTAATGTACTGAGCCTCCCAGGCACCCCTCTTTTGCCCATTATTTGTTTTTTGTATATTATGGATATAAGTCATTTCTCAGATACATAAATGTTTAATTTTGATCAAATCTAATGTATCTTTTTTTTTCCTATTGGATGTTTTTTGCATCTTGTCCAAGTAATCTTTGCCATTACCCAAAATTATGAAGTTATTTTCCTTCTATAGATTTTACAGTTCTGAGTTGTACATTCAGGTCTCTGAGCTCAATTTTTTTGTATGAAATTAGATAGGAGTTGACTTAGATGAATATGTAGTTTTTCAGTACCATTTGTTAAAAAGACTAACTTTCTCTATTGAATTGACTTGGCACCTTGATCAAAGATCAGTTGATGTATATGTGTGGGTCTGTTTCTAGATTCTGTTCTGTTGCCTTGATTGGTTTGTCTATGCTTATTCCAATACTACATTTACTTAATTACTATAACTTTATTGTCTTGGAATGAGATAGCATAAGCCCTCCAAACAAACAAACAAAAAAACATTTTAAAGATTATTAAATAATCTCCTAAGAGATTATTTTGCTATTTGGGTATTTTTTTAAAACGTTATTTTCAGGGATCCCTGGGTGGCTCAGCAGTTTAGCACCTGCCTTCGATCCAGTGTGTGATCCTGCAGTCCCGGGATTGAGTCCCGCATTGGGCTCCCTGCGTGGAGCCTGCTTCTCCCTCTGCCTGTGTCTCTGCCTCTCTCTCTCCCTCTCTCTCTGTCTCTCATGAATAAATAAATAAAATCTTTAAAAAAAAATAAAAGGTGATTTTCCTATTCTAGATCCTTGGCGAGTCCCCGTATATTTTAGAATCATTTTTTTGGTCAGTTTCTTCAGAAAAGTCTAGAATTTTTATAGTGATTGCACTGAATCTATAGGTCAATTGGGAATAGTAGACATCTTAATTATATTGAATTTTTCAATCTGTGAATGTGTAGTTTTCATTTATTAAAGTCTTCTCAAGTTTCTCTCAGCAAAGTTGTATAGATTGCGGTGGTGGTCTTGCCCATCTTTCATTAGATTTATTCCTTGGTATTTGTATTTTTTTGATACTGTTGTAAAAGGCATAATTTTAAATTTTTTATTTTCAAGTATTTATTGTTGCCAGAACATAGAAATATAGTTGATTTTTGTATATCGACCTTGTATCTCATGACCTTGATAAAATAACATTTTGGTTCCAATAGGTCCTTTTTGGTAAATTCCATAGAGTTTTCTACCTGCATGATAATATTTTCTGTGAATAACAGCAACTGCACCTTTATGCCTTTTGTTTATTTTTCTTGCTTTATTGCACTAGCTAGGACTTCAGATACAAAATTGCAATGAAACACCTGGCTTATTCAGTTAAGTGTCTGCCTTCGGCTCAGGTTATGACCCCAGGGTGCTGGGATCGAGTGTGCGTTGGGCTCCTTGCTCAGCGGGGAGCCTACTTCTCCTTCTCACTCTGCCACTCCTCCTGCTTGTGCTCTGTCAAACAAATAAAATCATTTTTTAAAATTGCATAGAAATGATGAAAGCAGGGATCCCTGGGTGGCGCAGCGGTTTGGCGCCTGCCTTTGGTCCAGGGCGCGATCCTGGAGACCCGGGATCGAATCCCACGTCAGGCTCCCGGTGCATGGAGCCTGCTTCTCCCTCTGCCTGTGTCTCTGCCTCCCTCTCTCTCTGTAACTATCATAAAAAAAAAAAAAAAAAGAAATGATGAAAGCAGACATTCTTCCTTGTTTCCATTTTTAGAGGAAGATTTCATGTTTCACCAAGAAGTATAATGTTAGCTGTAGGTTTTCATAGATGTTCTTTATCAGAAGTTGCTACATTCTATTCCTGGCTTGCTAAGAAATTTTATTATGCAGAGGTGTTGAATTTTATTAAATGTTCTTTTTCTGCATCTGTGAGATAATTAGATGATTTTTCTCCTTTATCCTGTTAAAGTGATGAATGACATTGACTTTTTTCCTAATGTGAAACTAGCTTTCCTGATATAAACCCTGTTTGTCATGATGTATTATCTTTGTCTATATCACTAGGTTCTATTTGTTCATGTTTTGTTAAGAATTTCACATCACTGTTCATGAGGGATACTGGTCTCTGATTTTCTTTTCTTGTGGTGTTTTTGGCAGATTTAGTATCAGGTTATACTAACTTTATAAAATAAGTTGAAAAGTGTTCCCTTATACTCTACTTTCTGAAGGAAGTGGTATTAGTATTGGTATTATATCTTCTGTAAATATTTGGTAGAATTCACTTGTAGAGTCATCTGGACCTAGAGTTCTCTTTATTGTAAGCTTTTTTAATTACAGTTTCTAATGTGGGCTATTTAGATTTTCTATTTCTTCTTCTATCGGTTTTGATAAGTTGTGTTTTGATAAGTTTGTCCATTTCATACAAAGTGAAATGACATGAAGTTGCTTACAATATATTCTTTTTTTTTTTTAAGTTTAGACTACTTAGATATTTGGATTTGTTACTCTACCATATCTTATCATACTCTGACTAATATAAATATTGTACAGAAGGTTTCCATCTTATGATGGTTCAACTTACAATTACAGTGTATTCTTATTACCCTATATTAATGCCTGTAGAATTGGTAGTAATGTCCCCATTCCTTTTTCTGAAAATGACCATTTGTGTTTTCTCTCTTTTTTCTTGATCAGTCTTGCTAGAGAATTATGAATTTTCTTAATCTGTTTTTAAAAAACATTTGCCCTTCTTGATTGTTGTTTGATTTATGAATCTCCATTCTTATTTTTATTCTTTCCTTTCATCTACTTACCCACAGTTTAATTGGGTCTTTTTCTTAATTTCTTAACATGAAAGCTTAGAGCATTGATTTTATATCTTTTTTAGATTCTATTATAAGCATTTAACACTGTAAAATTTTCTCAAACCATTGTGTTAGCTGCATTCTATAAACCTATACTATAAATAATGTATTGTTTTCATTATCCTCAAAGTATTTTCTAATTTCCTTTGTGATTTCGTCTTTGATCCATGGATTTTTAGAAGTCTGTTGTTTAATTTACAAATTTAAAGGGATTTTTCTGAGTATCTTACTGTTACCACAAGACTTTTCAATGGAATCAGTTATTTGGATCTGTGGTAAACTGTTCTTGCCCAGGTGACATGATGACTTTCCCTTTTTACCCTCTGAAATTCCCTAAGTATGGTCTTTGAAATTTCTTTTCTTGGTGTCTTCTTTCATTTCTTTATTTTTTGAAACTGAAGATATGTTCCTTATGTATGGAACAAATTTCAACATGATGGAAGTTATCTCCACGTATATCTGCTATGGCTTGTTTTCAGTTTACATAGAAAGATATAAATAATAATTGTTCCATCTTACTATTAAGTTTGGGATAAACTTTTCTTTATGTGAATTTTTAAAATCCAAGCTAAAAATTATTTTAGCCTTCAAATAGATACCACTAAATAATAATCTAATGATTTGACTAGGTCCTTTAGACAGCATTTCTATTAGCTTTGTTTAAGGTTAATGTTATTAAAGTCTGAAGAATTTATGTCTTATTACATCCAGCAAGTCCAGAAAAACAATAAGATATACTTTGAACCGAAGCAGTTTTAAATGCAGTTTCGTCCATTCTTGACAAATCAGCCAGTCCATCAGATCTTACAGTACCTTGGGATTCAGCATTATGAAAATTATCTGCCTTGTACTGTAGATTTGCAGAGGACAGCTCAGTAAAAATCTAGAATGAATAAACTCCAGAAACAAGAGTGTCCACTGTATGGGGCCTTTCTGGGTTCCTTTTTAGATGATTGTCATTTTTAAAATAGAGTAGTTTAATCTGATTTAGTAGGTGTCACGAATATCAGGCTGGGAATTGCAGCAAAAAGTGGTTTATCAAAGAAATATATCTTACTATTAAATAAAAAAAGAAATCTATCTTATTATTACCTGAGGTACTGGTCAACACATTATCATTACATATACAGGTGTTTGTATAGTTATGCAGCCAGAAATTCCCAAGGAAATCACCTCTTTTTCTTTTCCATTCTTCTGTAGCTCTGCCACAAAACAAAACCAAACCCTAAGGTAAACCAGATGTCTGAATCAATGAAACAGTTTGATCAAACACTGTAACAAGATAAATTATAATCTGCCAGAAACTTTCTTCTGTACTGTTGTTAAAATCTAATCATATCTAAGGGCAGAAAGGCTTTCTGATGTAGCTCTCTAGAGAAATTATTTTCTTTTCAAAACAGCTGATCAGATGTACTTCTCTAGCTTCATGCAAACACATATCTTCCCTGTTCTCTGAGAGGTGGTGACTGTCTCTGCCCTCTTACCTTCACAATGCAAGGGACAGTCAACATTACATGATAAAATAATATAGTGGATGGCATGGCTACTAGAAAGCTAGCTTTTAAGCCACTACGTTAAGGCTGATCTAATGTAGTATATTCAGGTTAGCACAGAAAGGACAAGCAAGGGGACGTTCAGGAGCACTGTGCTATAATCTCCCATACTGGTGGTGCCCACAGTGGAGTATGTAAAAAAATATTTTGTATAACAGCCTGATGGTGTTTTCTGCTCATTTTGTTTGATTGGGAATTTGAACATTGTGGGCTAACTTACAACATAAAATTTTATAAGGGCAAGATAAACATATATAGTGCTGTATATGTAATTAAAATAGGGAAACCCTTACCATACTTCCTGACAGTGGCTTGGAGGAGTGGCTTGGCGTATTGGGGTAGAACTTCCACTTGTTAACATTCAGTTGGGCCCAGGTTTGACATTTGGAAGTGACAGTTTGAGAGAGTGATGGTGCCTCCAACCCATGGAGGAAACAATGTCTACATTACTCAGTATTGAATAGAGGTGAATTTGACTTATTTTACTGTGTGGTCCAATTCTAGCCAGATGCTGTGGATATGAGACTGAGACAGGAAAACTCAGGTTCTACTTTGGACGGCATTGCCCCTGGAGATCTGGTCTTTCTACTCCGTGCTAGGAATTGACTAGATGAGGTGTTTGGGACCCAGCCAGATTCTTTGGTTCGGTGTAGATTTGTACAAACTTAACCTGTCTTGTCTATGTAGAGCTATGTAGAGCTAATATGGTCTATATTCTAGGCTCATCTTGCTTTCTTTGGAGATAGATTCAGTGACTGGGTTTTCTTTCATGAGATTCTGATTGAATCTTGTGAATCTATGTAGATTTGTACAAACTTAACCTGTCTTGTCTATGTAGAGCTAAGGATGATACATGGTCATGTTCCCTTGTACATCTTGAGGTTAATTAGGATTGTAGAATCAAAGTAAAAAGATGTCATGAAGAGCATATGTTTCTTCTGCTCACACTCTGGACTATCTGTCCAGTAAGGCCCTGCTTTAACATTTGTAAGACTTTACTCACCTGATTTGCTATCTTTTTCAGGCTACAACTGAGGTGGAAATTAAGAAGAAAGGCCCTGGATCTCTCTTAGTTTCCATGGACCAACTGGCCTCATATGGGCGGAAGGACAGAATCAACAGTATATTGAGTGTTGTTACAAACACACTAGTAGAAGGTATGTGCCCTTGATTTCAGTCAAAGCTGCCAAGATATCAATATGTAGTGTGCATGATAAATATAATCCCTGTCAATTGGCCTGATTTTTTCAAAAAGAATCCAGCATTCCAAATCTGCATGCAGAGAATCAAATAAGGATTTCAGAGCTGCTACCAGCATCATACAAAGATAGGTAAGAAATATGAAGGAATGATAGTCAAGAGTGAGCTAGAAGATCTCAAGAAGACCATAGTGGTCCTGAGGAGCCAGTGGGGTGATGTGAAGCATAAACGATATAGACAGAAGAACTGTGAAGATATGAAATGATGGAATCCCCCTCGTGCCCTCTGCCCCAAAACATACCTTCTTCCTCTTTTCCTTTTTAGCTACTACAACCCTTTTGGTTTTCCCTGAAGGACTAATGTACTGTGCATTTTGATTATACCCAATTCTGTCTCTCATCAAACACCCCCACATATCCATAAATATATTTGATGTGTGAATAGGTAAGCTGAAACCCCTCTTACTTCGGCACTCTGTATCACAGGGAAAGAGCAGCCACTGTTGAATCATAGCGTATCTGCAGTAATGTTGCTGTCAGTGCCTGAACTTGGTATTGAGTGGCTCTTCCACGACAGTGCTGCACACTGAGGAATATCAGGATTTTCCATGACACCACAGTCCCCCAGCAAGTGTAAACTCTTTGTCCAATTATGGTCTATACTCCAGGCTCATCTTGCTTTCTTTAAAGATAGATTCAGTGACTGGGTTTTCTCTCATGAGATTCTGATTGATTCTTGTGAATCTTCTTCTTTTGATTCATGTTGGTTTAGCTGAGCTGTCCTACTGTAGATCCAGAATATTCTTGAGGCCTCAGATTACTTTTCTTCAGACTTCAGACTTCCAGGCTAACCCAACAATAACCAGAGTCTCTGAGATAAGGAGATTCAAAATTATCCTGATGTCCGTGGAATGAATTATTTTTTGAGTCATTTAAGCCCAATACTGCTTCTACTCTGAGAGAAAGGGAGAGAGAGAAAATGTGTGTGTGTGTGTGTGTGTGTGTGTGTGTGTGTGTGTGTGTTCGTGTGTGTTCATTTGTGTTCATTCAGCAGAGGTGTCTTTGATAAAGGGAAAAACCCCCAGAAAGAAATTCCTCTGGCTTGTCACATTCCCGCATGTAAGCAAGATGTTAAACTATACCTAGACTAATCTTGAGAATGCATCAAGTGAAAAGAATATTGAGTTAACTATTTTCAGCTGCCGGAACATTTATTCCTATTTTTCTTTAATTGTCATTGAGATCGTCATCTGAGAAAATATCTTTAAACTTTGTAGTTTATACTTTGAGATCACAGGCAAATAACTTCAGAGGATAAGAATTCCAAGCTAAGAAACTCTAGCTTAAGAACCTTGGCTGATTTTTATTCTTCACGAGGAGACAAGGACAGGATTTCTCTGGATATCTGTGGAAGTCGAGAAAGACGAATGAACCACCTCCAACAGGCATATTTTATTACTGGCAAAGACATCAGAACAGGAGAACTATTGATGCACTACAACAATTACTTAATTGATTGCTACAGTGGCTCAGCACAGAGTCTAGTAGAAGTAAATGTGTTGGAAATGTTTGTTGGACTGACCCTCACCTGCTTGGAACAGTAGGGAGCATTGGCAGTTTGGGCTTCCTTTTGGATGCCTTGATGCTTCCATACCTCTACTGAGCTGGGTGGAAACCACTGGAGTGGTCTTTTTCTTCTCCCATTTCTTCCTCTTCTCCCCATGCTCTTCCTTCTCTTCCTGTTCTGCTTTACTCATTCTCTACCCTCCACCCACCAGCACACACATAATAAAAAATAGATGTAGGGGTAGCTCAGGGAAGAGAGACAGTCATGGTTGTGTTCCTGAGTGGGAAGCCATTCCAGTTCTTTCTCCCTTTTCTAAGTCCTGATGTTCACATAGCCTTCCACTGCCCAGACGTTCTCCTCTCCCTTCCCCTAGGATTTGATTCCCTTTGTTTAAAGCTGGTGAGATGGGACTGCTGTAAGCAAAGAACAATGGATGGCTGGAGCTGAATGTGAGAGGGAATTAAAGGACATTAAGAAAGATCCATTCCTATTTAACTGCTGGTCCCGCTGTATTTAACGATTGCTACAGTGTTAGAAGCCAGCATTGAATGAATAATTGTTCCTGCTTCTCAGACCTTCAGTTAAGAAACTCTGACATTATTTTAATCATTGGATTACCAAACCAAAGAAGCAGGTTTCTACCTACCTGCTGAGAAAGCACAGTGTAGAACTCTAGAAGTGTGTATGTAAATAATGAGAAAATCCTGCCTGCTGTATGTCCCCCCTATCCTGTGGCAGACATGCTCTCCTGGAATCCAGCAAACTCAGCTGAATTCAGTCAGCAGAGCCATCAGCTTGGGGATATTTCAGAGGACTAGGGGTAGGGTGTAGGCAGAGAGTACTACAGTCTCACTTCTCCAAGGAGCGAAGGGGAGGGAGTTGGTGAAGAAGTGGTGATGGTACTTGGCATTACTGGTTCCCAGGTAAAACAGTTTCAACAACTGCCTCATAGAGGCAACTGGCCATAACTGTTGCAGCTGCGATTTGTTGAGTCACTCTTGTGTTCAGCTGACCAGCCCCGAGCATCAGTCAGCACGATAACTTAACTGCCATCTGTCTTTCGTGGTGTGGCTGCAAGCTCTGTGAGGTGGGGACTCTTGTATGCCAGTGTAGCAGTGTATTCCCAGGACCTCGCACACTGTAGGTGTTTCATATTTGTTGAATTGAATCAAGACAAGCCCTACATTCAGAAACCCCACGGTCTACTGACACCACCATCTTGGTGCAATTGCGAGGCCCTCTCTGGAAACCATTTCCAACACCCCTGAGGTTGACACTATGGTAACCTCTCCAAGAATGTTCAGGAGCAAAACAAGGGGAACTCCATAAACATTTAGATTTTTTTTTTTTTTGTAACATTTGGATATTTCTTTGGGTATGTTAGCCTGTTCTCCCAGACCAAATTCTTAGCTGTTTCAGGCATGTGGGGCCGAGAAAGTTTGCCAAGTTGTGAGTCACTTTGTAAACCTCTGTATTCACCTAATTGATCTTTTCTAGCTCCTCAAGCTCCACATTGCCTTACCGTTTGTGGAATGGAAAAGATCATCCTGAGATCTCACCTGAGAAAATGTGGATGAGATCCCTAGTATCCCTGTAGGAATCTTCTCCTTGCCCCATAGGGTAGGGAAACCCCTCTTCAGTATCTGGCAGAGACTGAGAGCCTAGTGCACCGTATAGCACCACAATTGTGTCTACTGTCGGAGACGTGAACAGTCGCAGCTTTAACCTCCACGTGCCATGAACAGACATTTGGAGAAGGGAGGAGATTAAAAAAAGGAACGGAACCAAATTTCCAAATATGTACTGTAAGAATTTATGGAAATAAGAGAACCTTTTCATTTTCTTTTTTTGGTTAGAAAACTAAATTTACCTTGGGAAGGGAGGGAGTTCTATGAGGAAGAAGCCAAAGCAAATTTTCTTCACAGACTTCCTTTCCCACGCAGACTCCCACGTGGCGCTTACTGTGGCCCTTAAATCTGAAAAACCAAGGCAACCATTTTCTTAGCAACCAGGGAGCCAATCAAAAACCCAACCAAAGCACCCCATCTAAAATAAAGCCATCACCATGGGCACCATCCAGCTGGTTGGAAAAAGGGAAAGAAGACTCATTTAAGCCAGCCATCTTGTTCCTTGGTGAAACGTTGGGAAACTTTTCTTCATTCCCTGAATGATTTGATTTTCTCAGCAGAATTGGGTTTGGGTGTGGGCTAGATACATCTCTACCCAGTCCCGTGGAACCAAGACCTTGCCTAGGATTATCATGCTGACCAGTTCTCAAAGCTACATTTACAAGAACATCTTCCAAGGTCAAGGTCCTTGGGCTTTTGTAATCCAAGCTATTATAATTCATACTCTACTTGAGCAGGACTTTGTTACCTACAGCCTAATGCCTAGACGGTTGTGGCTGCCAGCTGAATGGCTCTCTGTCTTCAATGTCTAATGGTCCTTTTTATATTTGTTTTGTGAACGACCTTAGAGATCATCTTGGTCTAATGATAGTCTATGTCCATCAGAATGCCAGGATCCTAGGGAAAGTGCCTCAGGGAAGGAAGAAGTCTGTCACACTGGGCTTCTCTTCCTGCCGCAACTAGAGCCCTTCGTGACTTAGTTATTTTGCATATTGAAGATCACATAAGATCTTCTTGGAAACTAACCAGCTCTGTTTCTAAAAGAGAGAGACCAAAGGAGGGAAGAGGGAGGGAGGATGAAATTGGAGAAGGGCAATGAGAAAGAGTAGGGGAAGGGAGAAGACTGGGACTCTTGCGCCCACCTCAGTTGTGAATTGTGCACTTGCTAACTTGCACTGCACACACTGCACAGGGTGGCCTGGCTGCCCATGCTGCTTCTGCTGCAAAGATAATAATAAGAGCAAATGATTCTGGAGCACTTACTGTAGGCCAGGGTGTTCTCTTTTTTTTAATATTTTATTTATTTATTCATAAGAGACACACAGAAAGAGAGAGAGAGGCAGAGACACAGGTAGAGGGAGAAGCAGGCTCCATGCAAGGAGCCCGATGTGGGACTCAATCCCGGGTCTCCAGGATCACGCCCTGGGCTGAAGGTGGTGCTAAACCACTGAGCTACCTGGGCTGCCCAGGCCAGGGTGTTCTGAGGTGCTTTATACATACCTATCTTAGCTCATTTAATTCTCTCGGCAGATTGAAATAATGTACTCAGGTTCCCCCACTTAGCACTGTCTGAGCTGGTACCGCACCCAGGTATGTCTGGCTTTAGAGTCTGCGCTTCTAAATGCTTCTCTGATAATAATTTAGTGATATAATGCATAACATAAAACGTGCCATTTATTGAGGACTTGCCTTGTGCCACGCACTGCGCTGGCCACTTTACATTTACCAACTCGCTTATTCCTTAATCGGTGGATGAGGATTATAGGACTCATTTATTCCCACAGCCTGTAAAGTAAGTGTGATTTCAGATAAGGTGACAGAAGTATAGAGGAATCTGTAACTTGCCTGAAATCACACAGTTGTGAGTGTTGAAGCCGGTTGGACCAGGGAGTCAGACCTCAGAGGCCAAGCTCCTAACCGTTATGCTGCACTCCCAAAACAGATCAAAGTCTAGGTTATGACCAGATGGTTGTTAATAGGGAAGTGACCTGGTATTGCTCATGCCTCCTCTTTCCCTTCATGGGAAAGAAAATGGGGTGGGGTGGGGTGGGGGGAACTACACAGAACAGTCAGTACTCAAACCACCTTTCTTCTCATGGTGAATAGCAGCGATAAGGACCCAGCAAGGAGTAGGAGAGACCCCCTTTGTTGTCTCACTGTGATTGAGGGCTACCTTTGTCTTTACTCGACACAGAGCTGGAAGAGTCACAGAGAAAGTGCCCGCCATGCTGGTATAAATTTGCCAATACTTTCCTCATCTGGGAGTGTCACCCGTACTGGATAAAACTGAAAGAGATTGTGAACTTGATCGTTATGGACCCTTTTGTGGACTTGGCCATCACCATCTGCATTGTCCTGAATACCCTGTTTATGGCCATGGAGCACCATCCCATGACACCACAATTTGAACACGTCTTGGCTGTAGGAAATCTGGTAAGATGGAGCACTCTCTCCTGATTTTATGATCTGAACATGTTTTGCCTGTAGGACATCTTTTTTTCTGATACTGGAAGCTGGAGTTTAGTTGAAAAGAAAGTAATAGTTAATTGGAAGACAAATGCTTCCACATATGGCACAGCCCCAGCCACTTCTGCTCACTGTTGTGATCCCTTGGCTGTTTCCTCTTTCTGCAGAACTTTGAAGACGTCATTTAGGAGCTATTGGCAGAAAACCAACCATGGTGACAGAATGGGAGGCCTGGTGCAGTGGGTTGCTTTCAGCAACCTGAGCCAAGGACTTCGGGACTTTTTTTTCCTCATTCTGTTTCTCACATTGATTCCTGCATTACTCCAGCACATCACTTCCCCTTTCACCTTCAGTAACAACTACCACAAAATAGGGGAGCTCTTTTAGTGCATTAAACATAACTATAAATTTGCCTGTACCGTGATATATTATTTACCCATATGGGGCCTATCTATAGGAAACTTTTAATTCTAGGCTGGTTTCCCCCTCCTATCCGACTTCTGGGCTCTCATCCAGTTTCTACCGTTAGTTGATCTGTGCCAAATTTACTTTAACATTAGCTTAAACCATATATTTAATTTATTATATTATTTAGAAGATAAGAATGAGGGGTTTTTTTTTTTAATAGATGACACAGTATATTCTGAAGTCAAATAGTTGTCATTTGGGGATTTTATCTGTTTTATTTCTTAGTCCAAAGATCAGGAGTTGATTGAATTTTGATAGGTAAGAAAATTTAGTTGAAAAGAATCCTCTACGTCATCTGGACTTCATTATTCCATAGGAGTTTCACCATGAGCAAGTTAAATCCTTTTTTTTTAAGATTTTATTTATTTATTCATAAGAGACAGAGAGAGGGAGAGATACAGACAGAGGGAGAAGCAGGCCCCCTGCAGGGAGCCTGATGTGGGACTCCATCCCAGGACTCCGGGATCACCACCTGAGCCAAAGGCAGACACTCAACTGCTGAGCCACCCAGGTGTCCCAAGCAAGTTAAATCTGATGGTTCATTACCTTTTGAATATGATCTCTGCCTGGTATTCTCTGTTTCCCTCTCTCTACACACACATACACACACACATGCATACATACACATATCTCTCTCACACACAGAGTTTTTACATTAAGTCCTAATATACTATTAAAGTGTTATAATATTTTGAGTTCTGATTATGAAAACACGTGTGGCAAAGGAGATGCTTTATCTGGTTAGTCCTTGCAGCTTGTCACATTCCCTTGTACACATCCAAGATAATTCTATAATCTTTCCACTCCCCATGTCTGAGTTAGTGAGTTAGTGACATACTTCAGGCTCACCGCTTCGATGTAAGCCCTCATGCCCAACCTGATGAGATATGGGCGTCTTGAAACAGGACATCCTCATAGGCTGTCCAGGAAATCTGCTGACTCTGAGGGGGTACTTAACAGTGGGCTTACTGTATGACCAGGAGGTTGGCCATCAAGCAGCATTTTGAACCAATCAACAAAATGATATAGATACAAGCTTATTTTATTAGCCAAGAGTTGAGTAATGAAAAGTATGACTTGATAATTTTGCCGATGGTGGTAGTATTTTCCCTGTGATGTTTTGTTTTTCTCAAAGTCTTTACTTTTACTTGCTTTTTACAGAATCAGTCCTTGATTTCAAAGGAATTTTGAGAGGCCTTTTCACCTACCACCAGCAGAATTGCCCTTAGACCAGGCCAGCAGATAACATTATTTTTCCCTTTCTGAAAAAATCTGTAGAGACTTAAGGTCACACCTAGATTAGAAGTGTTAGAGTTATGAGCATTGAGAAGACTTTGCTCAGTATCATCATGAAGAAAGAGGAGAGAGGGAAGGTCAGCAATTAATGTTCAAGGACTTTCTGAAGCAACCCAACCAAAACAGTTCTAAAATGAAAAAGCACTCTGGGGGCAAGAGTTTTCAAGGGACTGTAAAGAATTATAAACCTGCAATTAGTGGGGATGGAAAATAGTGAATGGTTCAGGATACTTTGGCCAGTAGTTTGGAGGTGAGTGTGAAGGGGAAGAAATAAGACTGGTACCTAGATTTGGAAGTTTAGTAGCTGTGGAGGAAATAGGATGACTGAGGAAAGAACAGGTTTGGAGTTTAAAATCAAGAGGTCTGGGCAGCCCGGGTAGCTCAGCAGTTTAGTGAATATCCTGGAGTCCCAGGATTGAGTCCCACGTTGGGCTCCCTGCATGGAGCCTGCTTCTCCCTCTGCCTGTGTCTCTGCCTCTCTCTCTGTGTCTCTCATGAGTAAATAAATAAAATCTTTAAAAACAATAATAATAAAATCAAGAGTTCTGTTTTGAATGTACTAATGTTACATATGCCACTCCTTTCTGACCACAAATATTTGCATCTATAAAATGAGGATAACACCATGTCATCAGAGGTTGGGAGGATAAAATGAGAACCTATAGATAAGCTTTTAGAATAGCGAAATATACTCTACAAATCATAGGAACTATATTAGTATAATTCAGTAAAAGAATTTCCAAAGGCTTGGACATTTTTTTAAAAATCTAATTGGCTTTATTAAATGACTCATGAATCAGGCGGCATCCATTCTAAGCAGAGAGGAGCTCCCAAAGGTTTGGACATCTAGAGAGAGTCTTTGAACCTGAGAAAAGGAAGATGGAAAAGAGTGAGATTGACCAGCTTGTGAAATGAGATACAACCTTGTCTCACGGTTGGAACCCTGAGGCCTTCCTCAGACAGTGAAGTGAGCTGTGTTTGTCCATAGGTAAAGGTGGAAGTTTCTGATGGCAGAAGAGAACAGTTTTCTGTAAAGCAAAGGTCCCTCCTGCCTCTCCCACCCTCCCCACAGGAAAAACGTTAGTAAGAGGAAGAACCTTAAAGATAATTCTATCCACTCCCCGTGTTCCATGGAGGAAATGGAAGTCCAGGGAGGCTATGTAACTTCTACAGCTTTTGTTTTATTCAGGAGATAAACGTAAGGATTCTTTTCTTCCCTTTTTTGCAACCATTTGAACACAACTGTGAGTTTATAAGGTGTTTTGTTGTGTTTTGTTGTTGTTGTTGTTGTTGTTGTTTTTAAGCAACCCCAATCTTAGAGAAAGGTTTCAAGTACAGTCTAAAGCATTCTTTTGGAGAGTAAGTTGCTGACACAGCCCCTCAGCCTTTCACATGTGTTTTACGAACACGTACACTGTCCTGCTGAACCATAATACAGCCATCAGACTCAGGAAATTCCCGTGCACCTCACAGCCCCTTCATTCTCAGGCCCCTTTGGGTTCTTCCAGAAATCCCAGTCATGTTCTTCGTAGCAAAAGAACATGTAACAAAAAGACTATTCCAGTCTCCTGTTGCATTTGGTTGTCCTGTGTCTTCAGTCTTCTTCAGTTTGGCGGACTTTTTCAGTCTTTCATTGGTTTTTTGACCCTGACACTTGGGAAGACTCCAAGCCAGTTATTTTGTAGAACTTCTTCAATTTCAGTTTGTTTGGTCCTTCCTCATGATTAGACTCAGCTTACACATTTGGCAGGAGTATCACACAAGCAAGGTTGTCTTCCCTTGCACCTACCACGTGGCACGGTTTCCGTTTGTCCCATTGTAGTGATGGTCACTTGGTCAGTTGACAAAGGAGGTATCTCCAGGCTTCTCCCCTGTAAAGTTATTCTTTTCCATTTATAATTAGTGTTTGTGAAGATGTTTTGAAATGGTCTAAATTTACTGTTCTTCATTTAACTTTTGATTATTTATATCAACGTAGACTCATGGCTTTCAGTTTTATCTAGTGGGTTATAATCCATTGTCATCATTTATTTAAATGTTTAAACATTCCTGATTTGGCCACTGGGATTTCCTTCAAGCTATTTTCTGTGTCCTATCAACATATCCTCATTACTTCTTTTTTTTTTTTTTCTGATGTTACAGACTATTCCAAGCTAATTTTATATTTTTCCCATCTCAGGCCTGGATCAGCCATTTCTCAAGGAGCCCTGGTTGTTGTAGTGAAAAATGATATTTAGAAGTCAAGATCTGTTGGAGCAATCAGTGTACATGACTGGACCCTCTCAGCATGGGGCTGGCTGTTTATTCTAGTCCCACATTACCAGATTCATTCTGATTTCTTCCTTTCTATAGTTGTAACTCCTCTGACAAAAAGACACCTGGTTGCTGCTATCTTTAGTGTATTTATTTGATAAAAAAGCCACCGTTACCTCTTGCAAAGTGATTATCCTCCTCTCCCTGTTCAAGATCTGGCTCCCTGTTCTAGACCCCCAGCATCCATATCAGTGTCCTTCCTAGAGACCCTCTTCCCACGCTTCTCAGGCCCTGACACCCCAGTCCCACTTTCTTTGAGAACTGCCATTCCTAGAGCCTAGGAATAAGTTCCTAGGGGAATATTTGAGGACACTCACAAGAGTGACATTTATGTACGATCGTCGATTGACATGCTGCTTATAATTCTCCTTTTTTCTCCTTCTCAAGAAGCATACCACAGTGCAAATTAGAATGGCATCATGGGAATAGCCTTACGTCTGCTCTTTTCCATTTATAAAAAAGTTACTCTTTCATACCAACAAACCCCAACTGGTGGCAATCACTATATGTTGAAATAACATGGTTGCTGACCTCTGTCATGGGCATTTCTGTCAGGCATCTGGGTGCCATTCATCCTATTGAAAGGCAACAGTAACTGTGTCATTGTTGATTTTATCTTAGGAACCAGAGTTCCCACAGTATAAATATTCTGTGATCAGTTAGCCAGGGCTTATTACTGAGCATTTCCTGTGTGTTCACCAGAAACAGTGGGACAGCAACCAAAAGTAGACAGTCTCTACTTAGTGTGCAGTAAGCAGACTAACATTTCTGTATAGAGAAACCTTCCATGGGTTTATGCTGAGGGTAAAATGTCTGTGGGGAAATTGATTAGCTGCCCTCACTTACAGCTACGTTCCATCTGTAGATGCTTAGTGTGTACCCTGAACTTTGATTTTGCTTAACTGGACCTCTCTAGAGAATATTTTCTTTCACTTCTAGAATACTGCATCTTCAGTTTAGAAAAAAAATGGGGAGCCATGGAAAAGTATACGGACACAAAACCTTACAGCCCACGTAGCCATTTTCATTTCCATCATGCCATTCTGTTTTGTCATTGCTATACATTCATTGAGTCTGTTTCAAAACAGTGTCTGTAGTCTAAGTATTTTTCACTATTTCCAATTCTGTCCTCAGACCGTATCTTCAAAGTTTTTCTTAAAATCCTTCCTTTGTAAACTTGGTAACCAGGTAGTTGCAGGCAGTGATTTATTATGAGTTTAAAACCTATTACATATCAGTCCTCTAAAATCAGAATATTCAATAAGAGTCTGATGGTGTGTGGTTAGCCTACAATGAAGGTATTGGTCTTGTTGAAACTGGCATTTGTGGGATTTTACTTTCTTACTACACATTATGTTATCCTGAGGGATACAGAAGGCATTAAGAAACACAGGGTGCTCTGAAAGGTAGAAAAGTGGGAGTCCTGTAACACAGGGAAGAAGTCATTCGCATAGCCAATGAGGTCCAAACCTTAAAATAGTTATTACATCATTGATTATCATATTGAAAAAATCAAAAGGAAGCACCAACATCTCCAACAATAAGCAAATTCTTTGAGCGGGTGCCTAAATGGCTCAGTCAGTTAAGTGGCCAGCTCTTGATTTCAGCTCAGGTCATGATCTCAGGGTCCTAGGATCAAGCCCCACATCTTGTCAGACTTCTTGCTCAGTGGGGAGTAAGGATTCTTTCTTCCTCTCCCTTGGCCCCTCCCCCTGCACTCTCTCTCTAAATTAAATAAAATCTTAGAAAAAAGGAAAGAAAATTCTTGGAGGACATACTCAGTAGAATTTTATATAAGTGATATAAATGGGAATTAAGAAGACTATATAGCAACGTGGACTGAGTTATATAAGTAAAAAATAAGACCCAAGATACTGTGTACTCTATGATTTCACAACTGTCAAAAGATATGTGCATTTGAAAAAAAAACAGAAAGTACATAAAAATGATGGTTGTATGCAAAATGATGAAACTATACTTTTTTTTCCTGTATTTGCATGCTTCTAGGAGTGTTCTGTTTGTTGGTTTTACAATTTAAAATGAGAAACTCTGAAGCATATGTCAAGCTTTGATAAGGCACGTAATATCAAATCAGGAATAATGCTATATTTTTAAAATATAATTCAATGAGTAGGTTGTTTTTCTAGGCAAACATCCCAAACATAAACATTCAAAGTGACTGCTGACCCTTTAGAAGGAGCCACTGTGTGGTCTTCCTATGCTTAAAATAGTTTTTTAAATGTACTCTTGAACAACGTGAATTAGGTAATTCTGGCAACAAAGATGAGAATATTGGAACTGAATACTTGATTCAAAAGGAAAACAAGAATCTCTTGCCTCATGTGGAGTAGTCATGGGACATCTAAGTGCTGATGTCTTCAGATGTACAATTTAACCGGACTAGCTGTTGATGCTTCTTGGACATGTGGTATTCAAAGATAATAATAAAGATATTCTCTTTCTATTATTTCTTTTCCTTACCCCCTGCCTTCCCCTCTTTAGGTTTTCACTGGAATTTTCACAGCGGAAATGTTCCTGAAGCTCATAGCCATGGATCCCTACTATTATTTCCAAGAAGGTTGGAACATTTTTGACGGATTTATTGTCTCCCTCAGTTTAATGGAACTGGGTCTAGCAGACGTGGAGGGGCTTTCGGTGCTGCGATCTTTCCGATTGGTATTCCATATTTCTCCAATTTCTTTTTACATTTCCTATCTTGCAGCTACTAAAAAAGTTTTGCATTAGTTAATTTGATGATTTAAAAAAATCCCTAACTATATTCTCATGATTCCTGTTGGTGATTAGATAGTAAAATCTTGGCAATTTTTCTGCTAAGTTCCTAATATAGAAGTTCGTTTTTAATATTAATCAGCAAACAGAAGTCGTTTTTAGGAAGTTCCTCAGAAAATAATAGTTAACCTAAAAGATGAAAAAGAAGGATTCCTAAGGGTTATTCTGAGGTCTAATGAATTTGCTAGTAAATCTGTTTCTTTATCTGGACATGTCCTTGAAATGGCAGTAATTTCTCCTTGTTCAAAGATGTCTCTCATTTCTTCCATCATGGTGACCCCTCCCAGAAAATGGGAATAAAATAATACTTTAAAAAATTATAATGAAATTAATTTTTGAACATTGACTTTTTCCCATAACATTAGCTGAGAAAGATTTTGTAATATATTTGAAGAAGTTAATGTTAAAATTACTAAAAATGACTTTGAAAGAATAGTTGTTTTTTTTTTGTTTTTTTGTTTTTTTTATTCATGATAGTCACACAGAGAGAGAGAGAGAGGCAGAGACATAGGCAGAGGGAGAAGCAGGCTCCATGCACCGGGTGCCCGACGTGGGATTCGATCCCGGGTCTCCAGGATCGTGCCCTGGGCCAAAGGCAGGCGCCAAACCGCTGCGCCACCCAGGGACCCTGAAAGAATAGTTAATGGTATCCTCAAAATAGCTTCCCATAAACATAAGCATAAGCAATGACCTGTTTAAGTCCCTTGAGAAGCTGAGTTACTTCCAGGGTATCCACTCAGAGCATCAGAACTGGCCTAGGTTTTTCTCTCCCTATTGGGAAAAATACCTAAGCACTTGTAACTGAAAGGGTTTTAGGTTTTTTCATCAGAATATTCAGCATATTGAAAGAGAATTGGAATAGAATGGAACTATTTCTACAATAGAGGTCTTGCTCAGTCCAAGTCACAAGTAACATCTGTCAAGTTTCTTGAACCTCTGCTTACTAGTCTTTGGTTGGATCTTAGGATCTAGCCCATAGTAGACTTTTTGAAAATCATTCTTGGGGATCCCTGGGTGGCGCAGCGGTTTGGCGCCTGCCTTTGGCCCAGGGCGCGATCCTGGAGACCCGGGATCGAATCCCATGTCGGGCTCCCGGTGCATGGAGCCTGCTTCTCCCTCTGCCTGTGTCTCTGCGCCTCTCTCTCTCTCTGTGACTATCATAAATAAATAAAAATTAAAAAAAAAAATTAAACACTCCCTTTAAAAAAAAAAAAAATCATTCTTGTTATCTGGAAGATGAGATGAAGGACTAAGAGGTAGAAGCCCTAGCAGTAGTATTCCTAATAACTAAAAAGCCAATCAGAGAAGGAAAAATATAAATGATCCAGATATTCACACAGAGAAACACCTGGTAAATCTTGAACTCTCAGATAAGATTCAGACTTTCAACAGGAAAAGAATGTTCCAATCCATGCTGTTGCCATTCTACCAGAATTCCTTTTATATCATGTGTTAGTTATTAACTTATGACGTCTGAAGATGATCTCATTTTTATCATTTCATCATGGGCTTTATACATTATAATTCTCAATATTAGATAAGACTTTGTAAATCATTTATTACAGAATATAGAAATTTCATGATTGCAGGTAACAGAAGTTCTGTCCTCTGAATTAATATCATTATAGGCCCTTTTCATAAGATGTTTGATATATGTGGAACTGCTTCTGCTAAGGCATTGTGCTTCTCCTCCAAATTACTCCAAGCATATCCCAACATTTCCTATCAGCTATTGAATATTTATTGGCAAGCAAAAGGAGAGATACTTAGAATTTTTAAATGCATGTTTTTTTAAGGAAACAGATGACTTATTTTTCACTGTCCTTACGATCCTGATCTTTTGCTTCACTACAGCTCACATTTTCCTTGATAATGTTCCTTGAGAAGTCAAGGGAAAATCAATAGCAAAAGGATATATTCATGTATAGGTTCTTAAAAAGTGGATTGAGGGGTGCCTGCGTGGCCTAGTTGGTTAAGTGTCCAACTATTGATCTCAGTTCGGGTCTCGATCTCAGGGTTGTGAGTTCAAACCTCCCACTGGGCTTTGTGCTGGGCATAGAACCTACTTTAAAAAATTAAAATTAAAAAATAAAAAGTGGATTGAACCAGGGACTAATATAAGGGCCTAGAGGCAGTATTCTTGGTTCCTAATGTAAGTCTTTCACTTACTGTGGAATTAATCCATTTTCCCTGTCTATGCCTCACATTCTCTCATTTTAATCTAAGATAGTTAAAAGTCCTGGGAACTTCCCAACAATGCTCAATAAATTTAGCTTGATCTCGCTAATTTTATATGTTTGTATTTTAGCTGTATGGTAAGAAAATGGATTGAGTATCATTTGATTTTTGTTTTGATTTTTTTCCCCTTAGCTCCGAGTCTTCAAATTGGCCAAATCTTGGCCCACCCTGAACATGCTGATCAAGATTATTGGAAATTCAGTGGGTGCCTTGGGCAACCTGACCCTGGTGCTGGCCATTATTGTCTTCATCTTTGCTGTGGTGGGGATGCAACTCTTTGGAAAAAGCTACAAAGAATGTGTCTGCAAAATCAACCAGGACTGTGAACTCCCTCGCTGGCACATGAATGACTTTTTCCATTCCTTCCTCATTGTCTTTCGAGTGTTGTGTGGGGAGTGGATCGAGACCATGTGGGACTGCATGGAGGTGGCAGGCCAGGCCATGTGCCTCATTGTCTTCATGATGGTCATGGTTATTGGCAACTTGGTGGTTAGTACTAACTTGTAGAATTTTTCAGTCTTTGCCCAGAACATCTTACCCTTGACCCAGAAGCCCAGTGGGCATGGTCTTACTAACTTCATGTCTGTGCTAGTTTTTATTCTTTCTTGGTTTAAGAACCCTAAGGTACAAATGAAGGAAAGGAGACTCTCTTTACAGAGACCTGCTGAGTCATAAACCCCACTGTCAACCTTTTTTCATAGTATGGTAACAAAACTCAGCAAAGTTAAATGATTTTCCTGAAGTCAGGGAAATGGGCTTATTTTAGATTCTGGACCACAAAATCTATGCTTTTTCTACTATAGAGGTTTCCTTCATTTAAATTAGAATTTCTCAACCTTGACACTGTTGACGTTTTGGGTTAGGTAATTCTTTGTTGTAGGATTGTCCTTTGTGTCGTAGGATGTTTAGCAGCAACCCTGGCCTCTACTGTTTACTGGCCAGTAACACCCCCCCACCCTGTTATGACAACCCAGAATGTTTCCAGACATTGCCAGCTGTCCCCTAGGAGGCAAAACTGCCCTCCATTGAGAACCAATGATTTAAACCATTAGAGGGTTTTATCTAACTTGTATAAATGGCAAATCACTTTTTTTGCTTTAATCTGTCTTTCTACGGTCTTCTGCCTCTGTATATAGAATATTCACCAACAGAAATTTTGACACCGTGTTTCTCAAAGTGTGGTCAGAGGACTAGCAATAGTGAGATCACTTTAGAGTACGTTAGAAATGCAGAATCTTAGGCCCCTCCCCAGAACTACTGAATCAGAATCTGCATTTTTAGCAGGAGTCTCCAGGTGTTTGACATGCACACTAGAATTTAAGTCCTTATTTTTCAGATGAGGCACAAGTCTAGAGCAGGGGGCGCTAGAAGAAGGAAACCCAGTGTGACCCCTTGTCAGATCATCCAGAGCAAGTCTCCTTTTTGTGCTGTAGAGAAGCATGCCAGGAGAGGGCTCCTGCTCACCAGCCTCGAACCAGCTGTTCTTTTTATGATCTATAAAAATAGACACTGATGTTTTCTGTAATCCCTCCCTTTCTCCATTCCTGACCCCCCTTCCCGCAGTCCTACTCCCGCTCGCCTTCCCACTTCCCACTTCCTCAGTGAATGCAGCTATTGCCTCCCGGTGCATAGTGGGATCCACATTTCCCAGCCCTGACCTCATACCCCTTTCTCTATTCCCTTCTTATCACTTGTCTCTGCATCCTCTCCCCCTGACTCTCTACAGACAACCTGAGCACATGACAAAATGCAGTATTGTTTCTGCTTTGGATGACACTTTTCCAGGTTCAGTCTTTCTGCCCACCTAGTCTCTAGGAATCTGTGACTATAAGTCTCTTCTGACTCTCTTCTTTCCCTTCCCACTAAATTATCTGGTCCCTTTCATACATCTTTTTTGTAGTATTTATAAGATCTGCCCCGTCCTTTCCATATCTATAATCCATCCAGTATTTTTTTTTTTTTAGATTTTATTTGTTTATTTATGAGAGACACAGAGAGAGGCAGAGACACAGGCAGAGGGAGAAGCAGGCTCCATGCAGGGAGCCCGATGTGAGACTCGATCCCCGGACCTGGGATCACACTCTGAGCTGGAGGCAGACGCTCAACCACTGAGCCACCCATGCACCCCCCCCCCAATCCAGTATTTCTAAAAGTGTGGTCTGAAGATCACAGCTACCCAAATTTCACATGTTAAAAAAAGGCTGAGTTCCAGGCCCTATACCAGATCTACTGAATCAGAATCTTAAAGGTGAGGCCAAGGAAGTATGTATTTTTTCATACATCCCACCCCAGGAGATTTTCATGCATTCTAAGGCTTGAGATTACAGTAGCCTAATTCAGACCCCTGTTAACTCATGCAACTAACAACTCTAGCATATATAGCTGATAGAAATAATTTTCTCAGATCTCTGTCATCTGTTATTCTTTACTCAAAGACCAGTAGTAGATCCAATTAAATAAAATTCAAATCCCTCAGCCTGGCCTTCAAAGCTCCCTCAACTCACCCCCATTTTACCAACCATATTCCTTTGTAATTCTACAAATGGCCCAAATAATTTGCATATATATAGTTCATTTGTCATTTCCATCCCTCTCACTCTACACATACTAACATCTCCACCTAAAATGTATTGCTTACTCTTCAGAAGTGAGACAAAGTAAGGGCCGGGCCGTAAGGGCAGGTGTAAATCAAGAAGTGAACAACTCCCAATTTTTAAAGTAAGCCTTAATAAAAATAAATTAATTAATCTTAATGTCCAATGTGGTAAAATAGGATATTAAAACATAAATAAAGCTTGCATCGATGATTAGACAGTTAGATATTAAACAGAACATAGAAGTCACCATCACTGGTCAAACTATTTTATTTTGATAAATGTTAAGAAAACAAAGGAAGCTAGTTCTTAGGATAACATGAACTATATTTCAGTTCTACTTTCTTGATTTGTTAGGAAAATGTGGTTCTCCAAGCCTAGTTTTTCTAATGTGGGTTCTCCAAGACACCCACTGCTTGTGAATACATGGAATCTGTACCCTCTTCGATCCTCCCAATAAGCCGTGTCCATTTTTTTTCCTCATTAGGGGGAATTTTCTCCCAAAATGGATAGTTTTTGCTTTTTCTTATTATAAGAAAAGTAATATATTTGGGAGTACATATATATGTATGTAAAACTATAAGAGAACCAAGAAAAGAGGTGCTATAAACTTGTATCACAACCAAAACCAAACAAACTGCCCACTTGGTAGAAAAGAGCATCGAGGTTCCTCAGAAAATTAAAAATAGAGCAGCACCTGGATGGCTCAGTGGTTGAGCATCTGTCTTTGGCTCAGGTCATGATCCCAGGGTCCTGGGATCGAGTCCTGCATCAGGCTCCCTGCTTCTCCCTCTGCCTGTGTCTCTGCCTCTTTGTCATGTCTCTCATGAATAAATAAATAAATTCTTAAAAAAAAAAAGATAACTAAAAATAGACCTACCATATGATCCAGTAATTCTACCACTGTGTATATACCCAAAGAAAACAAAAACACTAATTAGAAAAGATACATGCACCTCTATGTTTATTGCAGCAGTATTTGCAATAGCCAAGATATGGAACCACCCCAAGTATCCACCCATAGATTAAGAGATGGGGTATCTGTATAAATGGAATATTACTGGGCCATAAAAAAAGATTGAAATCTTGCCATTTGCAACAACATGGATGGAGCTAGAGGGTATAATGCTAAGTGAAATAAGTCAGAGGGAGACAAATATGATTTCACTCATATGTGGAATTTAGGAACAAAACAAATGAACAGCAAAACAAAAACCCAGACTCTTAAATTCAGAGAACAAACTGGTGGTTACCAGAGGAGGGTGAGGTGAAATAGAGGATTAACAGTACACTTATTGTGGTGAGAACTAATGTGTAGAGTTGTTGAATATTGTACACCTGAAACTAACGCTATATGTTAATTATACACTTCAATAAAAAATGTTTTAATGTCCACTTAGTGACATGAGCATTTAAAACACTGAGTGGGTCAAACCAAACATAGTAGAAACTATTGTGCCTGTCACATAAGTCTGTGGATTTTCAAGTTTTAACCCTAGTTTAGTGCATGACTTTCCCTAATACTGTCAACATTCACTCTCCTTTCTCCTACTGCCACTGGTACAGGTGCTGAACCTGTTTCTGGCCTTGCTCCTAAGCTCCTTCAGCGCAGACAATCTGGCAGCAACAGACGATGATGGGGAAATGAACAACCTTCAAATTTCAGTAATCCGGATCAAGAAGGGGGTGGCTTGGGCCAAACTGAAAGTGCACGCCTTCATGCAGGCTCACTTGAAGCAGCGTGAGGCCGATGAAGTGAAGCCTCTGGATG
This sequence comes from Canis lupus baileyi, assembly GCF_048164855.1. Lineage (NCBI taxonomy): Eukaryota > Metazoa > Chordata > Mammalia > Carnivora > Canidae > Canis > Canis lupus. The sequence goes on along the minus strand of NC_132862.1, from coordinate 3,206,841 downwards.
AGCTATATGAAAAGAAGGCCAACTGTATCGCCAACCACACTGGTGCAGACATCCACCGGAATGGTGACTTCCAGAAGAATGGCAATGGCACAACCAGTGGCATTGGCAGCAGCGTGGAGAAGTATATCATTGATGAGGACCACATGTCCTTCATCAACAATCCCAACTTGACCGTGCGGGTGCCCATTGCTGTAGGCGAGTCTGATTTTGAGAATCTTAACACAGAGGATGTTAGCAGCGAGTCGGATCCTGAAGGCAGCAAAGATGTAAGGCCCCAGTCTAAAACTCAACTGTGATTCTGTATGGGGACAAAAAGGGGCCCTGTCACCTCCAGGGACTGGTTCAGTTATGGGGTTGGTAGGGAGATTATGGAATAGCCAGCTAGGTTTGAGAACCAACCCTAATACTCTCTGTCATTCTAGACCTTCCTTAGGTGACCTAGTATCCTGAGATATTCCTAGACCTATGTCCATTGCTGCTGGATCATCTCAGAGGCTGGAGCAGAACGCTCAAGGACTTCCCTGACATTAATCTGGCTGAGCTGGAGCACTGAGCCACATTTTGTTTAGGGTGGATCACTCACTGTGAACAGACTTTAATGTGTTCTCCCAGTACTGGAAGAAGTTTTGAGGGCCCTCTGGTAATTGTTTGGCCCTCCGGAACGGGATGACGATGAGTCTGTAAAAGAATTGCAAAGAGTTACATCTGACCCATCACCTGTGCCCGAGGTAGAGCAGTCAGTGTAGAGTGGAAGTTTGCTGCAGAGTTGGTTGAGCTCCCTTTTCTTTGTGAATCTAGAAACTGGATGATACTAGCTCCTCTGAAGGAAGCACCATCGACATCAAACCCGAAGTAGAAGAAGTCCCGGTGGAACAGCCCGAGGAATACTTGGATCCAGATGCCTGCTTCACAGAAGGTGAAAGGGGGAAAGGACAGGGGTGGGCATGTGACACTTGCAGTCCTCACAGATTTCCGCCAGGGTCAGTGGTTGGGTGAGGGTGGGGGCTCCGTGGCCATCTTCAAGAACTTTATTCCCACCTCATCATTTAGGGAAGTTCATATGTTTCCCTTATTTGGTTCATACCAAGTTTCTATTCTCAAATATTTCTTTGTCCATTTTCTCTTGGCATCAGCCCAGAAACTTCCATTAGAAAGGCCTGTTCTCTCGTGGCTGTGTCTGCCTCCTGACCACCCTTTTCTCCTCCCTCTCACTGCTTCTTTATAGGACATCTTCCCAACTCCAGAGGGCCTTGCCCTGGTAGCCTTGCAGCCTAGCCCCAGCCCTGCCACCCTCCATGTGTGAATCAGACATTCTGATTCAGCCACTGTACTCCCGGCTGTGTGGTGGGGCAGCACCTGGTGGGGCCTGGGAGACCGAGGAGAGGGCAGGTCTGGGCGGGGCACGCTCCCACGGTCTGACCTGCCTCTCCCGCTGGTGCCAGGTTGTGTCCAGCGATTCAAGTGCTGCCAGGTCAACATCGAAGAAGGGCTAGGCAAGTCTTGGTGGATCCTGAGGAAGACCTGCTTCCTCATCGTGGAGCACAATTGGTTTGAGACCTTCATCATTTTCATGATTCTGCTCAGCAGTGGTGCCCTGGTGAGTCCAGGGGAGAGGACAGGGAGGGCTGGGCTGGGCTGGGGAAGGCTTTGAACCAGTGGGAAAGACCAGATGAGGCCCAAGCCCAGTTTCTCTGAGAGCCCAGATGGCTGTGGCCCCAAGGCCAACGGTCAGCCAAAGTGCTTTGGGCTGCTGTTTTGAGCCTTTAGGATTAGAATCCACTTTTCCACATCTTGATCTTCTTTACTCAGGCTGAGTAAGATCTTTCACATCTAAGACCCCCCCTTCTATCAGGGTGAGAGCACAAATTAATTACCAAGTATCTTCACTGCTTAGTTTGCCCCATTCTAAGCAACTTCCTAAGATGAACTTTCCTTTCTCACCTAATACCCCAGATACCTTGTTCTTTACTTTTCAGTTGCTCCAGATAAGAAGGAGGTTGGGTTCCTTGACCCCACCTCCCCTCACACCCTAACTAGTCTGGAGAGCCCATGGCATTAGCAAATACTTAAAGAACCAGGTCTCTGGTGTTCACATGGGAGTAAGTGCTTCTTGTTAACCGGTGAGGCACATGGGGCACTGAACACACGAGCTCCTCCCCTGCTGGAACTAACTAGCGGGGCATTTGCTTTCATTTTAGCTGGCTTATAACTGAGGAGACCTGGACAGGGTCAGGTATGAGAGAGCCCCAGTTGGATAGATTGAGGATAGGAGGGACTTAGAGATGCTGCACATTTCCTTTGAGTTAAGGGAAAGAAGAATGAAGAATGCAGAATTTTTTTTTTTAAGATTTTTATTCATGAGAGAGAGAGAGAGACACAGGCAGAGGGAGAAGCAGGCTCCATGCAGGGAGCCCGACGTGGGACTCGATCCCGGGCTTCCTGAGCCAAAGGCAGACACTCAACCGCTGAGCCACCCAGGTGCCCCGGAATGCAGAATTTTGAAATGATTTTAAAGAAGAAGGCAGGCACGTTCATGTAGGGATGGAACGAAAGCCTAATCTGGATGTAGAAAATAGCAGAGAGAAGCCCCAAATTTAGTGTTAAAGATCCCGACAGTGACTTGAAAAGTTTCGCTGACTCATGAGGTAGGAGAATAAGAGAAGCCGAAATGGAGGCAGTCGGTGGCAAAGCAGAGCCCTTGGGAAGTGAGGGACCAGGGGGGATTGTGCAGGAATGCGGCAGGACAGGTGCTGGAGGCTGAAGGGATGGCTTGGTGGCCTGCATCTGGGTGAAGGGGAGTCGCACTGCCCTGCCTGCCCTGGGCATTGATTGCCTCCACAGGCATTCACGCAGTGCTCGCTGAGGTGCTGGGCGGGCCCCCGAGATGACAGCAGAGCCCCTGCCTGTGAGAGAAGGGACGGCTGGATGCGGGCCAGTGATGGGAGAAAGGTGTCTTGGGACTGTTGTCATCTCTGTTCCTCCAATCTAGTAAACAGATACCTAAAATTAAGAGAACCCGCCTCATCCTCTGGCTCTTTCTCATCTCCACAAAAAGTAAAAGCAGCAGTGAAACAGAAGTTTTGTACTTTATGTACTGCTCACCTTTGACAATTTTTCTTTATTGTAGATGAATAAAACAAGGGGTACTTGGCTCGGTAGATGAAGACTGTGCAGTGAGTAGGCATGAGACTTAATAGCAAAGTGAAGGGGTGTCTGGGTGGCTCAGTTGGTTTAGCGCCCGGTTCTTGATTTCGGCTCAGGCCATGATCTCAGGGTTGTGGAATCAAGCCCTGTGCTGGGCTCAGTGGGGAGTCTGCTTGAGATTCTCTCTCCCTCTGTCCCACCCCCGCCCCTTGCTCTCTCACTCTTTCTCTCAAAAAAAAAAAAGGGGGGGGGAGGGGCCACCTGGGGGGCTCAGCGGTTGAGCATCTGCCTTTGGCTCAGGGCCTGATTCCAGATGCCCAGGATCAAGTCCCGTGCAGGCTCCTTGCATGGAGCCTGCTTTCTCCCTCTGCCTGTGTCTCTGCCTCTCTCTCTCTGTCTCTCATGAATAAATAAATAAAATCTTAAAAAAAAAAAAAAAAAAAGAATAGCAAAGCGAAGCCACATCTCAAATGTCTGAGAGAATGCAAGAACAGGATTATGATGGGACTGCAGAGGGAGGGCATAGAGCCACCAGTGACAGGAAGCTCAGCCTTGGGCATCTTGCACGTACTGGGTAGTGGTAATGGGAAACTTGACCTGGAAGCTGTTGAGTTTTTCACTGAGCAGCAGGGGTTTATTGATACGAAGACCCTGAGAAGCACTGGGGACCCATGACCTCTGCCCCTGCTGCTCAGTGATGGAACTGGAGTACCTGATGTCCATGTGGCTCCATGTTGGAAACGTATCTGCAGGCAGCCCAATTCAGTCCTTCCTTCCGGCACTGTCCAGAGCAGAACCTCCCATTACCAGACACAGGACTTCTGTTCCACCTGCACTTTTCTCACACGCAGGACTGCCCCCTCTCCCCCCGCAGCCCACCACCCCACGTACACTTTCATGTTAGGGAATCACCCCATCACCCCATTCAGGAATTCCAGAGAGAGAAAGCCGTGCTAAGATTTTCTTCACCTGAGCTTCTCCCAGCCCTATGATCCTCCCCCTATATCTGTGGCATCAGGCTAAAGGGAGAAAAGATTTTGTCGTATAAGCATATCGAGTGTTGGCAAGGACACACGGGAGCTGGGGCCCTCATACACGGCCCGGGGAAGCGTACGGTGGTGCTGCGTCTGGGGAGAGCTCTTTGGTGGTACCTCAGAAACTGAACCTACAGTTACCGTGTGAGCTGGCAGTTCCACTCCTAGGTATTATTCCCTAGAGACGTGAAGACATGTCCACATAGAAGATTGTGCATGAAGGTTCAAAGCAGCGCTAGTCACAACCGCCAGAAAGTAGACACACAAATGCCCGTCAGTGGTGAACAGACTGGTACAGCCATACGTCGGAGTAGTGGTCATCGGTCAAGAGAAATGCAGCACTCACACGTGCTGCACCACGGGTGGACCACGGGTGGTCACCAAGACATGGTTGTAGGATTCCACGTTGTAGGATTCCATTCACATGAAATGTGTGGAATGGGCAGATCTGAAGAGAGAAAGGAGCATCGTGGTTGCCTGGGACTCGAGGGAGACTGGGAGGTTAGAGGGTGGCAGGTAGGTGTGGGGTGTCTTTTTGGGGTGGATGAAGATATTCTAAACTTGCTTGTGTGATGGGTGCACAATTCTGAAGGTACTGAAAGCTTTCAAACTGTACACTTTAAATAGCTGAATCGTATGGTGTGTGGATTATAGCCCAATAAAACGGTTTTTAAGAAGCCACATGTGACAGGGGACTGGGGTGAAAGAGACAGGGAGCCGAGGAAAGGCCAGCCACAAGGGGAGTCGCTGCCAAGGGGTGGGGGGCTTCCAGTGCTGTTTGCCTTCCTTCGGGCACACTGGGCAGCTGCTGCTTCTCTTTCAGGCCTTCGAGGACATCTACATTGAGCAGAGAAAGACCATTCGCACCATCCTGGAATACGCTGACAAAGTCTTCACCTACATCTTCATCCTGGAGATGTTGCTCAAGTGGACAGCCTATGGCTTCGTCAAGTTCTTCACCAATGCCTGGTGCTGGCTGGACTTCCTCATTGTGGCTGTACGTGTCCTGCTTTTTACTTTCCACACCTTCTAGTAGGAAAACAAAAGCAGGGATGTTCCTTCCTCTGACGGCCAGAGTTGCCTGGGAGCTCAGGGTGTCGGACAAGATGTAGACGTGGGTTCGGGTAAAGTCCCTGTCAGAGCACTCAGATCTTAACCTTGGGAGAGGGAGCTCTGAAGTCCCTATGTGTGATCCAGGGACTGACCAACCAGCTCTTTGCTCTGGTGCTTTGGCTTACAAGAGTCAGAGATTAGGAATGGGAAGTGGCATCACTTCCAAGTGCCAACCCCCCTTGTAATGATTAGGCTGGGAACGAGAAGGTTCTTGCCCCACACCAGCAGGATGTCCACTTGCGGGTGCCAGGAGAGGGGTGAGGATGAGGTGGGGGCTGCTGGGGGTTTAGGTGGCGGGGGGGATCTTGGTAGGCTGTCTCTGCTGACGGTTCCTATAAACATTTCCGTCAACTCAAGGCTTCGTACCAGACTCCTCTGAACAAGTTAGTCTATCCAGAAGAGATGGAGTTCACACCAATTAACTCCCTCCCTCCCCCCCTCCTTCCCACCCATTGCCATTTCCACAATGGTGATTAAACTGAAGAGAATCCTTTTTCCCTCCAGGTTCCAAGACCATCTCCAAGGCGTGGTAGCCTCTGATCATCTGCAAGGCTTGGTGGCCATGACCTCCTGTGTTATTTTTCAGGGTGGAAGCTGCCTCATCTGTGACTGTTTCTCACCCCCCCAGCCCTTGTTCCCCCTTGGCTTTCCTCACTGTGATGAATGCTTCTTATTCTGTGTAATCGCTAAAGTTCTTTTCTTCCCAGCCAAATCAGCATGTGAAAGAAAGGGTGAATGGGAATTTCAGGATTGGGGCCGCGGAGAATTCACTTCCTGCTGAGGGCTAAGTGCCAGGCAAATGGATTGTTTGGAGGCTAGGAGGGTACATTTAGAATATAGGTGTCCTCAGCTGTATAATAAACTACCTAGAGAGTGCCTCTGGGATCCAGAACAGAGCAGCACGGAGGCCTCCTTCTCTAACAGAGAGTCCAGCACCGTGCACCAGTGATCTCTGCTCTATAAATGCGTTCCTGTTCCAACACAGTGCCTGGAACTTCCATGGTTAATGACTCCTTCCAGGAGCTGTCACTCTGCTCCCATTTGCATTCCCTTTTCAGAAATCAGGCCTTTAGGAAGCTGAGGTGAGGAAGTCACCTTCTACCGTAAAGTGAACCAAACAGATGCTGCCCCAGCAGGAGGTTTCAGCACTCCCTTAAGCAACTACTGCTAGTACCTTCTGGCAGAAAGGCTCTACCTCCCACAGAAGAGCTGATGGAAAGCTCGAGCTCTAAGAATTAAGGAATGGGCTTGAGATATGGCCCAGAGAACTGAAGTGGCTGGGCCAGCTCTCTTTCCGTAGAACAAGACCACCTGGAGTCCGGTTGAACACCTGGGGGAGTCCTAGAAGCCCCCCATCTTCTGGACCTTCCCAGAACTCAGACAGATACATCCCCTCCCACACTCAGGAAGCTGTGATTTAGAACAAATCTTCCCCCCGCCCCCCATGACCTTTGCCTCCTGCTCTCTTACCTGAACACTATTTCTCTTCTCTCTGGGGGAGACAGCCCACAATTCAAGGATGTTGATCAGGTGTCTCACTTTCCCCTGGTACCCAAATAAGCTGAGAAGAGCACTGACAGTCCTGCACATCACCATTTATTTAGCAAACATTTTTTATCACTCTTTATACCAGGTGGCAGAGACATAAAAGGTTTAAGGCAGACACGGAACCAGCAGTAATCCACAAATGCCCCAGCCTTAACATTGCCTCGAGACCTGACCGTGGTTCCTAAGAACCTCAGTGCCGGTTATTAGTCAACAAAATAAATCAAGCACTATTGACTGTGTAGAGTTGTCCCAGAAGCTGTAGGGAGTCTCGAGGGGCAGGCAGGCATGGCCCAGCTTCTCAGGCACTCACACCAGCTTGCCCGACCACCCCAGCCTGATTCCAGGCTTGTTTGTAGTGAGCTACCATTCTGTGAACAGGGCTCTCCCAGGACCCTGCCATCTACTGATTTCTCTTGGACGCAACAGTGCGTTTATTATCAGATGTCCCTGAGCACCCACAACAGCAAAGCCACCTGGCAGGAGAGCAGAAGACATAGACAGTTCTCTCCAAGGGCCTGAAAGGATGAGACATATATACAAATAACCACAGTCTGAAGCAGTGTGCGCTACGTGGGGATAGCCCCGGGCCGGACTATGGCTGCACTGTCGGCCACTTCTGAGTTGTGAATGGAGAACAAGGCTCAGGTGACACCTGCACAGCCAGAACCATCAGAGTTTTTGCTTGTCTAGTGCCTTTGGCATTCTAGAACATCCAGCAGGTGTAAATTTTAGGTCCTACTTTAGCACCATCTCTGACTCTCTTCTTCCCATCCCATCCCCCAGTACCTAGATGTCCGAATCTGTTAATCATCACCATGTTTGTTTCCCTACTAGACTCTCATTCCACCGTGTTGCCCCCTAAAGCTGCTCAGAGTACTTTTTACAATCACATGGATAATCTGGACAACTTCCAACTTAATTCTCTTTGGTCACAAGCCATGTGAATTCCCAAACAAAGACAGAGTTTCATTTTGCTCAGGTCCTTGGCTGCACTGGAGATCATGTCCTGTAGAAGAATTTTGTCATCTTTCCCCCAGAGAAATTTATCCCATCATATCCAGAGGTTAGCCAGCATATCGGTTCCAGGGATGGGAATTTCCAGAGACCACACGTCCTGAATTCAGACTATTACAAACATTCTCCATCTGAAAATGTTCACATCATTTGGAAGAAGTCACCCAGTGTCTGCCTTTTTTCCATTCCTGCCTCAAGTTTTACTTCCCCTCAACTCCTTGCTTTTTTCCAGGTTTGATTCTTTCCTGAAAATTTTACTTTCAGCAATGATCTGGTGGTTACCTCCAGTGAGAGTTTAACATGGGGACTCGGAGGATTATCAGAGCACCCTTAGCTGCTAAGGAAGAGCCCACATAGGACCCGTGCTGACCCTGTCTTGGGAGATCTTGGCTAGATTGATCAGCCGACCAGCACATTATCTTGGCACCATTCAGAGCCAACCTCCGGATTGGCATCTGTACCTCCATCCTTCTTCCCACCTCAGGCCTCTTTGTTATCAGATAAACCACCCCCCTGAAGAGGGGGGGTTTGCCTCCCTGCTGTGTATGGGGCCCATCATGGGTGAGGCCCATTGCCCCTCAAAGCTTAGTGTTTTGCAGTCTTCACCTGGCATAATTTCTCCAGATGAGATTAACTCCGGGGGTATTTTGAACTCAGGCGCTTGGTCAAGATGGGATAGCTTACCTTCAGATGTACCTATTAAGGTCTCCCTAAGAATCTGGTAATTGTAGACTATTCAAGGAAGGTTAAGAGTTGGTTGCACTTGGCAATAATAGGTAAAAAATACCTCCATGTAGAGTCTTACTGATAATGATAAATGGAGGGGAAATGATTGGGTGGTGCTCCTGTGTTCAATTCAAGATAAAGCTATTGAGGCCTTTGTTTTGTTTTAGACAGAAATTGAACTCTGAACCATCTACCCTTCAAAGAACATAAGTAAATAGGGCAGGCTTTAATTCCAGATTTGCTTTGGATACTGCATAGGATTCCAAGGTAGATACCTATGCTGTTAGATTATGAGTCCAGGCATAGATGAAAAGTTCACACCACTTTTAAAAATTGAAATCCTTGAGCCTGCTCATCCCTTTCCCTCACTAGGTCACTGACATTCTACTTCTACTGCCTGCCAGTCCTGCTGCTTCATTATAAAAAGAAAATAAATGATTTTTTAAAAGATTTTGTACAATTCAGAGATACAGAATCAAAGAATTAAAGCCCTCAGCTAAACATAAAAAGCAAGAAATGAAACTGCCTTGTAGATTGTTTCCTTTTTTCTCCTCTAAATTTGCTTTGAAATGTCAGTTTAGGCCGGGCAGATCTGTAACCACCACTTTCCAGTAGAGGGAATGATTGATGGGAACATCTTAACCCATCCCGGAATTTGTGGTGCAGTACAAGGGAGAGACTGCTCCAAGAAACCTGTTAGGATTTGATCAGCTAAAGGTAGTTTCCTTTGGTGGGAACTCAGGTCAGGCCTCTCCTTCAGGCCCAGACAGCCCTACGTATAGTTGGCATCCGGTGTTACAGGACCACACGGTAACTGCTCTGAGGGCTCTGGTAGACCAAGGTGAGTTTGTCTCTAGAAGAGCGGAAGGCATTTGACCATCATGACTCCAGGCCTAAGGACCTGCAGACCTCTCCCCACCGTGGCAATCCAGTCAACTCCAGATTGTTCAGAGACCAATAACCCTCTCTTGGGATATCATCATTTTACCTGCCAGTTGGGGAGGTGACCTGTCTGTGGAAGAAGGGGCTCTGGCCTGGAAGTCAGGAGGGTGGGTCTCTCTCTCTCTCTCTGGCTCCAGAGCTGCCCGTGTAACACCGGCCCGATTCTTTTGTATGAGACTCAATTTCCTCATCCGTAAATAAAATTTAAAATTTTTTTCCAAGAATCCTTCCAGCTGGTTTTCCAATGCTGAGAGTGGAGAAGGTGGTCCTGGAAAGGACAGACCTGAGAGGCCAGTTCATTTTGAGCTGTTTTGCAGAGAGAGAATGGGGATTAAAGGGAGAAGTATGGGTTCAGTTTTCCGACCCACCCACGTTCTCATGGCGGTGCAGGAGTCACGATTGTGGTTCAAAGATGGAAGGATTATTAGAGATGAAAGTGAGAGGCGGAATGGCCTAAAGTGAGTTCTCGTGGAGCCAAAACTCTGTCTAGAAATTGCTTCCTTTGGTCCTTGCCCTCTCGGGAACCGCAAAGCCAGGTGGCGCTTACTGGATGTGTTTCCTTTGTTGACGTAGTAACTCATCACATTCTCCAACAAATGGTTTCTTGTCAAGCAGGAGCAAGAGAGCTTGTCCCTGTTGGAAATCCATGGTGAATGAGCTGAGGAGGGGGCAGCTTGTGTGGAGTGTGTGTATTTATCTGTATTCTTTTCCATAGGTACCATTAAATTTGTCTGGCTTAATTTAATGGCAACTTCTGGGAGCTGCAGAGGCTGTAAAGGGCGAGGGTAAGGTTTTTGTCATCTGTTCAGGCTCCTCTCCTTCCACTGGAACGTCCTCATTCCCCCCTCTCCCTTCAGCCTCTTCCCTGTGCCAACCTGTATGTATGTTCTACTGCCTCCTCTCGATTTTCTCCTCCCCTTGTGTTTTTTCTTCTGCCTCTCAACCTCCTTTCCTTTCAGGTCGTTTGAGTCCAAGTTGAAGTAGGCAGCTGGTGTTACCCACTCTTTCTCCCTGGGGGGCCCAATCTGTGTAATCAGTGCTAGGGGCTTTATTCTAACACTCTGGAACCTCTTTTCTTGTTTTTCTTTGTTTTGTTTTGTTTTGTTTCCTTTTTTGTTTTTGTTTTTCTCTTCTGTTTCCGTGTAGGTCTCTTTAGTCAGCCTTATAGCTAATGCCCTGGGCTACTCGGAACTAGGTGCCATAAAGTCCCTTAGGACCCTAAGAGCTTTGAGACCCTTAAGAGCCTTATCACGATTTGAAGGGATGAGGGTAAGATACTAAGAGCAGCTGATCCTTCTGCATGCCGATGGAAACTGTTTACGCATGCTAGAACTGATCACACGGTGGGAAGATCATTCAGACACGATCTGTGATGCAGCTGCTGATTTGATCCTCCACTCTCTCCCCCGCACCTGCCCCGTGCGAGGGGGTCGCATCAAGCTGCCTCATCACATTAATATGGGCCCCACCCCAACAGCGTGCCATCGCAGAACATGTTAATGCTGGCTATTCTCATTTGGCCTGGCTTACCTGTAGCACTCGGGGCGGCTTTCTGGGCTGTTGATTTAATAGGGAGAATCACCAGGTGCAAAGAAGGGGAATTGTAACCCAGAGACCCACTGAAAAGCAGAGGCCGCAGGCAGGGTGAGTGCCGCGTAGGGGCATCAGCCAGGTGGGGACTGTGGCCTTGCAGCCACTGAGAAAGCAGCTGAGAAGGGGCTGGAAGACATGATGGCAGGCCTGGAATTGGGAATGGAGCAGAATTTGGCATGGCCCTGGGAAAAGAGATGCTTTTCTTTCTATTCTGATTCCTCTTATTGCACCTTGTTGTTCTCAGCCCAGTCCCATAAGGACTGGCAGCCTCTGTCTGACAGCAAAGCTTTCCTCCTCACCCCCCACCCCTCTGCCCACGCTGTATGGCCCCCTATCCTGACACCATCAAAGTAACAATCAGGTATGACGCCAGATGACTTATCAGCTAGTTCTCCTGAAATTTCTTAACACCTGCTATTCCTGCTTTGGTGATACTCCACCCAGATCCAAACCGGGCAAGGTGCTATCACCCTGCCAACCTAGAAACAAGGCTCCCTCTCTCAGTGCCCTCTTGCTGTCTCTCTTGGTTTAAAAAAACTGTGCATGTGTGTGCACGTGCACGCGCACCCACACGCTAGAAAGTCAATTTCCTAAAAATCAAGTGGGCAACTGGCTTTTAGTGGTAATAGTTGTCCTGTGGTAATCAGAGAGGTCTGTTATACTTAACGAGACCAAGAAAACTCATTTCAATTCAGATGTTGAATACATGCAGGAGAGCAAAACAGAGGATATGTTTTTAAATGTACAAATATCAGAATATAGAAATAAAAATTAAATGGCTCCAGTGGTCCCCAAGAAGCAAGACTAATTGGAAAAACTAGGTACCAGGACAGTGCTGCTTCATCCATTCCTCATCTGTGATCCATGGCCACTGTTCCATGAAACTCCCCACCGTTGTACAGGAAGGTGAAAACCTCACCACGCCTCGGGAATTGTATTTTGTTAGTTTCTTCAGACAAATGCTTTTCGCCACAAATTATGTTTCTTCTGTAGCACAGTCACGGTTTGGTTTACTGCATATAAGCTTTCTTCAACCCATCCAAAACCATCTGCAGGAAGGTGAGGTCCACAGTAACATAGACTTCTTTTTTTTTTTTTTTAAGATTTTATTTATTTATTTATGAGAGACACAGAGAGAGAGGCAGAGACACAGGCAGAGGGAGAAGCAGGCTCCATGCAGGGAGCCTGACGTGGGACTCGATCCTGGGTCTCCAGGATCACACCCCGGGCTGAAGGCGGCACTAAACCGCTGAGCCACCCCGGCTGCCCAACATAGACTTCTTTTAATTTAAAGCACAAAGCAAAATTTGGGAGTCTAAGTCTTTCCTCCACGGATAAGAGAGATTGCAGAATGTGTGCAGTGAGCTCGTTGTCCTGCACAGGCTAGACTTAGAAAGTATGCTGCAGAGGCCTCCAAGTTCCAGGCTGTTAGACCTAGGGTTATGGTGCTCTCCCCTCCTCCCCCGCCTTCCCACGTTTTCCTTAGAAAGGGCTAGTCAAATTTTTTTCATAAGTCACGTCAGTTCTGTTAGAGTGTTAATAGTCTATGGTGACTGAAAAACTGAGGAGTAAAAGAAGGCTGTTGAAGACAGTACTGGGCACCTTGTAGCCGCCTCAGTAGCCTGTGCTCCTCCACAGCCACCAGCAGTGATCCTGGATCTCCTAAAACTGGACTGGTAATACCTGAAGAAACCCCAAGATAAAAGCCCAACCGACACTTGCCATTAACTTTCTCCATCTGGATGCTCATTACTGCCAGTCCTCGCCCATGGCAGTAGTCCCCATTGACCAGCTGGGGCCAGTTTGCTCCTGAGGAAGTCATTTGAGTAGTCTGAACATGAGGGACCTTTCGGTGGCCACACTTCTTCCCTTCAGCCCCTCGCCCTTTCCTCACCTTTTCTTGGACTCACGGTTTCCATCCCCCCAAAATTTTTAGTTGCCAACTTCCAAGTAGTTTAGGAACCGAGAGGTCCAGAAGCGGTGGTCAGACGGCAGAAAGTTTTCTTTGAGAAAGCATTAGAAAGTGAAACCTTTACATCAAGGTTTTTCCAAATAAGATAGTATGAGCAAAAACCATTTTGAACCCCAAGCCAGGATTTCAAACAATGAGTGTTCAGTAAGGGAAGCTCTGGTATAGGAATGTCACTTGGTTTGGTTGGCTCCGGTCAGCCAACAACACTGACCACTTCTGGTTGGGTAGGGGAGAGGGCTCAGGACCCATTCCTGTCCTGCAGTTTCCCAGCGATAAACAGAATTAGACATATTCATTTTATTTGGTTACTTTTCTACAGGACCATGTGTTTTTTTCATTTTTTGGTTCGGGTTCCTATGTACACTGACACTGAGTGGTTTCCCTTAGAAAATTTTAAATAAGAGATCTTCACAAACAACACCATCAATGCAGGGGCTCAACTGTCACTGTGCTGCACCAATGGTAGGCTCAGACCTTCTTTTGGGAGGGAACATACAGCCCTAGCCTGTCCTGGGACACTGACTTCAGTTCTTCCTCTCTCCTTCCTCAAACCATACACCAGAAAATTGAAACATTCATGCTATTGGCAAAGGAACACTTACTGTAGTTCTTTGCTTTTCTCTCCTCCATAGTAATCTTCATTTAAAGATTTTGCTGTGCTATTAAATTTTTGAGGGTATATAATGCTATGAAACATGCATGCCTTTTTGTTGACTGTCAGTATATAGTTGTCCATGAAAGCCATGTTCCCTCTGCCAGATATTGAAAACTATTTGACAGATTTTATAGCACTTAATGAATAGTAACGTTCTAGGCATTAGGAGAAGACAACAATGCTGTAAGGAGATTTAGTATCCATTGAAATTTTTTCGTCAGTTAAGTGATATTTGAACCAATCGTTAAGTATAAATGTCCATTGAGGAAAGTAACTTTATGGGTTGCTAGACCCAAGCTTTGAGTAATATTTCTGTACCTCGTTTTGAACAATGAATTTCATCATAATTAAAGGTAGTGTAGAATAACTTGAGATTTATCAGGGACGAATTTATGAAGTGACTGCCTATGGAAACTAGAGCTGCCATGTACACTTACCTATACAGTGTGAGAGTTCAAGAAAGCGTAGTTTCTTGTCTTTTGGTTGCTGAGAATATCAGCACAATGACAATTACATGTGGAGCACAGTTAAACAATTTCCATTATTAGCTAATATCTACAGCCAGGAAGAATTATTAATAAATTTCATTAGCTGTTCACTGTTTTATTCATAAAACTAAGCTAAGAAGTTTTTCTTTGGTTATCATTAATAATCAAAATTACCTTTACATCATATAAATACATTGGATTTTATAGAACTTTTATATCTTAACACGTCAGAGAACAAGGCTCAGTAAATTGTTTCATCTATTGATTCTTTTGACCAGATCTATGAGTATAAAAGTGGGAAGAGGTCACTTAGTTAATTAGCTAATTAGTCTTCCCTGCTATATTATCCCATAATTTAACTGTAACATGTAACACTATGTAGGACAGGTTAGTCTGGGTTAAGATAGTCAGAAGAGTTCCAAGAGGAGTTAGATTCAGAACTGAGACAAAAAAGCAGCATTTCTAGGTTTCAAATCTTTTGGGGCTGACTTCCCTATTGCACCCTTGTGATAGTCTAATAGAAGGTCATGATCTCTCACCTAAGCTCTGCCGCAAAATGCTGTCACGTAGACTTGAGCTTTTGAATCTTGATAATCTACTCTCTTATTGTCCAAGAAATTATTATTCCATTTGTGGATCATCCTCCTTTTGCCTATTCTTTTGCACATTTCATTGCTTTCTGGTGCTCCACCAAAGGGTGAGCGACTCTAGAATGAGGAGGTAAAAGTCAATCTGATCACCTGACAAATCTGGTAACATAAATAAGTAAGTAAGAATATCATCCTCCAAAATAACATGGAGGATTTTCCAGATTGCAGATATTCTGGTTTTCCTCCCTCAAAGTAATGAACAGGTGAAGGATAATTGTGTTATACTAATGAAGACAGAGCTATTAAATCTAGAAGAGATTTCTTGGTCTTAAAAATTAAGAAATAACTACCTCTCAATCTAAAGGCCTTCATGTATGAATTGGAGAAACACAAAACTAATATTTCAACCTAAAGAAAAGTGACTCCCTAGCAGAATGTCATTGCCTTTTTTACATAGGACTGAACAGCTCTTCTCAGCCCCACGTTCAGAGGAGTGACATTGCAATCTAAGGCAAGAGCAGAAGTTAAGGAAAACCTGAACCCAAGTCGGGCTCAGACAGAGCCCAGAGCTGCCCCCTGCCGTTCCTTCTGCAGCACAGCCCCTTTGGCCCTTTTGATGCTGTGCTTATCTGCAGTCTGTGTGTGTCCTGCCTCTTCCCTGCACTGAAAAACTGATGCCCGAACACAGTGATACTTCTCACCTCCTTCTAACAAGACCTTTAAAAAGCTGCGTTTATATCCATTGTTTTTATTTTTAACTCCATTTTAATTTTCCTAGGATATTAGAAAAAGGAAGACACTTTCTTCCCCTTTTAGGGTCCCCTTTCTGGGCCTTAGCAGCCCTGCTTAAGACCATGGCAAATGAGAATCAGGGCAGAATGAACCAGTCTTAGTTTCTGCCTTACCCCCCACATTGCCCACCCCAAAATGCTATTTTTGTAAGCCCTTTGAACTCCTCTAGTGAAAATTGCCACCACAGTAGAAGTGTTGTCTAGCTACTCTCACCTCTAGTGTGAATTAAAATCAAAGTTAAAAACAACCCGAAAACTTTGATTCCTGAAAGGTTTTTTTTTTTTTTCCCTTTGCTTTTTTTTTTGTTTTCATTCTTGAGCTTGCTACAGTCAGTGATTTTTAACAATATGACAGTTTGGGGGTTTTAAGAGCAGTGATCTAACCCAGAACTCTCCAGAAAACATAAGTCATTCCTATTTCTAATACATTGTGAAGACTCAAGTCCAGCCCTGGATTGAGCAGAGAGACATTAATCAGCATTAGGCAAACAGGGGCAACTCTTAGATTCAGAAGCCTATAAAATCAGGAAGAAAAAAAAAGGCTGAAGAATAATGAACCTTGAGTGAAAAATACATCTGTTCAGATTTTATTTTATTCCGTTTGGTAGAGGGAATATAGCTTTATTTTTCTCTTGAGCCTGCAAAATATGCATGCTCAGCTATTGCCTGAAATAAGATAACTGGCCTTGCATAAAAGAGACTTTGTGTACCATTGACTGATTCCCTGCTAACCCCAAAGGGTAGTTCTCTGTGATTTTGAACAATCCTACCTTGTTTTGCAGAGGGGGAATGTCTGTTGAAAGGCAACTGGTGAGCTTGAAATCCGATTGCCCCATGGGGGCATATTTTATGAGTTGGCAAGGAGGGAGACTAAGAAATGATTTTTTCAGTCCCAGGTTGGAGCCTGGGAGAGAAGACCTGGGACAACTTGGGCAAGGAAATTCGTGTTAGATGAAATAATTATTCCATCTGGAACTGACTAGTATTCCTCAAAATATATTTTACAGATTTAGAAAACTTTGGTCCCACTGGTGGATCTGTCCAGTTACCCTAATTCCAAAGGGGGCATAATGTTTTTGTAGTCAGAACAAGCCACGCAGTATCATTCCCCTCCTGGAAATCAAAAACAAGTACGCTTGCCCGTACTTCCTCCCAACACTCAGCAACCTCCCCCTTCCAATGCAGGTGGTGGTGAATGCCTTGGTGGGCGCCATCCCCTCCATCATGAATGTGCTGCTGGTGTGTCTCATCTTCTGGCTGATTTTCAGCATCATGGGAGTTAACCTGTTTGCGGGAAAGTATCACTACTGCTTTAATGAGACTTCTGAAATCCGATTTGATATTGAAGATGTCAACAATAAAACTGAGTGTGAAAAGCTCATGGAGGGGAACAACACAGAAATCAGGTGGAAGAACGTGAAGATCAACTTCGACAACGTTGGGGCAGGATATCTGGCACTTCTTCAAGTGGTAAGCATTGCTGGTTTGTTTTTGTTTCAATTCTGTGAAATTCCAACAGCTAGCAGAAATTGCATTTGGTCCCCTCTCATTCCTATATCCAGAATCAAGATTACTCTTAATAGGTCACAGAGAACAATGTCATTTCCCAAACCAGTTCCAGGGAGACACCTTTCCTGAGAATTTCTGAATTCTCTAAGACCTCACTCAAAGGAGATCTCTCACTGTGCACAGGAGCAGAGTTTTGCTCAACAACAGATAGATTCCTACAGCATGATAAAGTTGCAGAGAGAGATCACCTTCTCTCTCTAGGACAAAGTATGTATTTAAGGCAAAGGGGAAAACATTAAAAAGAAGGTAAGTGCATAGACACCACCCCTCCAAAAAATGGGAATTTTGATTTAGCAGAATAATCATATGTAGCAGGTACATTAAGTTAACTAAAGAAAAGAATATGGCCATGCTAGGATGCTGCGATGCGGATGCCGCCACTCGCGTCAGCCCAACCCCAAAGAAAGGTCTCAGTGTATCACAGTAAGAAAGGATTTATTTTAATTATGTAGCATACCATCATGTCTAGTTTTCTTTTCCACTCTTGCCAATTTTTTGGACTGTTTGACAAGACAGTA
The DNA here is from genome assembly GCF_048164855.1 of Canis lupus baileyi. Lineage (NCBI taxonomy): Eukaryota > Metazoa > Chordata > Mammalia > Carnivora > Canidae > Canis > Canis lupus. The sequence continues at coordinate 3,189,144 of NC_132862.1, read as the reverse complement.
TAATGCAATGAAAACTCCTAGGCTTTGGAATTAGACAAATGTAGCTTTGAGCCACACTCTGATGTTTATTGCACGTGTAACCTTGGACAAATTACTCCTCCAACTCTTTCTTCATCTATTAAATGTCGGTAATAATACCTGGCACCGTTGTTAAGAGGATTCATGATAATTTTTTTAAATTTCTTAGAACAATGCCTGGCACATAGCAGTGCTTAATTAATGGTATTTGGTATTAGGTACTTGTGTTGCAGTTACAACTATGCCTGCATCGACTATATATAGTCATTGGGAATATTGAGTGCAGTAATGCAGGTGAAGCTTTCAACTTGGTCTTACAGATACAGTAAGCACTTGCTGTTAGCTAGGATTAGGAGGCAAAGTGAATAGAATGAGCTCTATCCTACTCCAGAGTCTCTTGCGATTTTATCCCAGTTGGAGAAATTGGACCCACAAATTGAATCTGAATTGGAGAAGTTCCAGGAGACCAATACCCATCAATCAGCCCATCAGACATTATATTCAGAGTCCCCAACCTTGTCTAAGGTGTTGTGTTCAGCACCACTAGGGCCATCCGATGAATACAGAACCACCCATCCCCTGAAAAAACTTTTGAATCTGGTTGAACAAATAAAACAAATGAGACAAAAAGAAAACATAGAGCACTGAATTGCTTACCCATATTTTTTTCCAAAATCAGGCGAGGTATAGTAGATTGAAGCAGAGTGAGGTTAAGAAGGGCTGCCTGGGATGAAGCCAGGACTGCCATTGCCACAAGTTCAATGCCTATAGTAGTAGGGAGAGAGAGTTCTGGTCTTATTTTGTTGGGTTTTCTTTTTAACTGCAACTTAGAAAATTTCAGACCCCCGTTGCTTATTCAACATCATTGTAAAAAATGACTCCTTGGTGGTAGGCTAAGTTCTCAGTACCCTCAGAAGATTCTGGCCTTATTTTGTTGGGTTTTCTTTTTAACTGCAACTTAGAAATTTTCAGACCCCCATTGCTTATTCAACACCACTGTAAAAAATGACTCTTAGTGGTAGGCTAAGTTCTCAGGACCCTCAGGAGATTCCTACCACTCGTTAATAAATATGAGTTTGCCCTAGCTTTGGGCAACCTTCATAGGCCCATTTTAAAGACCTTTTGTGAGAGTATTGATCCAACTACCATTGTCAACATGTTTCTCTGCCAAACTTTGATGTTATTTTCGGGGACTTAGACAAAGCTCCCTCGGGACCTGTTTAACAGAAAATTCTGTGTCCATATGAGGCAGTGGCCAAACTCCGTCTTGTGTTTGCGCTAACCTGAGCTTGGCCTCTGTGACCCCTGCCTAGATTCCCATCCACCCCCTAACAGGCACAGTCTAATGACTGTCTCTGTTTGCCAGGCAACCTTCAAAGGCTGGATGGACATCATGTATGCAGCTGTAGATTCCCGCAAGGTAAGGATACACCTGGCAAAACCACAACCTTCTTAGATGGCTAGGAAGCAAGCAACATGGTGGGGCTTAACAAAAAGGAGGGGGTTGGGACATGTATTGCTTGTTTTATTGACTCTAGCTCACTTTTCTCCTCTCAGTCATCACTCTCTTACACTGGCTCCTGATGATTAGGCCGTTGATTTTGACCTGGCCCCAGTAGAGCCATTTCCTCTTCAGTGCTGCTGATGGAAGAGTGGCTCCTAGCAGACAGCCCCCTTCTTCCCCTTACTTTGCCATTTGCCTATTCTCCACCTAAGTCACAGCAGGGCAGGGCCTGCCAGTGTGGAAAGGAGATAGAGAATGTAGAGCGCCCTCACCGCCCTCACCCCATCTTGTGCAGCAGCTTGAGTGGTCAGTTATGGCTGGTGGTGATGGCGTCTCAGAATTGCCCACCTAATCCCACACTGGAAGCTGATTCTCTTTTTTTTCTCCTGTCCTTTGACAGCCTGATGAGCAGCCTAAGTATGAGGACAACATCTACATGTACATCTACTTTGTCATCTTCATCATCTTCGGCTCCTTCTTTACCCTGAACCTGTTCATTGGTGTCATCATTGATAACTTCAATCAACAAAAGAAAAAGATAGGTCTCCTCCCCTCACTGCCAGTGGCCAGAGGTCAACTCAGATGAGAGGCACTTCTGTCCCTATCTCTAGAAAGAAGATGCCTCCCTCTCTCGCTCTCTCTCTTTCTCAAATCAATATTGTCACCTCCCTGTGGCCCTGGCCCCACTATACATCAGCCCCACCCTGGGGGCTCGAGTTTCACATTTACTGGGCCAAACAACTTACTAGTACCAAATATACTTAGCAATGCTTGAGGCCTTCACTGGGTTTGGCATCCCAGCAGAAGGAGGCAGAGTCAGAGAGGGTCTAGCGACAGGGTGAAAAGGAAAGCAGCAGATCAATAACTGTAGCAAGAGGTAGAAAGTGTCTAGACTTGTAATTACTGATAGCAATCCCTGGGCACCACTAGCAAACTGGGATTTGAGAGACCATCCTCGGAAAGTTCCCTTCCTCACTTGTTCCAGATGGTTAACAATTTTTCCAAAACAAACTGAAGCACTTAAGTCTTGTCATCCATTTTATAAATTAAGTCTGTCTCAAGGAACTCCCCGTGCTGTTTTCTTGCACCAGGATTTCTGAATTTTTAATATTGTTGGAAATAAATGGGCCAATAACCAGGACTTGAAAATCCTTTCGTTTTAAAATGTTTCTCTTTAGAATTTTATCAGGAAAACAGGTCCAAAACAAATGTGTGAACCAATGAGATACAACTGTCTTCAGCATCACTGCCCTCAAATGTACCCTTCCCTGAGGGCCTACCATCAGATGGGCCATTTCCTTTGTGCCCAGCCGCTGGCCAATCTCAGGAATCCCAAGCTGAAGGCAAAGGCTGGTGTGCCTTTGAATTAGAATAGTTGTCCCAGGTCTGCCTCATTAAGAGACAACTCTTAGCTAAACTGGCCTCTGGAAAAGTAAGGGGGTAAGGCCCCGCTCCGTTCCTACAGTTGAACCTTGGGTCCAAACCATAGTGTGCGAGAGCCTATTGTAATTGCTCGCTCTTTTCTTTCTTCCTTTACTTTGGAGGTCAGGACATCTTCATGACCGAAGAACAGAAGAAGTACTACAATGCCATGAAAAAGCTGGGCTCAAAGAAACCGCAGAAACCCATTCCCCGCCCCCTGGTGAGTGCAGGCTGAGGGCAGAGTGAGACCCATATGGTAAAGACACTGGTCGGGTTACTGCCAAGGAAAGAAAGGGGTAAGTGATGGGCTGCCTATGCCCTCTGATCCTCTCCCAGCTGCTCCATCCACAGGATCTGGGGAAGACAGCAGACCAGGGATTAAGGTATGGGGTGGCTTTTATATCGTGCTTGACCTTTCCTCTAAGACTTCCTTGGGCAGCAACAGAGAATCACCATGCTATAACCACGTTAGTTCTGGCACTGGTAGATAGATACTTTAAGGGACCACTAAAATTTATCAAAGGAAAGTGAAAATGAAAGCTGATCTCTTTCCTACCATTGCAAGATAGGATGTGGCCACTGTTTTCTCGGCTCTCTACCCAGCAAATAAGTCTGTGCAAGATAGGACCCTGGCTATTTGTGGGAGCAGGAGAGGGTGGAACCAGGAGTCTGATGTCCTGATATCTGTCTTGAACTGAGCCTTTTGCAAAACAGATTTGGGCACCGGGGTTTTGCTTTGCCCTTCTATTGGTTGGTGGTTGCCCTCTGGCTTCAGAGGAGATGCTCTGCTCCTGAAGCCATATACCCAGCGGAGTGGGACATAACCCCCAGGCTCAAAGTTCCATCTTCTGTAGCTTTCATTTAAAGTAACTTTTTATTTTAAAACAGCACAACTCTTAAAATAAAAGCTTACCTGGCAATCTAATTTGTAAAAATAAAAGTAGAGATACTTTTCATTTTCCCTACTTAGCGCCATGCCCAGGGCCTGGCATACCCGCCTCTCCAACTTCTGAGGCTACGAAGCCCTGAGACCCCACAGAACAGTTGGAAAACCAGCAAGTTAAAGTGATCCTCAAAGTAAGCACTAGCTTGAGTGCCTACGTTCTTAAAAAAAAAAAAAAAAAAAATCAGAGAGAACTTAAGAAAGAGAATGTTTTTGGTATTTCCTTGATGTTAGAGCTTCCACTTTGTGATGGAATCAAGACTAAGGAGAATGGAGAGGGCTTACAATACTGAAGTTCTGTTCAATCCTTTGCACACAGGGACCTGAGTGTATTTTTTTCTACTCTAAAATATAAAAACTTACTGTGGCAGGAGACGTCAATCAAGAGCAATCAGCATTCATTCAGCAAACAGTTGTAGATCTCCTACTATGTTCAAGGCCAAAGTGATGGATACAATTCAGACAGTGTTGTCAAGGGAGCTTAAAATACAAGGGGGATAGAGATAATAAATAAGTAAACAAACCGCTACTATGCAATGTGGAATGTTGTGACAAAACACAGCTAGAGGGCAAGACAGAGAATATGGAGGCTTGAGGCAGGGGATCTACTTCAGTAGTTAGAGAAAGCCTCAGTAGGGAGGCTCTACCTGGGTAGATGAGAAGGAGCCAGAATGCTGGGGGAGGAGGTCCTGGCAAAGCAGATGAGGTTGTAAAAGCAGAAAGCATCAGTGTTGTCAGGTGGTGATGGGCTACAGGAAGGGGCATGAGGTGAGCGGGATTAGACTGTGTGAGGCATCACTAGGCCAGGCTAACGATAGGAGTCTGTTGCGAGCACAATGAGAAACTGTTGAAAGATTTTAAGTAAAAAAGGGATGTGATCCATTTATGTTTTTAAGTAATCACGCTTGCTACTGTGTGGAGACTACACTGATGCAGGCAAGAGGGGAAGCAGGGACTCTAGTTAGGAGATCCTTCCAGAAGTCCAGAGAGAAGATGGCGGTGCTGGGACTAGAGTGGGGCCAACAGAAGCAGGATGAAGTGGGTGAATTCAGAAGAATCAGTAGGACCTGCAGTGTGCATGAGGTGGGGGACGAGGGAGAGGAAAGCAACAAGGGTGACCCTCGAGTTTCTGGTTTGGAGCCTGGGTGGACAATTGAGATGGGAGAGGATCGGGTTGGGGGAGGGGCAGGGGAAGGACTTGTTAGGTTTGAGATGCTTATGAGTCAACAGGGGAGATGTTGAGAAAGCAACACAGGAATTCCGAGGAAAGAGCTTGAGAGACCTAAGTGCAGAGATACTCTGCACGTGGTAGGAACAGATGGCCTGTCCTGGGGAGGTAGCATAGAGAAAGAAGAGGCGAAGGCAGGGAAGGCATGGCCGGCCCACAAGGCTGCACAGGAGCAGTTGGCGAGGCGGAAGACATCTAGAAGTGTGTGATGGCATAGACACAAAGAGAAGAGTGGCAGTGTTAGAAAACTGCGGGGAGGTAGTGTCGATGCCGGGGTCTGTCCGTGCTCCTGATATCCTGCCGGAGCAGCGGGATAGAGCTGAGCTGGCCAGGGTCACGGGAAAGAAAGGCGAGTAGCGGTTAACAGGATGGCAGCTTCCACGGTGTGCTCTGCTCGGAGAGGCTCTCAGGAATGCGCTTGTATCTTTCTTTCCTCCCCCTTCCCCTGCCTCCAGAACAAAATCCAAGGAATCATCTTTGATTTTGTCACTCAACAAGCCTTTGATATTGTTATCATGATGCTCATCTGCCTTAACATGGTGACAATGATGGTGGAGACAGACACGCAGAGCAAACAGATGGAAAACATTCTCTACTGGATTAACCTGGTCTTCGTCATCTTTTTCACCTGTGAGTGTGTGCTCAAAATGTTTGCCTTGAGGCACTACTACTTCACCATTGGCTGGAACATCTTTGACTTCGTGGTAGTCATCCTCTCCATTGTGGGTAAGTGGGACGGGCGGGGGAAGACGCAGGGCACCTGACTGGCCTTGAGCACGAGATTCCTAGGAGAGCAGCCGGTTCGGTGGGCGTGAAGTGCAGGCCCATGACTCTCACGGCTGATGCCCGTGTGCCTCTAAGTCATCCTGTGGGCCCACCAGTAGGTTATGTGGCCAGTGAGTTTCTACTGAGTGTTCATAGTTGGCTTGGATTATAAATACCCTGGTTGAAGGGAGGGAAATGATACAGATTTGGCTCTTGCTTTCAAGAAGTTTAAAGTTAACAGGGAAGGTAACTATGGCTACAATAGCAGTAGAACATGGGAAAAGGAATTGTAAGAGATTGGTAGGTTGGACGCTAGTGAAAATGCTCAAAGAACATTCTGGTGGGGATAGCAGTGCTCATTTGACTGAGGTTTTACTGTGTGTCAGGCATAGTTTGAGAGTTTCTTCACTGGCATGGTCTCATTTGATCCTTATGACAGCCCAGGAAGCAGGCTATTTTTTCATCTTCTGTATGTCTAAGGTCACCCAACTAGAAGGTGGCAGGGGCAGAGCTCAGGCTGGATCTTAACGGCAACTGTGTGACATTTTGCTTCAACCTAAAGGCATGGGAGGGGCTTCAACCTAAAGGCATGGCAGGCAGAGGAAATGCTGGCGTATCGATTGGCCTCCCAGAACATTTCCTTGCCTTCCTAAAAGGCGTCTCAAATGGTGAAACACTGGCTTAGTTCCAGGTAGATTTAACTGACGTGAGCTGGCAGGGGGAGCGTCCCTGAGCCTGGCAGGAACCAGCCCCAGAGCCAGTGGCCCGGCTGGCTGAGCAAGGTGGTGAGCCGGGGCTACGGAAGGCAGCTGGTCCTCCCCTCCCCTGGTTCTGTCCTCTGGAGCAGCACATCTGAAAGTGTGTTGATACATAGAACACTAATGTATATCTCCCTCAAGAAAAGAGCACCATGATGAAATTACTTTGGGCAACACCGTACATGGAATTTCCCTTTGGAGAGTCACAGAGCACATTAGCCTGTGGAAGGTTCTTGGAATTCCTACAGTAAAGAATAGTTGGACACACCATCGTATCTTTTTTTGACCACAGCACCCTTTTGACAAGTAATAATAATGGTATCTCATGTTTTAATGAAATATACTATGTGCCAGTCACCATTCTGAGTGTTTTACTAGTTTCAATTCCTGTAGTCCTCACGAGGAACTGAGGCACAGAGCAGTGACCAAGACATGAGGCTAGTAAGCAAGTGAGCAGGGGTTCAAGTCCAGCCCCTGGTCTCAAATCCACACCCTAACCTCCCACAAAACACAGTTTGGACAGTGTTGCCCTGTCCACCGTTCTTGAACATTTCCTGCCCACCCATCATTGAGTGAAATGGAAAGTCCGCAGACCAGACCATGCCCCCTACTCTCAGATGGTACTCAAAATTAAAGCAGAAGAACAATTTTGCTTTTGGTGATTAGGGTTTTTATTAAATGTCATTCACTTGTTCAGAAACAAAAGTATAGAAATTATCTTTTTAAATTAAGAGGAGTTAGGGTAAAACTAGCCCTGGAACCTCCTAGAAGATCCCTTACGTAGTGTTCCTGCTACCTGGAATGCTGTCTTCCCATCTTTCTCCCCTTTTCTCTGGGGACAAGTACACATTCATCAGACAAAACCTGACTCTGGCATCTTCTCTCTGAAGCCTCACTTGCCCACCAGACATGGAATGTAGACTGACTTCTCACAGTCACCGGTTATGACTTAACTGAGATGTAAAAAGAAGAGAGCTGAGAATTCATCTTGGGTCGTGGCTGAGGTAGAGATTTTCTGGAAAGTTCAAATACTCCATGGAATTCTAACTCCAGGAGAGGCCCTAAGAGGCTGTCCAGCCTACTCTCTGAACTTAACTGCATCTCATCCCTTTCTGAAAGTTAAGGTTTTGTCCTAGCTTGAAAAGCTCACTGGGGCACCTGGTGGCTCATTCAGTTAAGCTTCCAACTCTTGGTCTCAACTCAGGTCATGATCTCAGGATCATAGGATCGAGCCCCACATCAAGCCTTGCATCCAGCCCTGCGTTGGGCTCTGTGCTCAGTGAGGAGTCTGCTTGAGAGTCTCTCCCTCTCTAAAATAAATAAATCTTTAAAAAAAAAGAAAGAAAGAAAGAAAATGAAAGGGGAAAAAAGCTCAAATAAGGGGATTGCATAACTTTCTGCGGTTCACTACCCCCAGTTGTTATGAATCAGTAGGGTTGAAAGATATTTCCTTATTCAACGTAAATCCTTCCTGTCAGTGGAAGCTCATGTCTTGTCAGGGCCTCACCAGCAAGAGAAGGCACTGAAGGAAGAGAGCATGCCGTTGTCTTCCCTTCAGCTACCATGTCCCAACCTCTACGTGTCCTCTTTCGTGGCCCTTCATTGGGCTCCCACAGTTGTTCTGCAGTGTTAAGGGCAAATGGTCCGGCTAAGGTGGACCCCCAGATAAACAGAAACAGAAAAAGGCCCTCTGATTTTACATGGTCACCCTCTACTGTTCTATCCTACTTATGCCTTAACATTTTCATCTGCTGCTGCTGTTTCTGATTTATGGCTTTAAACACAAAATCTAGAAGCTCTGAGGTAAAGCCACTCCTGAGAGATCGCTCTGGTTTTCTAGGCTATTTTGGCAGGGTAGGGACATGGGACAGTAAGAAACCAAAAATGTCTTTTCAGAGCCAGCAAGAAGATACTTTGAAAATTAGTGGCATAGTGGAATAACTAAGACACCACAGCCAGAGGGTCGCGAAGTCCTGGGTGGCGCTGGGACCAAGCATTCACTGTTTGTGGATACGGAAATTCGCTAGCATTTTGGAGAAGAATCAGTAACACCTCAGAAAGTCACACAGGCACAAAACTGAGAAAAACTACTTGTTCTTGAGTG